>NC_056628.2:47745817-48441961 GCF_002870075.4 Lactuca sativa
CTTAACCCAAAGCTTGAACAAGATCTTATCAAGTTCTGAAAAGATAGAAAATTGACTTTTTCTTGGAAACATGCAGATATGATAGGTATATCCAAGATACATGAACTCGTAAATTGAACATTAACCCAAGTTTCAGGCTAATCCATCAAAAAAGAAGAAAATTTCCACCTAAAAAAACTTGATTATCCAAGAAGATGTTGAAATATTGCTCAAGGACAAGATGATGAGAGGAGTAAAATTCACAAGATAGATGGCTAACATGGTGGCAGTCGAGAAGAAAAATGGAAATTGGATAGTTTATGTAGATTTCACATATCTTCACAAAGCTTTTCCCAAAGATCTATTCCCTTTTCCACACATAGATCCTTTGGTTAATGTCACTAAAGCTCGCCAAATCATTATTTTCATGGATTCTTCATTTGAATTCTAGCAAATCCAGATGGAAGCACCGGACCAGGAAGATACAACTTTCATAACCCCAACAAGTATATATTGTTATATGTTAATGCCTTTTGGTATAAAGAATGAATGTGTTACATATCAAAGACTAGTTAACAAAATGCTCAAAGAGAAACTTGGTAAGACCAAGGAAGTCTATATAAACAACATAGTTGTAAATTCCAAGAAAATCGAGAACCATATCCAAGATTTTGAAAAGGCATTCAATATCTTGGACAAGTTCAACATGAAACTTAACCATTCCAAAATCATTTTGGCGTAAAGGTAGGAAAATTATTAGGCTATTTGGTCACAAAAAGAGGGATTAAATCTAGCCTTCAACAAATTAAATCCATATAAAAACTTTAATCCTCAATTTCGACCAAACATATCCAACGATTAATAGGTATAATTGTAACCCTAAAGAAGTGTATCTCTAAGGCATCTGAAAGATGCAAACCTTTTTATGATATCTTAAGAAAGAAAAAAAGTTTTGAAGGGGAAATGAAGCATGAACAAGAATTTTAAGAGCTGAAGACTTACTTATCTTCAACACCATTATTAGCCAACCTTGAAGATAGAGAACCATTGTTCGTATATATGGTTGTATCCAGGAATACATCAAGCATAATCTTGGTAAAAGAAAACGATCTTTCTCAGCATTCAGTATATTATGCAATTAAGAGTTTATTGGATGCTGAGACCAGGTACTCACATGTTGAAAAGCTAATCTTATCTCTTGTTTGTGCTTCAACTAAATTACATCGTTATTTTGAAACTCATCATATTTATGTAAAAACTAACTATCCAATTAAGAATGTGATGAGAAAGCCTAAAAGTCCAGGAAGGGTGGCCAATTGTTCTGTACAATTAAGCAGTTATGACCTGAGATATGAGCCAAGATCTACCATAAAATCACAAGCATTAGCTTAGAAAGAAGTTTGATGCCTTCAAGAAAAAAAGGAACCCAAGAAATGGACCCTCTTTATATATGGGTCTTCTAATTCTAAAGGATTAGGTCTCGGATCCATACTAAAATCACCAAGGGGGCATTACACTCCAAGCAGTAAGTTTTGATTTTAAAGCAACCAACAACGAGACAGAATAAGATGCACTAATCTTAGGCTTTCGAATTGCTGAAGATCTTGGGATTAAAGATCTTCAGGTGCATGTTGATTCATTATTAGTTAATAACCAATTCTCTAGAGCATATAAAGTTCTAAAAGGAAAGACCAGCTTCATACTTGAATATAGTAAAAAACTTGACATTCAATTTTCAAAATTTTGATATAAAACAGGTACCTAGAGAAATTAACATAGAAGAGGATGTGCTAGCCAATCTTAGCTTTTCCTTCAAGATTCACCCGAACATCAAGACACCAATATCTTATGTCATAAAGCTTGCATTATAAGACATCTAAGAATAAGTGGCACACATACAATATCTTGGATCCAAAGATCTTGAACTCGAAGATATCAATTCTAAGGATATCAGGATTGATTATCGTGGGCTCGAAGGATTAGTACCTTCTATCACATCTTGGATCTTACCCATCTTTCAGTATTTTAAAGATAGATCCATTCCTGAAACTAAAAAATACCCAAAGAAATTTTAGAATAAAAGCTTCTAAGTTCAACATAATTGAAGATATATTGTTCAGAAAATCAACAGTATGTCAATATCTTAATTGTCTTGAAAATGAATAAGCCAAGATAATCCTTAAAGAAATCCATGACAAAGAATGCAGTAACCGTGCAGGGGCAGGGCACTCTTCTTCAAGATCCTAAGAACCAATTACTATTATCCAACAATGAAGAAAGATCCAATAAAGTATGCCCAAAAATATGATCCATGCCAACGACATAGCAAGATCTTGCACCAACCAGCTTAACCTATACATCCAATTATATATCTATCGACATTCATGAGATGAGCATGGATATTGTTGGTAAGCTCCCACATCACCAGGTTTTAGAGTCTTCATGTTAGCAATGTCCGAGTATTTCTACAAGTGGATAGAATTTGAAGCCTTTGTTTAAGTTAGATAAAATTAAGTGATTTCCTTTATCAAATGTAACATCATGACCAGGTTTCGCATCCCATCTGAGATTATTTGTGATAATAGATCTCAGTTTATAAGTAAAAGTACACAAACATTTATACAAACTGGGGAATCGAGATGTTCAACTCTAAACCTGTGCATCCTCAAGCCAATGGATAAGATGAATCAAGTAATAAAATCATCATCAAGAACTTATAGAAAAGATTCACATATAGAAGGGGAAGATGGGCTGAAGAATTACCCCTAGTTCTTTGGGAAGATAGGACAACAACCAAGAATACTACAAGTCAGACCACATACTCTTTGGTATTTGGAACGGAGGTCGTGATTCCCCTAAAAATTATGTTCCTTACAATCAGGAAAAGATTTCGTAATCAAGAAGAAAATGACAAGATCTTGGCCAAAGGTCTTGACACAGTGGACAAACTTAGGGATCTTGCCATGCTAAGGATATCAGCATACCAACAAAGGATTACTAAATCCTACAACAAGAATATCAGGATAAGAAGATTCCAGGTAGGAGATCTTATCTTTAGAAACATTTTTCAAATTATCACAAAACTTAGTGCAGGTAAACTTGCCCCAAAATGGAAAGGTCATACCTGATAGATTCAAAAGATGGCAAAGGGAAATATTGTATATGAACCCTAGACGGTCAAGTACTCTCGGGATCATGGAACGTTATTCATCTTAAAAATTATTTTACATAGACCCAATATATTCATGTATGTTTTCTTTTCCAATTCTAATTATCTTTATATATCTTCATCCCGAATACTAACTTAAGCATCAGAGTGGTGTTTCCCAAGCTAACACCCACCCTTTACCCAAGATCCTTTTTTTTGTAGAAATTGAATATCTTGACCAAGTTATTAGGGAATAATCATCCTTCTTATGATCTAAGGTACCAAGATACCTTGTAAGGTGTAAATATTAACATCTTTCAATGAGATTTGGTTTAAACACGTTGTTTCGATGCATAATTTCTATCTATAGTCACAAGATAAGGGGATCATATTATGCTTTAGTAAATGGCAAACCTCTTATTACTAGCTATATGTTAGACATTAAGCTAAATCTAATGGAGTGACATAGACATGTCACACTGAGAAATTACATCCACAAATTTAACATAATAATGTTAACCAAAACAAAAGGAATACCCTAAGAATCAAACATGTTCATGTTGACTTAAGGTTTGGACATTATCATGTTCACAAAGTTAACCTTGGAATACCCACACTTTAAACAAAAGTATTACAAAATATTTAAAGAAAATATATTATTCAAAAGTTGAACGTATTAATGTTCATCAAAACCAAAGAATTACAAAGTATTGGAAACCAAGATGTTATTCAGAGATTGAAAATATTACATGGTCCTTCGTCATTTACCCTTAAGAAAACATTTTCAAACTTATTTTCTTCATATATTGTTCCAATTTAAAAACATTCATCTTCTTAATTTTCTTGGAAAAACCTTGATTGATAATCAAGGATTCGCTTTTTCAAAAATTAGTATAAACCAAAAAAAATCAAAGATGCAACCATTCATATACATAGTAGAATTAAGAGAATAATGCTTCCACCCACATCGAAAAGCCTAAGATAAACTATTAAAAATCCAAATGTTGTCTCAAAATATAACCACACCTAACATATTCAAGTTCTAAAAATAGATATCACCCTCATTGGGCAGCTCCCTCAAATTCCTTAGGGTGTTCTGATGGGTTTTAGCCATAAGAACTTTCCTATGTGCGCATGCAAAACCCTAATGCTTGGATCTAGGCTTTCTAATAAACATGCATTGAATCCAAGTCTTCTAATGACTAATTAGGTTAAATAACAACATTGAAACAGATCTAGAATCATACCTTTGAGTTCCTTGTTGATCTTGAGGTCTTGGAGCTTCTAGAGTCACAAGTGTCACTCCTCTAATGGCTTACAAACACCAATAGCAATAAGAATGATTTAGGAGAGAGGAGAGGGGAGGAATTCGACCAGAGGTTCCTTGCTTTAGGTCAAGTGTCGAATTCCATCAGCCATAGGGTCTATTTATACTTGTAGACTCCTTAAGGGTTACAACCTAAACCCTAATTGGATAATCTTCTCTTAAGGCTATCCAAATCCATTCCTAAGATAATCATATGGACGATTTTAGCTATCCTAAACCTCTTAGAATTCGTCCATACCATATCCTAATGGATTTACAGTCTAAAGCTTAACTATCAAACAATTGACAGTTTATACCCCTTTAATTAATCTCTTTAAGTCACCAAAATAATTCTAATTAATTCTATGACTTATATTAATCAAATAACAATATATTATTCATTATATTATTCACATATTATATTAATAATATTTACTCTCTCTTAATAAATCATCCTATCAAGTTGCTATGGTGAAGGCAACCCAAAAGGACCATGCACAACCGGATCAAATACTTGCCTAATATAGTTGCAGCCTTAGACACTATTCCAACAGTTTCCCACTTGGATAAGTCTAGTAACTATACAAGTACAATTCGGTTTGCAATCATAGCTCTCAAAGACGCTGTCAACTCTGATCTAATCAATCTTGTCCTTTAGATAAGGGAACGTACAGTCCTCTGTTAGATATCATGCTGACAATCCTATGGAATGGTTAGTCATGCATTTAGGTTTCTCGATCTCTGATTTATTTGACATAGAACTTAATCGAACACATCAATTCAGTTCTGACCGGGCCCGGCACATAAGTCAAATCAAATCATCGAGCGGCCAAGATATCGCTTTTACCTTCTTAGATAAAAGTTACAGATAAACTTCGACTTATATGCATTTACTTATTCATTAACCAACTATACACAACAATACGTTTTATAACACCAAGTTACTGATGCGTTTTCGTATTATCAATGTACAATCAATTAACAAATAATAAACCATATATCTAGGTTTTAAGACTATATGATATTATCGTCTTGCGATCACCTTTTATATCGTATTCCATAAGGTGATTCCAGCAAGCGTGGGTTTATTCCAATGCTCAAAACTAGTTCATAAGCACTCATGAACGTTGCAGCAATCCTTTGCTATGTCTAACACCATTTAGACATTCTACACACCAATTCATGACAATCTTCTTTCATATCTACTCCCAACATATGAACGATTGTGGACCATTTGAATAATTCGATTATTCCTAATAAACTCAATTATTCTGGAAGTCAAAACATGCAAAAGTGAAACAATAGGTAAACAATTAACATAAGATAGTATCATTACTCATAAATAAAACTCCTTTATTTAATCATCAAATGTCAATTACATTTTATCTATTACACGTTTCTAATACTATCTAATCTATGCTAATATCATCCTTTAGCCCAATACTCCTAGCATGCTGCAAGTGCTTAACCCTACTCGGCCCCTTCGTAAGCGGATCTGCTGGGTTATCTTCTGATGATATCCTCTTCACTACGAGTTGTCCTTCTTCTACATGATGTCTGATGAAGTGATATTTTCTGTCGATATGTCTTGATCTACCATGATCCCTCGGTTCCTTGGTTAAGGCAACCGCACCTTCGTTATCACAGAAAATCTCCATGGGCTCCTTTATGGCAGGTACGACTCCAAGATCACCGATGAAGTTCTTTAGCCATATTGCCTCCTTCGACGCTTCGCTCGCTGCAATGTACTCTGATTCGCACGTTGAATCAGCTACGGTCTCTTGCTTGGAACTCTTCCAGGTCACTGCTCCTCCATTTAGGGTAAAGACCCAGCCCGACTGCGAATGGTAGTTGTCCCTGTCGGTCTGAAAACTGGCGTCACTATACCCTCGCACCTTCAAGTCATCACTCCCTCCGAGGACTAAGAACCATTCCTTTGTCCTCCGAAGGTACTTAAGGATATTCTTCACCGCAATCCAATGTGCTTTGCCAGGATTCCCTTGATATCTGCTAACCATGCTCAAAGCGAAGGCTACATCAGGGCGAGTACAAGTCATAGCGTACATGATTGAGCCAACTGCGGAAGCGTATGGTACTCGGCTCATTTCCGCTATTTCAGCTTCGGTACTCGGACTTTGAGTCTTACTCAATTTGGCATTACTTTGTATCGGTAGTTCTCCCTTCTTTGAGTTTTCCATATTAAAGCGTTTTAGTACTTTCTCTAAGTAAGTATTCTGACTAAGTCCAATTAGTCTCTTACTTCTTTCTCTTACTATCCTTATTCCCAAAATGTAAGAAGCTTCTCCGAGGTCCTTCATAGCGAAGCACTTCCCGAGCCAGGACTTAACTTCCTGCAGAGTCGGGATGTCGTTTCCTATGAGCAATATGTCATCGACATATAGGACGAGAAAGCTTACTATACTCCCACTGGCTTTGACATATACACAAGATTCGTCTTCGCTTCGTACAAATCCAAACTCTTTGACTTTCTCATCGAAGCAAAGATTCCATCTGCGAGACGCTTGCTTAAGTCCATAAATGGACTTCTCAAGCTTACACACTGTATCCGGATGCTTCATATCCACAAACCCCTCTGGCTGAGCCATGTAAACATCCTCAGCCAACTTTCCATTTAGGAAGGCGGTCTTGACATCCATTTGCCAAATCTCATAATCATGAAATGCGGCAATAGCTAGCATCACTCTAATAGATTTAATCTTCGCAACTGGTGAGAATGTCTCATCATAGTCAACTTCGGGAGTTTGAGTAAAGCCCTTCGCAACCAATCGCGCTTTATATGTGTGCACGTTTCCATCCACGTCGGTCTTCTTCTTGAAGATCCATTTGCACCCAACGGTCTTACGTCCGGGCACATAATCAACCAAATTCCAAACTTGGTTATCATACATGGATTGGATCTCGCTATCCATTGCCTCTTTCCATTTTGCAGACTCCGGGCCTGCCATGGCTTCCTTATAGCTATTAGGTTCATCAAGGTTTACTAGTGTACCATCACTAATATACGTGTCCCCTTCGGTAGTAATATGAGAACCATAAAACTGGGGTAGAACTCTAACTCTATCGGAACGTCTAAGAGGTAACGATTCGTCAATCGATTCAACCGGAGTTTCCTCCTCGGGTTGAGTGCCAGCGGTAGAGGTTCCTTCATCTATCGACTCTTGAATCTATTCAAGCTCAATTTGCCTCCCACTGTCTCCTTGGCTTATGAGTTCTCGCTCTCGGAAAACTCCTCTCCTCGCAACGAAGACAACATTGTCCTTCGGTCTATAGAAGAGATATCCAAAGGATGTCTGTGGGTAGCCGATGAAAATACATCGCTCACTTCGAGGTTCAAGCTTGTCGTGAGTATCTCGTCTTACGAAAACCTCGCAACCCCAAACCTTGATATGTGCCAACGAGGGAGCTTTCCCTGTCCACATCTCGTGAGGTGTTTTGGCAACCTTCTTGGTAGGGACTCGGTTAAGGATATGGGCGACAGTCTCTAAGGTATACCCCCAAAAAGAGATTGGTAGCGAAGCACGACTCATCATGGAGCGAACCATATCCAATAAGGTTCGATTACGCCTTTCTGCCACACCATTCAACTGCGGTGTCCTAGGAGGCGTCAATTGTGAAACTATTCCACACTCCTTGATATAATCGTGGAATTCAAGACTTAGGTACTCTCCTCCTCGATCGGATCGAAGCATCTTGATTTTCCTGCCCAATTGATTCTCCACTTCATTCTTGAACTCTTTGAACTTTTCAAAGGTGTCTGACTTTTGCTTGATTAAGTAGATATACCCATATCTACTATAGTCATCGATAAAAGTCACATAGAAGCGGTTCCCTTCCTTCGTGGTTGATCTAAACGGTCCACACACATCGGTATGTATTAGGTCCAATAGACCCTCGCCCCTTTCACATGTACTCGTGAAGGGCGACTTAGTCATCTTTCCAAGCAAACAAGACTCGCATGTGTCATCTTCCCTAAGGTCGAATGACTCCAACACTCCATCCTTTTGGAGTTGGGCTATGCGTTTCTTGTTGACATGTCCAAGACGACAATGCCACAAGGATGCTTTATCCATACTAGTGGAAGAATCAATATTCAAAACATCATTTCCTAAGTTATCAACAATCATAACGGTTTCATATATTCCATTACATGGTATAGCTTCAAAGTAAAAGACACCATTTAGATAAGCCAAAATAGAACCATTCTCATTATTAAAAGAAAATCTAAATCCTTGTCTATATAAACCATGAAATGAAATGATGTTTCTTGCCATTTCTGGCGAATAGCAACAATTGTTCAAATCTAAAACTAAACTATTCCTAAGCACTAAGGAATACACTCCAATCTTGGTCACAGGCGACGATCTTCTGTTCCCCTTGATTAGATTGATCCTTCCTTGCTCCACATCCCTACTTCTTCTTAGTCCCTGCACATTAGAACAAATGTGATAACCACAACCGGTATCAAGAACCCAAGAAATAGCATGATTAGAATCGTTAGATTTGATTGTATATATACCTGCGAAAGATGGCTTGATCTTTCCTTCTTTGATTGCTTGCAGGTAATCCGGGCAGCTTCTCTTCCAATGTCCTATCTTGTGGCAGTGGTGGCACTCTGCCTCCTTCGGGTTAGAGCAGGGCTTAGCGGGATCAACTTTTGTCCCACTAGAAGAGGCACCATCTCGGGCTTTCGCATTGCGATAGTTCTTCGATGAAGCTTTCCTCTTCTTTCCCTTCCCTTGTCCAATAGCCAAGACAGGAGCAGCGGGCGGATTGGGAGTGGGTGCAACAGACTTGTCTTTGAAGTTGCTCTCAGCAACCCTCAAGAGACCTTGGAGCTTACTTAGGGTGACCTCTTCTTTGTTCATGTGGTAGGTCATCCTAAATTGATTGTACATCGGAGGCAAAGAGTGAAGCACCATGTCGATCGCCAAGTCTTCACCGAAGTCAACATTTAACTTGCGGAGGCGGTCAACATACCTTTGCATCTTTTGCAAGTGCACGGTAAGAGATTCTCCATGACCCATCTTCGCGGAAATCATGTTAGTGAAAATCTCGTACCTCTCTTGTCTCGCGTTTTGGTGGTACCTCTCCAATAAGTCTTGATGCATCTCGTACGGGTACATGTCCTCGTAGGACTTTTGGAATTCGGAGTTCATGGTGGCAATCATGATGCAATGTACCTTCGTTGCATCTCGCTCATGAGTTTCAAAGGCGGTGATTTCGGCGGGAGTAGCGATTTCGGGGTTGATTTTCTCGAGCTTCTCATCGAGGACATACTCCTTATCCTCATAGCGAGCAATGGTGCGAATGTATCTTATCCATTCGCTAAAGTTCGTTCCATCGAAGGTGACCTTTTGGCAAAGGCTCATCAACGTGAAAGAACTAGCAGCAGCGTTGTTTGCGTTCGACATCTACAATTAGAAAAAGGACAAAGATAGATTAGAATAAGAATCCCTAATTATCACCCAATAAGAAAATTAGGGCTAGGATCCAACAATAACATTTACATACTAGAAAAGGGATGCCGTAATCTAACATGCAAATAAATTGAAGGTAAGTGAATGACGATTCACTAATTCTCCATCATAAAACTTACACTATTAGTCCTAAGTGTTTTTTTTTTTTGAGAATTCCTAGGTTCGGATGAGATTCATTGAAACTATTCAATGGCATGTTTAAATCTCGATATGCCCCTCTCGTTTGTGACTGGGATGCCGAGGATCACAAAGCGGGTGTGAATTACCATGCAAATTCACATGGTGCCTTCATTGTAACAAACACCTATTCGATGTGCCGGTAAACCACACACGCTCCATCGAACTATGATAAACAATGAATCACCCTTTGCCACCTTCGCTTAGAACCAATTAGTGTGCCGGTAAACCACACACGCTCCACTAACATCTTAGCAAGGTGCAAAGTGTAATTTCATGGGGTTGCATCAATTCACTTTTCCTAAAGTAACTAGGATTGGGAAATTTTTAAAATATATGTAGTTACTTTATATTTCTTATTATACTTTTAATGAGAGATTGAGGTTGCCCTATCCTACCCGTTCGGCTAACGACCCTCCACCAATCAAGCAAGCGGTGGGTGTGAGTGTACACCCATTAAGTGCCATTTTATAGGCCGCAACCTTATACCCACCTTATAGATCGGCTTCGTGAATGAGGCCTACTAACGGTAAGACTAGCATTTAGTTATACATATATATATATATATATATATATATATATATATATATATATATATATATTATTCTAGTAATATCATATTTGTATAGTGTTGTATTTTAAAACTTTTAAAATCTAGGGTTTGAAATTTAAGTTGTCTAAATTAAAGCTTTTAATCTCAAAAGTAAATTTCAAAACATGAGGGTAGGTTTTAAACATTTAAAACATGGACGATCAAATAACAAATAATTCCAATTAACAATTAATATCCTAATTATCTATATTTGATTTATTCAAGATTTCTTTGAAAGATAATTACCAAAATAGTTTAATAATTAATTAATTATCATATAAGGAAATTAAATATTTAATTAGTTGATAAATATCCTTTTCTAGATCAAGATAATAGTCATATATATCATAAAATCGGATTTAGGTTGATCTATTATGATTAAGGTAAGTTTCCATAAGATAAACACAAAGAAATCCCGAATCTGGTCATTCCTGACGCCTGGACTCGCTGAGTGCACAAGGGGACTCGCCGAGTCCACCTTGGGACTCGCCGAGTCAGTGACACAGAAACCAAAAAATCGAATTTTGCAGGTTTGTTTCAGTTAATCAAGCAACAATTTAAAGAAAACCAAGCTAGTCTCTGATACCACTGATGGGTTTTAGCCATAAGAACTTTCCTATGTGCGCATGCAAAACCCTAATGCTTGGATCTAGGCTTTCTAATAAACATGCATTGAATCCAAGTCTTCTAATGACTAATTAGGTTAAATAACAACATTGAAACAGATCTAGAATCATACCTTTGAGTTCCTTGTTGATCTTGAGGTCTTGGAGCTTCTAGAGTCACAAGTGTCACTCCTCTAATGGCTTACAAACACCAATAGCAATAAGAATGATTTAGGAGAGAGGAGAGGGGAGGAATTCGACCAGAGGTTCCTTGCTTTAGGTCAAGTGTCGAATTCCATCAGCCATAGGGTCTATTTATACTTGTAGACTCCTTAAGGGTTACAACCTAAACCCTAATTGGATAATCTTCTCTTAAGGCTATCCAAATCCATTCCTAAGATAATCATATGGACGATTTTAGCTATCCTAAACCTCTTAGAATTCGTCCATACCATATCCTAATGGATTTACAGTCTAAAGCTTAACTATCAAACAATTGACAGTTTATACCCCTTTAATTAATCTCTTTAAGTCACCAAATTAATTCTAATTAATTCTATGACTTATATTAATCAAATAACAATATATTATTCATTATATTATTCACATAATATATTAATAATATTTACTCTCTCTTAATAAATCATCCTATCAAGTTGCTATGGTGAAGGCAACCCAAAAGGACCATGCACAACCGGATCAAATACTTGCCTAATATAGTTGCAGCCTTAGACACTATTCCAACATGTTCAACATCATGGTCGTCAATCTCCTATCCTCCTACACTCTCATTAACCTTCTCTCTACCCTAGTACCCTTTCTCCACCCTTTAACTTACTCAATGCTTGTTCCCACTTAACTTTATCCCAAGCATCTGCCTTTTTCTCTTGAACATCCTCCACCATATTTATCCTGAACTCCAACACTGAAATAACCATGAACCTCTATGCCTTTTTCTCGATGTTTTCCAGCTGGTCCTTCAGATCATCTTGCTCCACCATCAACATTTCTAGTTTTTCCTTATTTCCACTCAACTGAACACCCTTAGCTGGTAACTCCTTTATCTTTAACGTAAGCTCTTAGTCCTTTCGTTTTAACTCCTCATCGACATGTTTCTTTGTAGCCTCTAAGTCCCTCTTGAGCTCCTCAACACTTTTTATCATTAAAGTCGTAGCCTAGATCCAAACCCAATATGAGTACCAAACCCCAATATTAAAATGAAAATAAGAAATAAAACTTACAGATTGAGCCAACATGATCATGTTTTGCTTAATTTCGAAAGGATTCAACACCATGAAGATCTCCTTACCCATCTCCAAAGTAATCTTTCTTTTCTTAGGCTCAGAAATTTTTGGTTTGGACTCCAACTTTCATGCACCTGAGGCAGGAGGCTTCTCAACTTTAACAATGGGACCAAATATGAGAAATCTTCGACATTAAAAAAGGGCTAAAAGGAAAATCTACTCGAGTAAGACTTTACCCTAGATAAAATGATTCCATCAATGCAAGAGTACCCATAGGTTTGAAGATTATAGATACTTGTTATCTTAGGAAGCCCAAGATCTATGCCTTCAGACTCTTTCGGGAATGTTATCAAGAAAAAAATGCCATGTGACCGACATGACTTAAGCGTAAGCGAACCCAATAACTTTGAAATTTTTTGAAATTGGTAAGGGGAAAAGGGAATGACAAGTCAGTGAGAAAGGGAAACTCATATAAACGAGTCCAAATTGAAGAAAGAAAGTTTGGCCTTAACCTTGAACCTTGAACAATAAAGATGGTGTTTTATGGAAATTTGCTTAATGATCGAAGTGATTCAATATCAACTTTCGAGTACCTAATGATGTATTATCATCACCATGCAACATTCCCGAATTGAAAAAATCCTCAATCGCAGGTGCATTATATCTCTCCCTAGACCTAGTAAGCTTCTTGCTCGTGATCGAAACAACAAAAACAAGAGCAAACAAGATAAAGGAAATAAACAACGACCTAGAGGAATGGAAGAAAAAAACCATGTGATAGCAAACTGAATGGAGAATGATAAATTCCTTGGGTTTATAAAAGGGTTTAAATATGAAAATCTCGGCCATTAAAACTAAAATTCCTAGAATAATTGATGGATTAGATCAATCCTAGATAAAAGAGGCACGTCGCACCATCATTTAAACAACTTGTTCTCAAAGTCTAGAAATCTCCAACGCCCAATATCATGGATTGAAGATATTTGGGGGCAATTGTTATAGTTAGAATTTTAACTTTCAATACCTTTAACTTATGTTAACATCCCCTGTATTACAAAGATCTTGTATTTATTCAGTCACTTGGGACTTTCATCGTGTTTTTTGTTATCTGTTATATAGGACTTGAAGACTTGATCAAAAATGGATAGAATAGGTCAAAGGGCATGTGGTCAAAGTGAATTAAATGTTGAAGTCCATGTAAAACACTGGGAAAAGCATGGATCAAGGAGTATCCCGATATATTAGGACAATTAGTTTTAAAATCCTTGTATGAATAAGACTAGCTGATAATTTAGACGGACACGTTCTCACTTTTGCTCTCTTCATGTCAGATACACTCGAAAGCATGAAATATACACGCATTTGATCAGCTAGCACTTGAAATCATTTTTAGTTAATAAAAACTCTAAAGGAAGTGTGACTTTCGTCACCTCCCGATGTTTTATGCCAAAGATCCAAAAGGATTAAGGAATATCCTCGTACATCTTTGTGTTATTGCATTTACTTTATTTACAAATTTCCAAATTGCTCAAATCACGACATTTACATACTTTATTTCAGTCATTTATTTACACACATATAAGGATTTTACAATAAGTCTCAAAATATCTTATAATATCTTGGCCCTTTTTTCGTTAATCTTGAGGTTAATCACTTTACTCAACAATTTTACAACTTTAACACTATTTTTCGTCCCAACTCTCACAAGTATACCTATGAAAAATTTCTAAATATATAAACATTTTTCAACAAATTTTTCGAATACTACTGTTTTATTCCAATAATCTTGGACTTGACCAAGATCTACAACATATTTCATGATCTTAGTTATTTCATAATTCAATGTTTTATCTTAAAAATGATATCACACTTATTAATTTTGTTATAAAATTAGCTTATTAATTTTTGACCAAAACAAACCCATCATAGTCTTTCATACAATTTCTATGGTCTCACCATAGTCTTTCATACAAGTGTTATGAACCCACCATAGTCTTTCATACAGAAGTCACAAAGGGTGTGTTTGGTAGGGAGCGTTTAGGAGCTTCTAGCTTCTAGCGTTTGACAAAACGCTCCGTTTTGAACAAAAAAAAACTCATTTGGACCTACACGCTTTTAACATTTAGTTTATACAAAATGGTCCAAATCTAAAAGTTATCTTATATGGTGTTTAACAAAACGCTACCGGCTACCAGCTACCAGCTACCCCTTACCAACTAGTTTTGCCGAACACACCTAAAGACTATCTCTCAAATTCAAGACACCTAGTGTAATGAGAAAGCTCACCTGATGCTAATGGTTCTAGACTCATAGCCGCAGAGAAATAAACAACTGACACGAACCACCTACAATCTAACAAAGGTCCAACCTCAAACTATAACTTAAATCCACCATGTTTAACCAAAACTCAAATTGTTTAAAAAGTCAACGGTCAACGGCCAAGTGCGTAGTGACCTTGACTTGATGTGTCACACCCACTACACGATAAAACAGTTATGAAATCTCAATAAGAATGACATGATACCCAATAGGCGTGTCACGCTCTATGACTTAACAACTTCCTTATTAAGCACTTAATCCTTCAATTCAAAAGCTCCAAATCTCATATATGAAGCTCATTAGTGTCCAACTGGATAAAATTTCCAACTTTATTCATTTCAATGCTTCCAACCAACAAGATCTCAAACCCTAGCTCCTTGAAACTTCTAAAATGTCACAATATTGTGCATGTACCATAGAAAACACATGTATGGCCTTTTTATCCGATTATAGAGGTCCAAATACATAGAAATGGTGTTTTAAAGTTATAAATATGATCTTTACACTTACAAAAGGTCCAAAAGAAGATTAAGTTGTTGGATCTTCTTTAAATCAAGCTACAAATCACAACCATGCTCTATCTTTACCTGTAAGGTTCAAAAACGAAGAAAAAGAGCTCAAGAACATAATGGAGAGAGGTTAGGGTTTGCAAGGAGATTGTGCTATTAAATAGGCCGCACCATGCTTACCATGTCATGCGCACTACACACTTTATTTAAGGTTGCACCATGCCTACCATGTGGAAAGAGCGCCATGACATAAGAAGACACATCATGCCCCAAAAAAATCTCCAAATTATTCAAAAATTAGGATACATAAGTGAATAAATTACATACTGAGAAATTAATTGTTATAACTCTCCCCCACTTGAATTAGATTTTGTCCCCAAAATCTGCTGCCACAAAAAACTCAGGGTAGTGCTTGTAAATCTCCTCATCAGGCTCTTATATCCAGTCTAATCCCCTTCAGAGTTGCCACTACACATTCACCTTACCAATTGCCTTTTTACATAAGGTCTTCGTTTTATTATCCAAAATCATGATTGTCCTCTATACATAATTCAAGCGCTCATCCACATGAATATCATCCAATGTAACCACTACAAACTCATCAGCTAAGCACTACCTAAACTGAGAAACAATGACATGTTATGGATCTAACTGAGCCCATCAGGTAGATCCAATCGTTAGGTAACCTTGCCCACCCACACATCTACTCTAGAATGCCTAATATATATAGGGAACAACTTGCCCTACTTCTGGAACTAGATAACACCCTTCAAAGGTGAAACCTTTAGAAGCACAAAATCTCCAACCTGAAACTCAAGATCAGACCGTGCAGTGACTTTGCATAGTCTACAGTCTCCAACGTGTCTGTTGAGTAAGCTCGGTAGTCTTGAGAACAACATCAGTGCTTCCCATAACCCTCTAACCAAACTCTCCCCAAAAAATCGTCGTCCAATACTTCCTCTTATAAAGCATCTCGAATAAATGCATACCAATACTTAAGTGGAAACTTTGTTGTAGGAGAATTCTACCAACAGTAAATATGAATCCCATCTCCCACCAAAATCCATAACACAAGCCCTTAGCATATCCTCTAAGGTATGAATCGTCCTCTATCTACTCATCTATTTCAACGTGGTAAGTTGTGTTCAAATGTAGCTATGTGCCAAAATCATCATGAAATATCTTCATAAACCTAGAAGTAGACCTGACATCCCAGTTGGAAACCGATGAAACCAGTACACCATGGCAGGGAACCACCTCCCGAACATAGATATATACCAGCTTCTTTGTTGAGGAGCTTTCCTGAATGGCAATTAAGTGGGCAATCTAGGTTAATCGGTCCACAATAACCTAAATAGTATCCTACGCACACAAAGTCCTTGGAAAATTGGTGATGAAATCCATAGTGATCTGATCCGATGTCCATAACGGAATATCTAAAGGTTGCAGCTTTTTTTTAGGCTTCTAATTCTCATCCTTGACTTTGCTACAATTCAAAACACTTCTTGACATACCAAGCTATGTCCCTCTTCATGCAAGCCCATCAATAATCATGTCTTGGATCCCTGTACATCTTTGTCATCCCTAGATGATTTGAAAACGTCCATATATATGCCTCCTCTATCAATTTTTGTCGGTCTCCATCTGAATATGGAAACCAAATCCCCCCATGAAAAGTCTATAAACCATGGCTATCTATATTGAACGCGGAAATCGAATTCATAATCTTCTCGCTCTTTCGGTTCTCATCCTTGACCGCCTCGGTCTGTTCCTCCTCTAATCAAGTTCACTAATGAAGTAATCACAATCAACCTTAGGCACAAATCCTAAATCGGTGCACTAGTCATCTTCCGACTCAAAGCATCAGCCACCATATTGTCCTTACATTGATGATATAAAATCTTATACTTATAATCTTTCACAAGGTCAAGCCGTCAATGCTACCTTATGCTCAGATTTGGTTGATCCATCAGATATCAATTACTGCCCTAACTCTAAATTGCACGTCAGATAGTTAGCCTCATTAGGCTTCAACTGCCTCAAAGCATAAGTGATCACCCGACTATGCTACATAAGAATGGCCCCTAAAGCTCATAAGTGCCTTTTAAGTATCATAACATAAACTTGACTGCTTCATAATTCTCGTTTCCTAAATTTGATATAAAATTTATTACAACTCATACTGCTTGAGAAATATTTACTTTAATGCATACCATAACGTACATCAAGCTACCAACAATTGATATATAAGGAACTTTATCCATTTCTTCCTTGTCCTATTTAATATCAAGTTATTTCTTCTTTGATAGTCTAAAATAAATCCCTAGAGGTGAACTTATGGCTTTATCATATGTCATGTTAAATTTCTCTAGAACTTTCATGATGTCCTTCTGTTGGTAAAGCTTTAGAGTACAATCAGGTTTGTCTCTAACTATGTTCATACCCATAATCTATTTGTTAGCTACCAAATCCTTCATCTCACACTCTTTTAACAACTTCTAGTTTATTTTGTTGATATCATGCATGTCACATCCATCTACCAACATGACATAAACATATAATAAAAGGATGATTTAAAAGGAGTAAAACTTACTCAAGTAGCACCAGTGACCCAACTCACATTTTGTGTACCCATTCGTTTGTATAAAATTATCAATTTTAAGTATTATTTCCTTGGATTTTGCTTCAACCCAAAAATACTTTTATTCGACTTGCATACCAATTTTATTTTATAGTTAAAATATAAAACTTTCTGGTTGTGCTATGTAGATATCTTCATTAAGGTCTCCATGCCAGAAAGTTGTCTTCACATCTAACTACTCTAGATGTAAATTTTATGCAACTACAATTTCAATAACCATTATGATTGTGGTCATCATTAATCGGTAAAATTATATCATTGTAGTCAATTACCATTTTTTTAAAACCCTTTGACTGCTAATCTAGCTTTGTACCCCTTGCTACCATAAATTTTATCATTGATATGAGTACCCACTTGTTAGTAGAGTTTTCTTTCCTAGTAGTAACCTGGCTAAGTACCAAGTTTAGTTATTGCCAAGTGAGTGTATCACATTGTTAGGGTGCAAAGTCACTCTTGGATGTCATGTGTGCTTACTCCTTTGTATGTGTGTAATGAGTTGTCTTTCCTTTGTAAGGAAGTGAGTGACACTCATTTTAAAAAAGGAACATTTATGAGAGATTAGTTTAGAGAGAGAATTATTGAAAACCCATTTGTACTCTTTCTAAGAAACTAATGAGAGCTAAAACTAGGATTTATTTACTCTTGTGTTCTTGATGTTCATGATTCTTGTATGGTTAACTAAATCATTTCAGATTCTACATTTTTCATCAAAATCAACACCACTACAATTGGTATCAGAGCGGGTGTTCTTGATTTGATCAAGAATTGATCTATGATGACATTCTTGATTTGGTGATTCTTCATGGCTTTTTCATCTTCGTGTTTAGAGAGTGTTTTGTGTTCTAAAAGTCGATTTTTTCCTTGATTTGATCCATAATTCGATGTTCTCTCTCTAGAATACTTGTTTGTGTCACTTTCTCTCTCAAGAATTTTTTCAAGTTTTTGTGATCATGGTGTATTTGGATTATGTTTATTGGGTTGTGATCATTGAAGATGTCAAATATAAAGTCAACAAAAAACAATTCTATGGATTATTGTTGAAAGGTGGATTGATTACATGGAATACTTTGGTTTCTTATGGATGCTTGAAAGATGATCATGGAAGATTAATGTTTCAACGACTTGGGCAGATTGAACATTTCATCAAAATGACATTGTCCAAATTAACATGTAGTGGAAATAAAAAAAGAAGGAGAAGAAAGAGATTTGTTTAATAAGAAATACATTTCTCTATTTGAAAACCCAAGTTATCTTCATTCTCTAAATTTTGTAGAAGTTCATGACTATGGAGTTCAATGTGATGTTCTTGATTTTCTTGATGTTCTTGAAGTTCACGACAAGAAGATTCAAGTTGACTCTCATGAAGATGAATATGTTTTTTGCTCTATTGGAGTTCAAACCAATGAAATTTTGTGTTCTTGTCATTTGTTTGAAGTAATGATTCCTTATCGAAAGCCATCAATCCGAGAAATTCACAAGTATCAAAATCCAAAAGATTTGATTCAAACTTACAAAGTTGAAGTTGTCAAGAATGAAGTTGTTCTTGAAATCAAATCTTCGAGATGCAAAAAGATGAGAAAGAAAAAGAAAAAGAAGATCAAACGTATGAATAAGTGGGTTTATTCACGAAAATTGTCAAATGTTGTGAAGCCGAAATACATGAAGCAAATTTGTGTTTCAAAGCAACAATCTCCAAATGTTGCAATGAACTTGAATTCAAAACCTTAAAATGTTGATGGTTCTTTTGAAGATGGTGTTAGATCGTTGAAGAACATGAAGAACGAGTTGTACAACACGCATCATGGGTGGTAGAATGTTCAAATTGGAGATTTTCTTGTTCCAACAAAAGCACCAAGATCTTCAAATTTTGATTCGTTCCTTGCAAACGGAGCTCGTATCGTCAAAAATGTATCTCAAATTCTCAAATGGATTCCAAAACGTTCGTGATTATGATTCGTGCTTTGCGTTTTACATTTTTGATCGCTTTGTCTCATTGGATCAAACCGTTTCTACCCCATTGATTGATACAATTATTTTTTTTAGATCAAACATCAAATTTAAAATCAATTTTTTTGTCACTTGTTGGGTAAAAGTGTTGTGTCATTGTGATTATTAGTTTATTCCATTTTGTAACTGGGTTGGGCCTGTCCACCAGTTATTTATTATTAGGGTTATAGTATTTAAGGTGCATGTATGCACCGTAATTTGTAACTTTGGAAATAGTCTTGTAACCTTACATGCCTCTATAGTATCAATTCTTCATCGAGTTCTTCTGAGGTTGTGGCTTATAATCATTAAGCACATTTTGATCTATTTTTCTTGTTCATATTCTTTACTTGTTTGAATCTATTTGATCTAATTAGGATTCAATCCTATCAATTGGCATCAAATTAAGCATGAGATTGTGCAATCTATACTCATATCTTTTGTTGAAAGAAGATTTTAGGGTTTCCGCTATTCTTGGATCTTGTTTCAGCCGTCATCATCATTTGTTCAACTGTTGACGCTGATCTTGATCTTAATATTAACCTAATCTTGTTTACACATCTGGTTTATATAGGTTTTGTTCGATATACAAACATGCATTCAGAAGATTGTCACGTTAACTCGATAAATCTCTCAAGCGGCATTGGATCCACAACCAGGATTCCTATCCTATTCCCTAGTGAATACGAAGTGTGGGCGTTGCATTTTGAAGACTACATCCTTGGCCTAGAAGACAATGGCTATATGATCTGGGAAGCCATCACAGTTGAGACGTTTGTTCATACTGGAACTAGGAGAGTATTTAAAACTCATGCTAACTATAATAGGCTTCTTCTTGAAGCAAAGGATGTTCCACAAGATGATAAGGAAAAGTTAATTAGCAACGTCAAGGCAATGAGGATTATTAGGTTTGCCCTACCACCAAACACCTTTCGTTTGGTTAGTTCATGTGATACATCAAAAGTTATATGGGATAGGCTTAAGGAAATGTACTCTACTAACGCTAATCTGGAGCATTCGACTCGAACTTTATTGTTGTCAGAGTTTGTAGCTTTTGTGCAAAAGGATGAAGAAAGTTTAGATCAGACCTTCAATCTCTATAATCATCTTCTCAGTAGGATGATGAAACATAAGATTGGATGTGAGCTTATTGATCTAAAAGTCACGTTCATTAATGGTCTAAGGTCTGAATGGAAGGTTGTTGTTTCTACTGTTAAAGCACATGAGCAGTTCAAGAACTACATGTTGGCTAAGCTTGTTGGTATCCTAAGGTCACATGAAGATGAAGTGACAAAAGAAGGGAAAATTGTTTCTGGAGTAGGTCTACTGGCATTTGTAGCTAAGGGTAAGAAGGTTCCAGAAGATGATGATTCAGAGTTTAAGCTCTCCAATTGTGAACTTTCTAAAGAAGAGTTCGCAATGATGGTTTCCAACCGAAAGAGGTTCGCAAAGAAGAACTTCAATAGGAACAAGAACTGAAATTGTTAGGGAAGCTACAACTCTGAGAAGGTAAAAGAGGAGAGTGCAAACAATTCTCAGAAAGAAGAGGACAATAAGGAGAAGAAGCCCATGGGTGACTCTGGCTATGATTGTAACTACTGTCATGGCAAAAACCACTTAGCTAAGGAGTGCATGGTGTGAAGGTTGAACGAGAAGAAAGAAGGAGAAGACGATGAGACATATTATCTCTGAAAGCTCGATGAGAGAAAGAAGAAAAATAATGTTGATAACTCTATGCCTACTTTGATTGTGCAGGAAAACGATGTTGAATATGAGTTTGGCAGGGTTGAAGTATGGTCCACTGATTTAGAAGATGAGGAGGTTTGCAGGACTACTCATGGAAGAAGTTTCATAGCGAAGGAAGAAGATTTGCAGTTTGGAGGTAGATGCTTAATGGTGACGACTGATGTGTCAGGATTGAGAGGATATGCCACCAACGGTGACCGTGTTTCGGATAGCTGATTCGTTGCAAAAACTGTTCCTGAACAAATAGGCGAGTGCGAGCAGGTCATCAACAAGGTAAACTCTATTCTTGAGACTCTAAATATACCCATATCTCATTACGAAACTGAACTAAATGATTTAAGATACAATTTTTCAAGTTTTAGTGACAGTTTAAAAAGAACTCGTTTAACTCTAACTTAACCGATCAAATCAGCAGGGTTTCGTCAAAGAGTGAGGAGAGACGCATGTGGATAAAGAAGATAGAGTCTGATTTATCTAAGTCTAGGGATGAGTTAATTTACTTGCAACGGGATAATTTAATGCTTTTGAAACAACGTAAGATTTTCTGTTTGATTGCGAAAAGGCTTCATTTTAATATTACTCAGTTTCACCTAGATTGTGAGATTGGTAAGAAAATTTACAAAATGATTTCCCATTCCTTGAATTAAAGGAAGATGAAATTGACGCTGGCTGCTATAAGTGCGACTCCATTGTCTCATCTAACGAAGTTTCAGACGCTTACAGGGTAGCTAGACAAAATTGAATCATACATTAAGTCAAAAGACCACAAGAATATGATAAAGTCGCCTTTCGATGAAAATGATAAACATAAAATTAAAATCGACACTATGCAAAAGTTTGACTCATTTATTATAAAGTTGAGTTTAGATAATAAACTTAAAGTTGAAAACACATCTAAATTCGACGATGACAGTGATATGAGGGAAATCTTTGTGGAAGATAAGATTGATTGTTCAGAGTTTGTTAAAACCAAACCTGAACCTGTGAAAATCCTAATGAGAATTCAGTTGAATTCGCACGCTTTTCTGTAAATAAATAAAAAGTTTTGAAATAAAAAGTTGTTCTTTTTCAAAAGCTCCATACCATACCTAACCAAGTTTTTGCAACGAAAGGACTGAATAAAAATCAAACAGCTGAAACAACGTCACTGGTTGAAGAAGACAACGTAGATGGATGTGATGAGTAATTTTGGTCAGCTCCAATCGATAATGTTGACGAAACTGTAGGCCTTTCAGAAAGGACCTCTTGGAGAGTGAAAGGATGGTATGTAGCTGAACCATTAAATAAAGTGAATGTGAACTACGAAAAAGGGAGTCCCAATGGAACTAAGGATGCTCCCAGTGATACATCATTTGATCATAATGAAACTCCAATAAAAAAGCCTAAAGCGAAGACTAATATTCACAAATCCTCATAGCAGTTCGCAGCTTAGAAACATCAAAGGAATGCGAGATACAACAAAAACCTTCCAATCAAACTGCGAAAAGCCTAAAGCGAAGACTAATATTCTCAAGGGAGGAAAACAGTTTTGGCAATCAAAGAATCCAAACTACGTTCACAACGAAAAACCTTCCAATCAAACTGCGAAAGTCTCTTCCTATGCGAATCCTAGGAGTTTTTCGCGAAACCAGGCTCAATCTTCACAAGTCTCAAAACGACAAGATTTTCATAAAAATGCTTTTCCAAACAACACAAAACCTATGGAGAAACCAAAACCTTGTTTTTCTAAACCTAAAGTTTCACATCCTGAGAGAACATCACAAGATGTTAAGGGAAAAGGAAAAATAGTTTTGGGTCCACGAATTCCAAACACAAGGACCAAATCTAACTCAAAGAAAGTTGAGAAACAATTCGTGAAGTATCAAATCAAAAATAAACAAAAAAAAAATCGTCTCTTCAAAAGATACAAACTTAAAAAGATAATAGAATTAAGGTGTTTCAAATAACAAAGAAAGATAGCACCACCCTAGTTAAGTGTACTTATATGGTTGATTTTGCAATTACTTATCCTCTTTCTGTGAAAATCTCACGAGGACCCAAACAACTTTGGGTTCCTAAATCTGCTTGATTTTCACACATGATTCGTGACGAGCAGTTTGACTCAGAATGGTACATCGACAGTGGCTGCTCGCGTCACATGACAGTCAGAAAGGAGGAATTGCAAGAGTACAAAGAACTGAAAGACGCTGGAAGAGTGAAGTTCGGAAATAACTCACTTGGAGAGGTTAAAGGATATGGGATGATCACTAACGGATAATTTTCTATTCGCAAAGTGGCATATGTAGAGGGACTGCAACACAACCTTATAAGTGTTTCGTAGTTAGTTGTTGGCACAAGATTTAAAGTTTTATTTGATGATGAAGGATCAGAAATCATTGAGAAAAAGACAAAGTCAGTGCTTCTAAAATCAAAATGCAAAGGCGAAATGTACCCACTGAACATGAATCCTATCCGAGGGAAGCCTACCATTTTGCTACTGACGAAAGCACCTATAGATGATAGTTGGCTATGACATCAAAGACTTTCGCACCTCAACTTCAAAGATATCAACAAGTTTGTTCTTGGTGATTACGTGTGAGTGCTTCCTCTCTTAAAATACGACAAGGACCATCTCTGTGATGCATGCCAAATGGGGTTGCAAAGCAGGAAGAGTCATCCAACTGTAGTGAATACAAAAGTCATTGAACCACTCGAACTTTTGCACATCGACCTTTGTGGTCCTTCTGCGATTGAAAGTATTGGTGGTAATAAGTATATTCTCATTATTGTAGATGAGTTTTCTCGTTTCACTTGGGTGCATTTTCTTAAGCAGAAATTTGAAGCCACTCCAAAGTTAAAAGACTACATAAAGCAGATTGAGTTATAATTGCGAAAGATGGTTCCCAACATTCGCAGCGACAATGGGTTGGAATTCAAAAACCAAGTGTTTGAAGAATTTCTAACTGTGAAAGGAGTAACACATAACTTTTCTGCTCCTTATTCTCCACAACAAAACGAGGTCGTTGAAACGCGAAACCGCTCATTTTGTGCAGCTGCGAGAACCATGCTTTCTTTTGCAAATCTGCCACTTTACTTAGGGGCCGATGCGATTGGAACTGCATGCTTCACCCAAAACCATTCATTCCTCAACAAGCGATTTTCTGTCACTCCTTATGAAATCATTAACAAACGAAAACATGATGTAAAGTTTTTCCATGTGTTTGGTTCCAGGTGTTTCATCTTCAAATCTAAAGAACAAAGGAACAAATTCAATGTGAAAGTTGACGAAGGTATCTTCTTGGGATATCCGCTGACCTCCAAGGCATATAGGGTTCTCACCAAAAGATCCAAAAGGATTAAAGAAACCTACTATGTCACATTTGATGATAATTATTTAAAAAGGTTTCAGAAAGCTGATTGTCAAACGAAGGAGATCTTTCCACAAGCGAATGCAACAAAAATTCCTCTCTCTACTCTCTACGATGAATTTTTCAAACTTTTCGACGAACCAAAAAAAGCAATTTCGTCCGAGTCCAAGGTAGCTGACAACAAAGTCGACGAATTGAAGAAAATCATTGATGATGCTGCAAAAGAAATGGAATAGGAGAATTCCACTCCAAAAGACCATGAAGATCCATCGCAATCTTCAAATGCAAATGCTACATTGTAGGGGGAGTGCTCTTATTCAACCTCCTCTCATAACACACATGTTCAAGAGTAGAATGAAACCCTTGATGTCAGTTTAAAAACACCTTTCCAGGGGGAATCCGAATCCAGAAGATGAAAATCATACATCATTCGAGGGGAAGAATAGAAATGTGAATGATGATTCGGATGTGCAATCAGAATTTGATGAAGTGAGTGCGAAATTGGATCCATGATATGATCCAAACTTCCCTCCGAAAACTCAAGTCAATGGAGATTAGTCTTCAGGCGTTCTTACGAGAGCTCAACAAAAGGCGAAGTGAATTGCACTATTCTCTAAACTGGAATTTTTCATTTTCTATTCGTTCATCTCCAAAATTGAACCTAAAAATGTTCAAATTGCTCTTGATCACTCTGATTGGGTGCAAGCTATGCAGGAGGAGCTCAATGAGTTTGAACGAAACAAGGTCTGGAGACTTATTCCCACTCCAAAAGATGCATCTGTTGTTGGTCTCAAATGGTTATTTCACAACAAGTTAGACAAAAAAGGCAACGTCATACAAAACAAGGCACGACTCATTGTCAAGGGGTATTGTCGGGAAAAAGGCATTGACTATGAAGAAACCTTCACACTAGTTGCAAGGTTAGAATCTATTCGTATCTTCTTGGCTTATGCAGCGCACAAGAACTTTGAAGTATACTAGATGGATGTCAAATGTGCATTTTTAAACGGGGAACTTGAAGAGATAGAGTATGTGGAGCAACCACCTGGGTTTCTAAATGAAAGATATCCCAACCCCTATTATATTCTGGACAAAGCAGTCTATGATGTGAAGCAAGATCCAAGAGCCTGGTGACCACTTGATGATCGTCCAAATCTACGTTGATGGCATCATTTTCAGATCAACTAACCCAAGTTTAACTGTTGAGTTCCAAAAATTTATGGAAACGAAGTTTGAGATGAGCTCCATGGGTCCGATTTACTTTTTCCTTGGCTT
Source organism: Lactuca sativa (assembly GCF_002870075.4). NCBI lineage: Eukaryota > Viridiplantae > Streptophyta > Magnoliopsida > Asterales > Asteraceae > Lactuca > Lactuca sativa. The sequence goes on from NC_056628.2 coordinate 47,772,190, forward strand.
GAACATAAGGCAGAGTCAGGAAGGAATCTTCATAAATCAGGAAGCTTATACGAAGACCTCGCTTGGTAAGTTTGGAATGGTGAGAGACTCAAAGGTGAAGGTTCCAATGGCATTTGGAATGAAACTAATTCCATCTCTGGAAAAATCGGATGCAGATATGACACTTTATCGTCAAATGATAGGTTCATTAATGTATCTAACTGCTAGTCGACCAGATATCATGTTTTCCGTTTGTTATTGTGCTAGGTTTCAAGCTAACCCTCGAGAACCTCACATGATTGATGTCAAGAACATATTCATATATCTTAAACAAACATCTTCACTTGGAATATGGTACCCCTCAAAGTTTGGTTTCTTTGTGCAAGCATTTTCGGATGCTGATCTTGGAGGATGTGGGTTAGATAGAAAGAGTACAACTGGAGGATGCCTATTTCTTGATAGCAAACTTTTCAATTGGTAGTCCAAAAAGCAAACATGTGTTTCCTTATCAACAGCTGAAGCCGAGTACATTGCTGCTGCCTCTTGCACTTCCCAGGTTATATGGATTCAAAGTCAACTTCATGATTATGGTTTGAACATGAAACGAATCCCAGTATATTGAGACTCCGAAAGTTCCATTTGCATTTTTCACAACCTAGTGAAACACTCAATGACGAAACATATAGCATTGAGGTATCACTCATCAAAGATCATGTGGAAGCTGAATCATTTCTAACACCACTTTCATTTTCATAGTGACACTTTCGCTTTCGTGGTCTATAGGATGTCCTGCAAATTGATGCGAACACTCACAGTAATTCGTAGTCATCTTTTTTCCTGCGAATCGGTGCGAACACTCACAATAATTCGCAGCCTTCTTTTATCTTGCGAATCCATGCAAACGTTCACAGTGTCTTACGGTCAACTGTTCATTCGTGGTTTGGAGCTTTTTATATCCTTATGTATATTATGTATTTATGTTCAAAAATACAAAAATATTTTATTTATTTATCTTTTAATTTTTTTTCAAAAAAATTAAAAATCCAAAATATTTCATTTTTTTATTTCATTTTAAAAAATTCAAAAATAACAAATTTTTTTTACTTTTGTTTTGTATTTTGTTTTATAAAATATATATAATACCAAAAATATTGGCTAATTGAGCAGATTTGAAGGAACATATCTTAGTAATCTCAATTGCCAATGATGGGGTAGGTATAATTTCTTTATCAATGCACTAGCTAACTGTCCCTAGAAGCATGCTGCTGCATGTTGTCCAAAGCCTCACAAACTCTATATTGAAGCCTTAATGAATCGATAATACCAATCGGTTCTTCCTAATCAAGCTAATTCATTCACATAAGTCATGATCTACCTTACTCTTCTCACATCGAGTAAAGAGTCAACTGCTTCGTCACTTTCGCGGAGCAGAGGTACACTATTTTCTTTGAAACCACCACATCCTCTTCTCCATCATTTTACTTTTCATGAATGTAACCCTTGAGACTCTCATATATTACCACTGAGGTTTATGGTTGCACAGCATCTGAGTTTATGATCTTAAATTTTGTTATCACCACGAATTAAGTGAAATTCAAAATCCAATACATATCTAAGATTTGACGGTGAACAATTAAACATTCTAGCTTTTCACCAAGGAATTAACGAAACTCTACTTTCGTGGTTTGTACCTAGAAATCTCTTTTTCTTTTGCGAGATGTTAATGAAATGCTCTAGTCCTAAAATGTTTCTTCCCAATAGATCCAATTTTATTTTTCTCAAGATTTCTAAACATACCCTTACTCCTTTTAAATAATTCCAAAGCATACATGTTCAATTGACTACACTGGTCAAACAAGTACTTCATTCGATCTTTCAGACTTATGTCAAGTTTCGTAGTTTCGTTGGAGATAGAACCAGCCAATAAAGCCTTTTAAAAGATTCCTTTCACTTTTTCTTAATAAACAGATGATCGTAGTGCAACGGGGAACCACACAGACACTTCTTAATAAACAGATTCCTTCCACTGGTTTGTGTCTTAAACAAGACATCACTAAAATCCCACATATATGTTTTGCCTTATTTCTCTATCTTTAGCACACTCTCACACGAAGATCCTTGTGATTTTCCAAAAGTCTGGTTCGTGGCACATACTTCATTTTCAGTTTCGCAGCTCAACTGGGTTTTACTTAAAAGCGAAAGTCCGTATCTGTCTTAATTGTGAAAGGTAGTACATAAGTCAACTGCAAAAGGGAGTAAATGAAGCGGCAATCCTAATGGATAAGATTTCAAACGGGTGCGTGAAATTTGAAACGACGCCTAATTTTCCCCCCGCCTGACACCTTTTTTGGCGTAACAGTTGTCACATCACGTCCTTTTAGGCAACGTTTCAGAGGATAAAATGCAACCATCACCCTATTTTCTCTCGCCTGGTTAATGGTGTAAAGGGTTTTTTTTGATGTTTCATCATTCCTCACCATTGTCAAAAGATTTCAAAAACCCTCATGTGATTTTTCTCTCTACTGTTCATCATCTTCTCCAACAAGCATCCATGGCCGCCTCTTCAGAAACCCCTTCTGTTCAAGATTAATCAGCATAGTCGTTGCTTCTTACCATCAAGCCCAATCAAAACTTGTTTCTCGATCTTGATCCCCTCAAGTATGACAACTTTCTTCTACCCATTGTCGAGTACTTGAAATACTCTCATCTGGTCATCGGTTTGACCAAATCGGAGATTGTTCCGATGTCTCTCTTATTAAAAGCCTATCCGTCTGCTAGCTATATCAAGGAGGAACAAAGAATCACCTTTGAAATTCACAATAGGAAAACTTCAATAACCAAGTCCCGATTTTGCTCCTTACTAGGGCTCGCTCAACATTATGATATGGTGGACCCTGATTTCGTCTCCATCGCAGCCATTATGGGGATGTTTTACCACATGGGGTACAAAGAAACCCTAACTACCTTCTCTAAATTCATGAACCCCAATCTGCCACCACAATGGAATGGGCTTTTTACCCTGCTGTTAAAAAGTTTTTCTAAGCATGTGACTGACTCGGATTATACCAGTAAGTTATCCATGACCATCGTGTAGGGGATCTACACGGGACTCAACATTGATTTTGGGGCTATTATTTGGGCTCATTTGGTCCAAAGTACCCATTCTATAACCCGACACAGTGAAATTTCCTGTGCTCGCTTCTGGACAATCATCATTCAAAGGGCAATTAAGAAGCTCCGGATTCCGGTGATGCAAGACTCCTTCATGTCTGCTATTTCAATCTTTCACACTACAAACATCATTCTTGATGATAACTCAAAGTTCTCATTCGTTGGCTCCATTCCTGAAGCCATGTTTCGCAATGTCCCTGCAGCAAGCAAGATTCTTGAAGCCTACAGAAAAGTTACAGTTTTAGGATTTCGTCCTTTTAACTCCTAAGATGCAATCGATCATCGATGAAGATGACAAACCAAAGAAAGGACGTAAGAAAGGTGAAAAGAAACAAGGTGCTCAAGAGGGTCCGTCTGAACCAACTCAAACTCCCAAGAAACGAAAACCACACACTGGCTCATCTGCACCAACTCCATCTCCTACAACGAAGCGAAAGGTAAAGAAGTCGGCTCGCAAGCCGACAACTCCAACTCCCAGTGAAAGAGAAGGTTCGCAGTCTGCTACTCACTCTGACGTTCGCAATCCAGATGATGAGCTGGTACACGACAAAGACACTGTGACAACTTCACATCCTGAGGTTTCACAGCCCATAACTACGAATCTTGAGATAACCTTTGAGATTCATGTCTCAGTTCCTATTACAAATGATTTCATTGAAGATGTCTCCATTCCTTCTCCAACTGCCACTATTTCAATACCCATCTCCATTGCCCTATGCCTACCTATTTCTTTGGGCATTTCGCAATCCCCACCTCCTATTTTGATTGATTCCACTACCACCACCACAACGTCCACTATTGAGCCTCCTGTGATTGTCAACACATCTGATGCGGGGGCAGGAGCTTCAGGTTTGGCAGTTGGTCATTCCACACCACCGATTTCTCCTCTACTTCAAAATGATCCAAGCATGATCTACGGTAATGATGAAGACGACTTCGAAGGATTCACCTACAGTCCATTTAACATTTGGACTGAAAGTGATGACAAAGCTCTCATCACGAGAGGGAAACTCAATGCGATTCATGAAAAAATGGATTTGTTGCTTCAAGCTTCAAAGGCATCATCCACTGATGATTAATCGCAAGCCACGATCAAGTCCCTTCTTGAGACCCTTACGAAGAGCATTCTGCCAACCTTGAAAAGATGAACAAGGCAGTAGATGCTTCTGCTTCTATTTGCAACAACACGACCGAAATAGTCGATAAACCAATTACTGATGCACGAGTATTCATGTAGAAGTTCCAGAGCTCCTTTGAATTGAACATTGCGAAGACTAATGCAGTTATTTCTAGCCTGGGCTCATCTCTTAAAACAGAGAAAGCGAAACTTGAACAGGTTTACCCTGATATTCAAACTGGCCATGTTGAGTTCGATTCATCCATTTCCTCGAAGATCTCAAAGCTTCAAGATGACTTAGCCATGGAGAGAAAAATCATGGTTGCTATTTCCTTAAAGACTGAAAAGGTGAAAGTCTTGATGGTCAAGTTAGAAAATGTCGAATAACGAGTCAATGATCTACTATCGGAGAAAGCGGTTATGAAAAGTTGTATAGTAGATGTCAATGCAATGCTTTCAGATATTATTGAGATTCGTGACTCAATGATCACGATAACGGTGAAGAAGCATCTCTCTAAGAAACTCAGGCTCGTCTTCGCTATGCTTCACAGACTGGAAGGTGTTCCGGAATCAAGCTCTATTCCGAAACCAGGGGGAGAAGGTGTGGCACAATCAAAGAAGGAAGACCCAAAACTTCAGTCAAGCACATTGTTAAAAGCGAAACAGAGCCTAAAGGCAAAGAAAGACTTTTCAGTGAAGAGACAATTATTAATTGCGGTTAAGATGAAGAGCCTGATGAAAATGAGCTGAAAATAAGAAAGGAAAGTAAAGATCAAATAGATGAGCATCAGAGAAATATTCGCTAGGCTAAAGCGAAGGAAAAAACCGAACGCGAAGCTCAGGTCACGCTGGAAAGCCAAAAGCGCTTATTTCCAGTGTGGAATATGAAGCGTATTCAAAACGAAACTGTGCATATGCCGATTCAATATTGGCTGGAACCGGTTGTGTCATTCGATCTTCAGAATAAAAAAAGATTCGCAACTAGACCTGCCAATAACTCCGAAAGCCTTTAGGTTTCGCAGCTTCTTGAAAGTAGCGATGTCCCATTTACAGATAGCGACGCATATCATTTACTATTCTCGTTCTATCTCAACCATATGAAGCCAAAATATGAAACATGGAGTGCTAGCAAGATTACAGTAGGGAAGGTCACCGGTCCAATCGAAACCAACAACTTCCCAAATGTTAAGTTCAAGGTTTTGAGAGGTTCTTCCAGTCAGGTCAACGAGTTCACTCTCTGTAACATCCCAAAAATCATGACCAAAATTTTCTTTTTAAAACATTAATAAAATCATAAGTATCAAATCATTTCATCCCTAAACAATGGTTTATATATCAAATCAGAGTTTCATCTCAAGACATGTTCTTTTTATCACAGTAAAACATCCCAGGCCAGAACTTCTTGGTGCATGCCATGCGATCATACCGAGCTCTTCCCTCCCCTACTGGAAGTACCTGAAACCAAAACTGAAAACCATAAGCACGAAGCTTAGTGAGTTCCCCAACATACCACATACCACATACGCACAACCACATACTGGTCCCCCGCCCACTGCATCGGGCCCCGCCCGACATCAGGCCCCGCCTGGCATCGGGCCCCGCTCGGTCTATAGATATGTCTCTCTTAGGCCCCGCCTATCTCTGGGCCTCACCCGCTATACACATACATACAATCAAATAACATACTACTGCATACTTAAACATACCCTAACTGGACTCCTGAACTAAGGCCTCACCAATCTTGGGCCCCGCCCCTAGTCTGCTATTGAGAAATCATGGAACCCCATCCACAGTCCTACTAATAGTGAGATACGGGCCCCCTCCCATACTCACTCCCTTCCTAGCATGGGCCTCACCCCTACTATACTAATATTGAGATATGGAACCCATCCATACTTAGCTAGTGATGAGATACGGAACCTTGCACACTCTCACCTCCTTACCAAGCACATACAAGTATCATAGAGACAAGTATAATCTAACATACAACATATGATCCTTCCTCGGGATTGTCCAGGCATCGGACTCCTGGTCCGGAAACATATTATAATCTAACATACTTCAGGCTTGCCCCGACATCGTACCCCCGGTCCGGAACCTATCATACCTACACATGCAAGAATCACAAATACCTCTAGCATGCTAACATTCCTAGGGCTTCGCCCGACATCAGGTCGTAACTCGAAACATATACAATACGTTCCTAGGGCTAACCCCCGGGTCTTCCTACAATACATAAACATAATGGGTCGGCATTGTGGCCGTAGACCCATGCACACAGTGAGGAGACTCACCTCGCACTGCTGAAGAATAGCTAAACACTTCTGACTGCTAACCGGCAACTCCTGAATTGTTGATCCTTCGGCTCCCCGAACAATCAATACCCAAAATAGCACTTAGAATACAATACCCTTAAAATTCAAACCAGGTCAAACTTGATCAAGGTCAATGGTCAAAGTTAACGCTCCGAGTTGACTCAACTCGCCGAGTTGACCCCCAACTTGTCGAGTCCCATAATCCACACGTAACTCTCGACTTTGTCCTACTCGTCGAGTCTTCCTTGAACTTGCTGAGTTCATCTTTAAACATGTTGGGACCCTTCTACAACTGACTCGCCGAGTTCACCTTTGAACTCGTCAAGTCCATCTTCATAAGTTAGGGATATTGCCTTGGACTCGTCGAGTACGATGATCTTTAAGTCCATAATGAACCCAACTGGTTGAGTCCTCTACCAACTCAACACACACCTGCTATCAAAAGGGTTTCGGGCAAGAAAACAGCCTGACTCGTCGAGTCCTAAGAGCAACTCGCCGAGTCCTCCTAGGTCCAATTCTATTCAGACAATTTCAGTAGGCCACAAAGCACCCAGGACCCAGATCTAACCTTCTAGGGTCGAAATAACACGCAAAGCCTCTGCCTTTACATCCATGCATGACCCTTTTTGCTCAATAGGCCATCACAACCTCTTTACGCTTACATGGGGAGTTCTAATGGCCTAAAGCTTGCACCTTTATGCCTTAACCACCCTAAATACTTCCAAATTTGAAAGGATCTTGCTTGGGGACTTCCAGATCCCAAAAGAAACCATTCCTGGACCAAAATCTTCATAAAAAGGGAAAATAATAGACTAATGAACTAATGATCAAGTTAGAGAATTGATTACCACAAAATAATGAGATTGAGAAGCTACTTCTCAATCCATAAGTCTTTCATTGAGCCTTCAAGTTTCCTCTTCTTCTTCTTGACTTCAAGAACACAAAATACTCTCAAAAATGGCTCACAAGCATTAGGGTTTTGAGATCTTTGGGTTCTGGTCTTGGGGGTTGGAGATGATACCAAGAGAAGGGGAATAAGATCCTTAAATAGGGTACCAAGTCCCGAATTTAGGGTTTTCGCCAACCCAGACCAACTCTCTAAGTCGGTCCCCCGACTCGTTGAGTAGGTCACTTAACCCGTGACCCAACTCGTGCTCCTACTCATCGAGTCATCCCACCTACTCGATGAGTCGCTTCCTAATTTTGAGGTTTTCCTTTCCTTTCTTAGTCTTCTGGATTCGTGGTGTTACAACTCTCCCCCGCTTAAACTAGACTTCGTCCTCGAAGTCCCCTTCGGCTCACAACCCCGCAACCTTTCATGTCATTCCTAATCATCGCATACCTTGCCTGCTAGGTCCAATTCTTGAGAATATCATCTTGAGAACAATCCACTCACTACAACCTTCGGGTACAACACTCTTACTCAACCGGTAATCCTTCTGGTACCTCCCAAGCACTTACACTTGACATCCAAGGGGTTCACGCCCTTTACCCTGCGCTATCACTGGCCTTCACAAGGCAACTCGCCATAAGCAATAAACCTTTCCTATCTCCATCAAGATCAAACCTTCTGTTGAAACTGCAATCCTGGCCACTCCTGGTCCAGCCATCACACCGATACTCACTAAATAATTTCACTTACTATACTCCAAGCTGAAAAACCCCACCCGGCGAGTGAATCAGATAATCCTTCGAGTAAAAGATTCCTCTATGCAACGGTTAAGACTCAGAAGAGAGGTGCGCAACAGAGTCAAATCAATCACTATGAGATTATCTAATCCCTCCGTGAGTGACTTAGCATCTCCTGGTCAGCTCAGTGCTCTACGCACTAATTCCCTTATCACTACTCCTGCCTGAAATCCTGTTGACTCTCATCCACCTTCCGGATGAACAGAGACCACCCTGGTCCCAACTGATCTGCCATTTCCTAAAATACCAGTCGCCTACCGATGACCGAATGCAAGAACGATCCCTCAGTCGCTCTCAGCGACATCTAAAGATACTATGACTACCTGAACTACTCTACCTACCTAGCCACTCTGGCTCTAAAAGACCTAGGATCCTCGATCCCCTACCTTGACCCTACACTCTCTACCAGGTCCCACCTATACTGCTATAAGTACATGGGCCTCGCCCACGGGTCTCACCCAAACTATATTTCAGAGCGGCCTCCTCCACCGGTCTCACTTATCTAGGGCTATGTAGGTCCACTCCTCCTCTAATCTCAACTTGTTATCATATCCTGATTCTTATCTTGCTAATTCGGATATACGGGCCCCCACCCACGCTCCGCTAACTAGGAGATACGGGCCCTCACCCACACTCCACTAACTAGGAGATACAGGCCCCCACCCATACAATGCTAACTAAGCTACTAATGAATGCTACGGCTTACCCACAGTCTCACAACACTTCCCTCACTGACTCACTTCTGGGAAAGCTGTGACTATCCCGTAGTCTTAAATCCTGCCTAAACCTGTGCCTGCTGGAATTCTCCAACCTGGTTCCCAAACCAGTCATCAACTAATCATGGGGACACAAACTCAATGTGGGGAAGTTTCCCAAACTCCCAACTCACATGCCCCTCAATCCAAGCAACCACATGAGCTGCTTCCTCCTTACTAAGAATACGAGCTCATCCCAGTCTTGCACCTACTTCTGCACTTGGCCACTCGGGTGGCTCTCCCTCACTTCGATTCAGCTAGTTCCTCACAGCTCACAGCTTGGAAGAATTTACCAATCCTCCCCCATCATCCTCTGGCCACCCTGATGACAACCCACACTACCACTGTTGGTGATCTAACCGACCTATTCCTAAATGATACATCCCCTGAAAACTAGTGAGACACTTCCAAGTCTCACACATGCATGCTACAATTACTGCATCTTGAGTAACCAGCTCTAAAAGGTAATGACCTCTAACTATCATTCTAAAATCCAGGGTACGTCGATGGCATATAACTTTATCTCAAGCAGGCCACCAAATCAGAAATACCTTTACCAATATCGATGCAGAACCATAACAATGAAATCATAACATAAGATGACAAAGAAAACAAAAGATACGCACCTGACACATTAGGGCTGCTCACGCCTCTTCTAAAACCAACTGATACGCCCTGCTCCTCGCGCGCAATCGCCTCTGCCCGTCCATGATGGTCGTCGGTGATCCTCAAGGTTGTAGGGGCATGTGCTATCACCTGTACTGCTGGAAGCAAACTTGGATATTGGGCCTTCTTGTGGTCCCTCTGAATGCAATGGAAGCATATCAGGTCTGATCCCTGGGTGGTGGTGGCAGTACAATCTCTGCTAAAATGACCAATCCGGCCGCACTTGAAGCAGACTGAATCACCACCACTGTCGCTGCTACACGCACCCTCGTGCGTCCTGCCGCACTTCCCACAACGGCCTCGATCCTGATGACCTCTCGACCTAGAATCTGATGTCTTGGGCCTCATTCCGGAATCCAAAGATACCTGAACCTATCTAGCTTCCTCTTCTTTACTGTCTCTAGATTAATCTCTCTATCTCTCTCTCTCTCTCTGGCTCGAGTGATCTTATCTTCCATCGTCTTGCAGCTGGACCGACTCACAAACTGACTGATATCGCTCTCAACATCTCGTGGTACCGAGAATTCTTCATCTCCTCATCCACCACATACTGCAGAACTAGAAGGGCTCTTTCCCTGAACTTGGCGGTGATCTTCGTCACTGTGTCTGTAGTCTGTCGCAAGTCCTGGAACTCTCGTGCTAACTGTTGTACCTCAATCACTGGTGCAAACTCAGGCTTGAACCTGGCCGATAAATCACTCCATGTCATTGCATCCAACGCGGAATCATCCCCAATAGTGTGGCCAACCTCCTCCCACTAATCACGCGCTCTGTCCTTTAGAAGATCAGAGGCAAGTCTGACCTTGTCCCCTTCGGGACACCAACTAGAACGAAAGGCGTTGGCGACATCAGCCAACCATCTGCTGCTAGCAATTAGGGTCCCTAGCCCCATGATAATCTGGAGCTCCACAAGATCTGAACTTTCGAAATGTCAATGTACGCGCTCCCATCATGGTCATCATCTCAGTGCGGAAGACTCTCGGCCTCTCATCCAAAATCTCCGGTATGCCCTCCTTGACTGTGCAAAAGATCACATGAGTTTGGTCTAGAATACTGCGTGTAATCTCAACTGATACAAATTCCCTCATCCGCTCCTCAAGTTGCTCGATTCCTAAACCTGAGCCTAATCCCTCTCCGGCACCTGATCCGCCCACTGGTCTCTCATGCAATGTCTCCATGCTGAAAACATACTATAACAACCATCAGAATACAAATCATTACCGAGGGATCACACATGCACTATAAGTTACCTAGTTTTATCTCAGCCCCTCTTCAATCGAGTGCAGATCCTCAGCTTTCAGTAGTACAGGCCCATACTAGCTTCCATATTTATCCGTACTTTCCTCAAGAGTTTCCTCGACTCAACCATGTCCCTTCCACTACTACTGCTCCCAGCACTAAACTCATCCTAGGATTACCCTAGGGAAATCTCCAACCCAAACCCAATCCTCAGCTACTGAAGGTATCTTCATAATGCCAATTAGTCATTACCTTAATACCATCACATGTGATGAGGCGCAGATAATCCGTCGAGTAAAGGACTCGTCCCTACAACGGTTAGACTTAAACAAGAGTTACGCAACTGGGCCAAATCCATCACTCTGAGATTATTCAACCCTGATCACATGTGACTTGGCATATTCACCCAATGGCTAACTCCCAACACTCAGAGTCCCACAAAGCACAAAGCAAGTAGCATTCAGACAAAAGGAAAATCTAACCAAAACATAATCAAGCTATTCTACTCACATATTAGGAATTTGTACTAGAATGCAACTCATAAAGCTCATATACATATAAAAGGCACTTAAGGCATCCTTCCTAGATCCTTAGTCCTAATCTAGCATGCAGTTCTATTAAGCATATCATATCTAAGCAAACATGTATGGGTAATTTGGGAGAACTTACTTGAGCTCACTTGGTTTCATGCACCACACCCTTTCTCTCTTTTTTCTAAGTTCTTTTCTCTTCTCAAGGTTCTTTTGTAAAAATGATTTTCTTTCAAAATCTTCATACTGAGTCCTCAGTTTGAGTTCAGACACACCCGAGAGTGTTCCCGAATCCCTCAAACCAAGGCTCTGATACCAACTTGTAACATCCCAAAAATCATGACTAGAAATTTCTTTTTAAAACATTAATAAAATCATAAGTATCAAATCATTTCATCCATAAACAAAGGTTTATATATCAAATCAGAGTTTCATCTCAAGATATGTTCTTTTTATCATAGTAGAACATCACAGGCTAAAACTTCTTGGTGTGTGCCATGCGATCATCCCGAGCTCTTCCCTCCGCTAACGGAAGTACCTGAAACCAAAACTGAAAACCGTAAGCACGAAGCTTAGTGAGTTCCCCAACCTACCACATACCACATAAACACAACCACATACTGGGCCCCCGCCCACTACATCGGGCCTTGCCTAGCATCGGGCCCCATCCGACATCAGGCCCCGCCTGGCATCGGGACCCACTCGGTATACAGATCTGTCTCTCTTAGGCCCCGCCTGTCTCTGGGCCTTGCCCGCTATACACATACTTAAACATACCCTAGCTGGACTCCTGAACTAAGGCCTCGTTGATCTTGGGCCTCGCCCCTAGTCTGCTTCAGAAGTCGTGGAACCCTGTCCATACTCCTACTAATAGTGAGATACGACCACCCGCCCACACTCACTCCCTTCCAAGGACGGGCCTCGCCCCTACTCTACTAATATTAAGATATGCAACTCCATCCATACTCAGCTAGTGATGAGATACGGGACCTCACCCACACTCACCTCCCTACCAGGCACATACAAGTATCATAAAGACAACAAGTATAATCTAACATACAACATATGAGCCTTCCTTGGGATTGCCCCGACATCGGACTCCTAGTTCGGAAACATATTATCATCTAACTTACTTTGGGCTTGCCCCGACATCGGACCCCCAGTTAAGAACCTATCACACCTACACATGCAAGAATCACAAAGACCTCTAGCATTCTAACATTCCTCGGGCCTCGCTCGGCATCAGGTCGTAACCCGGAACATATACAATAAGTGCCTAGGACTAACCCCCGAGTCTTCCTACGATACGTAAACATAATGTGTCAGCATTGTGGTCATAGACTCATGCACACAGTGAGGAGACTCACCTTGCACTGTTGAAGACTAGGTGAACACTTCTAACTGCTAACCGGCAACTCCCAAACTGCTGATCATTTGGCTCCCCGAACTATCAACACCCAAAATAGCACTTAGAATACAATACCCTCAAAAGTCAAACCAGGTCAACGGTCAAAGTCAACGCTCTGAGTTGACTAAACTCGTTGAGTTGACCCACCAACTCGTCGAGTCCCACAATCTACACGTAACTCTGGACTTCGATCCTACTCGTCGATTTTTCCTTGAACTCATCGAGTTCATCTTTAAACACGTCGGGACCCTTCTACAACTGACTCGCCGAGTTCATCTTTGAACTCGTCGAGTCCATCTTCATAAGTTAGGGATATTGCCTTGGACTCTCCGAGTTCATTCTGAACTCGTTAAGTATGATGATCTTCAAGTCCATAATGAACCCAATTGGCTGAGTCCTCTACCAACTTGTGACATCCCCAAAATCACGGCCAGAAAAGACCGATTTTGTTTATGCTTTATAAAAATCAGAGTACTTCATTTTATAAAAGGTTGCGGAATTTGTTCCCAGAAAAACATGGTAAATACGTTATTAAAACATTTTCGAAGAAACGTATTTATTTCATTTTAAAATGTTTGGGATGTCATCGTTAATACCAAAACATAAGCATAAACAAAATTACAATGATTTACACTAGTGATCTACATCTCTTTTAAATCTCTCAGTGTAATGTCACTTCACTTCGTCACCTGTGATATACATAAACTGAGTGGGTCAGGTTGGGAAACCTGGTGAGTATATAGGGTTTTCAACCCACAATAATATAATTATTATGTTCAATCAAAAAATCAACCCAATTACCCATCCCCATTATCTTCTTTACTCTTTAAGGATTTAACCTAAGAGTCATCTATCCTGCATTCGTTTATTTTGAAGTCCCTTACTTCCAGGGTTATGGGACTGACACTAAATCCATAGCTGCCAATGTTCGTTCATAAAGCACTAATTCCATAGCTGCTATAGTCTATTCATCGGGTACTAAATCCATAGCTACCAGTCTTTATCTAATAGGTACTAAGTCCATAGCTACCAATGTTCAACAGGTACTAAGTCCATAGCTACCAATTCCTACAGGTACTAAATCCATAGCTACCAACGTCTAAAAGGTACTAAGTCCATAGCTACCGGTGTTTGTCCCATAGGCACTAAGTCTGTAGCTGCCAATGTATACTCACGTCATCTTCTATCTCTCATCATTCATCTACCCATCTCATACCCAACATTTTCGTATATATAAAATACGTATACAATTTAAGTCCTTTAAAACATGTATAAAACGTTCAACCAGCATAGACAACAAGTATTCAGATAATGTGCACACATAGCACGTAGTTTATATAAATTACTTCATATCTATGTGTAAGATGAAAGTAACTATGCACTCACTTGAAAAGGTGGTGACTCGGTACTCGGACAGCGCTTCGTTTACTTTAAAATAATTTCCTTCGACGAAACCTAGTATTATTACCACTAGATTTTAGTCTAATATTTATCGTGACTAATTATTAGTCTTATTATTATTATTATATAAGCGTTTAAACAATACTTTCCAACCACTATGTACAGACAGGGGCCAGACATAAAACACCGGAGGGCAGGACCATTTTGGCATATAGCACTTCTTAAATCCAACAACCATATGCGGCCCTTTAAACCAGATTCCCCGTACCGTGAGTAGTTAAAAAGATATTATAACGACACTTATATAAGTCATAATAATAACTCAAATATTTATTATAAATTTATAATAACAATACTAATTTTAAATATAAACTATATTTAAAATAGGGTAAGCATAACTTACTTACAAGGGGATTTTAGCTAGGAGTCGGGCTCTGTAGGGGCAGAACTTCGTCGCTGAATCTTTCTAAGAAAGATTCGTGCAGCGCTTCAGCGCTCACCTTACTATACTAAAACTACAGAAAGAGAAGTCGAATCACGAGGGACCGAAATGCTCGGGGGATAAGGAGAGAAAGACTCTTGAATCAAGAGAATGGTGCAAGAAATATGAGAGCCCAAGCCTCTTATTTATAGTAATTGAATTTACAAAAACTACCCCCCATAATTACTTAATGACCTTATAGTTATATAAACAACTAAACACCCCTTTATAATACTATTTTAAATAGATTTAAAGATATTTGTACTAAACTAATGTCGAAAGAACTCAACATTAGTCTTATAATGACTGCATCGTCGATACCTTTCTAATGATATATACATATGTATATATATGTGTACGTATATATGATTCATACTTTATTTTAATACGTAAATATGCTATTATAATTTGTAACTCGTTCATACGAACTCCGTTTTTGACGTTCTTTATATCCATGCGTAGGTGGAGACGCACTCTACAACTTTCGTTTAGACTCCTTCGGCTAATTTTGAATTTATTTTTAAAGTTATATTTTTAACAGGCCGGGACAGGATTGGTCTGTTATAATCTCATAACTTCTTCATCCGATGTCCATTTTCGTCTGTCTTTTTATTGTTACGCTACTAATAATGAGATCTTCAATTCTCGTTTGGGTTGTGTCGGCTAAAAATCGTTCGATCTAATATTCGAATTTCGGACTGTACACTGCTAATCCGAAACTTCGAAAAATCGTAACTTCTTCATACAAAGTCAGATTTGGGCGTTCTTTTTATCGAAGTTCTTAGTTTAACATATTCTACGACTTTCGTTTAGAGCGCTAAATCTAAATCTCGCTCTATCATAAATTTACTATTTACGCTTCCCGGCGCCGTGTCGGTTCCGACGCGAAACTTCGACGAGTCATAACTTCTTCGTTATAACTCGGATTTCGGCGTTCTTTATATGTACGGAAACCCTGTGACATCTTCTACAACTTGGTTAAGATTATTTATTCTAAATAATCTTTTTGTTGAAAAGTCATTTTCGACCCCTATTGCCTCTAAAGTGGGTTAGATCTGATCCCACATCGGTTGGGAAGGAGAACTAAGCATTCCTTATAAGGGGTGTGGATACCTTCCCTATCACAACGCGTTTTAAAGTCGTGAGGGCAGCAGATCCCATAAGAACTCTGCAGTTAAGCGTGCTCGGGCGAGAGTAGTACCAGGATGGGTGACCCCCTGGGAAGTCCTCGTGCCGAGTGGCCCAAAGCGGACAATATTGTGATACGTGCCAGAGGGGGATGTTACAAATGGTATCAGAGCCAGGGCACGGGTCGATGTGTTCGACGGGGACGTCGAACCCTATAATGGGGGGTGAAAGTGGGTTAGATCTGATCCCACATCGGCTGGGAAGGAGAACTAAGCACTCCTTATAAGGGGTGTGGATACATTCCCTATCACAACGCGTTTTAAAGCCGTGAGGGCAGCAGATCCCATAAGAACTCTACAGTTAAGCGTGCTCGGGCGAGAGTAGTACCAGGATGGGTGACCCCTGGGAGTCCTCGTGCCGAGTGGCCCAAAGCGGACAATATTGTGATACGTGCCAGAGGGGGATGTTACATAACTCAACACACACTCGCTATCAAAAGGGTTTCGGGTAAGATAATGGCCTGACTCGCCGAGTCCTTAGAGCAACTCGTCGAGTCCTCCTAGGTCTAATTCTATGCAGATGATTTTAGTCGGGCACAAAGCATCCAGGACCCATATCTAACCTTCTAGGGTCGAAATAACATGCAAAGCCTCTGCCTTTACATACATGCATGGCCATTTTTGCTCAAAAGGCCATAACAACCTCTTTAACCTGGCATGGGGAGTTCTAATGGCATAAAGTTTGCACCTTTATGCCTTAACCACCCTAAATACTCTGAGATTTGAATGGATCTTGCTTGGGGACGTCCAGATCCCAAAAGCAACCATTCTTGGATCAAAATCTTCTTAAAAGGGGAAAAGAATAGATCTAATGAACTAATGATCAAGTTAGAGACTTGATTACCAGAAAATGATGAGATTGAGAAGCTACTTTTGGATCCACAAGTCTTTCCTTGAGCCTTCAAGTTTCCTCTTCTTCTTCTTGACTTCAAGAACACAAAATACTCTAAAAATGGCTCACAAGAATTAGGGTTTCGAGATATGTGGGTTCTGGTCTTGGGGGCTAGAGATGAGACCAAGAGAAGGAGAATAAGATCGTTAAATAGGGTACCAAGTCCTGAATTTAGGGTTTTCCCCAACCTAGACCAACTCGCCGAGTCGGTCCCCCGACTCGTCGAGTAGGTCACTTTACCCGTGACCCAAATTGTGTTCCTACTCGTCGAGTCATCCCACCTACTCGACGAGTCGCTTCCTGATTTTGAGGTTTTCCTTTCCTTTCTTGGTATTCTGGATTCGGGGTGTTACACTCTCGCTGATCTGCCTTGCCTCAATCCTTATGACTAGATCATGATTTATAACTAATTTTTTAGAGATGGAAAAAAGTATGAGCCCGTTATTGCTCACCTCAAGCAGATGTTAATCTTGTATATTCAAGAGGTAGGCAAAATGGATGTGGAGATTGTTGTTGTGCTGCGAAGAAAGCCTAGTGTACTCCCTAAAGAATTCCTAGAAGATTTTGAGAAATTGAAGCCTGGGAAGATACAAAAAGTAAGGATGGTATGTGGCATTTCAGATGAGAGAACGAAACGATGCAGACTTTCATAAGGCTTGCTTCTTTCTCGCTGATAAGCATCTGTTCACTACCTCTTGCCTGGAGTACGTTTTGGATATGGTCAACATTAAAAGGGTAACAACAAAGGTGATAAGAAGTGTTTTTCGGATACTATTCTATCGTATATCTAAGTTCGCAAGGTTCTGCTGAGCGTCATTCCGAAAATTTTTGAAGTGCAGAAGTGAACTCAGCCTTGAAGGACTCTCGCCTCAATCGACGCAAAGGGGTAGATTGTTGGGTATAAGTGTTGTGTCATTGTGATTATTAGTTTAGTCGATTTTGTAACTGGGTTGGACATGTCCACCCGTTATTTATTATTAGGGTTATAGTATTTAAGGTGCATGCATGCACCGTAATTTGTAACTTTGGAAATAGTCTTGTAAACCTACATGTCTCTACAGTCGCAATTCTTCATCGTGTTCTTCTGAGGCTGTGGCTTATAATCATTAAGCACATTTCGATCTATTTGTCGTGTTCATATTCTTTACTTGTTTGAATCTATTCAATCTAACTAGGATTCAATCCTATCAATGTTCATCCAAATGTGTTTTCGAAGCCCAGTCAAATCCAACTTTGAGCCCAAATATTTGAGATTGTCACTGCTCATTTAGTCCAAAAGGTTAAACTGATATTCCATCTAATTTTAAACTGATATTCTATCTAATTTTAACTTATGGAGTCAATATTAA
This sequence comes from Lactuca sativa, assembly GCF_002870075.4. Lineage (NCBI taxonomy): Eukaryota > Viridiplantae > Streptophyta > Magnoliopsida > Asterales > Asteraceae > Lactuca > Lactuca sativa. Next base: position 47,790,369 of record NC_056628.2, read on the forward strand.
TACACGAATCTCCTGATCAAATTTGTCGACCATTTCATCTATGTAACAACTCAAATTTTTCAAACAAATTTTTCATTTTTAAAAACATATTGTTTCCATTTTAAACAAGGCATAAATAGTTTAATTATTCTGTCAAATACAATTATTCAAAATCCCAAGATCATAAAGACAATCTTCAGTGTGTATCGATCATGCCGGCGCCTTCCCACGGTCCTCGCTAGTACCTGAAATACATGCACAACAACTGTAAGCATAAATGCTTAGTGAGTTCCCCAATATACACTTACACACATACGCCTTTCCAGGCCCTGACCTTCCGGTCCTCATTACAACGCCTTCCGGCCCATAACATAATCGCCTTCCGGCCCATAACATATTGCCTTCCGGCCCACATATCATACATAGCACATATAACAATTAACTTACCACATATAGCATACATATCACATAACATATACGACCTTCCGGTCACACAGTCAAACCCTTCCGGGTACAGTATAGTGAGAAGACTCACCTCGTAAATGCTGAAAGCTAGCAACTCCTGAAATCACTCGTGCACAATCCGACGAGCTACAACCTTCCTATAACATCACATATCTCATTAACACTTATAACTTCTAAGGGTGACTATCCCTAAGAAGTCAGACTTAGGTCAACTCTGGTCAACGGTCAACGGTCAGCTCGACCGGACTCGGCGAGTACCATGGCGACTCGGCGAGTCTAGACGTCTTCCAACTTTCTGAGATTCCTTATCTACTCGTCGAGTACCCTCCTCGACCCGACGAGTTACCCTTGAAAGAATCGCGGGGCCACCCCGACTCCACTCGCCGAGCCTGAAGAACAACTCGGCGAGTCCCAGTAAATCTTCAAGCTACTCACCGAGTCTGAAGAACAACTCGGCGAGTCCATGCCATGCAGACGAGCAACTGCTTCCTGAATTACGTGTGGTCCCGAGATATACAACCATGGGACTTTCTGGACTTCTAAACATCTCATTACTGGGTATAAACGTTTGGGTAATAACATAATAACCCACCTAATCACTAAATGGGTTTCATAAACCCTAACTTCATAAACACATCAAACAACAGAAGGGAATCCGAAATATTACCTGGAATATGCCCTCTCTGTGTCTCCAAACCGCAGAACTCGAATCCTTTGCTGTTCCTTTAGCCAAAACCTTTCTCCTCTTTGCCCCACAACCTCTTCAAGCCCTAATATCCTCCAATCTTGCTCTAGATGCCCACAACCGTTTAGGGTTCCTCTCAATCGACTAAAAACGAACAATGACGGCATATAAGAGCATTATATACGATCCAAAACCGAACGGTTAGGGTTTCTGCTGAACAGCGTCGACTCGCCGAGTCCACATCTGGACTCGTCGAGTCCAGTCGCGGACCCGCGACTAGGTCTGCGATCCTACTCGGCGAGTCTAGGCTCCAACTCGCCGAGTCTCCTCTCAACTCACCCCAAAAACATAATTAACAATACCTGAGATTTCGGGCTGTTACAACTCTCCCCCACTTGGGTTAGACTTCGCCCTCGAAGTCTCATTCTGCAAATAGTTCCGGATGCTGCTCCCGCATCTCACGTTCCGGCTCCCAAGTCATTTCCGATCCCCTACGGTGTTGCCATTGAACCAACACCAGGGGTACTTCCTTGTTCCTCAGAACCTTGATCTTCCGATCCCTGATCGCCACTGGTCTCTCCGCGTAATTCAGGCTCGCATCCACCTGAATATCCTCCAATGGAACCACTGCCGACTCATCGGCTATGCACTTCCTCAACTGCGACACATGAAAAGTGTCATGGATCTGACCCAACTCCGCTGGTAACTCCAACCGATAGGCTACCCGACCTATCCTTGCAATCACACGAAATGGCCCAATATACCGGGGCCCCAACTTGCCTCTCTTCCTGAACCGAATCACTCCTTTCCAAGGAGAGACCTTCAGGAGAACGAAGTCGCCGACCTGAAATTCAAGCTCGGATCGGCGCCTGTCTGCATAACTCTTCTGTCGGCTCTGGGCCGTCAATAACCTTTGTCTCACTCGCTGAATCTGCTCTGTCGTCTGGAGCACGATCTCCGTGCTGCCCATCACTCTCTGTCCCACCTCTCCCCAGCAAATGGGGGTCCGACACCTCCTACCATACAACAGCTCGAAAGGTGGCATACCAATGCTCGAATGATGGCTGTTGTTGTAGGAGAACTCTGCCAACGGTAAATACGCATCCCAACTACCCCCGAAGTCTAACACACACGCTCGGAGCATGTCCTCCAGCGTCTGAATCGTCCGTTCGCTCTGACCGTCTGTCTGGGGATGGTATGCGGTACTAAAATGCAATTTAGTACCAGCTCCTCATGGAATTTCTTCCAGAACCTGGAAGTGAAGCGCACATCGCGGTCTGACACAATCGAGATCGGCACCCCGTGCCGAGACACCACCTCTTTCACGTATATCTCCGCCAACTTTTCCGCTGAAGAACTCTCACTGATGGCAAGGAAGTGTGCACTCTTCGTCAACCTATCCACAATCACCCAAATTGCGTCAACTCCCCTAGCAGTCCTTGGCAATTTGGTGATAAAATCCATAGTGATCTGTTCCCACTTCCACTCGGGGATCTCCAATGGCTGCAACTTGCCATGCGGTCTCTGGTGTTCGGCCTTAACCCTACGGCAGGTCAAGCACCTCTCAACGAACCATGCTACGTCCCTCTTCATACAGGGCCACCAATATTCCTTCCTTAAATCCAAATACATCTTTGTAGCACCGGGATGGATCGAGAATTTAGATCTATGAGCCTCTTCCATCAACGTAATACGCGTACCGCCCACGAACGGTACCCAAATCCGACCCTGAAACGTCATAAGGCCTCGACTATCCTTGACAAACTCTGAGATTAACCCCACAACCCGCTCTTTCCTCCGCATTTCTGGTCGCACAGCCTCTGCCTGGGCTCCACGAATAGCGTCCAATACTGGAGTCATCACAGTCAGTCTCAAGCATACATCTCGCAATGGAGTGCTCTCCGCCCTGCGGCTCAATGCATCGGCTACCACATTAGCCTTGCCTGGGTGGTACAGGATCTCACAATCATAATCATTGACCACATCCAACCATCTCCTCTGACGCATATTTAGGTTGGGTTGATCCATCAAATACTTCAAACTCTTATGGTCCGTGTATATCGTACATCGAACCCCATACAAGTAGTGACGCCAAATTTTGAGAGCGAACACTACTGCCCCCAACTCCAAATCATGCGTAGGATATCTCGCCTCATGAGGCTTCAGCTGCCTCGACGCATAAGCTATCACATGACCCCTCTGCATCAACACTGCACCCAATCCCGAAATCGATGCGTCGCAATATACCACGAAATCTTCCATCCCTTCTGGGAGAGCTAATACCGGGGCTTCGCACAATCTCTGGCGAAGTGTCTCAAAGGAGGTCTGCTGCTCGGGCCCCCATGAGAATGCAACACCCTTCCGGGTCAATCTGGTGAGTGGCACTGCGATCTTGGAGAAATCCTTGATAAATCTCCGATAATACCCTGCCAACCCAAGGAAACTCCTGATCTCAGAGGGTGACTTCGGCACCTCCCAACTCATCACCGCCTCAACCTTGGCCGGATCGACTAATATCCCTTTCTGATTAACCACATGTCCTAGAAACTGGACCTCCCGCAACCAGAAGTCACATTTGGAGAACTTTGCATAAAGCTTCTCCGACCTCAATACCTCAAGGACCTCCCTCAAATGCTCCTCATGCTGCTCTCTAGATCTCGAATACACCAGAATGTCGTCGATAAATACAATCACTGACCGATCCAACATCGGCCTGCATACCCTGTTCATGAGATCCATGAACACAGCCGGGGCATTGGTGAGTCCAAAAGGCATCACCACAAACTCATAATGCCCATATCGCGTCCTAAACGCTGTCTTCTGGACGTCCTCTTCCCGTACCCTCACCTGATGGTATCCTGATCTCAGATCGATCTTGGAAAACCAAGATGCTCCCTGCAACTGATCGAATAAATCATCGATCCTCGGCAACGGGTAACGGTTCTTGACCGTTAGCTTGTTCAACTCCCGGTAATCAATGCACATCCGGTGTGAACCATCCTTCTTCTTGACGAACAGAATAGGTGCTCCCCATGGCGAGCTGCTCGGCCGAATGAATCCCTTTCCCAGCAACTCCTGGAGTTGCGAGGACAACTCTTGCGTCTCTGGAGGTGCAAGACGATAGGGCACTTTAGCAATAGGCACGGCCCCCGGAATCAGATCGATACCAAACTCTACTTGCCTCACAGGAGGTACTCCCGGCAGTTCCTCGGGAAAAACATCTGAAAACTCACGCACCACAGGGACCTCCTTAACTGACTTCGGTCTCTCGGAAACCTCCCGCGTATCCATCACATACGCCACAAAACCCTTACAGCCCTGCTGTAGACACTGCCTCGCCCTAGCGGCCGAACAAAAAGCTGATCCTGAACGGGTACCCTCACCGTACACCGAAAGAACTCCCCCACTATGGTCTCGTATGGTCACCAACTGACGCTCGCAGTCGATGACAGCGCCGAATCGGCTCAACCAGTCCATGCCCACGATAACACAGACATCCCCCATCGCAATAGGAATCAGGTCAATCGGGAATTCAACCCCGAAAATCTCTAGTACACATCCCCGAAGAACCTCCGTAGCACGAATCACTTTCTCGTCAGCTATAGAAACTCGCAAAGGTCGTCTCAACGACTCACGACTAACGCCGATCTGCTGACTAAAGGCTAAGGACACAAAGGACCTACTCGCACCTGAGTCAAATAACACTAAGGCAGGCACAGAGTTCACAAGGAAAGTACCTACGCGCATAATAACATAAGCATAACATATCGACATTAAAATAATTACACGAATTACAACATACCTGCCACAACATCGGGCGCAGCGCGGACCTCCTCCGCAGTCAGCTGAAAGGCTCTCCCACGAGCCCTCGGGGCCTCGACCTTCACCGGTCGAGTCTCAGTAGTCCTGGCAACAGGTGCAGATCCCTGACGAAGCTGCGGACACTCGGCCTTTCGATGGCCGGTCTGGTTGCAATGGAAGCAAACCATAAACCCCTTGGGGCACTCCCTAGCAATGTGCCCCTCCTTGCCGCACTTGTAGCAGGCACCGGCTCGACACGCCCCATCGTGACCCTTGCCGCACTTTACGCAAGTGCGGTTCTTCGAACCTCCCGTCCTCGAATCGGCGGACTTGATCCGCTTGGCTGCCGGCTGAGACTGAGCCGGCCGCCGGTCTGCCCGCTGAGACTCGGCCTCCTCCCTGGCCTGAGTCTCTAACTCGATCTCACGCTTCCTGGCATTCGCCTGAAGCTCAGTAAAAGTATGGTAAGTGGAGTTTGACACAAACTCCCGGATCTCCCTCCTCAGAACACCCAAGTACCGGCTCATCCGAGCCTGTTCTGTGGCCACCAGCTCGGGGCAAAACATCGCCCTCTCATGGAACTTCCGCGTGATCGCCGCCACCGAATCAGTACCCTGCTTGAGGGTTAAGAACTCTTGAACCAATCGTTCCCGCTCCACCGGGGGAACGTACTCCTCCCTGAACATGGTAGTGAACCCCTCCCATGTCACTGCCGCAGTCTCTGCCAAAGTGAAGTTCGCCGTCACGAACTTCCACCAGTCCTTTGCTCCCAGACGGAGCTGGTTCAAAGCGAACCGTACCCTCAGGTGCTCCGGGCATGAACAAGTGTAGAAGCACCCCTCTATATCTGCGATCCACCTCATCGCAGCAATCGGATCCTGCGTCCCATCGAACTCTGGTGGCTTCGTGTTGCTGAACTCTCGGAACAACAATGAATCACCCCCCTGTGGCCTAGCAGCGGCCACAGCTGCGGTAGCTGCAGCGGTTGCAGCCTCAGTCAATGCGGCGTACCGCTCGTCGAACGTCTCCATCAGGGTGGTCTTGATAGACCCAAACATCTCCGGGATCTCAGCCCGGATCGCCGCCGCCACCTCCTCGTGGATCATCTGACGAATATCCTCGTCACTCACACCGCTCGTACTTGCTCCGTGACGCGGTCTAACCATGATATCTCTGAAATACAACATAAAACTATCAGAGATTCTACCGAGTATAATCGTACTCGCTACGGAACCCTACTCAGTCCCAGATATCCAGGGATTCTTACTTGGGCCTCCCACTGACCCGGTGTCCTCGGTAGTACGGGCCCAATACTACCGACCACACCGCATCAATGTTCATCCCAAGTCCTCCTCCCCAAACCCCGGATAGTGAGTACTCTACTTCTGATACGCTCTATCTACCCGCATACTAGCAAAGCATCTCATATAGGCAACTTCCCTAGACTAAGGCATCACAAATCAGGCCACTCTAGTCCTATCATGAATACCTAGTCTTCTAGCATGCATAACAATTCATATCATATAATATTGTAAGGTATTTTGGGGATCTTTACCGTTCGGGCGCTGACTGATCGTACACACTGCTTCTTTCTTGCTTACCACAAAACCATTTACAAAAGTTTATGCCTTTATTTGAAAAGCTTCCTCAAATCCTCGGTTTGAGTTCAGTTACCCCCTAAGGTGCACCCGAATCCCTCAAACCAAGGCTCTGATACCAATTGTAACAACTCAAATTTTTCAAACAAATTTTTCATTTTTAAAAACATATTGTTTCCATTTTAAACAAGGCATAAATAGTTTAATTATTCTGTCAAATACAATTATTCAAAATCCCAAGATCATAAAGACAATCTTCAGTGTGTATCGATCATGCCGGCGCCTTCCCACGGTCCTCGCTAGTACCTGAAATACATGCACAACAACTGTAAGCATAAATGCTTAGTGAGTTCCCCAATATACACTTACACACATACGCCTTTCCAGGCCCTGACCTTCCGGTCCTCATTACAACGCCTTCCGGCCCATAACATAATCGCCTTCCGGCCCATAACATATTGCCTTCCGGCCCACATATCATACATAGCACATATAACAATTAACTTACCACATATAGCATACATATCACATAACATATACGACCTTCCGGTCACACAGTCAAACCCTTCCGGGTACAGTATAGTGAGAAGACTCACCTCGTAAATGCTGAAAGCTAGCAACTCCTGAAATCACTCGTGCACAATCCGACGAGCTACAACCTTCCTATAACATCACATATCTCATTAACACTTATAACTTCTAAGGGTGACTATCCCTAAGAAGTCAGACTTAGGTCAACTCTGGTCAACGGTCAACGGTCAGCTCGACCGGACTCGGCGAGTACCATGGCGACTCGGCGAGTCTAGACGTCTTCCAACTTTCTGAGATTCCTTATTTACTCGTCGAGTACCCTCCTCGACCCGACGAGTTACCCTTGAAAGAATCACGGGGCCACCCCGACTCCACTCGCCGAGCCTGAAGAACAACTCGGCGAGTCCCAGTAAATCTTCAAGCTACTCGCCGAGTCTGAAGAACAACTCGGCGAGTCCATGCCATGCAGACGAGCAACTGCTTCCTGAATTACGTGTGGTCCCGAGATATACAACCATGGGACTTTCTGGACTTCTAAACATCTCATTACTGGGTATAAACGTTTGGGTAATAACATAATAACCCACCTAATCACTAAATGGGTTTCATAAACCCTAACTTCATAAACACATCAAACAACAGAAGGGAATCCGAAATATTACCTGGAATATGCCCTCTCTGTGTCTCCAAACCGCAGAACTCGAATCCTTTGCTGTTCCTTTAGCCAAAACCTTTCTCCTCTTTGCCCCACAACCTCTTCAAGCCCTAATATCCTCCAATCTTGCTCTAGATGCCCACAACCGTTTAGGGTTCCTCTCAATCGACTAAAAACGAACAATGACGGCATATAAGAGCATTATATACGATCCAAAACCGAACGGTTAGGGTTTCTGCTGAACAGCGTCGACTCGCCGAGTCCACATCTGGACTTGTCGAGTCCAGTCGCGGACCCGCGACTAGGTCTGCGATCCTACTCGGCGAGTCTAGGCTCCAACTCGCCGAGTCTCCTCTCAACTCACCCCAAAAACATAATTAACAATACCTGAGATTTCGGGCTGTTACAATCTAGTTTTGACATAAGGATTCTTAATATTGTATCAATAACTCATTCAATTCAGTTTGAGTTAATGTTTTTCAAATATTCTTGATAATCGATTTATTTGATTTTTTTATTTGATATCGATTTTGATTTGGTCGTTCTTCCTGTTCTTAATCGATATAACATGTGATGTTGGAATCGAAATTGATATCGATTAAGGAAGCCTTGGAAGTGGAACAAGTTATTGGTAAATCGAATGTCTTCGATTTGGTATTTGAGTGATTGAAATCGAAATAAACTTCGATTGGAGTTGATTCGTTCGAATTGGTCAAACGCAGAATCGAAAGTTTATGAAATCGAAAAACTTGGAATGATAGAAGGTTTGAAGGGTAGAAATCGAATTTTTGTGGTTGTAATGAGAATCGAGATCGAACATGTTGGCTGATTTGGGGTTAAAATGGAGTTCAATGTCGATTTTTGATTTTGAGTCAGAACGTATTGATGTCGAGGGATATTTACTGAAAATCGAAGCTTAGGAGTCGATAGTCGAAATCGAATGGGTTTGACTCGATGTCGATGGATGTTATCCCAATTTCGAAGGATTGTGCTTGCCTCATCGATAGTAATCGATTATTGAGTCTTGAATCTTGATTTCGAAGCCTGATATTGTTTATGTCAATGTCGACTGATATTGAGGATTCAAAATGGGACGATCGGGTTTCGCATCACAATCAACTGGACTTTGGGTTGATGACGTTTTTGGTTGATGGCTTGATTTAGAAGGATGAGAGTTGATTAATGATTTCGAAATGGTAATATTCAAATTGGATTCGATGTCGATTAGTGATATTTGTAGTAGAGTATTGAAGAATCGATTTGGGTTGAAAACTAAAAGCGAAGGTTGTGTGTTTGGGAATTCGATTTTGGGGTCTCAAAGTATTGATGTTGATTTTGGAGTCAAAGAACGAAGGCTTGGTTGATTAATCGAATGGGAATAAAATAGGTTGAAGTCGATGGTCGATGTTGTTTGATTTCGAAGGGTTGCCTAGATTCATTGTCGAAAGACCTGTACACGGTTCGTTATCGAGGGTCGATGGGTGTCATCTCCTTTTGTTTTGTAACTAATAAAACAAAGCGTGGAAGAAAACAAACATTTTCAATTTAAGTCCCTGATCTTTCAACGAAATGGCAGAAAAGGTCCAGATTCCACATTGGAGTAAAAACATTGCAAAGAATGAAAACTTTTCGCATTGAATCCTTGAAGTTTCGAAACGTTGGCCGAATCTACCCAACTTCAAAATTGGGATAAAAATTATGAGAAATGGTGAAATTTACATTCCAGACCCCTACAGTTAATGTGAATTGTCATTTTATGCCCAGTTTTGCAATTGGCTTAAAGTTTCGCATATGAGACCGTTTATGGCGTAACGGGTCCCTGCAAAATTCTGATATTGGTAGTTTTTACCCAAATTTTCGAAATTCTTGCAACTCTCACCCAAAAGTCAAAATTTTCATAAATTTGGAAATTTTCGAGACTTTTTTGTGATTGTTTTTTCATGCAAGATTTTCGCAGAATGTTTTTTGGCACACATCAAGGGGGAGTTTTGTGAAGATTATTCCTCGGACGCTTCTCGCCCTTAATGGGTTTTATAATCATTTGTTGATTATAAAAAAAGGGGAGAATGAAGAGTGGGTATTCGAAGCTTCTCGGTCGGGCTTCTTGAGTATTCATTTTCGGATTTGAAGACTGGTATTACTTTGATGGGGAGTTAGTCTTTGATCGCGCGAGCTTGTTGGATATTGAAGCCGGGACATCCAATCCTAACTTTCAGGGGGAGAATGTTACGGTGAAAAGTCATTCTTGGATGTCATGTGTGCTTACTCCTTTTGTATGTGTGTAATGAGTTGTCTTTCCTTTATAAGTAAGTGAGTGACACTCATTTTATAAGAGGAACATTTATGAGAGATTAGTTTAGAGAGAGAATTATTGCAAACCCATTTGTACTCTTTCTAAGAAACTAATAAGAGCTAAAACCCATATTTATTTACTCTTGTGTTCTTCATGTTCATGATTCTTGTATGATTCAATAAATCATTTCATATTCTGCATTAGTCATCATAATCAACACCACTACACACATCCTATATGGCCTTCTTCCACTATATGGAATCTTTCATCCTCAAAGAATTTAGATAAGATTTTGATTTCTCATTCTCTTTCAAGAATAAATAGTTGCAAATGAGGAATATTTTGATATAGGTCCTATTTCTCTAGTATATTTTGTAGTGGTAGAAGTTTTGGTCTTTACCTTATCTATAGTTTTACTTTATGAAGTCCTATTATCCTCTATGCTCTCACTATCTGCAGACCCCTCAGACAAATCAGAGCTCCCACTACTTCCTAAATTTCACCACCTATCTTTGAAGTATTTGTAAGTCGTGTAATGTATGTTTCTGAAATCTCATGATACAAAACTTGAACTTTACCTTATGGTTTCATAATGTAATAGACGCAAAGGCATCTTTGTAAATGAAATTTTCATGGAATGTCACATACTTTTTTCTAATAACTCTATGTTTTTGTTATCCCAATAGCACGATCCCATATCATATGACATGTAGTCAAAAAAGTACATGTCTTTTCCTTCTCCTCAAGTGTATGTTTTTATTCATCCTTGATCTTAATGTAATAGACGCAACCAAATATCTTCAAGTATGTAACAGATACCTCTCGGCCTTTCTGTTTCTTTTTCTTGGATTGACATATCTTCCTTGACTTCTGTAACATCCTAAAAATCACAATAAATTTTAACTTTTCAAAAACAACTCCTTTCATCCATAAAGTGATTACAAGACCACTGTTTCAAAAGTATTATTCAAAATTAGAGTATCCCAAGATCCAATGTCATAAAAACAGGAAGATGTGCGCGATCATGCCTTTGCTTTCCTACGGTCCTCTGAAGTACCTGAAATAATAAACAGAAATCGTAAGTCAAAGCTTAGTGAGTTCCCCCATTGTACCAACACACACACACAACAAATAACAACATATACTTGGTCGACAATTAAAAGAATGGATCACCCGATGCCCACAATATTAGTCTGGCTTGCCTATGGGGCCCAAAACTCATATATGGCTTGCTGTTGTGCCAACAACATAAGCTGGCTTGCCCACCGATCCCACAGCTTATGTCTGGCTTGCTTTCGGGTTAGTTGGCTGCCGCACAAAGTAGTACTACCTCAACCCAGCCATACTATGGTGACATATACATAACATATAACATATATCCAACAATAGATAAACATATAACCAGTTGTCAGAAAAACATGTAGATTCACAACCCACTACCATAGTACTACATCCTATATACAAGGATACTAATCTATAGATCACTACAACATATCAAAATCCTCTAAACCAAGATACAAAATGTAGTGGGCTGGCATTGGTTCCTTCTACCCAGAAGTACATTGAGGAAAACTCACATCTCAGTCCGAACAAATAGTTGAATAATATCTACTCTTAATATCGGCTCTACCCCTCACCTATTATTCAAATCATAGCCCAACTTAACTTGTCATCAAAATACCCAAAATACCCTTTGGTCAAAATTGGTCAAACCCTGGTCAAATTCTAAAAAGTCAAAAGTAAAACTTGGTCAACAGTTTTAAGTACGCCCAACGTACTCAGCTTGTAAGATAAGCGTACGCAACTTGACTAGAAAATCATGTTAGTTGACCACGAACGCCCATCCTTCGCATCTAAGTCCTTTCCTCTCCATTAAGAGCTAAATCATTAAGCTATTTTGTCCATAATCCAGATCCAACCCTAAAATAACGTGCTTAACAATAAAGTTTCCAACTTTATGGTCTTACATCGCCATTAAGTTCCCAAACACAAAAATCCTAAGTACTTAACCCATTAAGACCTTGTAACTCATGCATGGAAGGGAAATAACAATCAATACCACATTTTTATGCTTCTAAACACCCCAAAACATCTAAAAGGACAGCTTAAATGGATTGGAGTAGCTCTTACTCAAAATACCAAACTAATGGGACCAAATGATCACAAACTTCATGACTAAACTTAGATCTAAGCATAGATTCATCAAGTTCAAAGCTTTAGACCTCCCAATGATACCAAATGGTGTTGTTATTCTGGATCCAAAGAGTCCCACTCCTCCAAGATGATCTTCTCTTCTTCCTCTCTCTCCTTCAAAGTCACCAAAACACACACAAAATGCTCAAGAAGGCTCTAGAAATGGATTAGGGTTTTCTTAGGAATGAAGGTGGGTTGGAGGCTAATGAAAGAAGGTAGGTTTGAGACTTAAGGATGCTTAAATAGGGTCCAAACCCTAAAAATTAGGGTTTGCACTTTGGCAACCTACGCCCAACATTCCTAGGGAACGCCCAGTGTTCGTGCTCAGCTCCCATAAATTACGAAAATGCCATTTGGTTCTAATTTAACAATTAATTCACATCCAATGTCTAAAATGAAATAAACTCTCATACTTAGGATTTAAAATGAAAATACCTCAATTTAAAGATGTTACAACTTCGATCTTCCTCTACCATGACCCTCGAATGCCTTCAAAGGTAAGATTAGTAGTTTTTTATTGAAATGCTAACAGCTGAAATTATTCCAAACAAAATCTCGAGTAGTGAAGATAATAGCATAAACGTATAGACTTCATCATTAAATTTAATTTCAACTAATACTAACCTAAATAGTATTGAATTCAACTTGTTGACATGATTTGTCACCAACCTTCATTCCTTCATCTTCGTATTCACCTACTATCTAATTTTTAAAAAATTACCTTTTTCGTAACCAAATATTTTTTTATATATGTTAGATAACACCTTTGTAACATCCCTTTTATTTAGTAAACAAATAGATAAAATTAATAAATAAATAATAAGCCCTAAAATCTCGAGATGTATTTTATATATTATTTTATTGAAGCCCTGAAGCCATAATAATTTAATTAGTGTTCGTCTTGGGAGCAAAATGCTATAAGTTTGGGAATTTACAGTCTAAATTATATCAATTGGACTTGTAATGAATAGATTATTGGGAGCAAGGGGCTAAAGGGGTAACCTCTGAGCTGGATTGTAAAGATTTCAGAAGACAGGGGCTGAATGGTAATATATATGGACTTAAGTTGAAAGTAATTTGTAGAGGATGGGCTATTTGGTTACATTCAGACTTAATTTGAAAGAAAAGGGAGAAGGAGGGACCAAATGGGGGATTATGGAATGAAGTTTCATGGGATCAGGGTATATAACCCGTCACCCTCGTCCAACCCTAACCCTAATCACGGATGCACCAGCCATCACCCTCACTACTCTCATCCTCCAGCCGCCAACCCGTTTCTTCACCTCTAGTCGCCGCCATAGCTGTTGGAACCGGAGAACCACCGATTCAAGTATTGATGTCGTCGTTTCTTTTGCGGCCAAGGACGAAGATCGACGGTGGATATCGTTTCAATCGGGAGTGAAGAGGAATGAGTCACAGCCGCCAATGTCGTTGCGGTTGTTGCCGATCAAAGACGGAGCCATCGCCGGACGCCGCGACTATCAGTGTTGTTGTTTGGTTCGCTTGCTCTCCTCTCACTTCTTCTCCGATTGTGACTACTGGCATCTGACGCCGCCATCGTTCCTTACAGTGGCTTTCTGCTGAGTTCCGGTTGTCGTCGTCATCTCGAGGGTAGCTCAGTCGGAGGTGCCTTTCGTGTTATGTCTCATGTTCGTGTGTAGTTGATCAACCGTGAAGTCAAGAGGGTGCTTGTTAGACAGAAGAACCCGAGGAAAACCACCATGGCTACAAACCATGGTGGCTGCCGCCGTTAGCCGTTGTTGCTGCTGCCGTCGTACGCCACCAGGTGGGTGGATGGGTACATTTTACGAATAGAAGGAGCGTGTGTGTGTGTGTATTTCTGCTATAGGTGTGTGTTGTGTGTGGCGTTGCTTGGTCAGATTTCATGAGAAAAGCCACCACCACAACCGTGAGGTGGTGGCTACCACCTCCAGCCACCGCCTCCCGCCACAAGGGTGGCTGAGTGTATGTGTATGTGTTATTTGTGTATGTGTGTGTGTTCATTTGGATATTGTGTTGTATACTTGTAATAAGTGACCGGAATAATCAAGGAAATTCATAACCACCACCACGAGGTGGTGACCGATGCCACGAGCCGCCGTTGACCACCACTACCCAAGGTGGTAGTGGGTGGTGCCTGACTTAATTAACAATTAATTAACCTAAAATATTAACTAATGGTTTAACTGGATCACGATTAGGTTGCAAACCCTGATTTTGTATATGTTAATTTGGAATTGTCGGGACCCACAAGTTTAGACCATAGGATTGGAATCATGAATTAATCCCAACCATATTGTATGTTTGACCTAGTAGAGTGATGAACTTAATGGATTAAGTCCTTAATAGGTTAAGTAAGAAACAGTTAACCCTAATCATTATTTCATGTAAGAAACCCTAATTATTGTTTGGACCTTGAGTTGGGCCTTTTTATTGGGCTTTGGTGATTGGGCTATTGATGGGACATCCAAGAACAAGTATATGGACTAAAATATTTAAATGGGCTTTAAGGTAAGGCCTATGTGAGGGTTTGGGCTCAGTTTGGAAAATTGGGCCATAGATTGGCTATAACTAGGCCTTGATTATTATGAGATGTTGGACCATTGGAATGCCAAATGTTTGCACCGGAATAAATGGTTGGTCCTTAGGGTAAGATCATGTAGAGTTTTGGGCCCAATTTGGAAAATTAGGCCATATGTTGGCCTTTGGTTCATTGTTTGAGTTTTGGGCCTTGGGATTGAATCAAGCTAAGTTGGGGGTAAAGTAGTCTTTTACGCAAGCATAGACTTATGGTTATGTGTTGGAACCCAATTATTAATTGGTTGTTGTTTTGATGTTGACAGTTCAGGAATCTTTCATCCAGCAGCTAGGGTTTTGTCCGCAGGACTTCAGCAGTGTGAGGTGAGTTACCTTCCAATAGAAGTGGTTCTAAGACACCACTGTCGGCCCACTAGTAGGTGATTATAATTGAGATGATTGTCTTTGTGATAATTGTCTGGTATGCCACTATCTGTTATGCTTTATGTGCTAGTATGCTACATTATTATGTGGTAGTGGTAGGGGATGAAATAGTCCCCGATTACCGGTTGAAAGAGACCGAAGGGGTAGGCCAGCACCCATATGCTAGGCAGTATGTGATTTATGTGTATATGCTGGGATATTATGTGGTAGTGGTAGGGGTGAAATAGTCCCCAGTTACCGGTTGAAAGAGACCGAAGGGGTAGGCCAACACCCATATATGCTAGGCGGTTGTAGGTTGAAAGAGAACGAAGGGGTAGGCCATCACCCAGATATGCTAGGCAGTCACCGGTTGAAAGAGACCAAAGGGGTAGGTAGGGCACCCAGATATGTCTGACAGTATGTTATTTGTATGGTGTGTGGTATGATGGGGAACTCACTAAGCTTCGTGCTTACGGTTTTTAGTTTTGCTTTCAGGTACTTCTTCTTCAAAAAGGAAAGGAGCCGACATGATGGCAACGCATCACACTATTTTTTCCGCACATGAGATCTTTGAGATTATACTCTGATATTGTTTCGTTATGACATGTTTTGAATATCGACATACTACTTTTGGTATTGGATGACACTAAGGATATTTTTTATATTATTGGTTTTATAATAACTTAATTAAAAACGAAATTTTTTACTATGAATTTTGGGATGTTACAACCTTAATCAACCCAAATGTTGTCTACCGATTGAGAATATTATGCATAAAATCTTTGTTGTTCACAAACTGACCACGCCAAGAGCATGTTGATCCAACATGTCTTAATCTTCCTCCTTCAAAACTTTAGATTTCTTTGTAGACAAGGGTTCATGTATGTACCTCTTATGAAGATAATCTTCGATCTTCATCTACTAGAAGCTAAAATTGTCTTTTAATTTATTGATCTTAAGCTTCCCGTATTTAGCCATAGCTATAATACCAGTTGTTAGAATAAAGAATCGATAAACACACACCAATGAAGATGAAAAGCAAATTAAGAACATAAGAAATTAGCATGGTTCACAAGACTAGAGTATTAGTGCTAATCCGCATGCGAACTAGAGATATTTTTATTAGGTGTAGAAATACATAGTCGTTATACATACACTTTCCCCTTAGGGTTACAAAAATCCAATGAGATATGTCTATAACGAGAAAAGTTTCCTAGAATCGCCTGTGGGCTAAGCCCAAAATGTCACCATTTGGTATGGCCTTATGATCTATATCCGCTTATATTGGAACTAAGTGTCGCATACCTTAGCTTCACACCGTAGAACTTCTGATCGAGCATCGCATAACTCCTAATCGAGCGTTGTATAGTATACAACAACTTCGATCCTGACATTTTAATTGCCATTGTAATTGTGAACATAACTTCTAGGACATCCCTTGTATCCCACAAGTGGCGACTCCCCCTCAAAACTCACCCGCTCTTTTCGGAGTGGAACCTTGTTTATAAGTTTGCATAGTGACAATGAGGTCAAAGGGTCAACAAGACTCGACAACCTAACCAAAATTTTCCCAAATTTACTAGTTGTTTGGGAGATAAATATATCTTCCATCGTGCCATATTTTCCAAAAAAATCCCCATAATACTAAAACCACATGATTGTTGCAAATTGGTGATCTATAACGTGACTAAATTACAAGATAAGGAATCATACATTGTATTTCTAGCCCTAGGATGATAGCCCAATCGATCATACTTTCCACCCCCATGTAGGATCCCCACCATATCACTCGATCAAGAACCATGAAATAAATGTGATACAATTTAAAAAGTGAGCCAAATACCTAGATATTTGTTGCCCCAATTGAGAAACACAAAGAAGCCCCATCTAAAGAAAGCGATTAGACTGGAACCCCAAAAAGGAAATTGAGAAGTAGCAATTGCTCAAACGTGATCATCAAACCATTCAATTTATTTGCGATGATGGAAGCCTTCCCATGATGGGAAAATGTCAAAAGATGTCAAAAACCCATGCAAGGACTAGATTTTCTCCTGAGAGTTTGATTTTAACAATTACTACGATTACGCTATGAGTTTTTGATCTTTTAGATATATTTTTTTAAACTAGAATAAAAGAAAACGCTATGTTTAGGAATACAAGAATAAAGATTTTATTTTAGAAAAAAAAACTAATCATTCAAAAACTATTTTAATTAGCATTTAAACAAGAACAACTACATAGTATAACAAAAATAACCAAGTTGCCCTTAACAAATCATGTATCTATTATTCATATATTTTTTTTATGTAATTTTACACATTTCAAAAACTTACATCTACTTTTATCCAAGGTTGTAAATAACATTCGACGTTAGTTAGTCGGTGGTCTAATGTTAATGGATTAATCGGCTAGGCAGGAATTAATCGGTGGACCCTAAATTATTAAATCGTTGAATATTAAATAACTAAATATGACTAATATATAAAAAAGTTCACAAATACCACTAATATTATGACGAAATAGGTTAATATGATTAATACAACACTAACCATTTATAAAATAGTTTTTATTTAGATATAACTTCTTTAAATTGTTGAAATTTTATCGTTTGTTACTGTTTTGCTCATTGTGTAGGTATGGATTAATCGTTAGGCGCCTTCTAAACATTAATATGAAATTAATCAGAACTTAATCGATATTTTTACAACGTTACTTTTGTCAAACATTTCTAGACAAATAAAAGTTAGAGTTTCCATCTTCCAACCCAACTTCAAGTCACCAACTACTTTTTTGCAAAACAAACCCAAAAAAAATTAACAAAACAAGAAAAAGAAACCGAACAACACATACTTATACTATCCACACTAGTGTAATATCACTTGATTTTTTAATTACGAGACATCAACTTTGTAATTAACTTCAATATGAATGCATTGTCTATATTCTTAGAAAAATAGTCTCGGTGACACATCATCAACTACTTTATACATGTTTTTAATTATTTTAAAATTAAAATTACTCACTCATATTTAATACTTTGTAATATGTGTTTATGTACGTGTGTATATATTTAATATTTGATAGTATCATAAATATAAATATAATGATAAAATTAAAGTTTATAATCATTAATATAAGTATTTACAAATTTATAAATTACATTAATATATTTATAAGGACTAATATTATAAAAACCATAAATTTATAAAGTGTAATTGGAAAAAAGTTTTAATATTTTTTTATGTTATGACCACAACTTTCTCGCAGAATTATCACTTTAGCCCACTTAATGAATTTCATGATTAACTTAATTAACTTTTTTTCAAAATCAGTTCTAGAAAGTTCAAATTTGGTCCATAAGGTTTGCAAAAAATTACATCACATGGTTTTTTAACTTTATTTTTTGTTTTTTGTATACTTTATTTATTTTCGGTTTTTTATAAATATATATACATTTTTATCTTCTTTTTTTATATATTTTATATATTTTTCTTTTTTAACTTTATTTTTCAAACAATTTGATTTTTTTTATTTTATTACCTTTTTTTCTATTTTAGTTATTTATGGTTTTTCTGATATTTTTATTTATTTTGATTCAAGTATACTTGAATTCAATATAAATTACTATAACAAGTTTTGTTATAGAGACCGACTATTATTATTTTTTTTGTTCGTTCTTTTAGTCTATTATCAAACTAAAAAATATTATCTTTAATTTAAACTATTGATATCACATATAAAAATATGATTTAATTTGCAAGTTATATAACACATTGAAACACTAATTCTCAATAAAAAAAAGCTAATTTTTTTAATTTTCATTTTTTCGTAACATAAATATAATAGCACTAAAGAAAAAAGAATAAAAAGAAAACAAGTTGGACCAAAATTACAAATATAAACATAACTATTTTATCTACTTAATTAAAATTAAAAAAATTACAAAGACTATAAATTATCAAATTTGTAATATACTTTAATATATTAATACATTTTAGATTTTTTTGAAAAAGGTCAACAAAAAGTTAAAAATACAAAAAATAAAAACAAATATTTGGAAAACAAATAAGAAAATAAATAGAAAATAAATAAAAAGATGAAAAAAATAAAATATAAAACGAAAAGAAATTTGAAAAAACTAAAAAAAAAATCTAATATACTCTACATAACACTAAAAAATAGAAAACAAAAGATAAGAAAAACATTTTAAAAAATTGTTGAAAAATAAAGTTAAAAAATGAAAATAAATAAAGTATATATAAAAAAGAAAATAAAAAATGTATATATATTTAAAAAAACTGAAAATAAGTAAAGTATACAAAAAACGAAAAATAAAGTAAAAACCATGTGGTGTATTTTTTTGCAAACCTTAGGAACTAAATTTATACTTTTTAGGACTGATTTTGCAAAAAAAGTTAATCAAATTAACCATCAAAACTCATTAAGTGGACTAGAGTGATAATTCTGTAAGAAAGTTATGACCATAGCAATAACAAAAAAAAAATTATGGTTTTTTCCAATTAAGCATTAAAAATTTAGGCATTTTTATAATATTAGTCCTATTTATAAATATGTGCTTTAATAAATAAATGAAATGTTATTTTATATATGAGTGGATTAATAAATAATAAATTAAAAAATAAAAAAAGTGGGACTAATGAAAAACCTTTGCTAGGCTTTCGATATTTGAAACGAGTTGCATAGCCAAATTAGTTTCCAAGAACAACTGGAAGTAAGGTTGTTAAGATCAAGATCTTATCCAAGATCGTTTTACGTTTTACAAGATTGTGAACATAGGATTGGATTAGGATCGTAAGATTCTTCCAAAATGAACTCATATTCAAATATGTTTGTAAGGTATTGGATGTGTAATATACATTTTAGCTTTATGTTGATTAAGATGTCGACACAGACTAAACTTTAACTTTTCAAACACGAACCATAATTTTTGTTGATGCAAACTATAAATATTAGGAAAGGAAATCTTAATTACAAAACGCAACAAGATCATTATGATCATATACAATTAAAAGCTTAAGATCACACATGGAATATCATAAATATGACTTGTCTAATTCAAAATTAATCGATGGAATTCTATGAGGCTTCTTGCAAAGCGTGATGGTCGATTCAAAGTTGAATATAAATTATTTTAAACCTCAAATATATAATAAAACTAGAGAGGTGAGATTAGATTATTTTAAGATCTTAAAATCCTAGTAAGGATTTTAATATCTGACTATAGATCTTGCTTTAGATAGATACTAGTGAGATCAAGATTATTTTTGGCTTGTAGGATCTTAAAAGTATAAGATCTTAATATTAAAATTGAGTTCTTAACAACCATATTTGAAAGAGATGGACATGGTCTCCAAGTAGTTAACTCTTATTTTCAATAAGGTTGACTAATTAAGCATTACTGGAAAAGGTAAATTTGTTATATTTTAGGATAACATTAGAAGTTATATAGTACGTCATTATAATCAATCGACAACATGTCGTCTTTTGATTTCCATGAATAAAGGAGATCGAATTCATGATACATTTCCGTCTCACAAGAATTAGAGCATTGGGTATGGGCCGGTGTTATAACGTCATCTTACATGTCACGTCAACCTTAATACCACCATAACATCATGTAGGAGTAGGAAATGGTGTTCCAACGTTATAACTTGTTAAGAGGTAGAAAAAGGTAGAGAGAGAAATAGAGAAATAGGAATAAAAATGATTTTGATTGGTTCTTAGTTTCCATTTTGATATGTTATAACGCCAACAAGATGTCACATAACGAGAAGGAAGGCAGTGTACAACAAGATGCAATGCCTTTTTTGGTGTTCACCTCTGCCATAACGAGTCTCAACGAGACCCATACCGTCCCGTCTTAGAAGACAAAACACACCTAAAAGTTCAGGTAGAGAAACAAATAGTGTGAAACAAAAAGTTGGAATCTTAAAATCTACAGTTAATGTATTTTTATTATACTAAATCTATATATTTGTCTAGAATTAAACTTACAAGCTAATGACCGATGAGGACCCACTTTTTCAATACACCTGTTGCCTCTTAGCCACATGCCAAAAAATAAAAAAATAAAAAAAATTCATGTTGCTACTTTCTTATAAAAGCTAGGTGTTTCAAATTGTTTTTCTTTGCAAGTTGCAAAAATATTAAACTTTTGGACCTTGACGAGATTCAGCACTTGAAAGTCTCAACAAAAAATTTAGACTTTATATTCAATTGATATCCACTTTATCATAAAAGACACACAATGTCATTTTTTGTCCAGCGAATTGTAGTGTCGATCAACGGATGTTTGTGGATCTAATTTTCGTGAGCACTCGTGTCCACTTTCAAAGAAAACTACCAAATTGTGTGGATATTCATGAGCAAACCCTTTATCAATGGAAACTATGCACTTTTCTTCTTTTGCTACTTTTTCTTATTTGTGCAATCTTGATATTTCAGCAACTTATACAATCTCACACTTCCATTATACAAATTATTTAATTATATTATATATTTAAATATGTATATTTGGTATTCATAATGTTAATACTTAGTTATATTTGGGGGTGTATGACGGTAACAATGATATGAGTTTCCTAATCACACAAAAACACTTATTTGATATCACATACAATTGAAATTGTTGAAATGTATATTATACATAAATTCATCATACATTAATGCTAAATCGCTATGCCATTCTATAACTTAGATGCTTCAAATAAGTGGGCCAATTTCTAGCCTATTTGTTTATTGGACTTCGAGTCACTAGTCACTTTAGTTTGCCTTGTAACCCAATCATTTTGGATTTTATTCTTTACCAAAATTAGCTCCTCAACTATTCATCAGTCTTCGTATTATTAAGCCCTTAAAATAGAAGTAGTTCAACACTCCACCCACTAATTTGCGAAACAAGTTGTTCACTAAAAAGGACACGTTCTTTGAATATCAATCGGTTTGTTAAAGAGTAAATTATAAATATGATCCTAAATATAAATTAGGTGTCCAGCATAAGTTTCAATTTTGCAATAAGAATTATGGTTTGTTACATTGCAAAAGAAATCATGTGTTTGTGATAACTCAAATTAAAATAAATATATAAGTATATGGTATAAATATATTATTATTATTATGATTAATGAATTAATTAGGAGTAAATAAAGAAATTATGGAATTTTAATTCCAAAACCCATCACTTGATTAGAGTCATAAATTTGGACTTTTGGGTTAACTAGAAAGGTTATAAACATGGGCATTATAAAAGCACAAGAAATAGAGTGGAACGCCCACAAAAATTATGAAGAAAGATGGAGAAACAAGGGAGAATTCGTTGAAAGAGTTGTGAAGTTATTTTTCGTAGTTTGAACAATTAAGGGTGCAGGTTAACAACAAAGCTTCAGATAGGATTTGTCGGTTACAAGGTGAGTTTTTTTCGCACATAAATGTTTGCCATGCGTTTATTATGTGGTTCTTATTTATTTATTGACAGTATGCTTTATGATAAGTATGGTTGCATACGAATGTTATTTTGGATTTGTTATCTACTATGTGTGTTTTTGGATGGACGTTTAGCGGGAATGGGTGAGTGTTTAATCGCCGTGAGCATGACGAATGTGTGTGATCGGCGGGGATGAGAATTGAGAATCATACTAATTTCCTTGGATATTTAAAATACTTGAGTACAATGGATGATGAGTTGTCTCAAGGAGAAGGGAAATGAACATTTGGTTCTTTCTCTGGATAATTAATCGTTCCCCCAAATTATGTCATCGGGTAATATGTTTTGTTATATGATTTATTGAACGTATATGATAAAAATATTTGTTTTTGTTTCAATTGATGGACATGTATGTGCAACGCGAACTCACTAGGCCCTAGGCTTACCCATTTAGAAACTTATGTGCGCAACCCACGAAACTATTTAGCAAGTAGCAGTAAGAAGGCTAGGGAGAAGGATTGATCAACAAGACGACAAAGGAGTTCCGCAAAGACGTAACACCCGAAGCTCTTCGGTTGAAGACTTTATTTTATTTTATTTTGCTTCCGATGTAGTTGAGTCTATAAGTAAGTTCAGAATTGATCTTGGGATATGTTAGAACGATTATTTGTTATAAAATCTATATATGAAAATTGAAGTGTTACAGTTTGTTTGAAAAAAAATCTAATGATTAAATAGAATTGAGAAAACAATTTTTATTTTTTTTTTAAAAAACTATAAAGCCAAAACACTCTTCAAAAAGATGCATACATTCAAATATGTAAAAAAGTAATTTTTTCGAAATAAATTTATAAAAAAACTAAGTTGTAAAGTAAGATTATTTTCGATCATGCAATGGTGTGACTTGCGTCAAGACCATGCCATACATATATCATGATGTCTTTTGTCTTGTACAAGTGATAATGATCATGACGATCATGCAATGGTATGATTTGCGTCGAGACCATGTTATACATATATCGGGATGTCGTTTGTCCCGTAGCAAGACCATGCTACACGTATACCAGGATTTCGTTTGTCTCGTATAAGTGATAATGATCATGGAGATCATGCAGTGGTATGACTTGCGTCAAGACCATACGATATGTATACTGGGGTGTCGTTTGTCCGGTACAAGTGATAATGATCATGGCGATCATGCAATAGTATGACTTTCATTAAGACCATGTTATACATATACCGAGATGTTGTTTATCCAGTACATGTGATTAGGCTTGTTGAAAATACCAAATACCCGATCACCCGACCCGACCCGTTATAAATTCGGGTAGATCGGGTCGGGTAAATCGGGTTTCGGGTTTGAAAATTCAGGTAAACGGGTAACCCGATATTTAAATAGGTAGGGTATTGGGTAGGTTTAAAAAAATTTGGATATACCCGAATACCCGATTTAAAAAAAAAAAACTACTTAATATACTAGTTATAATAAATATTAAAGTTGTATCATTATTTTACATAATTATTGTTCCTTCTAGTTTAAACCAAATGTTATATGACTTCATTATTTAAACGGTATACAGTAAATACAAAAGAAATAGTTGAAAATGAAATGAAGTTTTAAATAGAATGTTACAACAAATATAATGAAAATGAATGAGACGTTAGATTCCCCTTCATTTTTTTGTGCACTACGGATCTGTTTCTTTTTTTTCAACTATGCACATGTTTCTTTTTTTTGTCATTTCTTCTTTGTGAATTGAAATATAGCTATATAATTGGTCCCTACAATTTAGATAACAAGCTAAATTTTTTTATTTATAACTTTTCTGTACTCACCTTTTGCATTAAATCATGTAACATTTTTGGTTACTCCAAATTTGATCAGACACTGATCATGTACTCCATAAACTATTTTTTTTATCAAAATTTGAAATAAAATACAAAAATCACATAACATATTATAATAACTTGTATTGTTATCGTATATGTACTTGTTAATTGTATGAAATATTTTATTACCCAATTTTTTATTAAGGCAATCGAAATGCAAAAAGAATTAACAAAAAATCAATAAGTAACACTTAAGTAATTTTCGGGTATAACCGAAAATACCCGGCCTGACCTAAAACCCGAATACCCAAAACCTGAGAACCCGAATTACAATACAGGTCGGGTATCGGGTATTATTATTTTAAGAAAATACCCAAACTACCCGACCCGTTCTACCCGAAACCCGAAAATTTTATCCGATCAACACCCCTACATGTGATAATGATCGTGGCGATCATGCAAAGGTATGACTTGCGTCGAGCCCATGTTATACGTATATTGGGATGTTTTTTGTCTTGTACAAGTGAGAATGATCATGGAGATCATGCAATGGTAGGACTTACATTGAGACCATGCTATACGTATACGAGGATGTTGTTTGTCTCATATGAGTGATAATGATCATGGTGATCATGCAATGGTATGAGTTGCGTCGATACCTTCTTATACATATACTGGGATGTCGTTTGTCCCGTACAAGTGGTAATGATCATGGAAATAATGGAATGGTATGACTTGCGTCGAGACCATGCTATATATACGCGAATGTCGTTTCTCCCATATGAGTTGTAGGTTTGTCTTGAACGTTGTTCTATCTTATTTTATGGTTTTTTATACATAGAATTTTCTTAGATTTTTGATGTTCCATGTCCTCGGTATTTTCTCTCCGTCCATCATTTGTAGGATATATGACCCATACCTATTTGCTTCTTGGATTTTATATGGGCCTTCCCATATTGGTCTCAACTTTCCTTGTGGTTCTTGTCGGCTTTCCTCGTTGTTCCGTAAGACTTGCTTGCACACTTAAAAAGATCTGCCTTTGACGCATTGATTGTAATGATTTACGGTATACTTCTTATAGTGTTCCTGCCGTATTGTTGTTATTTCTCTCCATTCCATATATACCTCTAGGTTGGTCTGTAACCCGATATCGTTATCGACCTTATCAAAATATCATGG
This sequence comes from Lactuca sativa, assembly GCF_002870075.4. Taxonomy (NCBI): domain Eukaryota; kingdom Viridiplantae; phylum Streptophyta; class Magnoliopsida; order Asterales; family Asteraceae; genus Lactuca; species Lactuca sativa. The sequence goes on from NC_056628.2 coordinate 47,815,962, forward strand.
TTCGGTCCATGAGGACCATCAACTATATCAGTATGACTGCTTCCAACCTGTATACCAAATTAAAGGTGTTTCCTTCTTTTTCGTGTGTGGTGTCGTCTTGTATGCCCACAACACACCCCGGTAATTCGTCAACCCACCGACCTTTAGCCGCGTTTAGCATTGTCGCCAGGTCATGAGCTATTGTTCTAACTTATATTTGATCATTCGCTTTTGGGTGTGCCACAGATGTGAACCTTTGGTTTATCCAAAGATCCTCACACCATTCTTTGAATGGGTTATCTGCAAATTGTGTGTCGTTATCTGAGATAAGTGTATGCAGTACACCGAATCGACATATGATTTGCTACCAACTTTATGATATTATGCTCGGTTATTGTTGATGGTGGCTCTTCCTCTACCCATTTTGTGAATTAGTCAATTGCTACTACAAGGAATTTCACTTTTCATGGCACTTCTGGAAATCGTCGTACTATGTCGATGCCCCACTATGCAAACGGGAAAGGACTACTGATGTCGATCATCGGTGTAGCCGATTTCCTTGGTATTGGTGCATGTTTTTGACATTTTTCGTATTTATATATGTTGTCTTCCATGACCTGGTACATAGTCGGCCAATATTATCCTAACCTGGCTATCTTCTGCACAATTTTTCTCATTCCTTTCATGTACTCCCGATATGCCTTCATGGAATCTATGAAGGTGCGTATATGCTCACATCCCCTTTTGGTGGCTAGTTGTAACCCCATAATGAGTGCTTCATATTCATAATCAATATTTGAGGTGGGAAAATCAAAACACAATGTGTATGTTATCTCTTATCCTGTTGGTCTTTTCAGTATCAAGTTGGCTCCTGCTTTGTAACATTCGATTTCGAGAAGCTTCCAATTTTGGGAATTATGAGCATTAAATGGATCAAGTTAGGGCCATGGACTACAAAGGGTTTGGGTTTTAGATCCAATTAGGTGTGGTATATATATATATATATATATATATATATATATATATATATATATATATATATAATGTGATCCTAACTTTCAGTTTGTGTTTTGGGAGTCCACGGGTATAATGTTAAAAGTGATGCTTTGAAAATTTTCTAGAATTAAGGACTCTAGTTCAGAAGGTTTTAAGTCAAAGGAGATTAGATGGTATCGTAAGACTTTGCATTACCTTTCCGAGCATATAAAGAACGTCGAAAACAGAGTTGGGACAAATAAGTTATGGCCTTCAGAAGTTATAATGGGAGTATGTTTTGCCATGTACGTTGGACGTACGCAAGGTTGTAGAACTCGTTACTCGGTACCTGTTCGGCCGACTACCGAGTAGCGAGTACTAGGGCATACTCGGGGAGTACTCGGATTTGGAAATTTGTGTAGAAATATTTTTTGGGAAATTATATATGTCAAAATCATAAGATAAAATCATAAGTTGATTGAAATATATAACAAAATTGGATACATGTGAATACACAAAAAATGAAAAACACATAATGGTCTCACTTCGTGAATAATTACTGAAAATTTAAGATACATATGTAGTAATGATCACATGTGTGTGTGTGTTAAATAATAAATCATTAAGTATCTTACACATATTAATCACCGAGTTGACCGAATTTTGCAGCACTACATAGTTTGTAAGGGGCCGATCTAGGAGTACTCGGGATTATGTAACTCGCCTCGGCAAGGGGGGAGTAGCGAGTACTCGGAGGAGTAATCGTCACACTTGGTGAGTTTTACAACACTGGACGTACGTGGCATGTATGTTAGGCGTACCTAGCTTAAGTTGGTCGTGATGTTCTCTCCAGTACATTAAGCGTACTTGAGGCAGGGTCAAACTCTAATATTTGGGTCTTGAACCCTATTTAAAGACCTTAACTTATTGGAAACCCTTCTTATCTTCAGCCTCCATCCTCCAAAGCAGTAACTCGAAACCCTAGCCCCATTTGTGAGACTATTGAGCCCCTTTGAGTGATTTGGAATGTTCTTGGTGCAAATTGGAGAAGAATGAACTCATTGTGGAAGTGTTGGTTGGCTTGGAGCATGTAGATCTAGACCTTGTTCTCGTTGATCTTTCTTCTAGATGTATAAAGTGTAACGCCTGTGTTTCCGGGCTTGCCACTTTTAGCAATGTAATAGTGTAGGTTAACCTTTGTAGCCCGTTTTGAAATAATAATAATGTATTATTTGAGTATTATGTGTTTTGTGTTTAATTGCTTAATTATGTGGTTTGATTAATTAAGAATAAAAATAAGCGTCAAAATTTAAGTGTAAAATAAACTTAATATCTTTGGTTAATGTTGTAGTAATTGAAACGAGGTTTCCGAATATATATAGAACGCCCAAATCTGACTTCGTATGAGGAAGTTATGATTTATCGAAGTTCCGGCTTAGCGGTATACAGCCTGAAATACTCGATTTGAGATCGAGCGGGTTTTTAGCTGAAGCAATCTAAATGAGAATCGAAGATCTCATTGTTGGTATCGAAACGAGAAAAAGTTAGGCGAGAACGGACGTCAAACGAAGAAGTTATGAATTTATAACGAAAGTTTCTGTCGCGGCCTATTAAAAATAATTAATAAAAATAAAGTCAAAATTAGCCGACGGAGTCTAAACGAAAGTCATAGAGCGTGGTCTCACCTTTCCGTGGATATAAAGAACGTCGAAAACGGAGTTCGTATGAAGAAGTTATGAATTTCCGAAGTTTATTAATCATTTTATATTTTTATTTAATTCAAAATCGGAGGCATTATCCGAAGCCGAGTCACCGGTGTAATCCGGAGTACGCCCCGCGTACGAGGTTACGCTATCGCGTAACTCCGATAGTGTCGACACTTCGGATGACGTAAGCAATGACGTTTTGGGCAGTACGCCCCGCGTAACGCAGTACGCCCCGCGTACTCCGAGGTTCCAGCCTCTATATAAAGGATCCGAAGACATCCTTCTTTGTTGTTCATTTTCTTCTCTTCACTCTAGTCTTTTGCATCGTTTTTTCGTGCCGAAGCTATCCCGAAGTCCCGGTATCATACTCTAGCCCCGAGGCAAGTCCCGAGATCCCGAAGATCCCGAGAAGTGCGGTTCCCGAGTCGAAGCTCTGCCCGCGAGAAGTTCGATTTTCGAGGAGATCTTCCAGATCTGCTGTGGAATACTACTTCTATAAGCCGTAGTGCTGTCGGATCATCTTTTGATCAAGTGAGTGTGTAGTTATTTTCTTTCTAATACAATAATACGAAGTATTTTATATAAAAATACGTGCTATGTGTATATATTTGGTTGTGTTATGTGTGAATGTGTATTCACTCTCTTCTATCTAATAGATGTGCTTATTTCTTTATGAGATATGTGTTATGTGTGTGTGTGCCTCATCTGTTATGTGATATATATGTGTTGATTAAAGTATGCTATGCAGGTTTTCTTTAAACTATGTATACAAATGTATATTTTTATCTACTAATATGTTGGGTAGAACATGGGTAGACAGTTGGTGTGTAATAAACAGATGAGAGGCCTCGTTGTTGTTTGATTGAGTCATCTAGCGGAGTTTAGATGACGACCACTGGCTATTCTAGACAGTCTTGTGGAAACATTAGCAGGTTCGCCACCTGTAGGTGTTAATGAACTTGGGTGTTCATTCGTTGTACTCCATCCCCCTCATGGTTGCCTTATTTCACTTATATTGCTGAGGTACCCCCGAAGCATGTGTTGTCGCCCTGATGAAATATTCTTAGACTAGGTCCCTTATGTTAGTTGTTTTAGGGACATTAAAGTGAGAATAACGGGAATGGGTAATTGGGTTATTGTTGGTTGGTGAAAATTAAATATGATATTTATTGTGGGTTGAAAACCCTATATGCTCACCAGGCTCCCAAGCCTGACCCACTCAGTTTTAAATTGTATTACAGGTAGTGGCGGAAGGGCATGAGATGGATGAACCATCAAGTTGTTTTGTTTACAAGTCTGCATATGTTTATATTTGTTATATGACTTGTAATGTATTCGTTTATGCTTATTGGTCTGTATCGGAACATGACACCCCGAGTTTTGATCATAATGAAAATACATTTCTTTTATGAAATGCTTCGGTAAACAATGTTTTATCATGTTTTGTTTTTGGGAACAAATTCCGCAACTCTTTCAAATCAAAAGGATTTACTCTGAAAATATTTAAAAGCATAAATGAAAATCGGTCTTTTCTGGCCGAGATTTTGGGGATGTCACAGTTGGTATCAGAGCATTAGTTTAAGCGAACTAGGAATTTGTTGGATTTCTAGACTTAAACTTAGAATGCTAAGTGAAGTTTTGAGATGCGTGTCTGTTATGTTTTAGACACGAGCACTAGTTTATTTTAGGAAAGTTGCCTAAAATGCTTTATGTGCTAAATGTTATATGTTGCCATATATGATATTATTTGTTCGGATCTATGGTCTGTTGCCGACCGGATCTAGAAACCTTATGTGTGTAGGATTCTAAGCGTACGTCTACGATATTAGAACTAGCATGTAAACGTTTCGGAGTGATAAGGATGATTTGAATATCTATCATGATTGAGGATATAATTTCGCCTTATTCGGTGTATAGATCAAAATGGTGAGAACAAGAAGTGGAGTTGGAAATGCTGACGAAAACAGGAATCAACCACCAGTGATTGAGCCAATACCTGTCGTAGCAGCAGCACCTGAGCCAATAACCATGGCTGGTGTGCAATTGATGATTCAGACGATGTTGGATCGTCAAATGGATGAAACTAGACGGTTGCTTCAACAAAATCGTGAAGAACTGTCGATTCGTGTGGAAGAGCCTGAACTGAATGAAGGGCACTCGGAAGGTGGAAACTTCAGTGGGTCTATTGGTCCAGCCAACCCACCGATAGTTAGGCAAGATAACCATGATGGAAGGAATGATGGAATGGGATGCAAGTACAAGGACTTTTTGACTTGCAAACCATCGACCTTCAATGGAAAGGAGGATCCGATTGGGGTTATGGATTGGATCTCCGAAATGGAGTTAGCCTTTATGACGTGTGGCTGCAGAGGTAAGTTGCAAACTATCTATGCCGTGCGTCAATTCCGAGGTGGAGCTGTTCGTTGGTGGAACACTCTAGGGAAGACTTTGAGCCCTAACGAGCCACTGCAATTGTCATGGGCAGAGTTCTTGGTGCAGTTCAAGCGCAAGTTCTGCTCGGCTCAAAATCTGTTGGAGTTGGAGAATAAGTTTTTGACATTGACGAAGGGTAGCATGTCAGTGGATGATTACACCAATAACTTCACCGATAAGATGGAGTTTGCCTTGTGTATCGTTCCAGACGAGCTGACAAAGGTGGATCGGTATGCGAAGGGACTTCCATGGGAGTACGAGGTGCCAGTACGTCAGGCACTTACTCTAGAGGCAGCTATCTGGGCTGCCAAGTCTGTGGAGAACATGATCAAGGGGAGAACCACCGTCAAGGTTGAGGTTGGTGAGAAAAGGAAGTTTGAAGGAACATCTGGTTCCAGTAAGAAGAGCACATTTTCGAAATTTGATTCGAAAAAGTTTGGAGGAAAAGGAGGCGAAGCAAAGTGGTGTGATAAGTGTAGGAAAAAGCACTTTGGGAAATGTAGCGAGGATGTGACCTGCTACAAGTGTGGAAAGGTTGGACATTTTGCCAATGAATGTCCGAACAACAAAAGGATGTGTTTTGGGTGTAATGAAGAGGGGCACATTTTGAAAGACTGTCCGAAGAAGAAGGAGGCAGCAAAGCCCAACATTCCACCAAAGCCGAAGGCGAGGGCCTTCCAGATGACACTTGAGGCTGCAAAGGATGAAGCTGATGTCGCTTCAGGTACCTTTCTCGTAAGCGAATTACCTGCTCATATATTGTTTGATTCTGGAGCCAACTACTCCTTTATTTTGCATGAGTTTGGTAGAAAGCTAGCTTTGCCTGTTGATAGACTAGAAAATGCTTTATTAGTTGAAGTAGCTAGTGGCAAGTTTGTACCTGTTAGCCATCGTATGAAAAACGTCTTGATCGACCTTAATGGGAATAAGTTTCACGAGGCGTTATTGCCTATCGAACTTAATGGTTTCGACATCGTCTTGGGAATGGATTGGCTTAGCGCCAATGATGCCGAAATTTTATGCAAGAAAAAGATAGTTAAAGTAAACCCGCCTGGAAAAGATTCGTTTATGGTGTATGGGGACAAACGGCGAGTGAATTCTGGGATCATTTCTCTAATGAAAGCCAGAAAGTGTTTGACCAAGGGATGTACATCATATTTAGCATTTGTGATTGATGCTAAGAAAGAAAAGAAGGTGATGCAGAGCATTCCAGTGGTGTGTGATTTTCCGGAAGTGTTCCCCGAGGATCTTCCTGGATTACCACCTGATAGACAAGTGGAGTTTAGAATAGACTTGATACCAGGAACCACGCCAATAGCAAAAGCACCTTATCGATTAACACCGACGGAGATGAAGGAGCTGATGATGCAACTTCAGGAGTTATTGGACAAAGGTTTCATTAGACCTAGTTCATCGCCCTGGGGAGCTCCGGTGTTATTTGTAAAGAAAAAAGATGGAAGTATGAGAATGTGCATCGATTACAGAGAGCTGAACAAGGCAACAATAAAGAATAGATATCCGTTGCCGAGGATTGACGACCTGTTTGATCAATTGCAAGGTTCGAGCTATTTCTCGAAGATCGATCTTAGGTCAGGATATCATCAGCTGAAAGTAAGAGAGCAAGATATCGAGAAGACTGCATTCAGAACTAGATATGGACTCTACGAGTTCTTGGTTATGTCGTTTGGACTAACCAATGCTCCAGCAGCGTTCATGGATTTGATGAATAGGGTTTGTAATCCTTTCCTTGATAAATCCGTGATAGTGTTCATAAATGACATTCTGATTTACTCGAAAAGCCAGGAGGAGCATGGCAGACACTTGCGAGAAGTGTTAGAAGTTTTGAAGAAGGAGAAGCTTTATGCAAAGTTCTCCAAATGTGATTTTTGGATTCGTGAGGTCCAATTCTTGGGTCACGTGGTCAACCAAGAAGGGATAATGGTTGATCCAGCGAAGATCGAAGCTGTGACGAAGTGGGAACAACCGAAAAGTCCCACGGAGATTCGAAGCTTTTTGGGATTAGCCGGATATTACCGCAGGTTTATCCAAGGCTTTTCTTCGATTGCTACTCCATTGACAGCTTTGACCCACAAAGGAGCTACTTATGCTTGGAGTGAGAAGCATAAAGAAGCATTCGAGAAGTTAAAGAAGAAGTTATGCGAGGCACCGATACTTTCTCTACCCGATGGAGTTGAAGACTTCGCTGTTTATAGCGATGCGTCTGGTGTTGGATTGGGTTGTGTTTTGACCCAAAGAGAAAAAGTGATAGCATATGCGTCTCGACATCTGAAAGAGCATGAAAAGAACTACCCTACTCATGATTTGGAGTTGGCAGCGGTAGTTTTCGCTCTGAAAATATGGAGGCATTACCTCTATGGCACGAAGTGCAAACTTTTCACTGATCATAAGAGTCTCCAATACCTCTTTAATCAGAAAGAATTGAATATGAGGCAACGACGCTGGCTAGAATTACTTAAAGACTACGACTGCGAGATACTTTACCACCCCGGTAAAGCTAACGTTGTTGCTGATGCTCTCAGTCGGAAAGTCAATCTTGAAAGGAAGAGGCCAAGAGCGTTGAGAATTGAAGTTGTCTCGACTATTGTGGAAAGTATAAAGAAAGCTCAAGAGGAAGCTTCTGAGAAAAAATGACCGAAAGGAGGAACGTTTGGGTAAAACGTTGGTGTTTGGTACTAACGGTCATGGACTGAAGGTATTCCAAGATCGTATTTGGGTACCTAAGTCAGGAGGAATTAGGGATCTTCTGATGGAAGAAGCTCACAAAACCATGTACTCAATTCACCCGGGTAGCACTAAAATGTATAGGGACCTGAAACCCTACTACTGGTGGCTGACGATGAAGCTTGATGTTGCAAAGTATGTGGCCGAGTGTGTGACTTGTGCGAGAGTCAAGACACAACATCAGAAACCTTACGGGAGTTTAGAACCTTTGCCTGTGCCTATGGGTAAGTGGGAAGACATTGCTATGGATTTTGTCACTAAACTGCCCAGAAGAAAGAATGGTCACGACATGATTTGGGTGGTCGTTGATCGATTCACTAAGAGTGCGCATTTCATAGCGGCCAGGGAGAAATGGTCTATGGAGAAGCTTGCGAATTCTTACGTGAAGGAAATTGTGAGGCTTCACGGTGTTCCGTAACGATTGTATCGGATCGTGATAGCCGTTTCACCTCAAGGTTTTGGAAATGTCTACAAGAGGAAATGGGTACCAAGTTATGTTTAAGCACAGCTTACCATCCGCAGACTGATGGTCAGAGTGAAACAACAATACAAACACTTGAAGATATGCTGAGAGCATGTACCTTGGAATTCCTAGGTAATTGGGATGAACATTTACCGTTGGTAGAATTTTCCTATAATAATAGTTTTCACTCGAGCATTAAGATGGCACCTTATCAAGCTTTGTATGGACAGAAGTGTCGTACGCCGTCTTGTTGGCTTGAGGCTGGGGAAAAGCAGTTTATGGGACCGGAGATGGTTCATCAAACTGCTGAAAAGTTGAAAATAATTAGGGAAAGAATGTTAGCAGCTCAAGATCGTCAAAAGAGCTATGCTGACAAGAAGCGAAGACCGATGACTTTTGAGGTTGGAGATTCGGTTTTGCTTAAAGTCTCGCCGTGGAAGGGACTTATAAGATTTGGAAAAAGGGGAAAGTTGAGTCCAAGGTTTATTGGACAGTTTAAAGTCCTTCAGAGGATTGGGAACCAAGCTTACAAGCTCGAATTACCCGAAGAGCTGAATGGAATTCACAACACTTTTCATGTGTGTTATTTGAGGAAGTTCACGGGAGAAGTTCCCGATATAATTCCAATTTCTGAATTGAGAATTGATGAGAACAAAAGGTTGATTGAAGAACCAGAGGCAATTGTTGACCGAAAGACTAAGAAGTTGCGACGCAAGATGGTTGGGTTAGTGCTTGTCCGATGGAAACACACGAATGGGCCGAATCTCACCTGGGAGACGGACAGTGACATGTTGAGTCGCTATCCGCATTTGTTTGTTGATGTGTGATTCCGGGGACAGAATCATTCTAAGGTGGAGAGAATTGTGACGCCTGTGTTTCCGGGCTTGCCACTTTTAGCAATGTAATAGTCTAGGTTAACCTTTGTAACCCGTTTTGAAATAATAATAATGTATTATTTGAGTATTATGTGTTTTGTGCTTAATTGCTTAATTATGTGGTTTGATTAATTAAGAATAAAAATAAGTGTCAAAATTTAAGTGTAAAATAAACTTAATATCTTTGGTTAATGTTGTAGTAATTGAAACGAGGTTTCCGAATATATATAGAACGCCCAAATCTGACTTCGTATGAGGAAGTTATGATTTATCGAAGTTCCAGCTTAGCGGTATACAGCCTGAAATACTCGATTTGAGATCGAGCGGGTTTTTAGCCGAAGCAATCTAAATGAGAATCGAAGATCTCATTGTTGGTATCGAAACGAGAAAAAGTTAGGCGAGAACGGACGTCAAACGAAGAAGTTATGAATTTATAACGAAAGTTTCTGTCGCGGCCTATTAAAAATAATTAATAAAAATAAAGTCAAAATTAGCCGACGGAGTCTAAACGAAAGTCGTAAAGCGTGGTCTCACCTTTCCGTGGATATAAAGAACGTCGAAAACGGAGTTCGTATGAAGAAGTTATGAATTTCCGAAGTTTATTAATCATTTTATATTTTTATTTAATTCAAAATCGGAGGCATTATCCGAAGCCGAGTCACCGGTGTAATCCGGAGTACGCCCCGCGTACGAGGTTACGCTATCGCGTAACTCCGATAGTGTCGACACTTCGGATGACGTAAGCAATGACGTTTTGGGCAGTACGCCCCGCGTAACGCAGTACGCCCCGCGTACTCCGAGGTTCCAGCCTCTATATAAAGGATCCGAAGACAGCCTTCTTTGTTGTTCATTTTCTTCTCTTCTCTCTAGTCTTTTGCATCGTTTTTTCGTGCCGAAGCTATCCCGAAGTCCCGGTATCATACTCTAGCCCCGAGGCAAGTCCCGAGATCCCGAAGATCCCGAGAAGTGCGGTTCCCGAGTCGAAGCTCTGCCCGCGAGAAGTTCGATTTTCGAGGAGATCTTCCAGATCTGCTGTGGAATACTACTTCTATAAGCCGTAGTGCTGTCGGATCATCTTCTGATCAAGTGAGTGTGTAGTTATTTTCTTTCTAATACAATAATACGAAGTATTTTATATAAAAATACGTGCTATGTGTATATATTTGGTTGTGTTATGTGTGAATGTGTATTCACTCTCTTCTATCTAATAGATCTGCTTATTTCTTTATGAGATATGTGTTATGTGTGTGTGTGCCTCATCTGTTATGTGATATATATGTGTTGATTAAAGTATGCTATGCAGGTTTTCTTTAAACTATGTATACAAATGTATATTTTTATCTACTAATATGTTGGGTAGAACATGGGTAGACAGTTGGTGTGTAATAAACAGATGAGAGGCCTCGTTGTTGTTTGATTGAGTCATCTAGCGGAGTTTAGATGACGACCACTGGCTATTCTAGACAGTCTTGTGGAAACATTAGCAGGTTCGCCACCTGTAGGTGTTAATGAACTTGGGTGTTCATTCGTTGTACTCCATCCCCCTCATGGTTGCCTTATTTCACTTATATTGCTGAGGTACCCCCGAAGCATGTGTTGTCGTCCTGATGAAATATTCTTAGACTAGGTCCCTTATGTTAGTTGTTTTAGGGACATTAAAGTGAGAATAACGGGAATGAGTAATTGGGTTATTGTTGGTTGGTGAAAATTAAATATGATATTTATTGTGGGTTGAAAACCCTATATGCTCACCAGGCTCCCAAGCCTGACCCACTCAGTTTTAAATTGTATTACAGGTAGTGGCGGAAGGGCATGAGATGGATGAACCATCAAGTTGTTTTGTTTACAAGTCTGCATATGTTTATATTTGTTATATGACTTGTAATGTATTCGTTTATGCTTATTGGTCTGTATCGGAACATGACACCCCGAGTTTTGATCATAATGAAAATACATTTCTTTTATGAAATGCTTCGGTAAACAATGTTTTATCATGTTTTGTTTTTGGGAACAAATTCCGCAACTCTTTCAAATCAAAAGGATTTACTCTGAAAATATTTAAAAGCATAAATGAAAATCGGTCTTTTCTGGCCGAGATTTTGGGGATGTCACATAAAGCTTCATTATTGATGGTTCTTTTATGTAGATCTAGTTTTAGGATATATATTATGAGCATATTTTGGTCCCATGGCTTGGATCTTGTGAGTAGAATTTACTCCAAAATCTTTGAGCCTCATTTCTAGTCATTTTGAGGTCATTAAGACATAAAAATTGAATCTTGATGGGTATATCACTTCCATGCATGAGTTAGTGGTCTTTTGGTGAGGTTAAGATTCAAGGGCTTTGGTTTGGACTCTATTAATTCATTCAAATTCATAAAGTCAAGAAGTTTATGACTTATGATGTCATTTAGAGTTAAATCTATGATTTGGATGATTTTGATCTTAAGCATTAAGATTATAAAGTTGAGTTTGGTCATTAGTGAGTTATGCTAGGCGTACCTTTCTGGTACGTTGCACGTTACGGATTTCAGCCCCTTACCCTCTCTTCGAACATGCAGTATGTTGGGCGTACAGTGGCGGTACGTTGGGCATACACACTAGAAGCCCTTATGGGCCATTTTGGGCTTTGGGTCATTTATTGGAAATAGTGTCCAAGGTCATTAACTATTGGTAATATTTCTAATAATAATAGGGTCCTTTTAGGTTGCCCTCAAGACCTAAATTGAGTAGAATAAATAAAGGAGAAATAGGTTTATCAATTATTATGAATAATAATTAATTAGAAACTAATTGGAAATAGATTTTGGGAATTAATTATCAGTTTAATTAATCAAAGGGTTGAATATTCATTAATCGATAGTTGGTTAATTAGGAATGTTCCTGAACCCTTATGGAATTAGGGTTGGATGAAAATCACTCCATCGCACATGGGAAAATGAGTGAATTTCGTTGTTGGCCTCCTATCCCACATGGGAATCAGTAAAAAGCCTAGGAAGGGATCTAAGGCTATAAATAGGGCTTTAGGGATTTCATTCTTCCTTGCACCTTGGCTTGAAGTTTCGCCAACCCTTCTTCCTCCCCCTTTTACAAACGATTTCTAACCCTCTTAGGGTTTGTGAAATTGACCCTTCTCCTAGTTATTTTTATTCCACTCTTTGATGTCATTGAGTGTGATACCATTAGAGGGAATCTGGTTTGGGTCCTCTCATCCAAGCAACTTTATGGAGTATCAAGATCTCAAGCATGGAGATCAAGGACTACATAAGTGGTATGTTTTTCTTCCTTATGTTTTTTTTTTTTTTTTTTTTTTTTTTTTTTTTTTTTTTTATGTTTTCTTGGGTAGATGTAATTAGCATGAAACCATAGATCCATAGGTTTGCATGTACACTTAGGTATATCATAGTTTTGATTTTTCCGCTACCTAGTTTAGAGTGTATTTGATGCGTAGAAAATCCAACAGTAGTATCAGAGCCATTGGTTCATGATTACATTCACCCTAGATACATAATTTCTATAAAAACTTATTTGAAATTGAATGAAAGAAGAATGATTGAAAAATTCATAATTGATAAAACATATAATCGCAACTCACGACATGAGAGCTTGCTGCTCACGACGTGAGCCCGCTGATTTTAGGGTTTCCTTAATTTTTCATTTTTCAAATTTGATGGTTTGTTAATTATGGATAAATGCCAAATTTTAAATGTCTTAAATCTGGAAAAAATTAAATATTATTTAATAGAGATTTAAATTTACATATCTATTTATTTATTATTTAAATAGTGAATTTAAATAATTAATATTATTTATAATAGAGATTTATAAATTTGAATATTAACCCCTCATGATTTAATAATTTTTACATTGCGTCCTCGCAATTAATTAGAATTAATAATAGACAACTGAATTTAAATAGTTTTAAGTTTACCCCTTGTATTTATACATATTAAAATTCTATCTACTATATGTATAAGAAAGTTACAACATGCGTCCTCACGTGTTTAAATATTGACATTATCAGTCTTACCTTGACTAGGCTCATCCATTATGATGTAGGGGTTTTAGGAGGTCTCTATGATTCCTAATAAGGTCGGCTTTTAATATGACTCATGCTTACCAACCTCACCACCCTATTGCATTTTGAGAATGAAGTTACTGAAAGGGTCTGATAGTGATAATTGTCAATCTAATAGTATTCTAAATACAAATATAAAACATGTAACACCCAAAAATTTCATGCCAATTTAAAACTTTTTCAAAACATTTAAAAACCAATCATCATTACAAAGTTGATTTCAAAATATCTAACATCAGAGTTTTCCCAGAAACATAAACAAATCAGGAGGAGCTATACGATCATGCCTTCGCCTTGTCACGATCCTCTGATGTACCTGAAACAATAAACTGAAACTGTAAGCCTGAAAGCTTAGTGAGTTCCCCCAAAAGACCCATACCCGCAACTACACACATATAATCATAAACAACATACTAGGGGTCCAATCAACCATCGGGTTGGAATACCCCTGGCCCTCAACCATCCGGTTGGAATCCCAACACACTATGGGTCCAATCATCTTCGGGATGGAATACCCCAGGCCCACAACCAACAGGTTGGAATGCCCACATACTATGAGTCCAATCATCCTCGGGATGGAATACTCACGGCCCACAACCAACAGGTAGGAATGTCCATGCCTATTTTCTTTCGCACAAAGCAGATAAGCCTCAACCGCCAAACAAACATGTGCACATATAACAGATAATCATATAATATTCTATAGGCATAACTAATCTAACAGATCACACCACATAATGCATAATATTATCCTACCCTCTAGGATACCGAACTAATAGGTCATACCACATGTCGCATAATATCATCCTACCCTATACGATACCGATCTAACAGATCATACTAGCATAACATAACCAATAACAATTCAAAGGGCCGGCCTTGGTGCCTTAGACCCTTGAGTATAGTGAGGATAACTCACCTTATAATGTCGCACTGAAAATGATAGGCTCAAACTTTCGAATCACCAACACGAACTCCACCACCAATAGTTACCATAAAACCCTTTTTCCATAAATCTCCAAATTACCAAAATACCCCCAGAGGTCAACTAGTCAACCCTTGGCCAAGGTCAAAGTCAACAGTCAAGGTTAACAGTCCATGTTGACCCAACTCGCCGAGTGCAGTTCACCGACTCGTCGAGTTCTTCCTGAACTCGAGAAGTCGTGAAATCCTAGGTTGACTCGTCGAATTCCCTAATAACTCGTCGAGTTCATACGTGTCCAAAGGTTGAGAGAAGCCCTAACCGACTCACTAAGTCTTTGACTGAATCGCCGAGTCCAAGGCAATCTTCAACGGACTTGCCGAGTTGTTCATCAACTCGTCGAGTTCATGCCCATCTTCATATAACTCGTCGAGTTCATGACTATCTTCGTATAACTCGTCGAGTCAACCTTGTGACTCATTGAGTTCCTTCAATCCTTCATCCATATAGATGCTTTTTAAGCCATGCTAAGGCTCCATATTGAAGATCTAGCTTCCCAAGGCATGTTTATCACGTAAAGTTGCAAACTTTACGTGCATGCAAGGCTCTAAAGGCTCTAAATGACAAATCTAAGATTATAATGGAGTTTTACACTCAAGGAGGGCTTCATGCAGGACCAAACTCAAAACTTTATGAACCTAGAACCCAAGATGGGTCCAGATATGAAGTGGCAACATCAGATCTAGCTTATACACCACAATATCATCATAACCAAGCCAAAAATACCCTAAAATCCACCGAAATAAGATCTAGAAGGAAATGAGGTAAAGGTGACGACTTGATACCTTCAAATGATGCTGACTGAGGTAGATTTCTGATCCCCACAAGTTCCTTGCTTCTAGCTACTTGTTTCTCCAAGCTTTCCTCACTAAGATTCACCTTCCAAAACTTATAACACATAAAATGAAGCACAAACACGAATTAGGGTTGGTTTGGTTCTCAAAAGACTGCAAGGGGGTAAAGGGAGACAGTTGATCCTTTAAATAGGGTGCAAAACCCCGGGATTTAGGGTTTCATCTGCCATCGCCTACTCATCGAGTCCCTTCTTGGACTCGGCGAGTATGTCATTAAAACGCGTGGACTAACCCGATGCTACTCGACGAGTAGGGAAACCAACTCGTCGAGTAGCCCTTGAAACCAAGAACTTTATATTAAATCAATACCTGAAAAATCGGGGCATTACAATTCTCCCCCACTTGAACTAGACTTCGTCCTTGAAGTCTGCCGCGGTGAACAGTTGCTCCCGCATCTCTGCCTCTGGCTCCATGTCCACTCGGACCCCCTACGATGTTCCCATCGTACCTTCACCAAAGGTATATCCTTGTTCTTCAGAATCTTCATCTTTCTTCCCAGTATGGCCACAGGCCTTTCCACATAATCCAAGCGCTCATCGACCTGAATATCATCCAGCGATACCACCTCTTCCTGGTCCATAATGCACTTTCGCAATTGCGAAACGTGGAAGGTGCTGTCAATCCGACTAAGCTCCTCCGGAAGCTCTAACCTATATTCCACCTTGCCAATGCTGGCAATGATCCTGAACGGCCCAATATATCGGGGACCCAATTTTCCCCTCTTCCTAAAGCGGATCACACCTTTCTAGGACAAGACCTTCAAGAGTACCATATCACCAACCTGAAACTCTAACTCGGATCAGCGCCGATCGACGTAACTCTTCTGCCGACTCTGAGCGGTCTACAGCCGCTGACTAATCTGTGGAATCTTCTCGGTAGTATGCAAGACCACCTCCGGCCGACCCATCATCCTGTGTCCAACCTCACCCTAAAAAACCGGGGTGCGACATCTCTGCAAGTACAACAGCTCGAAAGGCAGGGCGCGAATGTTGGAATGATAGTTGTTGCTGTAGGCGAACTCTGCAAGCGGTAGGTGGGAATCCCAGCTCCCACCGAAGTCAATGACACATGCCCTCAACATACCCTCGAGGGTCTGAATGGTCCGCTCGCATTGGCCGTCTGTCTGGGGGTGAAATGTTGTGCTGAAGTGCAACCGCGTCCCAGTTCCTCGTGGAACTTCTGCCAAAAGCGAGTGGTAAATCTAACATCCCAGTTGGAGACAATGGAGACCAGAACCCCATGGCGATCAAAAATCTCGTAGACATATATGTCAGCCAATTTCTCGGCCGACGAATTCTCCCATATGGCCAAGAAATGGGCACTCTTGGTCAATCGATCCACGACGACCCATATAGCATCAAACCCCTTTGACGTTCTCGACAGTTTGGTAATAAAATCCATCGTGATTTGTTCCCATTTCCACATGGGAATCTCTAGGGCCTGCAGCTTGCCATGCGGCCTCTGATGCTCGGCCTTAACCATCCTACAGGTCAAGCACCTCTCAACATACTAAGCGATTTCTTGCTTCATGCACGGTCACCAGTAG
Source organism: Lactuca sativa (assembly GCF_002870075.4). Lineage (NCBI taxonomy): Eukaryota > Viridiplantae > Streptophyta > Magnoliopsida > Asterales > Asteraceae > Lactuca > Lactuca sativa. Next base: position 47,832,594 of record NC_056628.2, read on the forward strand.
CTCAAACTCAAATCCCTGTACATCTTGGTCACCCCCAGGTGAATAGAGAAATGAGACTTATGAGCCTCCTCCATGATTGTCTGTCTGACTCCACCAGACCTCGGAACCCATACCCGACCGCACCGGGTCAATAATCCTCGGCTATCCTGCACAAATCGGGTGTTCTCACCCTTGATCCTTTCTAACCTCTAGTTCTCTGGTCGCATGCCCTCAACCTGGGCATCTCTGATCAAACTCACAAACGGAGAATCCGCCACTATCCTCATACATACCGCTGGAATGGAAGGCCCAGCTGAGTTGCAGCTTAAAGCATCCGCAACCACATTTGCCTTACCGGGGTGGTAAAGGATCTCGCAGTCGTAGTCTTTGACTACATCCAGCCACCTGCGCTGCCTCATGTTCAGGTTTGGCTGATCCATTATGTGTCTCCAACTCTTGTGATCCGTATACATGGTACAACGAACCCCATATAAGTAATGCCTCCATATCTTGAGAGCGAACACCACTGCTCCCAGCTCCAGATCATGAGTAGGATATCTCGTCTCATGCGACTTCAACTGCCGCGATGCATAAGCTATCAGGTGTCGCCTCTGCATGAGGAATTCCCCTAAACCTGTGATGGATGCATCACAAAACAACACGAAATCCTCAACTCCCTTTCACACAACCATTGACAGAGGGTCTCAAATGCCCTCTGTTGCTCGGAACCCCACCGGAAATCCTCCCCTTTCCTCGTCAGACGAGTGAGGGGTACTGTAATCTTATAGAAATACTGTATGAATCTCCGGTAGTACCCTACCAGTCCCAGAAAGCTCCTGATGTCTAAGGGAGATTTCAGAACCTCCCACTGCATGAATGCCTTGATTTTGGCCGGGTCAACGAAAACTCCATCTTGGTTAACGAGATGCCCGAGGAACTGGACCTCTCGTAACCAAAACTCGCACTTTAAGAACTTGGCGTATAGCCATTCTCGTCTCAGAACTCCCAACAACTTCCTGAGATGCTCCTCATGCTGCTCTCGAGTCTTAGAATGCACCACGATATCATCTATAAACAAGATGACCGAGCGATCCAGCATCGGTCTGCAGACTCGATTCATCAGGTCCATAAATACTGTCGGCGCGTTGGTGAGCCCAAACAGCATCACCATGAACTTGTAATGACCATAACGAGTCCGGAACGTGATCTTCTCCGTGTCCTCCTCTCTGAACCCGACCTGATGATACCCAGACCTCAAATCTATCTTGGAGAACCAGGATGCCCCCCGCAACTGATCAAAGAGATCATCTATCCTCGGGAGTGGATAATGGTTCTTCACCGTCAACTTGTTCAACTCCCTATAATCAATGCACATCCAATACGAGCCGTCCTTCTTCCCGACGAAGAGGATCGGTGCGCCCCATGGAGAACTACTAGGTCGAATGAACTGCTGGCCCAAAAGTTCCTACAGCTGCAAAGATAGCTCTTGTATCTCGGTTGGTACCAATCGGTACGACGCCTTGGCGATAGGAGCCGCACCTGGTACCAGGTTGATCCAGAACTCAACCTGCCTCTCCGGAGGTATCCCTGGCAACTCCTCCGGGAACACGTCGGCAAACTCCCTAACCAATGGAACCTTTGAAACTGAAATATGATCCCTGACCCCGCGTATCCACCACATACGCTAGATAACCCACACACCCGTGCTGAATACACTGCCAAGCCCTGGCGGCTGAGCAAAACCTTGATCCCACTCTGGTGCTCTCACCATATACAACCAGTTCTCCCCCACTTGGGGTTCAAACTACCACTCGCTGGCCCTCACAGTCAATCATAGACCCGAATTGACTGAGCCAATCCATGCCTAATCGGAATCAAATCTATTTGAAAGGACACACCGAAAATATCCAACTCACATCCTCGATAAACCGAAGAAGCAGAAACCCCGTGTTCGTTGGTGATAGAGACTCGCAACGGACACTCTAACTCGCCCACTGGCACTCTGAACTCTCTACTAAATGTCTGAGATACAAAAGACCGAATCGCCCCCGAATCAAATACAACCAAATGCAGGTAAGGAGTTCAATAGAAACGTACCGAATTACAGGAACAACAGATAAGCATAAGACATATATAATAAATGAGATAAAGTATAAAATCATACCAACAACCACATCTGGTGCTGACCTGGCCTCCTCGGCTGTAAGCTGGAAGGAACGACCCTGGGCCTTCGGAGGCTCTGCCCTGACTGGTCTCCCATCCGTGATCCTCAAAGTAGCAAGTTCTGGAGCCTGTGTTGGCTTGGTGGCTAGTAGAGGACACTGGGCCTTCATATTGCCCACCTGCTCACAATGATAGCAAAGCCTGACTTCGAAAGTCGGAGCCGGCTGCCTGCAATCCCTTGCCAGATGGCCCTGCTTTCCACATCGGTGGCACCCACTCCCTACTTGGCATGTCCCTGAATGAACATTCCCTCACTTTCCACAAGTGCATCCTAGTTGTCCCCTAGTCCTGGTATCAGCGGTCTTGGACCGCTTCGGTGCCGACTGCAACTGTGTCGAGGCCTGCCGCTGCTCCCTCATCTGCAGCTCAAGCTCTAACTCTTGCCGCCTCGCAGCCGCCTGTAACTCCAGTAGGGTATCACATCTCTGAGTGGCAACAAATTGACGGATGTCAGTCTTGAGCATGCTCAGATAACATGTCATCTGAGCCTGCTCCGAGGCAAACTCCGCGAAAAACATCACCCTCTCAGTAAACATACGGGTGTTTTTCGTCACCGTCTCGTTACCCTATCTCAGCTCTAAAAACTCCTGAGATAAGCGCTTGTACTCGACCCTAAAAATGTAGCGAGTACGGAACCTATCCCTGAACTGCTCCCAAGTAACAACAACTTTCTGTCCAGCTGTATACGACTCCGTCATCAATCTCCACCAGTCCTTTGCCCCGGGCCTCAGCAGGTTCAGGGCACATCTGACCTTCTGGTCAGTAGGACATGAAAAAGTAAAGAAACACCCCTCCATGTATGAAAACCACCTCATGGCTACAATGGGATCCTGAGTACCATCAAAAGTCGGGGGCTTCATGTTATTGAAGTCCCGGTACTAAAAAACTCGGCCCGCTCCCCCTCTTGTCGTTGTTACAACCGCGGTAGCTACAACGTCAGCCGTCTCAGTAAGGGCTGCATATCTGTCATCAAAGTACTCCATCATAGCGGACTTGATAGTCCTAAACAACTCCAGAATCTGACCCTAAACCATCTCAACCACCTCCTCACAGATGATCTCCCTGACTTGATCCTCTGTCAACAATGGCCCCTCCAGGCCGATAATCTCAGGTGCTACTGGGGCCTCCTAATCAACCTGGTCTGATCCTGATTTGGATCCAGTCGTGAAACGCCTCGTAACCACCATACTGAAACATAATAGGAAGATATCAGACAATCCACATAAATATTCGGGAACCATCTCCCGACTAAACCCTAGGGGTTATGACTTCCTTGTTATGTGTATGGGTCCTGTGGTTTTAGTAGTATGGGCCCCTACTACCTTCCACACCTACCCATATTTGTCTCAAGTATCACCATAACACCCTAACAATATACATACATCTAGTGGCCGCTCAACCTCACTCGTAGAGGAAAGCTAACTGTCTCATAACTGACCTACCAGTTTCGCACAACCCACCCATCCATGAAACTTCCACCAACCCTGCAACACTAGTGTATGCTAATCATACATAACGTTGGACCCTATAGAATTTCGAATATCTGATCCTACCTTAAGCCCTTCATCAAACAAGAACAGGAAATAAGGCCAAACCGAACATTGTCAAGCTATAAGATCTTAGTTATGTACGATTGTGATTCCTACACTAAGCAACTACAGTAATGATGTCAATTTCATATAAGGAAGACCCTAGGCTAGCAGGCATCATATAATCAGGCAATTCCATCATGCAATTCCTGAAGATCCCTAGCCTATCTCTAGCATGTTGTTCTAACATATCACATAATCAATTAACTGTATGGTATTTTGGGGTCTACTTACTGGCTCCGGCTGATTGTACACCCTGCACCCTCCTTTACTTAGTTTGAAAACCATAAAAATACATTTTGAAAATCTTTCCTTGATTTGAGACTGTATTCACACAAATGTTCCTCTAATTCACTCAAACCAAGGCTTTGATACCAACTTGTAACACCCAAAAATTTCATTCCAATTTAAAACTTTTTCAAAACATTTTAAAACCAATCATCATTACAAAGTTGATTTCACAATATCTAACATCAGAGTTTTCCCAGAAACATAAACAAATCAAGAGGAGCTATACGATCATGCCTTCACCTTGTCGCGATCCCTTGATGTACCCGAAACAATAAACTAAAACTATAAGCCCAAAAGCTTAGTGAGTTCCCCCAAAATACCCATACCCATAACAACACACATATTATCATAAACAACATACTATGGATCAAGTCAATCATCGTGTTGGAATACCCCAGGCCCTCAACCATCCGGTTGGAATGCCAACATATTATGGGTGCAATCATCCTCAGGATGGAATACCCAGGCCCACAACCAACAGGCTGGAATGCCCACATACTATGAGTCCAATCATCCTCGGGATGGAATACTCACGGCCCACAACCAACAGGTTGGAATGCCCAGGTCTATTTGCTTTCGCACAAAGCAGATAAGCCTCAACCGCCAAACAAACATGTGCACATATAACAGATAATCATATAATATTCTATAGGCATAACTGATCTAACAGATCATACCACATACCGCATAATATTATCCTACCCTCTAGGGTATAGTGTTGATAACTCACCTCACAATGTCGCACTGAAAATGATAGGCTCAAACTTTCGAATCACCAACACAAACTCCACCACCAATAGTTACCATAAAACCCTTTTTCCATAAATCTCCAAATTACCAAAATACCCCCAGAGGTCAACTGGTCAACCCTTGGCCAAGGTCAAAGTCAACAGTCAAGGTTAACAGTCCATGTTGACCCAACTCGCCGAGTGCAGTTCACCGACTCGTCGAGTTCTTCCTGAACTCGAGAAGTCATGAAATCGTAGGTTGACTCGTCGAGTTCCCTTATAACTCGTTGAGTTCATACGTGTCCAAAGGTTGAGAGAAACCCTAGCCGACTCGCTGAGTGTTCGAATCCAAGGCAATCTTCAACGGACTCGCCGAGTTGTTTATAAACTCGTCGAGTTCATGCCCATCTTTATATGACTCGCCGAGTCGACCTTGCGACTCGGTGAGTCCCTTTAATCCGTCATGTATACAAATGCTTTTTAAGGCACGCTAAGGCTCCATATTGTAGATCCAGCTTCCCAAGGCATGTTTATGACGTAGAGTTGCAAACTTTACGTGCATGCAAGGCTCTAAAGGCTCTAAATGACAAATTTAAGATTATAATGGAGTTTTACACTCAAGGGGGGATTCATGTAGGACCAAACTCGAAACTTTATGAACCTAGAACCCAAGAACGGTCCAGATCTGAAGTGGCAACTTCAGATCTAGCTCATACACCACAATATCATCATAACCTAGCCAAAAATACCCTAAACTCCACCCAAATGAGATCTAGAAGGAAATGAGGTAAAGGTGACGACTTGATACCTTCAAATGATGCTAACTGAGGTAGATTTCTCATCCCCACAAGTTCCTTGCTTCTAGCCACTTGTTTCTCCATGCTTTCCTCACTAAGATTCACCTTCCAAAACGAATAACACACAAAATGAAGCACACACACGAATTAGGGTTGGTTTGGTTCTCAAAAGACTGTAAGGGGGTAAAGGGAGGTTGTTGATCCCTTAAATAGGGTGCAAAACCCCCGAGATTTAGGGTTTCATCTGCCAGCTCCTACTCGTTGAGTCCCTTCTTGGACTCGGCGAGTAGGTCATTAAAACGCGTGGACTAACCCGCCGCTACTCGATGAGTAGGACAATCAACTCGTCGAGTAGCCCTTGAAACCAAGAACTTTATATTAAATCAATACTTGAAAAATCGGGGCGTTACAAAACAAAATCCCATTTTATTAATAGGATGTAAAGTTCATAGTATCCATGAAAATTGCACATTTTCTCTATATTATGTTGATGGAGCTCGTGTGGTTGAGAATGATATGGAATTCTTGAATCTCAAGCGTAACTTGAGCCGGGGACCATGTGATTTTGTACGATTAACTCACAATCTATTTAATGTGAATCTTATTTTTTCCATAAAGTTGCACATTCTCTTTATAACTTGTTGATAGAGCTCGTATGGTTAGCCAACACGTCAATTTGAGAGTATATGTAAAGAATGACGTGGAACTCACAAATCTCAAGCGTAACATGAGTCGGGGACCATGTGATTTTGTATAGTCGATTCACCATTTGGGGACCATGTTTGTCTCTCGGCCTTGCCCGCTAAACACATACAAACTTATAACATCACACAGAACACCTAAGCGAAACACACTCTACTGTATTCTTGTACTAAGGCCTCGCCTATCTTGGGCCCCGCCTATCTTGGGCCCCGCCTTGTCCTGCTACTGGTGAGTCATGGAACCCCGTCCATGCTCCCAATGATAGTGAGATACGAGCCCCCACCCACACTCACCTCTCTCCTATCTCGGGCATCGCCCATGGTCTACCACTAATGAGATACGGAACGCCGTCCATACTTTGCTAGTGGTGAGATACGGGACCTCGCCCACACTCACCTCCCTACCAGGCACATACGAGTATCACACAGACAACAAGTAAAAACTATCATATAAACATTCCTTGGGTACCCGCCCAACATCGGACCTTGATCCAGAATCACATAATAGCATACAGTGCATAGGGCTAACCCCCGGGTCTTCCTATTCATAAACTACATGGGCCGACATTGTGGCCGTAGACCCATTCACACAATGAGGAGACTCACCTCGCGCTGTTGAACCCTGCTGATACTCCTCTGGCTGCTGACTGGTACTTCCCGAACTGCTGACATTTTTGCTTCCCGAACTACCAATACCAAACATCACTTAGTCCAATACAATAATCATTCCTAGGGTAAAATGACCATTCTTCCCCCTAGTCCAACATAGTCCATATCTAAGGCCCAAAACTAAGGCCCAATACTAAGTAAGCTTCCTAAGCCCACTAGTGGCCCACTAATGGCCCAATTTGCTAAATCAGGCCTAATCCCTCTGATGGGCGTTACCCTAAGCCCAAACATCTACTTGGCCCACATCATCTGACTTATGTTGGCCCACTAAGTCCCGAAGTCCAAAGCATGGCCCAATCTGAGGCCCAATAACTTGAAGCCCAAACTGCCAGAGTACACGGGGCATACACTCACGTACGCTAAGCGTACTAGGTAAGTGGTGAGTACGTTGGGCGTACCTGCACGTACGCTCAGTGTAACCCCCCCTGTTAAGTCTTTTTCTCATTAAGTGCTTAATACTCAGATCTAAAAGCTACCATTACAGATTCTAGTCCTTTTCCACGTCTTAACTCATATAGTCACTGACTTGGTGACTTTACTTGACCCAAACAAGCCCAAACTCCAAAGTGATATTCTACTTCCATAAGAGGAGACAGATCTCATGCATGAACACAAATGGACCATCAAGGTGGCAACTTTCTGCCTTAGGGAATCATTTAGAACTGAAAATGGAAACTCAAGGTCTAACAAAATGAGTTGAGTCATAAAGGTCCAATCTTGGGACCTAAAGCATCCAAAAACTCCATCCTAGAACAACTAAAAATTCAAGAGACAAGTTCAAGACTTTATACCTCAAGAAGGTCTAGAATGAAGCAATAATCCTAGATCTATATCTTCTCCTTCAGTCCACCATCTTCCTTGTTCTTCACTTGCTTTAGAAAATGGCTTACATCACTAGAATACTCTCCAAAGGCCTCCAAGCTCCAAAAACACTCAAGGGAGGATTAGGGTTTCGTGGTGGTTGTCCAAGGGTGAAAATCGACGTACGTTGGGTGTACATCATGTACGTTGGGCGTACGCAAAAAAACACCCATGACCATTTCTCTTATACATTGGGCATCCCAGCTTACGCTGGGCGTACTCATGCTGGCCACCTTGCATGCATGGTCCTTTCTTGCCATCTTTCTCCATTAAGGACCAATATTGCCAATAACTTCATAGTGCTATAACTCCTTTGTTCTAAGTCTGTTTCCAGCGAACTTTATATCCATGAAAAGGTGGAGGGAAACCCTATGCTTCTAGCAACACACCCTGGCCCCACACCTCTCGAATAAAAACTTCAAGACCCTCAAAAGACCGAAATGCTCCTAGCCTGGGCCTCTGAAATGCAATAACGGATACTTTCAGAATCGGGTGTTACAACTCTCCCCCACTTAAACTTGACTTCATCCTCGAAGTCCGCTACGGCCAACTATCCTGCAATCTGATCACAACATTTATGCCCGGTGAATACATCTCTTACTGAGTCTGATCCTTGAGGGATCATTGCCATCGACCTTTCGCCCGGTCATTCAGCCAAAACTAAACCTCGAAGAAAAAAACCTCGAGAGCACTCTGATCACCAACAATATTGAAAACATGGCTCTTATCCAGCTGACAATCCCTCCAATACTCCCGAGTACTTTCACTTGGCATCCAAGAGGTTCACCCCTTTACCCTGCGCCACTACAACCTTCCCAAGGCAACAATACACAATCAACTCCTTTTCCTATCTCTGTGAAGGACATACTCTTCGTTGTATTTGCATTTCCAACCACTCCCCGTGCTGGTCACTTCACTGCGACCCACTGAATGCTTCCTCCTAGTATATCTCAGTGCTGAACACCCAACCTAGCGAATGGATCAGATAATCCTTCGAGTAAAATATTCATCCCTGCAACGGTTAGACTCATACAAGAGCTGTGAAACAGGGTCAAACCCTTCCCTCTGAGATTATTGAACACTACTATGAGTGACGTAGCACCTCTCGCTCAACTAGCTGCTCCACCAGGGATTCTATTATCGCTATCCTCGACCAAAGGTCCTGCTATCTCATGTCCGCTTTCCGGACGAACCGAGACCACCCTGGCCCCAACTAATCTGCCATAATCTGGGTTACCGGACTCTCACCGGTTACTGCACCCAAGCTCAATCGCTTAGTCTCTCTCAACGACTTCCAAAGAAAACTTCGGCTAACTAAAACAGCTCTATATACCTTACCACTCTGGCTCCATAAGTCCTGGGATCTTCGATCCCCAATCTTGATTCTAAGGTCTTTACCAGGTCCCACCTGTGCTGCTAAAATCTCATAGGCCTCGCCTACTGGTCTCACCTAAACTATATCTTAGAGTGGTCTCTCCCTCAAGTCTTACTTGTCTTGCTACTATCGCAAGGGCCTCGCCCACGGGTCCCACCCAGACCATAAAACTGAGCGACCTTGTCCCCGCTCTCACCTATCTAGGGCTACGCGGGTCCTAAACCATCCTGAATCCTCAACAAACTATTTTTCCTCGATCTCTATCAGGATGAATACGAGATTTGGGCCTCTCCCAGACTCCACTAACTAGGAGATACGGGCCCTCGCCCACACTCCTCTAACTGGCTACTAACAAATGTCGCGGCTATCCCGTAGTCTTACCACACTCTCCATGCTGTCTCTACCACTGACTACTACTCTGAAAGCATCCCATGCTGGACATTCACATAATCTTCATCTTGTCTCACTCGAGTCCTGCTGACGATCCTCCAACCTGGTTTCCCAAACCGGACATCTTCAATTGTGAAAACGCGGACTCAACGTCGCGAAGTTTCTCAAACTCCCAACTCATGCACTCCTTAACTCACTTAGCCACTTGGGCTGTCTTTCTTCCTGATGAGAATGCAACTCATCCTAAATCCATGCGCCCTTCTGCTCCTGAATTCTGGGAAACTCACCCCCACTTTGGTTCATCTAACACTTTATAGTTCACTTGCTTGGAATGGGGTCCCAATCCTTTTCTCCATCCGAAGTTCAATCTGCTGCTAGCCACGCTACCACTGCTAGAGCTTCAAAAGTAACCAATACCAAACCCGAACCACTCTTGCTGACTAATAAAACACTTCCTGAGTTCCAATCATCCTTGCTAGAACAATTGCACCCCGAGAACCCGCTCTAATAGAAACATCTTCGAACTAATACTCTATCATCCAAGGTATGCAGATGGAATATCACTTAATCGAAAGCAGGTAATACGATACTCCAATATATACTTAGTAAATCCAATGTAGTACCATAACAATATAATCATGAATAAAAACTGACAGGAAAGCGAAAGATACATACCTGCACCATCTGGTGCTGCTCGAGCCTCCACAGTAGACAACTGAAAAGCCCTGCTCCCCACTGTAGGCGCCTCTGCTCGGCTGACGGTCGTCGGTGATCCTCGTGGTCGCAGGGGAAGGTGCCATCACCTTTCCTGCTAGAAGCAAAACCGAACATTGGGCCTTCTTGTGGCCCATATGACTGCAATGGAAACATATTAGGTCTGATCCTTGAGTGGTGGTAGCAGTACAATCCCTGTGGAAATGACCAGTTTGGCCACACTTGAAGCAGCCAGAATAACCACCACTACCACTCTTGCACGCACCCTCGTGCGTCCTGCCACGCTTGCCACAATGACCGCGACCCTAATAATCCCTCAATCTCACGTCCGACCCCTTGGATCTCTTGCCTGAACCTACGGCTACCTGGACCTCTTTCGGTTTCCTCTTCCTGAGGTGCTCCAGATCGATCTCCCTCTCCTTGGCCCGAGCAATCATCTCCTCCGGTGTCTTGCAGCTGGACCTGCTCACAAACTCCATGATGTCACTCCCCAGCATCTCGTGATATCGGGCATTCTTCATCTCCTCGTCCACGACATACTGCGGAACAAGAAGAGCTCTCTCCCTGAACTTGGCGGTGATTTCTGCCACTGTCTCTATAGTCTGCCGCAAATCCTGAAACTCTCGTGCTAACTGTTGCGTCTCGATTAATGGTCCAAACTCTGCCCTGAACCTGGTAGAGAAATCACTCCATGTCATCGCATCCAACGCGACATCATCCCTAATGGAATGACCAACCTCTTCCCACCAATCTCGTGATCTGTCCTTCAGAAGATAGGAGGCAAGTCGGACCTTTCCCCCTCAGAACACCGGTTCGTATGGAAAGCGTTGGCAACATCGGCGAACCACCTGCTGCTAGCGATAGGGTCCCTGTCCCCATGGTATTCAGGAGCTCCACAAGCCTTGAGCTCTCGGAATGTCAATGTACGCGCCCTTATCATGGCCACCATCTCCGCGCGGAAGTCTCTCAGCCTCTCATCCAAAATCTCCAATATGGCGTCCTTTACCATACCAAAGATCACAAGAGTCTGATCTAGAACACTGCGTGTAATCTGAGCTGATATAAACTCCCTCATTCGCTCCTTGAGCTGCTCGACTCTTGAACCCAAGCCTGATCCCTCACCTGCACCAGAACTGCCCACTGGCCTACCTCGTATCGTCACCATGTTGCAAGCATACCATAACTACCATCAGAATACTCCTTACTACTGAGGAATCTCACACACACTACCAGTTCCCCGATTTTATCTTCGCCCCTCTCGAATTGAGTACGGATCCTCTGCTTTCAGTAGTATGGGCCCATACTACCTTCCACATCTATCCGTACTTTCCTCAAGAATTGCCTCGACTCCACCAAGTCCCTTTCACTACTACTATTGCTCCCAGCACTAATCTCATCCTAGGCTTTCCCTAGAGTAACCTCCAACCCGCACCCAATCCTCAACTACTGAAGGTATCTTTATAATGCCAATTAGCCACTACCTGAATACCATCACATGTGACGAGGCTCAGATAATCCTTCGAGTAAAGGACTCGTCCCTACAACGATTAGACTCATACAGGAGCTACGCAATAGGGCCAAATTCAGCACTATGAGATTATTCAACCTTGATCACATGTGACTTGATGTACTCACCTAATGGCTAACTCCCATCACTCAGAGCCCCACAAAGCACAAAGCAAGTAGCATTCAGACAAAAAGGGAAATCTAACCAGAACATAATCAAACAATTCTATCCACACAACAAGAATATGTACTAGCATGGGATGCTAAGCTCATATAATTAGGCATAACCTAAACAGGATATCCTACCGCTGTCTAACCGATACTAGCATGCAGTTCACAGACACATATAACAGGCATATAAGACATCCTCCTAGATCCTTAGCCCTAAATCTAGCATGTTGATCACATAATCATATGATAATATAAACTTGTATGGGTATTTTGGGAGAACTTACTAGAGCTCGGCTGATTGCATTCACCACACCCTTTTCTCTTTTCAAAGATCTTTCCTTCTAAAATTTCTTTACGCTTTTTCTAAAATTCTTTTCTTTCCTCAAAATTCTTTTCACAAAAATTGATTTTTCCTTTTGAAAATTTCTATACCAATTCCTTAGTTTGAGTTCAGACACACTCGAGAGTGTATCCAAATCCCTTAAACCAAGGCTCTGATACCAAATTATAACATCCCAAAAATTGTGACCAAAAATTTCATATTTAATTTAATAATAAAATCACAAGTGTCAACCATTCATTCAAAACATATCACATCTGAGTATCATGTATAACCACGTACTACAAGCACTGGGCCTCACCCGATACATCGGGCCCCGCCCGGCTCCGGATGAGTCTGGCATCAGGCCTCGCCTGATCCAGGCCTCACCTGGCTTCGAGCCCTGCTTGGTATACAAATATGTTTGTCTTAGGCCCCGCCTGTCTCTGGGCCTCACCCGCTAAACACATACAAACTTATAACGTAACACATAACACCAAACCTAAACACACTTTACTGTATTCCTGTACTAAGGCCTCACCTATCTTGGGCCCTACCCCTGTCCTGCTACTGGTGAGTCATGGAACCCTGTCCATGCTCCTGCTGATAGTGAGATACGGGCCCCCGCCCACACTCACCTCTCTCCTATCTCGGGCCTCGCCCCTACTCTGCTACTAATGAGATACGGAACGCCGTCCATACTCTGCTAGAGGTAAGATACGGGACCTCGCCCACACTCACCTCCCTACCAGGCACATACGAGTATCACACAGACAACAAGTATAAACTATCATATAAACATTCCTCGGGCACCCGCCTGACATCGGACCTTGATCCAGAATCACATACTAGCATACAGTGTATAGGGCTAACCCCCGGGTCTTCCTATTCATAAACTACATGGGCCGACATTGTGGCCGTAGACCCATTCACACAATGAGGAGACTCACCTCGCGCTGTTGAACCCTGCTGATACTCCTCTGGCTGCTGACTGGTACTTCCCGAACTGCTGACATTTTTGCTTCCCGAACTACCAATACCAAACATCACTTAGTCCAATACAATAATCATTCCTAGGGTAAAATGACCATTCTTCCCCCTAGTCCAACATAGTCCATATCTAAGGCCCAAAACTAAGGCCCAATACTAAGTAAGCTTCCTAAGCCCACTAGTGGCCCACTAATGGGCCAATTTGTTAAATCGGGCCTAATCCCTCTGATGGGCGTTACCCTATGCCCAAACATCTACTTGGCCCACATCATCTGACTTATGTTGGCCCACTAAGTCCCGAATTCCAAAGCATAGCCCAATCTGAGGCCCAATAACTTGAAGCCCAAACTGCCAGAGTACACGGGGCATACACTCACGTACGCTAAGCGTACTAGGTAAGTGGTGAGTACGTTGGGCGTACCTGCACGTACGCTCAGTGTAACCCCCCCTGTTAAGTCCTTTTTTCATTAAGTGCTTAATACTAAGATCTAAAAGCTACCATTACAGATTCTAGTCCTTTTCCACGTCTTAACTCATATAGTCACTGACTTGGTGACTTTACTTGACCCAAACAAGCCCAAACTCCAAAGTGATATTCTACTTCCATAAGAGGAGACAGATCTCATGCATGAACACAAATGGACCATCAAGGTGGCAACTTTCTGCCTTAGGGGCTCATTTAGAACTGAAAATGGCAACTCAAGGTCTAACAAAATGAGTTGAGTCATGAAGGTCCAATCTTGGGACCTAAAACATCCAAAAACTCCATCCTAGAAGATCTAAACATTCAAGAGACAAGTTGAAGAATTTATACCTCAAGAAGTTCTGGAATGAAACAATAGCCCCAGATCTATATCTTCTCCTTTAGTTCACCATCTTCCTTGTTATTCACTTGCTTGAGAAAATGGATTACAACACTAGAATACTCTCCAAAGGCCTCCAAGCTCCAAAAACACTCAAGGGAAGATTAGGGTTTCATGGTGGCTGTCCAAGGGTGAAAATGGAGGCAGACCCTTGAAGCATATCATTCCTTATATAGCGCCTGATCCTAAATTAGGGTTTTATGGACTATGTATGTACGTTGGGCGTACGCCAAAAAAAAATACTCGCGACCATTTGTCTTATACGTTGGGCGTACCCCAACTTACGCTGGGCGTACTCATGTTGGCCACCTTTCATGCATGGTCCTTTCTTGCCATCTTTCTCCATTAAGGACCAATATTGCCAATAACTTCAAAGTGCTATAACTCTTTCGTTCTAAGTCCCTTTCCGACGAACTTTATATCCACGAAAAGGTGGCAAGAAACCCTACACTTCTAGCAACACACCTCGGCCCTAAACCTCTCTAATAAAAACGTAAAGACCCATAAAAGACCAAAATGCCCCTAGCTTGGGCCTCTGAAATCCAATAACAAATACTTTCAGAGCAGGGTGTTACAACAGTGATGAATCCTCGACTGCTGGTTCGATAATTCCCCGAGCTATCAATATAAAATAATATCCAATTAATAATTAGATTCCAATCCACAACCATCAGTTCATAAATAGGGTAAATGACCAATTTTCCCTTTACCTAGTTTAGTCCAAGACCACAGCCCGAACTCACAATCCAAAAATCCCAACATGGCCCAACAAGCAAAATAATCATACAAGGCCTAACCATGGCCCAATTTTCCAAATTGGACCCCCAAAACTCTTTATGGGTCAAACATCCAAAGGAGCCCAAAAGGTACAAACCAAAATCCCAAAAAGAAGTCTAATGTCCCACTAAGGCCCAAACTACGAAAACCCAACAATGGCCCAAACCTCAAAATTCAAAAACGATCTCCTGTGGAGTATGCCCAATGTACTCGAGACGTACGCCCCACGTACTCGGCCACAATACGCAATGTACAACCACCTGATGCATGGTCCTCGCATTTCGCTAAGCGTACCTCCTTGTACACCCAACGTACTATTTAGGAATCCAAAAACCCATATTTTGCTCTTGATGGGTTAAAACAAGATGTCCAAAACAAAGATCTGGTCCCAAGCTAATGTCTTAACCAATAAAGTTTCCAACTTTGCTAACAAACACATCTTAATGGGACTCAACACTTAAAAAGGAACCTAATAAGAGCTTAATACATGCATGGCCAAAATCTTTCATAAAGTTTCCATTATTATGTAAAAGGGACCTTAGTAGAGCTTAGATCTAATATCCACTACTTTTGGAGTAGATGAAAAGCTCACCTTTACATCAAGGGACTAAAAAATGCAAAAGAACTCCATAAAGTAGATTTAACCAAAAAGATCATCAAGGTTAAAGATTTTTACCTTAGGAAGCTTGAAAATGGAAAGATACTCCTGGATCTAGAAGCCTAAGCCACACCTCCAAATGATTCTCTTCTTCTTCTTCTTCTTCACAAAGCACCCATCAAGCACATACAAAGATCAAAATCACCAAATTACACTTAAGCTTCGATTCTAGGGTTAACAATGGATGGGGGCTAAAGCTATTGTGGTTTGGTGAAGAGAAAATGAGCTTAAATATGGTCCAATGCCATAAATTAGGGTTTTCATGAATCTGGAGTACCCCCCGCGTACTCCCATTACACTTAGCGTACTCCACTCAATAGTCGTGATCCTTCTTTTTTGTACGCCCAACATACACCAAGGTATGCCCCGCGTACTGAACTTAGCACCAGTACGCCCCGCATACTCCCTATGTACTCCCCGCGTAGTAAGACTAGCCTCAAACCGTGCAACCTTCCAAAGGCCAAAACTTCTTTATTATAAGTCTGTTTCCGGAGATCCTAATATCCACGAAGAGGTAACGAGAAGCTCTGCACTTCTATCAACTCATCCTTGCCCTAAAATTTCCTGAACAAAACCAATTTCCATAAAAGCCCGATCCGACACTTTACCAAAATACCCCTTGGCTCTAAAACACCAACCAAACTCCCATATCATCTAAATCACATTACACGCACCTAAAAGAGTCTAAATCTCTTTTCCTCAAAGTCCCTAAGCCTGATGATACTCGATGTTCGGGCCACCACCCCGCATTAGGAAACGATTTAGAACACGACGTTATAGAAGGTTTGGTGTTGGGGATAACAAAATATTAGGAGTCCTTGTAACTTCGCGTAAAAAATCCTCAAATTGATGAGGTGTTTTGGGGGTCAGAAATGACATCGACAAAGTCCTCGCACGATGGCCTAGAGTGCTGCAATCGAATGCCTGGTCCTTGAGGGCTGAATGCGCTATATGGGTAAGGTTGCGCCCTTTCTAACACCAATTGGTTTTAGATCAACCGGTAGTGCTGACGTTCACCAATTGGTATTAGAGCCGTAAGGGTTCAATTCTCTTAGCGAGAAATTTCTGAGGGGGGATTGTTGGGGGTCAAAATTACATCGACCAAGTCCTCGCACGATGGCCTGGAGTGCTGTAATCGAATGCTTGATCTTGGAGGGTTGAATACGTTGTATGTGTAAGGTTGCGCCTTTCTAACACCAATTGGTTTTAGATCAACCGGTAGCGATGATGCTCACCGCCTGACACACTCTAGCTATCACGTCTTTTCAGGCTACTTTTATGGGATTTGGAAGCACCAAACGCCAGATTTCTCTCACCTGTCACACCGTATTAAAAAGGGAAATTGATGCTTCATTACACTTACTACTTTCAAAGCTTTCCAATTCTCTGGCAAGAAACTCTCTCTCTCTCTCTCTCACACACACACTCTCAAACATTGTTCATCTTCTCCGTCTGCATCAATGGTTGCTTCATCTGAAACTCCATTCGTAGCTGACCAAACCGCTTCATCGGGATTATTAAACATCAAATCCAAAAAAAATCTCATATTGTTTCTTGACTCATCGAAATACACCATCTCTCTCCAGTCGATGATTAAGTGTCTTCATCACTCTCCTTTAGATCCGACTCTCACCATGGCAGAGAATGTCCCCTTGGTTCATCTATCCTGGGCATTCTCAACTACAAGTTATCAGGAAAGTGGGTCTGTGATTACCTTTGAGATCGATTCCCACAAAACATCAATCTCCAAGTCTCGATTCAAACGATTTCTAGGGTTTTCTCAAGCTAGGGATTTGGTTGATTCGGAGTTAATCCCTTCTTCTACAATCTTGGATATGTTCTAACAGATGGTTTATGTGGGAAATCTCACCATTTTATCCAAGTTCAAGAAGTCTAACCTACCTATGATGTGGAATGGCCTCTTTACCTTTCGTTTCAAAAGTTTTTTCAGAGCGGGTCATGGGCTTGGACAGTGCAAGTAAACTTTTATGCACTATAATCTATGGACGCTACCATGGAATCAACCTGGATTATGGTTCTATCCTTTGGGACAACTTGTTCAAAGTACTCTTTCCACGAAACGACACTTAGAGATTTCATGTGCTCAGTTCTGGTCTTTCATCGTCCACAGAGCCATCACTAAACTCAACATTCTGGTGACTCAGGGATGTATCATCGTAGCAATTCCAATCTTTCATACCTTGAACTTCATCGTATCTGATCCTACGAATTTCGACTTTATTGTATCTATTCTAGAGGCAATGCTCAACTGTGTTCCAACAGACAACGAGCTCATCAACAAGTATCGGAAGACACTTGCATCAGGTCCTCGTCCTTTAATACCTGAGATGCAAAAGGCTTTAGAGGAAGCGAACAATCCTTAAAAGGGAGGTAAGTGAAAAAAGAAGGTTGGTCCTTCCGAACTAGCTCAAACTATGAAGAAGAAAGTCAAGAAGAACGCTCATAAGCCGCGATCACCCACTCCAGTTGTTGAAGAAGATTCAAATTCTCATACCATATCTGATGTTCCGAGAATAGAGCAAGTCCATCGTGAAACTGAACATACAGGAATCAGTTCCTAACCAATGGTCTTGGAACCCATTACCACTCATAATGCTACGAAGGTAACATCTCCGATTCATTCCTCTGTTCCCTCACCAAATGAAACTTTTCATGTTTCTTCTCCTACTACTACATCTACACCCATCTATACACTAATCACAATCGCTCCATGTCTGAATGTATCTTTGGGAGTCTCGCAACCACATATTTTAGTTGCTCAAACCGTTCCCCTCTACACCGAATCTACAACCACAACCACCATTTCTACGAGTTCACCTCCAGTAACTGTCAACGTATCTGACACAGGGGCAAGTAGTTTTGGTGTTACTACTGGTCAGGATTCTACCTCTCTCTCACCCATAAGGAGTGATGATCCGGATACGATCTTTGGTAATGATCGTTATGACTTCCAAGATTTCCACTACAGTCCATTCACTGTTTGTCGAAGAGAGTGACGATGAGGCTCTGATGACTAAAGGCCAATTCAAGTCTCTTAATGAAAAGTTGGACACTCTCTTGGAGTATTCCAAATCGTCAACTAGAAATTCCTACTCCTTTGAGTCGGTCAAGGTGTTAATCGAGACTCTCACCGCGGAGTATGCCAAAAGTCTTGATGCCTCTACGAAAGCTATTGAAAACTTGGAGAAGATTGTTCATGAATCGACCGAAAAAGTCGAAAAACTACTTGCTAATGTTACTCAATTCATGGAGGATTTTTGGAGCTCGTCTGATAGAAACACAACAGCCGCGAACAAGGTGATTACCAGTCTCGGAGCTACTCTTCAAACGGAGAAAGATGCTCTATCAAAAGTTCTTTTTGAACTGACTAGATAATGAGGAGATGAGTGCCTCTATTTATTCGAAAATCGAGAAGCTTCAAGCTGATCTTGTAATAGAAAATAAGATCATGGATAAGCTCGCTATGAAAATGAAAAAAGTGAAGGTTCTTTCTGTCTAACTTGCGAATGCAAACTAGCAGATTGATGAGCTCAAACCTGAAAAAGCTATAATGAAAAGCTGTGTTGGAGATGTTAATCAATATTTGCTAAATCTTGTTGAAACTCGTGATTCTTTTCTCACAGTTTCAGTATGAAAACATCTGGCCGACAAACTCAAGCCTGCTTTTTTCCATGCTAAACCGTATCGAGGGTGTTTTGGAAGCTGGTTCTTTTCTGAAACAAAGGGGAGAAGCAAAGAAGCCATATACTGAAGAACCCAAGAAACGAGTTCATGATTCTGGTGAACATGAACTCAAGCCCAAATTAAATGATCCGAAGGATAATGAAGCTTTGGGATCAAAAGGAAAAGAAAAGTTGATTGATGAGGATGAAGAAGAAGAAGATCTATCAGAAGGGGATAAACTTACAAGAAATAAAGTGACCAAGAGATTGATGAAAATTTGTAGATTTCCAAAGAAGCTAAACCTCGGGAAAGGGAAGCTCGTGAAGCATAGTTTACTATCGAGACTTAAAAGACCTTCTTCCCTCCTTGGTCGATGGAGTGTATTTTGAACGAAGATGTTGACAATCTGAATATTTACTAGTTGGAACTAGTTGCTTCGTTTGAATTGGAAAACACTTCGGAGTCTCAGCTTGACTTTCCAATAACTCCGAAGGCCTTTCTATTCCGATGTTTTGATAAAGTTGAGAAATCTCATGAGTTAGATAATGATGCCAATCTCATGCGTATCTCCTTTTATCTCAAGCATGGAAAGCTCCAATATCAAACTTGGAGTTCAAAGAAGCTTACTGCTGTGAAGGTCTTTAGTTTGATTGAAACAAAGAGCTTTATTAATATTTTGTTCAAAGCGTCACGAGGGGCAAGCAAGTCAATATTTTAATTCACTCTTGCTGATCTGCCATGACTTAATCCTTACAATTGGATTTCCTTATCCCATCTCTGATTAAAGAATGAATAGAAATTCAAACCCATCGTGGCACATTAGAAAAGGATGTTGATCTTATACATTACGAAGTTGCGAAAATGGATGTGGAGATAGCAATTTTTTGCGAAGGAAACCCACTGTGCTACCAAAAGAAGCTCCGAATGATGTCTCCAAAATGAAACTCAAAAGAATTCAAAAAGACAAATGGAGTGCGGCGTTTCAGCAAAGTCCTAGAGATGGTACAATTGTTCATAAATGCATATTTTCTTTACTGGACAAACATCTCTACTCTTCTTCCTGTTTGAACTACATTGTGGGGATAACTGATCGATACAAGGCAAATGATGTTGCAGATAAAAAGTGATTCACAGATATGATAAAATGGTACATCTTAGTTCGCAACACCTTGCTTGGCTTAATGCCGAAACTTTTCAAGGTACAGAAGCATGTTCAACAGTGAAGAATCTTCATTCCTTATTGACATAAAGGGGGAGATTGTTGGGATATTTATGGTGTTGTGTCAATATTGATTATGCATGTATTTAGTCTTTATTTTTATCATATTGAGCATGTCCATCCATCATTATACTGCTAGGATTAGACTATAAATATAACATGCATGTATCATTTTAGGTTTAATGTTTTTATATCCCTACATATCTTTACAGAGAAGTTCTAATCAATCTCATATAAGATGTTGATAATAAAGCATTCGACACACTTTCAGTCACATTCAATCTTTGTTCTTATTGTTTGATTCAACTAAACTGTTCTGAATCTATCTGTTGACGAAAACGCATACTCGCAAGTATACGAGGTCGTGCAAGTAATATAGTCGTAAGACCAGATATCGAACCCACATGGACTGTCCTATTCTAAGGAAGAATGAACTAGGCAATTAATTGAAAAAGTGATTGATTTTAATAAACTAAATAAACTACTAAAATAAAATTAAACTAAATTCAGCAACGTAAAAATGACAACTAGAATAATTGAACAAACAAGGAAAACAATTAAACGATTTAACAATTATGAGAAATATGGGGTTTAGTTGAGTTATACGGGTTCAACGGTTCTTCTAATGCAACTAATTTGTTAAACCAATTATATAGAAACGAATAACTTAACACCAACAAAAGTTATCAATTACCTCTCGGTCTCATGATTCGATTTAAAAAACATTCACTCATATCTCTATGTAGTTCATGATTTTAAAAAGCATTAAGTCCAATGGTTTTGTTAAAAATGCCCTAACACACGTCTATGTTAAATTTAAGCGAGATAACGAAACCGCACATTCATATTCAAACGATGTCACAAATAAAGCTTCTCTCGAAGTCAATATAAGCATGTAAATATTAAATTTAAACCAAGTAAATTAACCCTAACCAACGTTGATCAAATGTTAGCCAAAATCAAAGTTACCGGTCAAAACTTCATATTTTTTAAATAAGCACACATTTGAATATGTCATTCAATTTCAACAAAATTGGTTTTAACAAAATCAACTACATTAAAATTATCATCTCACCCAAGTCAACTAAACCCTAATGAAATCTACTCCATTAAACTAAAATTAAATCCAATAAACAAATAAAAATTAAACATCATATTTTAATTCAATGTCTAAACAAAAGCAATTACTTTTGCAAGCACAAACAAAAATCAATTAAACGTAGCAAAAGAAAAGAGTAAAACAATAAAATTTAAACACAAGGAAAAGAATAACCATAATTGTTGACTTCTTGTGGGTTTCCTGTGGCAAGGGTTGATGTCATTGAGTCCTTCTCTATCCCTTCTAATGAATCTGCATACCTCCCCTTCGAATCTCTGTTACGATTATGAACGCATGGTGTTTTTTTATTATTTTGTTCCAATCGAAGGGTTTTTCAGTTTTAGGCTGCCGATCTTTTTTTTTTCGTAGGGTTCTCCTCCGCATGATCACGTAAACATAATATATATAAAACATAATTACATAAAATAGCCTCCAACTTTCAAGAATGGTGCAGCCTTAACCCCGAGCTTTTAACTTTCCGCACGGAACAACTTTAGCCCTTAATCTTTCACTTTTACCATTGTACAGCTTTAGTCCTCCACATTGCACCTTATTTTCGAATTGGAACTCTTCCAGCAAACTAACCCCAACTTCCACGTCGATTTTGAACTGGAAAACGACTGAATTAGTGGAAACTCAAAACACGAAACTTGTAGATAATTATGTCTAGTTTCCGAAACATAGTGAATCGCCTAAATCGGAGTCCGGATGAGCGAGATATGATGAAAACACTGAGACGTGGTCAATCTGCCAAACATCTTTTATTCGCCTTAATTTGCTCGTGATGAATTTATCTTCTTTCGAATCCGTCAATTCCTTACCGAAACTATTTGGACATTATAATATGAGTCCAACTCCCACCAAGATAAAATCCGTTAATTCCTTATAGATTTTTGAACTTCATAAGAGGAAGTCAAACTCCCACCATGACCCGTAGACTAGGCGGTTGGGAACCCATGAAACATAGGTTACACTTGCATTAACAAGTAAAATGAATACCGTCAATTCCGATGCAAAGCACAATGTGCTATATTATGGATTTCGTGCAAGAAAACCATCTCCCACCAACCTGTAGAATAGGAGGAGGGGAACTCAAGAAACTCGAGTTGCACTTGTGATGACAAGTGGTGATGAAAGCCGTCAATTCAAATGAGAGGCACATGGTGCTATATTATGGATTTTGTGCAAGAAAACCATCTCCCACCAACCTGTAGAATAGGAGGAGGGGACCTAAGAAGTCTAGGCGAACTTGTAAAAACAAGTTAATGAGCCGTCAATTCCTTTAAGAATTTTGGACTTCATAAGCAGAAGCCCAACTCTCATCGTCCTATAGAATAAGAGATGAGGAACCCATGCAAGACAGGTCAAAAACCCAAATGAATAGGAACAAAAATACCAACTGGGAAATATTATGTCGATTACACTCATTAACGTACATTTATATTTTTAAGCTCAAAAAATGATATAAATGGTAAAATCCGGGGACAAAAATAAGCTTTTTAGTTCATTTAGTGATCGAAAAATGACCACTAAACACATCCCCAAACTTTAAACATTGCTCGTCCCGAGCAATAAAAATAGAATAAAAAAATACTCCCTGATGGCATGTCATCTCACATGATATGATAAACCAAGAACGTATATCATGACGGCTGATCTCTAAGCGTAGGTCGAGCATTTTCCTTTCCACGACTCTCACTTCATCACCAAGTACCTGGATAGCAAACAATGGCTGCACACTCGACAAATTTAGTAGAACAAAACAAATAATAAGAAATAAAAAAAAATTGATGCAAAAATGAAAATAATTGAAATAAACAAAAAAAAAAAACAAATATAAAACAAAAGCAAAAATAAAACAAAAATAATAATACTAATACTAATAAAAATAAAATTAAAAAAAATAAAATAAAATAAAACAAACAAATTACTCTTCAACCCGCTTCAAATGAAGCACCATCACTTCCTATTTTCCTTCTCTAAAATGGTGTTTTTCTTGTTGTTTGATCACCCAAATCCCTTCTCTCGTTATCTCTTTTCAAAATCTCTTCTACCCTGTCATTTCGCATCCCCAAACATTTGAATTTTGATATTTTCATGATTTTCTATTTTAAACTCCTCATGCCTCAACAAATGTTTCATCCTTTTCTTTCCAACCTTCATCAAGTGTTCTGAAGGCCACTTCAACTCTAAATCATATACTTTTTCAAGGGATGGCAAAGATGATTCAATCACACTATCATTCAAGTCATGCTTCTCCTTGACCCGACTCACTACACTTTTAACTGTGGACTCTCTATTTTCCTCCATGTTACGAGTCACCTTGTTCAAGTGGGTCTCCTTTAAATCTACCAATCCATTTGTAACTCGTATGAATGAGAATTCTTCCACATTAGAAGGTTTTTTGATAGCCTTAAACATATTAAAAGTCTTTTGCTCGTCATTTACTCTCAATGTAACCTCTCCCTTTTTTAAATCAATTAAAGCTTCAGCAGTTGCCAAAAATGGCCTCCCTAAAATTATTCCACAATCATCTTCAACTTCATAATCCAAAATGATAAAATCAGCTGGAATGAAAAGATTATCAACCTTGATAATGATATCCTCTATTTTACCTTCTAGATATACCATAGATCGGTCTGCTAGCTGGAGTGAAACTGTGGTCGGTCTAGCTTCACCAAGTCCTAATTTTCGAAAAATTGACAAAGGCATTAAATTGATACTTGCACCAAGGTCACACAAACCAATCTTGTCAAATTTTCCAATTTTACACGGTAGAATGAAACTACCTGGATCATCCTTCTTCACAGGTAATCTGTTTTTGATTATTGATGTGCAACTTTTCGTCATTGCAACAGTCTCAAACTCTCTCCAAACTCTTTTCATTGTAAGAACTTCCTTCATGAACTTTGCATATGTGGGCATTTGTTTTAAAGCTTCAACAAAAGGGATGTTAATATGAAGTTGAGAAAGGATCTCTAGAAACTTCTTAAATTGCCCATCATCTTCGTTGGATTTACTTTTCCTAGGTGGGAAAGGTAAGGTTGTTGGTGCAACTGTCGCACCAGTTCGAGCATCTTTTTCTTGGGCTTTCTTTTCATTTCCAACACTTGGACTTGAACTTGTTAGACCTTCGTTGTTCGGTTTCTTCTGCCCATACTCCTCATCGGTTATGTCCTCAATCTCGACATACTATTTTTCATCATCTTTCAGTTCTTGCTTCTTTTTATGAGTCTCAACACTTATCGGCTGCTGCTCATCATCGGTGACTGGTAAGTCATGATTCTTTGGAGCTAACTCCTTTGCCGATCTAAGTGTGATGACATTACATTGCCTCTTATCATTGACATTACCCGGATTTTGGGTGTTACTTGGCAACATTCTAGGTTCTCGTGAGTTCATTGCTTGTGCTAATTGCCCTAATTGATTTTCTAAATTTCTCATAGCAATTGCTTGATTCTTTTCACGTGCCTCGGTCTTTTGATCTTGTTTGATCATAAACTCCATCATTGCTTTCTCGAAAGGTGACATCTCTTGATTTGATGAAGGCGCTGCTGGTTTTGAACTACTTGGTGGAATGCACCTCCTTGTGGTCTCACTTGCTGATTTGACATTTGATAAAACCCTGGTGGGTTTTGAGGCCTTTGTTGAAACTGCTCTTGCTGAGGATGCATTTGTTGTTGTTGTCCACCCCATGAGAAATTAGGATGATTTCTCCATCCTGGATTGTATGTTTCAGAGTATGGATTGTTTTGTCGTGGGAAATTTTGACTTCCCATGAAAAATATAGATTCAGGATTCTGTGGGCACTCACTATAATCATGGACGCCTTAACAAACTGCACAAAAGTCAACCTTCTTCTCTTTCATCCCATTGCTTGACATCATATTTTCATCATGCTCTTGATTGTGGCCAACTCGGCTGCTAATGCATCATTTTGAGCTGCAAGATGAACTTCAGCCGGTGTACTTCCTTTCGAACCACTTGCATGTACCCTATCTGTGGGCCACTGGAAATTATTGGTTGCTATTCTATCCAATATCTCCATGCTCTCCTCATAGCTCTTTGTAAGCAATGCTCCTCCAGATGATGTATCTACTAGCATTCGTGTTTGAGCATCCAAACCTTGGTAAAATGTCTCAAGTTTCACATCATCAGGGAGTCGATGTGTCGGACATTTTCTCAGCAAATTGTTCCATCTCTCCTACACTTCCCATAACGATTCACCATCCATTTGTCGGAATGATGTGATGGCATTTCTTAGATTTGCATTTCGCGTGGGTGGGAAAAATCTTTTTAGGAATTTTTCTCTTAATTCCTCCCAAGTGGTGATGGAATCAGAAGGCAAAGACTCAAACCAGTCTCTAGCTTTCCCTTGTAGTGTGTATGGAAATAATCTCATCCTAAATAAATCAGCCATCATGCCTCTTTGTTTGAAATTATCGCACATCTGGTTAAAGGAGCGCAGATGGGACAAGGGCTCATCACTAGGCATACCTCCAAAGAGACCATTGTTATTGATCATCTGAAACATCACAGGCTTTAATTCAAAATTGTCAGCATTAATTGTTGTGATGACAATTGGCGGGTTTGTTCCTTCGAAACCTCTGTTTCCATTATTGTTTTCGTTTCCGTTATCTCCCACATCTTCTTGATTCCTAAGTCTCCTCAACCCTGTCAAAGTTCTTTTAATCTCCCAATCAAGCGCAAATTCAGGTGGTCTGAATCTTCGACCGGCCAGAGTAAAATATCCTCAAGATGTTTAAGAGTCTAGTAACTACCTAGTGTTCTAACTTAAAAATAAAAATAGTCCCCGACAACGGCGCCAAAAACTTGTTGACGAAAACGCGTACTTGCAAGTATACGAGGTCGTGCAAGTAATATAGTTGTAAGACCATATATCGAACCCACATGGACTATCCTATTCTAAGGAAGAATGAACTAGGCAATTAATTGCAAAAGTGATTGATTTTAATAAACTAAAGAAACTACTAAAATAAAATTAAACTAAATTCAGCAACGTAAAAATGACAACTAGAATAATCGAACAAACAAGGAAAACAATTAAACGATTTAACAATTATGAGAAATATGGGGTTTAGTTGAGTTATACGGGTTCAACGGTTCTTCTAATGCAACTAATTTGTTAAACCAATTATATAGAAATGAATAACTTAACACCAACAAAAGTTATCAATTACCTCTCGGTCTCATGATTCAATTTAAAAAACATTCACTCATATCTCTATGTAGTTCATGATTTTAAAAAGCATTAAGTCCAATGGTTTTGTTAAAAATGCCCTAACACACGTCTATGTTAAGTTTAAGCGAGATAACGAAACCGCACATTCATATTCAAACGATGTCACAAATAAAGCTTCTCTCGAAGTCAATATAAGCATGTAAATATTAAATTTAAACCAAGTAAATTAACCCTAACCAACGTTGATCAAATGTTAGCCAAAATCAAAGTTACCGGTCAAAACTTCATATTTTTAAAATAAGTACACATTTGAATATGTCATTCAATTTCAATAAAATTGGTTTTAACAAAATCAACTACATTAAAATTATCATCTCACCCAAGTCAACTAAACCCTAATGAAATCTGTTCCATTAAACTAAAATTAAATCCAATAAACAAATAAAAATTAAACATCATATTTTAATTCAATGTCTAAACAAAAGCAATTACTTTTGAAAGCACAAACAAAAATCAATTAAACGTAGCAAAAGAAAAGAGTAAAACAATAAAATTTAAACACAAGGAAAAGAATAACCATAATTGTTGACTTCTTCTGGGTTTCCTGTGGCAAGGGTTGATGTCATTGAGTCCTTCTCTATCCCTTCTAATGAATCTGCATACCTCCCCTTTGAATCTCTGTTACGATTATGAACGCATGGTGTTTTTTTATTCTTTTGTTCCAATCGAAGGGTTTTTGAGTTTTAGGCCGCCGATCTTTTTTTTTTTTTCGTAGGGTTCTCCTCCGCATGATCACGTAAACATAATATATATAAAACATAATTACATAAAATAGCCTCCAACTTTCAAGAATGGTGCAGCCTTAACCCCGAGCTTTTAACTTTCCGCACGGAACAACTTTAGCCCTTAATCTTTCACTTTTACCATTGTACAGCTTTAGTCCTCCACATTGCACCTTATTTTCGAATTGGAACTCTTCCAGCAAACTAACCCCAACTTCCACGTCGATTTTGAACTGGAAAACGACTGAATTAGTGGAAACTCAAAACACGAAACTTGTAGATAATTATGTCTAGTTTCCGAAACATCGTGAATCGCCTAAATCGGAGTCTGGATGAGCGAGATATGAAGAAAACACTGAGACGTGGTCAATCTGCCAAACATCTTTTATTCGCCTTAATTTGCTCGTGATGAATTTATCTTCTTTCGAGTCCGTCAATTCCTTGCCGAAACCATTTGGACATTATAATATGAGTCCAACTCCCACCAAGATAAAATCCGTTAATTCCTTATAGATTTTTGAACTTCATAAGAGGAAGTCAAACTCCCACCATGACCCGTAGACTAGGCGGTGGGGAACCCATGAAACATAGGTTGCACTTGCAATAACAAGTAAAATGAATACCGTCAATTCCGATGCAAAGCACAATGTGCTATATTATGGATTTCGTGCAAGAAAACCATCTCCCACCAACCTGTAGAATAGGAGGAGGGGAACTCAAGAAACTCGAGTTGCACTTGTGATGACAAGTGGTGATGAAAGCCGTCAATTCAAATGAGAGGCACATGGTGCTATATTATGGATTTCGTGCAAGAAAACCATCTCCCACCAACCTGTAGAATAGGAGGAGGGGACCTAAGAAGTTTAGGCGAACTTGTAAAAACAAGTTAATGAGTCGTCAATTCCTTTAAGAATTTTGGACTTCATAAGAAGAAGCCCAACTCTCATCGTCCTATAGAATAAGAGATGAGGAACCCATTCAAGACAGGTCAAAAACCCAAATGAATGGGAACAAAAATACCAACTGGGAAATATTATGTCGATTACACTCATTAACGTACATTTATCTTTTTAAGCTCAAAAAATGATATAAATGGTAAAATCCGTTAACAAAAATAAGCTTTTTAGTTCATTTAGTGTTCGAAAAATGACCACTAAAAACTATCTATTATTATTTTATTCTTTCAACAATTGGTATCAGAGCAGGTTCTTGTAGATCTCAATGATTATTACAAGAATCGATCAGATTTGGCAAAAAAATTTCATGAATCCCACCTTGTTCTTCAAGTTTTGTAAGTTTTCTGAAAAGAAAAAGTAAAATATCTCGTATTATTGCAAAACCTTGTTCAGATCCGTTATCTTCTACTCATTTTATCATCAGATTTGTTCTTGATGTGTGTTTTGAAAGAGAAATTGAAGAAGAATTTCGTGTTTATTCTAATATTTGTGTTCAGATCTGTAATAGCCATAAAAATCATGCCAAATTTAAACTTTTTAAATCATTCAAAAACCAATAATTATTAAAAATTGTTTTCAAAATAGTTTAGTGTCAGAGTATCCCATAATCAAATCATGAAAACATAAGGAGGTGTACGATCACGCCTTCGCCTTCTCGCGATCATCAGAACTACCTTAAACAAAATCAACAACTGTAAGCCCAAAGCTTAGTGAGTTCCCCCAAAATACCAACGCCATACAATCATAACCATATCATATCAACAAACAGCATGCATAAGGAGCCATCAGCCTGACTGGACCGCCTCGTAGGGCCATAAATCTATACGTACCAATCTCCGAGCCTTCGGCACATCTGGACCACCTCTCAGGGCCTTCAGCCTACCCAGACTACTCGTCAGGCCTTCGGTCTGAATAGTCTGCCCTCCAGGTTCTACAGTCTATCTGATCCGCCTAGGGTATGTTGGCCTTCAGCACAAAGCAGGACCGGCTCAACCCAACCCCCACATCAAAAAATCATGTGCACATAAATATCATACGCTAGCATATATAACAATCAAAACGATCTAACGGATCACTAATCATAGCAATATCCTATAACCAGGATACAGACCTAACTGGTCACTTACATAGCATTATCCTATGTACCAGGATACCGACCTACCAGGTCATTAAGCATATCATCATCCTAACTACCAGGATGCAAATCAATAAGCATATCATGCAATAAACTTGGATACAAATCCAAAAAGGGCCAACATTGGTGCCTTTGATCTAGTTAGTATAGTGAGGACAACTCACCTCACAAGTAGCTCGGGATGACAATGTCAACTCCTCCAAATATAGCTCCAACTCAAACACCTACATCCACCAATGATCCACTTCCATAAATTCCCAAATTACAAAAATACCCCCAGAAGTGAAACTGGTCAACCCTTGGTCAAAGTCAAAGTCAACAATCAAGTTCAACAGTCCATGTTGACCCAACTCGTCGAGTGTAGCCCACTGACTCGTCGAGTTCTTCCAGAACTCAAGAAATTGTAAAAACCCTAGTTGACTCACCGAGTTTCTAGGCAACTCGTCGAGTCCATGAGATGTCTAAATGTCGGGAAAAACCCTAACCAACTCATAGAGCCTTCTCACTGACTCGCCGAGTCCATGCAGAACCAATACATGCAATCTTCATCCGACTCGTCGAGTTGGCCATGCAACTCGTCTAATCCCTTCAGTCCATTTCTCATTCAGACGTTTTTAAGCTACCCCAAAGCTCCAGATTTCATATCTAACCTCGTATGGCATGGTTTCCATGTAAAGTTGCAAACTTTACATACATGCAAGGTCCTAAATGCCAAAACCAAGCTAATGGGGAGGTTTAAGCCAAAGGGAAGGGCCAAAGCTTGCCAAATTCGATAACTTTATAACCCTAAACCTATGCATGAAGAGATCTAGCTAGAGAGAAGTCAAGGTAACTACATGATTGTTGGATTAGTGTCTAAGTCCATAACTATTTTGGTATGTACTTGACCCGATGGTGCATGGTCCTTTTGGGTTGCCTTCAGCAAAGCAACTTGATAGGATGAATTATGGAGAGAAAGGATTAAATATGATTTATTAATATATTATGAGAATAATATATTAAAGGAGAAATCATATTGTTTAATTAATATTTGTCAATAATTAATTGGTAATTAGTTTTGTGACTAAAAGAGATTAATTAAACTTAAGGGACTGGAATTGTAATTATAAGATAATTGCAATTTGGGCCATGGATTGCCTTTTATTATAAGGTGGACGAATTCTATGGGGGAAGCCCATATGAAATTGTCCAAGGCCTTAAGAAAAGGGCTCCATGGGTTGCTTAGGGCTTAAGCATCCAAATTAGGGTTTCCTTGTTAGATAACCCTAATTGCCTCCTATATAAAGAGATCCCTTATGACCAAAAAGAGGACAAGACTTCTCTAGGGTTTGTAGACGGTTTTGGGCAGCCTCCATCCTCTCTCCTCTTCATCCTCTTGCTTATGATGTTTGTGAACCATTAGAGGAGTGACAATTGTGACTCTAAGCTTTCTAAAGTCAATACAAGGAGATTTGGGATTGTTATTGCTACATAACAATCAAAGTAATATCTTAAACCCATTATTATGTTAATATGATTACTTGTATGCTAGAATTAGGGTTTATAGTCTTGGATAACTTGCATGTACAATAGAGAAACCTAGATCCAAGCATTAGGGTTTGTATGAGCACATAGGATGTTCTTAGGACCAAAACCCATCAGTGGTATTAGAGCCTTGATTGGTTTCTATTGTATTGATGCCTTGTGTGTTTATTCAAGTTGCAAAATCGATTTTTGGGCTCCCTGGCTGATGAACTCGACGAGTTCGAGCGTCAGATGGAGCTATTTTCGGGATTTCTTGTTGTTTATCTCTGAGATACTTGCCTTTATCATATTAGATCAATATAAATCCGATTTTATGATATATATTAGTATTTTCTTGATCTAATTGAAGATATTTATCAATTAATAAAATATTTGTTTCGTTATGTGATAATTGATTAATTATTTTGATTAAATTGGTAAATTGTTTTGCAAGAAATCATTAAATAAATCAAATATGGATAATTATGTGATTAAATGTTAATTTAGATTATTTGTTATTTGATCCGTGTGTTATGAAATGTTTCATATTTTCCCCCTTAGGTTTTATAGTTTAAATTTGAACCCAAAAGTTTTGTTGTTTTGAAATTTAAATAGTTGAAACCCTAATGTTTTGAAAAGGTTTCAAAACTTGCCCTCAAGTTTTGGAATTTAAATTTTGGATTAATAGTTTAATTTTGATATATATTTAAATTCTAAGCCCTAATGTTTTGAAATGTTTCAAAACTTGCCCTCAAGTTTTGGAATTTAAAAGTTGATTAAAGGTTTAATTTAGGAATTTTAAATTCTAAAACCCACACCCTTATGGTTTTATTAATTAATTAAGGTGTATAATTAAAAGAGGTTTAATAAATCCATAAAAGTTTAGATTTACAATTTAATTGAATTAAAAGTATAATTATTAAATTAGACCACCTAGAATTTTAAAAGTATAAAATACACCCTATACTATATATATAACATTAAAAGTCTAACATTATATATATGTATGAGTAAAAGTCAGTCTTACCGTTAGTAGGCCTCATTCACGAAGTTGGTCTATAAGGGGTGTTTAAGGAAGTTGCCTATAAAATGACGATTGAATGGGTATCCACTCTTACCCACTGCACTCTTGACTAGTGGAGGGTCGTTAGCCAAACGGGTAGGATAGGACGAAACCTTCCATTATAAGTATAATGAATTATTAAAGTAACTAAATGTTTACATAAAATTCCCAATCTTAGTTACTTAGGCAAAAGTGAATTGATGCAATTCCATGAAATTACACTTTGTGCCCTTGCGAAGACGTTAGTGGAGTGTGTGTGGTTTACCGGCACACTAAATGGTTCTACGCAAAGGTAGCAAAGGGTGACTTAATGTTTTTCATAGTTCGGTGGAGCGTGTGTGGTTTACCGGCACATCGAATAGGTGACTGTAACATGTGAGGACACCATGTAAGTTTGCATGGTTATTCACACCCGCTTTGTGATCCTCGGCATCCCAGTCACATACTAGAGGGGCATATCGAGATTTAAACATGCCATTGAAAGTTCAATGAATCTCAAAGGATCTAGGAATTTTCATAGATTTAAAACTTAAATTTCTTTTTCGTTTTTCATGGTGGAAATTAGTGAATCGTCATTCACTTACCTTCAAATGTTCTGTGATTTGGGTTACGGCATCCCTCTCCCGAGTTGTGGAATATTGTGTTGGGTCCTAACCTTAGTATCTCATTTGGGTGATTTACTAAGGACTCAATCAATCAACTAACTTGAATTCGTTTTCTCCCGTTATGTAGATGTCAGGGTATGACAACTATGGTCTTCTCAAATCCCGTGGAACAAGCATTCCACATGAAGATGATATTCCATGATTCGATCGAGGAACAAGAGATCATGCTTCACTTACTCCACCTCCTCCAATTATTCTCCCTAACCCACAAGTTCAAAGGCTTGAAAAGTTCAAGATCACTCAAGCCGTTTTGGCAAGTAAACATAAAGAAGGAAAGTTGGTGTGTGCACACGTCCTAGGGATGAAGTCACACATTGATAGGTTAAGAATGTTGGGATCCGTTGTCTGTGAGGAAATGGCTGTTGATTGGGTTCTTCAGTCACTTCCTAACTCATATAGTGAGTTCGTAAGAGAGTACTATATGGTAAACCGCGATGTGACCCTTATAGATCTCACCTATATGCTTATTGCTGCCAAATCAACAATGGTTTGGCGCAATAGAAAAGCAAAGTTGATTGGTGAATCTGCCTTCAAGACCTCTATGGATATGGAAAATGGCAACGAAAAACATGCTATGATCAAAAAGTTTGATCATAAGAGAAAGGCAATGTCTGAAGTAGTTCCATGTGCTGTTCCAAAAGAGTCAATTTGTTTTTATTGCCAAGAGAAGGGGCATTGGAGACGAAGTTGCCCTATTTACCTAAGAGATCTAAGAGGTGGGAGAGTCAAAACGTATGTCTCTGTTTTAGGTAAAATCCATTAACTAACTCTTTTAAGCTTCTATTCTAGATTCTTAATACATAATGTGATAAGATTACAATTGATGTTTTGTAGGATCGAAGAAAAGAAAGGAAACTTAAGGGAAGAAGTGAACAGAATCTAACCGTGAAGGAATGGATTTCGATCGCATTTCTCGAAGATTAGATTCTTGAGCTACTACTTAGAGTTAGAATTAGATTGCTAAGAAAGATGTATTAGCATAGTTTTACAATGAATTGCATTGTAAGGACAAATTTTTCCACAATAAAATAAATTTTGATTTTATATTATTTATTTATCCTTGCAATGGCGTATATGAAAAACTGATGTTTGATTATTAGCAATAATGTATTTGGTTCTTATTATGTTATTTATGGAAAGTCGAGAGTTTACCAAATAGGGAGAGTTTCTCATCGCCCAAGTTTCAATTGGACAGAAACTTGGAATCATGCAACTTAGTTGCACGATGAATGAGAAATTTCATATTTGGAAATTAGACTAATTCATTGACAAAGTGTCAAGTGAAGGACTAGGAGATCGAGCACACAAAGTTGCGTGTTGATCAAGTCCACCATAAGAGTAACAATGATATTCGTCATGATTTACTAAAGGTTTAGTAAATATGATTATACTTACAAGATTAAGTGTAATTATGAATTGATTGAAAAAGTTTAAATCAATAGCAAAACGAATAAGAAGAATCATGTAGGCAGAAAGATAAAAGTTTCTCCATTCTAAGAAGAAGGGAGAGTAGCTTTTATGCTATATGATAGGTCTTAATGATTAAGAACCATATCTCAATTGATCCTTTAAGTGAGTCTTAGTACAATTGTATGTCTAAGAAGAGGAATCAAGAATTGAAGAAATGGTTAAATCAAGAAGTCAATCATGCTTCGTTCCAAAAACAAGTCTTAGAGTTAAGATTGTGACATTGAGTGGAAAAGTATTAAGAAGGTTTATAACATTCATCAAATGTGGAAAGTTGTGATGTCTTGGATAAGACAAAGACCAACTAGGACCAATTTATGAAGAGTTTTGATAAAAGCTACACTAACTCTTGAATATTTGTTTGTCAAGAAATGTTTTGACAAGAGAATCTTATATGTAAAGGAGTCAGTGGGAGTCTTATTGGTCTTGAAAGGTTTCAAGAACAAATCAAATAGACCTTATCGATCATCACTAGCACACGAGTTGAGGTTTACAACATATCGTGTTGACATTATTTTGTTTTTGTGCCGTTCCAATTGAGTTAATTATGCATGTGAGTCCTATGAGTTCTCATTTGAATGCATAAAAGGCAAGGACCTTGATCAATGGAAAGTACATTGATAAGAAAAAGTGAGCTACTTAACTACTTGGAAGACATGGTGGGCAGCTGTGCTACCATAAGGCAAGAAATCGAGATCAAGAAAGTTCGATCCATATGAGTTTGAATTTGTCGTAAACTTTGGTTTTGACAAATTCACATCGATAGGAACAAATACACCGTTTAAATCTAAGTGTCATAAGATTTCCTCCTTCATGAAAATGATTGTGAGGAAATTCTTTCACTAAGAAAGATTTTAAGAAGATAGTGATTGTCAAATTGCATTCTCGAATTCGATTATGGTTACGGTATCCCTTTCCATAATTTGAATTGTGAGGTTTGGCAATTGTTTACACACACATATGAACTATCTAAGGCAAAGGTGTATAAGTTTAAGTGTCCTTGATAAAAGATTATCAAAGCATTAAGTATTAGAAACATGGACTTAAGAAATTCAATAGGTATTGTTTTTCTGAAAGTTAAGATGTTTATGAATACATGTCGAAGCTAGTGGGAGCATAAGTGTTATGTTTATAATAATCATCATGATAGTGGGAGCATAAAAGTTATGATTGTATGATTATTAAGGCACGTATTGCAAGTTGGCAATATTAATTATAGAAAACAAGAGTTATACCTTGCAAAGTCGTAAGGGTTGTAAAGTTGTTTTGCTATAATTAAGGGAGAGAATGTTATGCTTCATTTCGAATCTAAAGGATTAGGTTGAGAAATGTTAATAAATTTAGTCAAGGGTACATAGTGTGTTCTTAAAATTTCGATTATGATTACGGCATTCCTCTTCACAATTCGAATTTTGAGAACATAGCAAATAAAACATTATGCGTCGTGTCCCATACGCTTCGGGTGTAGGATCGATTGCAAATGCTTTAATGTTTGACCATTCTAAAATTTTCCAAATGTCGAGCGCATTTAGAGGGAAAAGGGACTAGAATTGGTTTTGACTAAAATAATTAAACAACTATCAAAGGACAATCCAAAGTTTGACGAGGATTGGTCGCTTGTGAGTAGTTGGAAGCATGGTATTGGGTGGACCATATCGACATTATTATAAATAGAAAAGATGCTATTAAGAATGAGTTGTCATATGGAAATTATGGAAATGTTTCCATATTGGATGGACCATATCGACATCATTACGAATAGATAAGATTCTATTAAGAATGAGTTGTTATAGGAAAATATGGAAGCGTGTCCATATTGGGAATTGAATATTGAAAAATCTATGTCTAGATTAGAAACTTTTATGCAAAAGGATGTTCAAAGGAATGTACTTTGAGTGAGAGACATCATATCTAAGGAATTGTCTTGTAGCAATCTCCGATAGAGAACTTTGTAATATCATTGGCAATAGTCTTTGTGACGTTGGTGCAGTGACATTACAAAAGGATCATTGCATAAAGTGTTAGAATCTAGCATATTCTATAAGTAGCAAGAATTTGATATTCTTTCACTTATGGAAAAAGGATTTGGAGTTGTGAAATGAGAATGATTGGAAATGTGCTCAATTTGGTCTATTTCACAAAGTAAGAACCATAGGTAAACATTGTGTGCATGCTAGGAGCATGGGACAAGTGTAATAATTCAAGTAAGAAGTTGATTACCCGAAACGACAAATAATGCGTAATCGATATGGTGATAAATAAAAGGAGTTTTATTTATACTCAAAGGTTTGAGGCCATATGGGATTAGTATTATTCTTGTGTTTCACATTTGCATGTTTTGACTTCCAGAATAATTGAATTTATTAAGAATAATCGAATTATTCGAACGGGCCACAGTCGTTCATATGTTGGAAGTAGATATGAATGAAAATTGTCGTGAATTGGTGTGTGGATTGTCTAAAAGAGTATTAGACATAAGCAAATGTTTGCTGCAACGTTCACGAGTGCTTATGAATATGATTTGAGCATTGGATTAAACCCACGCTCACTTGGATCACTCCATGAATTGTATCACGAGTGATTGGTGAGACGATAACATCTTATATTCTTGAAACCGAGATGTGTGAGTTGTATCTTGCAAATCGGTTGCACATTGATAATATGTAAACGCACTAGTAACTTGGTGTTATAAAACATATTGTTGTGTGTGATTTGGTGAGTAAGTGAAAGCAAGCATTGTATCAAAGTTTATCCGTTCCTTTTATCCAAAGTAGGATAAAAGTGATATCTTTGGGCCCCTCTATGACTTTGTGATGACAAACGTAAATGCTCGGCCGGGCTAGGGCTAATTTGATTTGTTTAATTAGTCAGTCGTCATAAATCGGGAATCGAG
Organism: Lactuca sativa; assembly: GCF_002870075.4. Taxonomy (NCBI): domain Eukaryota; kingdom Viridiplantae; phylum Streptophyta; class Magnoliopsida; order Asterales; family Asteraceae; genus Lactuca; species Lactuca sativa. The sequence goes on from NC_056628.2 coordinate 47,869,864, forward strand.
ATATAGTACAAAGAGAATGATTTGAAATCATATCTCATATGATATCTAGAATGGAGGAATATATGATCCCTTATCCTAAAGGACACGTGTATCTGATAGGATCAGAGTTTACAACGGCTTTGGAAAGCTACGATTGCAGATTAGGATCTGAAGTCATACGCATAATAGTTATTAGACTTATCCAAGTGGGAGACTGTTGGATTAGTGTCTAAGTCCATAACTATTTTGGTATGTACTTGACCCGATGGTGCATGGTCCTTTTGGGTTGCCTTCGCCAAAGCAACATGATAGGATGAATTATGGAGAGAAAGGATTAAATATGATTTATTAATATATTTTGAGAATAATATATTAAAGGAGAAATCATATTGTTTAATTAATATTTGTCAATAATTAATTGGTAATTAGTTTTGTGACTAAAAGAGATTAATTAAACTTAAGGGACTGGAATTGTAATTATAAGATAATTGCAATTTGGGCCATGGATTGCCTTTTATTATAAGGTGGACGAATTCTATGGGGGAAGCCCATATGAAATCGTCCAAGGCCTTAAGAAAAGGGCTCCATGGGTTGCTTAGGGCTTAAACATCCAAATTAGGGTTTCCTTGTTAGATAACCCTAATTGCCTCCTATATAAAGAGATCCCTTATGACCAAAACGAGGACAAGACTTCTCTAGGGTTTGTAGATGGTTTTGGGTAGCCTCCATCCTCTCTCGTCTTCATCCTCTTGCTTATGGTGTTTGTGAACCATTAGAGGAGTGACAATTGTGACTCTAAGCTTTCTAAAGTCAATACAAGGAGATTTGGGATTGTTATTGCTATATAACAATCAAGGTAATATCTTAAACCCATTCTTATGTTAATATGATTACTTGTATGCTAGAATTAGGTTTTATAGTCTTGGATAAATTGCATGTACAATAGAGAAACCTAGATCCAAGCATTAGGGTTTGTATGAGCACATAGGATGTTTTTAGGACCAAAACCCATCATTGATACCTTCAAAATGATGCTAATATGAAGTAGAATCAGATCCACAAGCTTCTCCTTGCACCATGTTCCTTTGACTTCAAGGTCTCTTCACAAAATCCACCTTCCAAGCTTCTTAACAAAAAAAAATGGAGAGTAGATGCGATTAGGATTTTCTGAGCTCAAGGGGGACGGTAAGGGAGGCAGAGGGAGGCTAATGAACCATTAAATAAGGTGTAAAACCCTAGAAATTAAATAGGCTAATGACCCATTACTATAGTGGACAAATCTTGATAATGCTTTTGCATTCCAGCCTCCGACTCCCATATCTACTCGGATCCCCTCCGATCCTGTCACTTGAACCTTTACCAAAGGTATTGCCTTGCTACGAAAAACCTGTACCTTTTGTTCCAAGATGGCCACCGGCCTCTCGACGTAGTTCAAGCGCCCATCGTCCTGAAGATCACCCAATGATGCCATGGTATCCTTGCCCGACACACAATTTCGCAACTTCAAGACATGGGAAGTGCTATGAGTCTGACTAAGCCCATCCTGGAGACCCAGTCAATATGTTGCCTTGCCATCCTTGGCAAAACTCGAAATGTCCTGATATATCAGGAATCCAAATTCCCTTCTTCTGGAAGAGGATCATGTTGGATAAGGTGTCTAAGTCCATAACTATTTCTGATATGTACTTGACCCGACCCGGCATGGTCCATTTGGGTTGCATGGCATCAGGCATTTAGATAGACTAAATGAGACAAATAACACTTGTGGTTTATTAATATATTATAAGTTCCAATATATTAATAGTATTATTTAATTAGTATTGATCAAGAATTAATTAAGTGATCAACAGATAACTAATTAAATATATGGGTTGATTATGTAAATCATCTATAACTTGTATAGTGGAATAAAAGGCTCCATGGATTATCAAGTTGGGTTAAACCCATAGGATGCTCCATGGATGCTCCATGGGAGTTACAAACCCATGGATCATCAAAATGAAGAGTCATGTCACATTAGGATTTACATGGTGTAACACTAGATGTGACACACTATATAAGCCACATGTTCTCTACAAAAATCGGCTACACATTAAGCTACAAGAGGGCTAGGCCGATTTTTACAAGTGTTTGCATTCTCTCAAAGTCATTCCAAAGCATTTGGTGTTGTGTGAAGCATTAGAGGCATCACACTTGGGGTGCTAGGCTCTCAACGTTTTTCAAGGAATCAAATCAACTACAAGGTATGTACTTTTAGCCCTCTTTTAGATTAAAAGTTCCCCATGTATGCTAGATAGGATTATGAACCTTGGAAATCATATTTTGCATGTATTTTAGACAAACATAGCTCCAAGGTTTTCTAGGGTTGTATGTACACATAGGGATGTTAGAATGCTCATAACACAACAGTGGTATCAGAGCCTAGGCTTGTTTGTTAATACTTGATGCAAAATAGTGTTAAAATTTTGAATTTTGAGCTGTTTGCACAGGGGACTCGACGATTCCACGGGGAGGACTCGACGAGTCCAAGTGAAAATGCATCCAACTTGGCGAGTCCGTACGTGCACTCGACGAGTTGGCCAGGCAGAGTGCAGACTTTTGATTTTTGCTGCTGGAAATGGACTAGAAACATTACCCTAAACTGTTTTGATGTTGTAAAACTTGTTTTAGAAGGTGTAACGGTTTTACTAATCCATTTACAATGGCTAATATCAATTTTTCATGATACTATGTGTTCATATGTTCTTGAAACTTTGATATGAATATTCATGTTCTTATGAGTTTTTGATAGATCATAGGAATTACTTGTTTAAATGTTATTCATGATCTTTATCTGTTTTAATGGAGTCCATAACTTATCCTCATGTTATGGATAACCAAAAGTCTCTTTGTATTAATTGCCATTAAAAGAACACATAAGTTATAAAATGAAGAGTCTTCATTTTAATAACTCATAAGTTATGAATGTGAAAGGTTTTGTAAAGTTACAAAACATGCCCTCAAGTTTTGGAACATGTAAAGTCAGTTTATATACTTTAGTTCAACCCCTAGATTTTTACAAGTTAAAAATCAACCCTTATACTTTATAATATTATAAGTTAATTATATATATATATATATATATATATATATATATATATATATATATATATATATAAAAGAGCAAGTCGTCTTACCATTAGTAGGCCTCATTCACGAAGTCGGTCTATAAGGGGGGTATAAGGTTGATGCCTATAAAATGACAGCTTAATGGGTGTCCATTCTCACCCACCGCTTCCTTGATCGGTGGAGGATCGTTAGCCGAGCGGGTAGGACAAGGACTTATAAATTGTCATTAAAAAGTATGATGAATATTATAAAGTAACTAAATGTTTTATTAAATTCCCAATCTTAGTTACTTTAGGAAAATGTGAATAAGGTGCTAATCCATGAAATTACACTTTACACTTTGATTAAGTCATTAGTGGAGCGTGTGTGGTTAACTAGAACACTAACCTGGACTTAACAAGGTAGGTAAAGGGTGACTTAAAGTTTATCATAGTATCGGTGGAGCGCATGTGGTTAACCGGCACATCGATTGAGTGATAAACATTAAGGGTACCAAGTGATTTGCATGGTTACTTCACACCTCGTTTTGTGATCCTCGGTATCCCAATCACAAAAACTTAGAGGGCACACTCAAGATTGAAACATGCCTTTGAAAAGTTCATTGAATATCAAAAGAATCTAGGAATTTCTAAGGACCAATTAAAAACCTAGTAGTTTATATTTTGTTTTTTTGGTGGAAATTGGTGAATCGTCATTCACCTACCTTTCAAATATTTTATAGCTTAGATTACGGCGTACCTCTTCTAAGTTATAATGTGATTGGATCCTAGCCTTAATATGACATTTGGGTGTTTTATTAAGGACTCTCTTTATATCTAAACTAAACTTGTTCTCTTCTTTTTCAGATGTCTTCCAACAACACTGCTTCTGGATCAAACCCTACTGGCTCCTTCTCCCTCATGAACCTATGTGGGAGGGTCATCATCTATGGTTCCAACTTTATGGATTGGATCCGGAACATCAGGATGGTAACTCGTTACGAGGACAAGGAATATGTCGTCGAGAAGGAGCTAAGGGAGATCAATGAGTCCACTGCTACTCCCCAGGAGATCGCTGACTTCCGGACTCATGAAATAGATGCAACCAAAGTGGCATGCATCATGATGTCCACCATGACAGCTGAACTCCAGAAGTCCTATGAGGAATACTACCCTTTTGAGATGTACCAAGATATGATGGAAAAATACCATCAGAGTGCTCGTCAAGAGCGGTATGAAATAATCTCCTCCATGATAACAACCAGGATGAAGGACGGAGAATCCGTCATGGCCCACATGCATAAAATGCAAAGGTATGTGGATCGTTTGCTGAAGCTTAATGTGAACTTCCCCGAGAAGCTTGCAATAGATATCACTTTGCAATCCTTACCCTCGTGTTATGATTAATTCCGCATGACATACCACATGAATAAGGAAGAAGTCACACTCAGCAAACTTCAGGGACTCCTAAAGACTGCAGAAATAGGTCTTAAAGGTAATTCGGTTGTTAACACTCCTACTCCTACTCTAAACTCCGCCCCTGTCTTGGAAATCGGGAAAGGTAGAGGGAAGAAGAGGAAGCGCTCTTCGAAGGGTACCAAGGCTAGGACCCTTGATGGCTCTTCTTCAAGTGGAACCAAGAAAGGTTTCATCACTCCTTCTTCTGACCCAAAAGAGGCTGAATACTTCTATTGTCATGAAAAGTCGCACTGGAAGTGGAACTGCCCAAAGTACTAGCAAGATGTGAAGGATGGGAAAGTCAAACCCAACCATGCAGGTATTTACACTATTCTATCTAATAACTTACCCTATTCTAACTCTTGGGTCCTTGATACCGGTTGTGGTATTCATATATGTTCTGATTTGCAGGGACTATGAAGAAGTGAGAATGTGGAGCATGGAAAGATAAACTTGATAATGGGGAATAGGAAAGCTTCACGTGTCACCAAGATTGGAGTTTATTCTTTGTTGCTAAGTAGTGGGTTTACTTTAGATTTGAATAAATGTTGTTATTTGCCAGAAATGGCAAGAAATATTATTTCCTCTCATGCTTTGTACAAACAAGGGCTTACCTTTTCTTTTGATAATGAAATTTGTGAAATAAATGCTTTCTTTAATAATGTTCTTTATTTTAAGTATTACCTTGTGATGATGTGTATGAAGTTGTATCTGTTGTAGATAATCTAGGAAATAATGTGTTGTATATTGATTCTTCTGATAATAATAACTTGCATAAAGCATCATTGTGGCATTGTCGTCTTGGACATGTGAGCAAGAAACGCATAGACCAACTCCAAAAGGATGGAGTCTTAGAGCCATTTGACCTAAAGTCTGATGATAGTTGTGAATCATGCTTACTTGGAAAAATAACAAAGTCACCCTTCACTGGTTCTTGTGCTAGGGGTGAAGGTTTGTTGGATCTAGTACACACGAATGTGTGTGGACCCTTCAAATCTGCCACAAGGGATGCTAATCGTTATTATTTGACTTTTACTGATGATTATAGTAGATATGGATATGTCTACTTAATCAAGCGTAAGTCAGAGACTTTTGACAGGTTTAAAGATTTTAAAAAGGAAGTCGAGAATCAATTGGGCAGGAACATTAAGATGCTTTGATCTGATCGTGGTGGTGAGTATCTTAGTATAGAGTTCCTCGACTATCTCAAGGAATGTGGGATTATCTCTCAATTGACACCTCCCAGGACACCATAGTTGAATGGTGTGGCTGAGAGGCGTAATCGAACCTTTTTGGATATGGTTCATTCCATGATGAGTCGAGCTTCGCTACCAATCTCATTTTGGGGGTATGTCTTAGAGACTACCGTCCATATCCTTAATCTGGTCCATACAAAGAAAGTTTCCAAAACTCCTCATGAGATGTTGACTGGTAAAGTTCCCAATCTAGACCACATCAAGATTTGGGGTTGCGAGGCTTTCCTGAGACGTGAGACTCATGATAAGCTCGAACCTTAAAGTGAGAGGTGTATTTTCATCGGCTAGCCACATAAATCCTTTGGTTACCTCTTCTACAGACCTAGTGACAATGTGGTCTTTGTAGCAAGGAGGGGTGTCTTGAGAGAGAGAGAGAGAGAGAGAGAGAGAGTTCATAAGCCAAGGAAACAGTGGGTGGAAAATTGACCTTGAAGAAATTCAAGAGTCAAGTGGTGAAGGAACTTCAAACCCTACACTCAACCTGAGGAGGAAACTCCTATTGAGCCAATTGTCAAGTCTGTACCTTTGAGGCGTTCCACAAGTGTTAGGAATGCCCCTGTGCATTATTATTGTTTCCATAGTACTGTGGAAGGTGAGACACTTATCAGTGATGAGAAATTGGTAAGTCTAGATGAACCTAACTGTTACGCGGAAGCCATGGCAGGCCCTGAGTCTACCAAATGGAAAGAGGCAATGGACAGCGAAATACAGTCCATGTATGACAATCAAGTTTGGAACATGGTTGACAATGTACCAGGTCGTAAGACAGTTGGGTGCAAGTGCATCTTCAAGAAGAAGACCGACATGGATGGTAATGTACACACATATAAGGCACGACTGGTTGCAAAGGGCTTTTCTCAAACTCCGGGAGTTGACTATGATGAGACCTTTTCACCAGTTGCAAAGATTAAGTCCATTAGGGTTCTGTTAGCCATAGCTGCATTTCATGATTATGAAATATGGCAAATGGATGTCAAAACTGCCTTCCTTAATGGAAGTTTGGCTGAAGATGTTTACATGAGTTAGCCAAAGGGTTTTGTCAGTACAAAATACCCTAATAGAGTGTGTAAGCTCGAGAAATCCATTTATGGATTGAAACAGACACCTCGGAGATGGAATCTTTGCTTTGATGAGAAAGTCAAAGAATTTGGCTTTTCAAGGAGTGAAGATGAATCTTGTGTCTATGTCAAGGCTAGTGGGAGTATAGTCAGCCTTTTGGTACTGTATGTGGATGACATACTACTCTTTGGAAATGACATCCCAACCCTGCAGGAAGTGAAGTCCTGGATTGGGAAGTGTTTTTCTATGAAAGACCTAGGAGAGGCTACCTATATTCTAGGGATAAGGATTATGAGAGACTGGAGTAAAAAACTAATTGGACTTAGTCAAAGTACTTACTTGGAGAAGGTGATGAAGAGATTCAGAATGTAGGACTCCAAGAAAGGGGAGTTACCCATCCAGAGTAACGCCAGACTAAGTAAAACTCAGAGCCCGAGTACTGAGGCCGAGATAGCAGAAATGAGTCGAGTACCTTATGCTTCTGCAGTAGGTTCGATCATGTATGCTATGACCTGCACTCGACCTGATGTAGCCTTTGATTTGAGCATGTTTAACAGATATCAGGGGAACCCTGGCAAGGCACACTGGACTGCGGTAAAGAATATCCTCAAGTACTTACGGAGGACTAAGGACTGGGTCCTTACACTCGGTGGGAGTGATGAATTGAGAGTTGTAGGGTATAGCGATGCTAGCTTTCAGACTGATAGGGATAATTTCCACTCTCAGTCGGGCTGGGTCTTTACCTTAAACAGAGGAGCAATTACTTAGAAGAGTTCCAAGCAAGAGACAGTGGCTGATTCAACTTGCGAATCAGAGTATATAGCAGCAAGGGAGGCAATATTTCTGAAGAACTTCATTGGAGACTGGGGAGTTGTACCAGCTATAAAGGAGCCAATGGAAATTTTATGTTGTGACAACCCGATATTTCAACTCTTTGTAACGACCATAATGGGTCAAGTATTGTAACCACTTCTGAATAATAAAAAGTTACCTTCATAATAACATGTATAAATAAGTTCTACTTAATTTCCTTCTATGATTAAATGTCTTTGAAACATAATCGTACGTGAAAAGAACACCCAAATCCGACTTCATATAGCGAAGATGTGATTTTTCCAAGTTCGGCTTAGCAACAGACAGCTAAAAACTCGAATCGGAAATCGAGCGACTTTTGGCCGGAATGACCTAAACGAGAATCGAAGGTCTCGTCAATGGTATTCCAGCGGTAAAAAAGTCTGGCAAAAACCGACATCAGATAAAGAAGTTATGAATTTTCTAAGAAATTCCTTAAACACGATGGATTTTTAATAAATAATAAAAATATAATTTTGGAATTTGCCGACGGAGTCTAAACGAAAGTTGTAGAGCGTAGTCTCACCTACACGAGGATATAAAGACCATCGAAAACGGAGTTCGTATGAAGAAGATATGGATTTTTGAAGTTTATTAAATAAATTAATTATTTATTTAATTCAAAATTCGGATATTATCCGAAGGGGAGTCAGCATCCTCCTCCGAAGTACGCGCTGCGTACTCCTGTACGCCCCGCGTAACCGAGAGGATTGGCCTCGGATCGTCCACGTCGCCATATCCGAGGAATCCGATCCATCCGACCCGCCCGACCCGTCCGACCCGACGTCCCATCCGACCCGGCGTCCCATCCGACCCACCTCCCCAGCAACCCGTCCCATCCGACCCGAGAACCCAACAACCCGTCCCATCCGAACCGAGGCAGTCGAGGCTTCGGTCATGCATGACGTACGCGTACGCAGCGCGTACGAGCGTACGCCCCGCGTACCGAGGCAGACCAGCCTTCCTATAAATAGAATGCGAGGGTTTCCAAAGAAAGGGTTCATTTCTCTTCTCTCTCTCCCAACTTTGCCTCGTTTTCCGTGTCCGTTCAAACCCGAAGCTCTGGTCTTTTTGGCTCAAGTCCCGAAGGTCGATTTTACTCCCGAGATTCCCGAGAACCCCGAGGAAAATCCGTTTCCCGAGACGAAACTCTGCCCGGTTTTCCATCTCGCTATCTTCAAACTTTCAAGTGAGTTTCATACCCCTAAATCAACCTTTTAATTAGTCTAAATACTTTTATATGCTTTCAAAGGGGGGGATTACAAGTAAAACACACGAGTATTATCGTGCGTTACATAAAGAAATTCTTTTATATACTGTTATATATTCAAATCACATGCGATTTATAAACATTTAAAGGAACTTATGTATATATGTATATATGTATATATATAACATATGTCACAATAGCATTTTTTTTCCTTTTAAAAATATAATGTTGTTGTAATGCATGTATAAACTAATCTGTTCTGAGATTTTTCTTGTCTATCCTAGACTCTACACCCAAAAATCTATACTTTCATAAACAAGCGATTCCTTTTCTCAATGTTTCTAAACAAACAAGACACGCTTTTTGGAAACTATAATAGGTATGGTTTTACGAAACAAATTTCTAACTCTTATGTAGTAGAATCACATATTTCAAGAAGTTCACTTTCGTGTACAAGAACAAACGTAACATTTTAACAAGTAGATCTATTTTTATACCACGGATTTGTGAGACACTAACTTCATGTACGTTCGAGTACACATTTCAAGTCCTGTATTATATACCAGAATCCCTTGGAGGGGGAGCATGGTGTTTGTGTATAGATCTATACGGGCTTGACAAACCCGCGCCCTGACTGTTAGCTGCAGTCCACCGTTTGGGGTGACAAACGTCATAACATTCCAACGCCTAAAGAACGTTGTGTATAGGCATTCAGAGTCAATAGTATGGTTATAAAACTCACAAGGGGTATTAAAATGCATTGATTTACAAGGTTTTCAAATTCATTGGTTCTTTTACATTTACATACATTTTAGAAACAAACATTGGTCTTGAGTGAAGGCTACTTTTATACTAGTAGAAAATATTGGATTTTCTAACCACAAACAAACGAAGATAAAACATTTCAGTTCATTCAAACATTGTCACTTAAATACTTATGAAATTCACCAGCTTAAATGCTGATCTACTCTTTCAAAATTACTTGTATGTCCCAGGGAATCAGTAATTTCAGGTATTCATTTCGCTTTTGATAAAGGGATGCTGCGGCGCCAGTTTAATCTCGTATTTTGACATCATATTGTAATTGAGTTTTGAACATGTAACTTTTGACAAATGTAAACTTTCAATTATATATATGATGGTTGTATTGCTTTCTTTACTATGTATTCATTTGTTACGTTACCACATGAAGTCATCCGCCCCCGAACGTTTCCGCCGTTCAGGTTTGGGGGTGTGACAGATTGGTATCAGAGCAATGTTTATAGTGAACTAAGTATATCGAACCACATAAGATATACAAACTATAAATGCTTAAGGGACTAATACTCTCTGACAAAACAAATTTTCTTTTTACACTTAAGCAGCATTTCGTTCAACTTAAATTGGTAGTTCATTTAAGTACAAATACATGCATACCACGAACTATTTTCATGTTATACAACTATACAAGTATTTAGACAAGTTGACACTACGATTGGGACTCGATATATGTAATCAGATTTTGGACAAATATAGCGTGATCAACTATATTTGCCCAAGATTGGACCAACGTATATCGAGGGATGATCGTAGTAAGCAACAAGTCAAAACTTACCAAACCATTACAAGAATCAAACACAAGCACTTAAATACTATATGAGTATTTGCTATCTAAACTAGTTTAACTTACATGTTTTACATGTTCCGGCTTTACTCAATTCTTATAACCCTTTTTCTCGTACAGTCAAATGGCTGGATTTCACCACCCTGGCGACCCCTACTTTCCCAACCAAGGCAACGGAGGATGGATCGAAGATGATCCCGAAGAGGACGAGGAACCCATAGAAGTGGGTGATGACTCCGGTACCGACTCAGAGCCGGAAGTTATCGATCCACCACCCATTCAACCTCCCGTCTTCGTAAGGAACTTTCAAGGACCGACTCCCGTCTGGGGAAGTCACCTCCACCATTGGAGCCAACAGCAAAACCTACGCCCTCCCTACGGCATGTGCCGGGACTTCTATGATGTCCGCGGTGGAGGTTCGGCTGATCGAGCACTCCCGGTAATGGTGGGTAAGTTAGCCAATCAGTCCTATCAGTCTGGAGTACAAGCTAGCCGACTCCGGGATATCAACGTGGAAGTGCAGGTTCACACTTCTGACATCCGTAGGCTGGACAAGATGCAAGACAACGCCCAATTCCAAGCTGAATCGTTTCAAGCGCAAATGATTGCAGCCCTCGCCGAACTAAGGGAACAACAAGCCGCTTTCGATAGGCGTCTAATGGAGTCAAAGCAATCAGATACGGAGTCAAGCTCCAAGCGCAACCTTCGACGCAAGTAGTGCTTGTTAAGGACTCAAATTTTGTTATAGCTTAGGACCTCGGCTAAAAGTCTTTAAATTTCTCGAACTTTGTAATCGGAGACCCTTATAGGGGTCAAATTTTCATGATCGTTGTAACAACTTTTATATTAATATAAGTGGCACTATTACTACTATGTTGAGTATTTCGTTCGAACCTTGAATGGTCTTTGAGAACCCCAAATACTTGTTTCATACCTTCAGTCTTACAAATAACTTTCATTCTTCTATTGTAAGACTCATACTATCATCTGTTGTTGAACTATAGCGATTTAGTTCATGAGACACATACATTTTTCCATTCTATGAAATTCTTATCCTTGTCTTTTCAATCTATAGTTGAAGGATGCCTCCGCGTAGGAATCCAAGGCGAAACAACGGTGAGGAAGCACCTATACCACCACCACCTCCACCACCCCAATTTGATGCTGTTATGTTTCAAGCAGCAGTCACCGCAGCAGTGGCAGCTGCCATGTCACAGATCAATAACTCAAGTACTAATGGCTCGGGATCTGGCACACACCCATCCAACCATGGCGAGAGTCATGGACCACCTCGGGAATGCACCTATAAGGACTTCACTAATGCCAAGCCCCGAATGTTTTATGGTACTGGTGGTGTGATGGCCCTGAGGCAGTGGATCGAAAGGACGGAGGCAGTCTTTGAAATATGCTCCTGCCCCGAGCACAGCAAGGTCAAATTTGCAACTTTCACCCTTCTCGATAAAGCTTTAACTTGGTGGAATGGCCACGTTAAAGTACTTACCCTAATCGTGGCGAACTCCATAAGTTGGGAGAACTTGAAGGCCATGATGATGAGAGAATACTGCCCACGGGGAGAAATTCAAAAGCTTGAACACGAGCTATGGACTCTCGGAATGGTGGGTACCGACATCGCTACTTATACCAACAGATTCTGCGAGCTGGCAATCCTTTGTCCAGATATGATTGCTCCCGAGAGCAAGAAGATAGAAAGGTACATCTGGGGACTGACGCCCCTAATGCGATCAAGCGTGTTAGCTTCTAAACCTGACACCTTTGAAAGTGCTAAGGAACTGGCACAATCTCTGATCGACTACGGAGGTCATCAGAACTCAATCACTTCTGCACCAGCACCACAGAAAGCAAACAACAACTACAACAACAACAACCACAACAATGGCAGGAAGAGAGCATGGATTAAAGGGAAGGGTGGATCTTCCCAAGAATCCGCGAAGAAACAACTGGTGTCAGTAAATGCTGCCATTGTACCTACTACAGCCCCTATAAATACCTACCCAACAAAGCCTTATATAGGCAACCTCCCAAAATGCACCAAATGCAATTACCACCACCATGGACCTTGTCGAACTATGCAGTGCACTAACTGCAGCCAGAAAGGGCACACAGCCCGTTTCTGCAAGGAACCCGCGAAGCCGATCACTCAAGTTCCCGGTGCGGGTGTAGGGCAGGCTTGCTACGGTTGTGGCGAGGTGGGCCACTACCAGAGAAACTGTCCTAAGGCAGCAGGCACCGGAGGTGTTAGACGAGTTTTGGCAATAGGCCACGACGAAGCTGTAGCTGACCCAACTATAGTTGCTGGTACGTTTCTTCTCGATAATTCATACGCATGCATATTATTCGATAGTGGAGCGGAGAGAAGCTTCGTGAGTCAAAATTTTATTCATTTACTTAAACCTAAACCTAGCAAGTTAGAAAATTCATTCACTATAGAGATGGCCAATGGAAAAACCGAAAACACAAATTGCATATACATGGGCTGTACGTTAACATTAGACGGCCATTCTTTCCCAATCAATCTCATGCCTGTTCAAATTAAAAGTTTCGACGTCATCATCGGCATGGATTGGTTGAGCCTTCTTCGCGCCGACATCATGTGCTTTGAGAAAGCAGTCCGTCTTAACCTCCCAAACAACGAAACATTAGTTGTCTACGGCGACAAATCTAGTACAAACCTTCGCATCATTTCGTGCATCCAAGCTCGAAAGTGCTTGCGGAAGGATTGTCAAGCATTCTTAGCGCACATCGTCGATACAAGTCAAGAACTGAAGGACATCAAGAGCATCTCGGTAGTACGCGACTTTCCCGATATCTTTCCAGAAGAACTACCAGGATTACCACCGCAACGTCAAGTCGAGTTCAGAATCGACTTAATTCCAGGAGCTACCCCAGTAGCGAAGTCGCCTTATCGTCTTGCACCAGCAGAGATGCAGGAACTTTCCAGTCAACTTAATGAACTCCTTCACAAAGGATTCATAAGACCAAGTTTCTCACCTTGGGGAGCACCAGTCTTGTTTGTAAAGAAGAAAGACGGATCGTTCCGTATGTGCATCGACTACAGAGAGCTGAACAAACTTACTATCAAGAACCGCTATCCTCTACCCCGTATCGACGACCTATTCGATCAACTTCAAGGGGCGAACTACTTCTCCAAAATAGACCTGCGATCCGGATATCATCAATTACGAGTTCTAGAGGGGGACATTCCAAAGACAGCCTTCCGAACTCGTTATGGACACTACGAATTCGTAGTGATGCCGTTCGGATTAACCAATGCACCAGCAGTATTTATGGACCTAATGAATAGGGTATGCCGCCCTTACTTGGATCAGTTCGTCATCGTCTTTATCGATGATATACTTATCTACTCTCGAAGTGAGGAAGAGCATAGTCAACACCTACGAAAAGTCCTAGAAACACTGCGAACGGAGAAACTATATGCGAAGTTCTCTAAATGCGAATTTTGGATTCGAAGAGTCGAATTTTTAGGTCACGTTGTTAGCGAGAAAGGTATACACGTGGACCCTTCCAAAATTAAGGCTATTGAGAACTGGTCGGCACCAAAGACACCTACAGAAATTCGTCAATTTCTAGGTCTAGCTGGCTACTATCGCAGATTCATAAAGAACTTTTCGAGCATTGCGAAACCTCTTACTTCATTAACCCAGAAAGGAGTGGCCTTTGACTGGGAAGCGAAACAAGAGAAGGCATTCCAGACACTAAAACAGGCCTTGTGCACCGCACCGATACTATCCCTCCCCGAAGGGATAGAAGACTTCGTGGTGTATTGCGATGCTTCAAATCAAGGACTTGGTTGTGTTCTTATGCAGAGAGGGAAGGTTATCGCTTATGCCTCCCGACAGCTTAAGACACACGAAGTGAACTATACGACACATGACCTCGAGTTAGGAGCAGTGGTATTTGCTCTGAAGATCTGGAGGCACTACTTATACGGAACAAAGAGTACTATATTCACCGATCACAAGAGCCTTCAACACATTTTCGATCAGAAGGAACTCAACATGCGACAACGACGATGGGTTGAGTTACTGAATGACTACGAATGCGAAATTCGTTATCATCCTGGCAAGGCCAACGTAGTAGCCGACGCCCTCAGTCGAAAGGAATACACTGGTCGGAGGGTCAAATCTCTGACCATGACTATCCATTCCCACCTATCCACACAAATTAAGGAAGCACAAATGGAAGCTTTGCAACCTGAAAATGTGGCGGGTGAATCCCTGCGAGGAATGGAGAAGAATTTAGAAGTCAAGGGTGGCGGAGCCTACTATCTCATGGACCGAATCTGGACCCCAAATCATGGTGGTTTCAGAAATGTAGTCATGACCGAGGCTCACAATTCAAGATATTCCGTTCACCCGGGTTCAGATAAAATGTATCTGGATCTTAAGAAACTATACTGGTGGCCTAACATGAAAGCAGAAATTGCTACCTTCGTGAGTAAATGTCTTACTTGCGCTAAGGTTAAGGTCGAGTATCAGAAACCGTCAGGACTACTACAACAACCAGAGATACCGGAATGGAAATGGGAGCGGATTACTATGGACTTCATAACCAAGTTACCCAAGACGACAAGTGGACTCGATACCATATGGGTCATTGTCGACAAGTTGACCAAATCCGCACATTTCCTACCCATCAAGGAGACTGACAAAATGGAGAAGCTTACAAGAACTTACTTAAGGGAAGTAGTACGACTGCATGGTGTTCCGATATCCATTATCTCCGATCGAGATAGTAGATTCACTTCAAGATTCTGGCAGTCACTACAAAGTTCCCTGGGAACTAGGCTGGACATGAGTACAGCCTACCACCCACAGACAGACGGACAAAGTGAGAGAACAATACAAACTTTAGAAGACATGCTGAGAGCCTGTGTGATTGACTTTGGAAAGGCATGGGATATTCATTTACCCCTTGTCGAATTTTCATACAACAATAGTTATCATACAAGCATAAAGGCTGCTCCGTTTGAAGCCCTCTATGGTCGAAAGTGCAGATCCCCTCTGTGCTGGACTGAAGTTGGCGATACCCAATTAGCTACAGGAAGAGTTCCTGAAAGCACTCTCACAGGTCCGGAGATCATACGTGAAACAACAGAGAAAATCGTTCAGATTCGTGAACGATTGAAAGCCTCAAGAGACCGACAGAAAAGCTACGCTGACCAAAGGAGGAAACCTTTGGAATTCTAGGTAGGAGACCGCGTCTTATTAAAGGTCTCACCGTGGAAGGGTTTAATACGATTTGGAAAGCGTGGGAAACTAAATCCAAGATACATAGGGCCTTTCGAGATTCTTGCCAGAATCGGCCCAGTGGCTTACAAGCTAAACCTACCGCGCGAACTTAGTAACATCCATCCAACCTTCCACGTCTCAAACTTGAAAAAGTGCCTTTCCGACGAGACTCTTGTTATTCCACTCGACGAGATCGAGATCAACGAGAGCCTCAACTTTGTGGAAGAACCAGTAGAAATCATGGACCGAGAGGTCAAACAAACAAAACAAAGTCGCATACCCATCGTGAAGGTTCGCTGGAACGCCAAGCGGGGACCCGAATTCACATGGGAACGCGAAGATCAGATGAAACAAAAGTACCCTCATCTCTTTCATGTTCACTAGTATCTTTACTACTTTAAATTTCGGGACGAAATTCTCTCTAACGGGGGGATGATGTGACAACCCGATATTTCAACTCTTTGTAACGACCATAATGGGTCAAGTATTGTAACCACTTCTGAATAATAAAAAGTTACCTTCATAATAACATGTATAAATAAGTTCTACTTAATTTCCTTCTATGATTAAATGTCTTTGAAACATAATCGTACGTGAAAAGAACACCCAAATCCGACTTCATATAGCGAAGATGTGATTTTTCCAAGTTCGGCTTAGCAACAGACAGCTAAAAACTCGAATCGGAAATCGAGCGACTTTTGGCCGGAATGACCTAAACGAGAATCGAAGGTCTCGTCAATGGTATTCCAGCGGTAAAAAAGTCTGGCAAAAACCGACATCAGATAAAGAAGTTATGAATTTTCTAAGAAATTCCTTAAACACGATGGATTTTTAATAAATAATAAAAATATAATTTTGGAATTTGCCGACGGAGTCTAAACGAAAGTTGTAGAGCGTAGTCTCACCTACACGAGGATATAAAGACCATCGAAAACGGAGTTCGTATGAAGAAGATATGGATTTTTGAAGTTTATTAAATAAATTAATTATTTATTTAATTCAAAATTCGGATATTATCCGAAGGGGAGTCAGCATCCTCCTCCGAAGTACGCGCTGCGTACTCCTGTACGCCCCGCGTAACCGAGAGGATTGGCCTCGGATCGTCCACGTCGCCATATCCGAGGAATCCGATCCATCCGACCCGCCCGACCCGTCCGACCCGACGTCCCATCCGACCCGGCGTCCCATCCGACCCACCTCCCCAGCAACCCGTCCCATCCGACCCGAGAACCCAACAACCCGTCCCATCCGAACCGAGGCAGTCGAGGCTTCGGTCATGCATGACGTACGCGTACGCAGCGCGTACGAGCGTACGCCCCGCGTACCGAGGCAGACCAGCCTTCCTATAAATAGAATGCGAGGGTTTCCAAAGAAAGGGTTCATTTCTCTTCTCTCTCTCCCAACTTTGCCTCGTTTTCCGTGTCCGTTCAAACCCGAAGCTCTGGTCTTTTTGGCTCAAGTCCCGAAGGTCGATTTTACTCCCGAGATTCCCGAGAACCCCGAGGAAAATCCGTTTCCCGAGACGAAACTCTGCCCGGTTTTCCATCTCGCTATCTTCAAACTTTCAAGTGAGTTTCATACCCCTAAATCAACCTTTTAATTAGTCTAAATACTTTTATATGCTTTCAAAGGGGGGGATTACAAGTAAAACACACGAGTATTATCGTGCGTTACATAAAGAAATTCTTTTATATACTGTTATATATTCAAATCACATGCGATTTATAAACATTTAAAGGAACTTATGTATATATGTATATATGTATATATATAACATATGTCACAATAGCATATTTTTTCCTTTTAAAAATATAATGTTGTTGTAATGCATGTATAAACTAATCTATTCTGAGATTTTTCTTGTCTATCCTAGACTCTACACCCAAAAATCTATACTTTCATAAACAAGCGATTCCTTTTCTCAATGTTTCTAAACAAACAAGACACGCTTTTTGGAAACTATAATAGGTATGGTTTTACGAAACAAATTTCTAACTCTTATGTAGTAGAATCACATATTTCAAGAAGTTCACTTTCGTGTACAAGAACAAACGTAACATTTTAACAAGTAGATCTGTTTTTATACCACGGATTTGTGAGACACTAACTTCATGTACGTTCGAGTACACATTTCAAGTCCTGTATTATATACCAGAATCCCTTGGAGGGGGAGCATGGTGTTTGTGTATAGATCTATACGGGCTTGACAAACCCGCGCCCTGACTGTTAGCTGCAGTCCACCGTTTGGGGTGACAAACGTCATAACATTCCAACGCCTGAAGAACGTTGTGTATAGGCATTCAGAGTCAATAGTATGGTTATAAAACTCACAAAGGGTATTAAAATGCATTGATTTACAAGGTTTTCAAATTCATTGGTTCTTTTACATTTACATACATTTTAGAAACAAACATTGGTCTTGAGTGAAGGCTACTTTTATACTAGTAGAAAATATTGGATTTTCTAACCACAAACAAACGAAGATAAAACATTTCAGTTCATTCAAACATTGTCACTTAAATACTTATGAAATTCACCAGCTTAAATGCTGATCTACTCTTTCAAAATTACTTGTATGTCCCAGGGAATCAGTAATTTCAGGTATTCATTTCGCTTTTGATGAAGGGATGCTGCGGCGCCAGTTTAATCTCGTATTTTGACATCATATTGTAATTGAGTTTTGAACATGTAACTTTTGACAAATGTAAACTTTCAATTATATATATGATGGTTGTATTGCTTTCTTTACTATGTATTCATTTGTTACGTTACCACATGAAGTCATCCGCCCCCGAACGTTTCCGCCGTTCAGGTTTGGGGGTGTGACATATGTGATAGTGAAAGTGCAGTTTCCTTGGCCAAGGAACCAAGGGATCATGGGAGATCCAGACACATCGACAGAAAATACCATTTCATCAGACATCGAATAGAGGAAGGACTCCTCGTGGTAAAGAGGGTATCATCGGATGAGAACCCAGCTGATCCCCTCACGAAGGGACTGAATTGGGTTAAGCATCTCCAGCATGCTTGGAGCATAGGTCTGAAGGATGATATTAGTTTTAGTAGTTATATAATTTTGAAATTTGTAAAGTGTAATTGACATTTGATGATGAATAAAAGTTGTGTTTATTTATGAGTAAAGTATTGCTATCTCCTGTCAATCGTTTACTATATTTCTTTTGCATGTTTTGACTTCCAGAATAATTATGTTTGGTATATCATATTATTCGAATCTCCACAGTTGTTCATATGTTGGAAGTAGGTATGAATCAAGACTGTCATGAGTTAGTTACAGAGGTCTAAGTTGTTGGACATGGCTTCAACACTCATGAGTGCTCATAAGTTCTGAGCATTGGACTCAACCCATGCTCACTGGTATCACTTCATGTAATTTATCTCGAGTGATCGTGAGATGGTATTATCATATAACTCTTCCAACCTAGAGATATGACTTGTTGCCTATGAGTTGGTTATGCATTGATCGTACGAAACCGCATTGGTAACTCGATGTTATAAAACGTACTTTTGTGTGTGATTCAACAAGTAGTAGAATAAGCATATGAGTCAAAGTTTATCTGTTCCTTCTTGGATTAAAAGCGATATATGTGCCCCTTGATGATTTTGTTTTAACCTATGTACCGGGCCCGGTTAGAACCAAATTGATGTGTTCAATTTAGTTCTATGTCAAACAAATCGGAAATCGGGAAACAAACTGCTGCACAATAAGTAAGACATTGTTCCATGTATTTGTTCGGCTGATATCTAGAACAAAGGATTATATGATCACTTATTTTAAATGGCACATCATCATCTTCTCAGTTCCGAGAGACCTTGAAAGAGTTACGATTGATGATCGGTTCCTAAAGTCATACTTATAGATATAGTTATTACACTTATCCAAGTGGGAGACTGGTGGATAAGGTGTCTAAGTCCATAACTATTTCTGGTATGTACTTGACCCGCCCGGCATGGTCCATTTGGGTTGCATGGCATCATGCATTTGGATAGACTAAATGATAGAAATAACACTTGTGGTTTATTAATATATTATAAGTTCTAATATATTAATAGTATTATTTAATTAGTATTGATCAAAAATTAATTTAGAATTAATTAAGTGATCAAAAGATAACTAATTAAATATATGGGTTGATTATGTAAATCATCCATAACTTGTATAGTGGACTAAAAGGCTCCAAGGATTATCAAGTTGGGTTAAACCCATAGGATGCTCCATGGGAGTTACAAACCCATAGGTCATGGAAATGAAGAGTCATGTCACATTAGGGTTTACATGGTGTAACCCTAGATGTGACACACTATATAAGCAATATGTTCTCTACCAAAATCGACTACACACTAAGTTACAAGAGGGCTAGGCCGATTTTTACAAGTGTTTGCATTCTCTCAAAGTTATTCCAAAGCATTTGGTATTGTGTGAAGAATTTGAGGCATCACACTTGGGGTGCTAGGCTCTCAAGGTTTTTCAAGGAATCAAATCAACTACAAGGTATGTAGTTCTAGCCATCTTTTAGATTAAAAGTTCCCCATGTATGCTAGATAGGATTATAAACCTTGGAAATCATATTTTGCATGTATTTTAGACAAACATAGATCCAAGGTTTTCTAGGGTTGCATGTACACTTAGGGATGTTAGAATGCTCATAACCCAACAGATCACACCCTGAAAACCTGGACTCCTTGCCAAAACACAATCATGGATCATACGCAGCTGTCGATAATTCTCTGCTGGATAATAGATTATATATTCTTTCAAAGGAAACTCATTCATTGACCGGATTTTCAGGGATAACAATGGCAACGGGAGGGAAACTGGGAGAAGAACCTGTTTTGTGCTGATAGGACAATACTTCCTTCAGTTCCCAAATTTGCATATAGTAACAGTCAACTGTTAATGCATGACCACAAACACTTATGATTGGCCCGATCAGCCTCGGGCTGGAATATCAATATGTCAAATCCAATCAACCACCAGATTGAAATTTTTAGGGTTTGTAGGCCTACCGCCTCAACCCTACCACTCTGCCTGGCCTCCGTAGCCATGACTTACCGTCGACCCTCACTGGGTATCTTGGCCTACTGTCGCAACCCTACTGCTCCTCTTAAGTCTCCGTGCCTATGACTTACACTCGGCCCGTACCGGGTATCTTGGCCTACTGCATAGAGCAGGACCGCCTTAACTCTCCAAACACATTATGTTTCCATAGATATTCAGAGAAAGATCTAACCCGGTTCTCAGAACTTGAAATACAAGGGCGCTCTAACCCAACAACCCTCGACTTCCCGTTGATGACATTATACATTTCGCCTGCAACTCACAATTCACCCAACAAACTAAAAGGTTCTCCCATTTACCTCACTTGCCTCCAAAGTGCATTCCTAAACAGATACACTTGCAATCCCCAACGCAAGTTTCCACTATAAGCCATTCTGGAATGCCGTCCATGAATCCACCCCAAGTTTTTAACTGAAACTACCACAAATCATGCAAAAAAGATCCTCAAATAGATTGATAGTGAACTTTTCACAATCCAAATCCATGTGATACACCAAAACCTTAGTAGACTCTTTACCATGCCACTACCAATCTCCGGAGCGACGAAAGAAGATGGTCAACCAAGAACTTCCACATTACATCTGATCCCTAACAACAACTTGCGGCATGTAGGACTACAGGGTAACATTCCCCGGATTCATTCTGATATCTGAGTGATACTCCCCTCAGTCCTTACTGCTTCCTTTACCTAACCATTGGATTTAGGGATCGCCAGGCCCCCATCAACACGTCAATCCTGAGAACACCACATGTAGAAGGAATGAATCTTTATGATCATTAAGCCCACAACCTATGACTAGAACGCTTCTGATAACCTATCGATGCTTTCGTATTCTCTTCAGTGGCCTAATCCTTCGGGCATGAAGGTGCCCACCTTCCGATGCTTACCAAAAGGCCTAATCAACGTTCCTCACATCGCCAAACAAGCATTGCAATACTGAAACTCTACCACGTATGATTCCCTCTTGGAACAAGTTGGTACTCAAGAGTTTCCAAGTTCTCCTACATGACCACCGATAGTCCCTAAGGGCACTCTATCAATGATAACCCACAAGCATGGAACGTACAATTCCACAAGTTATTATCACAAAGCAGTATGCTCAATACCAGAACATACATCTAACAAAATACATACAAAGTCTTCATCATGACTGGATCACCTCACCGGGCCTTCAACCTATCTGGAACACTCTCATAACCTTCAGCATGTCTGGACCGCCTCTCCGGACCGTTCTTCGGGCCTTCGGCCTGACTGGTACGCCTCGTGGGCCTTCAGTCTATCCAGGCCGCCTAGGTCTATTGAGTAATACCTTGAACCTATCCTGGTTCCCTGTTCATGCACAACCATCTTTCCTCCACTCGGGGTTCGAACTCTTGACACAATCCACAAACTATATTCCTGACCTAACCATACACCTGAGTCAAACCAAGCCCCAGTTCTATCTTGAACACCTACAGATACATTCGAAAAAATAACCTAAATGCGTGTACTTAGGGAAACCCTAGACCTCATGTTGATCGTCCACCCTCTTTGGAAACTGTTATCCAGACAACAAGAGACAAAACTCTCAATGGTTGATGCTCCATATGAGAATTCCCATTTCTCCCCCATTTAGGACACTAACCACCACTTACTGGCGGCGAAACCAAAACACGAATTAACCGCCCCAACCAGGTATTACCATACTTAACCATGTAATGATTACCCTAGAATGAATAACCTATGAAGAACAATCATCTCGGCACGGAGCAATGGATCTCAAGAGAAACCTGAATCCCAACTGAATACTTCTGCATCTCCAAATTACAACTATTGAAATTGGAATGGTGATTCTCTGTCCTAACTTCTCATCCTCAAATGTATCCCTGGATCCTAACCATCTATAACCCTTCGCTACTAAAATTCCCTTAACCTTCCTATGTCCTAACGTCTTATGCAAAAGGCAAATGAATGTTCATAATATAATCATATGCAGTAAGATAAGAGGTAGAAACATACTAGTAACCGCATCTGGTGTTGTCCTGGCCCCTTTGGCTGCAAGTTGGAAGGCGCGTCCCTGAGCCTTTGGAGGCTCTGCTCTACCCTGACCCCTGTTAGTAATCTTCAATGTAGCCGGAACTAGAGCCTGCGCCGGCCTGGCAGCAAGCTGTGGACAGTTGGTCTTCACGTGACCAACCTGATGGAAGTGGTAGAAAATCCTCATATCCTGAACCGGGGCCAGCTGTCTGCAATCCCTTGCAAAGTGCCTCTCTTTTCCGCATTTGTGACACGCACTATCAAATCTACAAACCCCGAGTGACCCTTCCCGTACTTGCCAATAGTGCGGCCATGCTGACCTCCTCACCTAGAGTCAGCGGTCTTAGACCGCTTTGGCGCCAGCTTTGACTGCGCCAGGGCCTGCCTCTGCTCTTGTAACTATAACTCTATCTCCAGCTCATGTCGCCTAGTGACCTCCTGTAACTCCAACATTGTATCACAATGCTAGGTAGCAACAAACTGACGGATGTTAGTCTTCAGCATGCTCAGATAATGTGTCATCGGAGCCTGCTCAGAAGCAAACTCCAGGAAAAACATCTCCCTCTCAGTGAACATACGGGTGATCTCCATCACCATCTCAACATCCTGTCTCAACTCCAAGAACTCCTGAGCTAACCATTCCCATTATACCCGTGAAATGTAGTGAGTGCGGAACATTTCCCTGAACTACTCCCAAGTAACCGCATTCGACCCCATCATCAACCTCCACCAGTCCTTTGCCTTGGACCTCAGCAAGTTCAAGGCACATCTGACCTTCTGGTCAACAGGACATTAGCATGAGAAGAAACACCCCTCCACATCAGATAGCCACCTCATGGCTATAATTGGGTCCTGAATCCCCTCAAAAGTCGAGGGCTTCATGTTATCGAAGTCTCGGTACTGAAAAGCTCGATTGGCTCATCCCCTTTCCGTTGTTACAACTGCTATAGCTTTTGTGGCATTCGTCTTAACAATGGCTGCATAGCGCTCATCAAAGTACTCACCCATGGCGGTATTAATAGACACAAACATCTCCGACAACTGTGCCCGAAACATAGTAGCAACCTCATCGTGAAGGATCTCTCGAATCCTGGCATCCAGCTTATCCAACCTCATCTGACCAACGACCTCGGGCACTGTCGGTCCCTCCTAACCGGCATCTCCTGATCCTGATCCGGATCCAGTCTAATCGTCTAGTAACCACCATGCTGGAAATATACCAAGAATATATCAAACATCCCATATAATAATCTGGGAACCAACTCCCAACAAAACCCTAGGGGTTGTGACTTCCTTGCTATGCGTATGGGTCCTGTGCTTTCAGTAGTATGGGCCCATATTACCTTCCAAACCTACCCATATTTGTCTAAAGTATCATCACAATGCCCTAACAATATACATAAGCATGGTGAGCGCTCAATCTTCCTTCCTATAGGAATGCTAAATATCTCATAACTGGTCTACCGACCTTGCACAACCAACCCATGAAACTTCTACCAACCCTACAACACTCGTGTATGCTAGCCATACATAATGCTGGACCCTATAGACTTTCAAATACCTAATCCTACCCTAAGCCCTTTATCATACAAGAATAGGAAATATGGCCAAACTAAACATTCTCAAGCTATATTATCTTAATTATGTATAGTTGTGATGCATACACTAAGCAACTATAGTAATGATGTAAATTTCATGTAAGGAAAAACCCTACGCTATCAAGCATCATATAATCAGGTAATTCTATCATGCAATCCCTAAAGATCCCTATCCTAGTACTATCTTGCTGTTCTAACATATCACATAATCAAATAATCTGTTGGGTATTTTGGGGTCTACTTATTGGCTCCGGCTGATCGTACACTTGCATCCTCCTTTAGTATTTTGAAAACCATTTGAAAATCATTTTAAAATCTTGTCCTTAGTTTGAGACTGGAGACACACGAGTGTTTCCTCCAATTCACTTAAACCAAGGCTCTGAAACCAACTTGTAACACCCATAAAAATCATGCCAAATTTAAACTTTTAAATCATTCAAAAACCAATAATTATTAGAAATTGTTTTCAAAATAGTTTAATGTCAGAGTATCCGAGAATCAAATCATGAAAACATAAGGAGGTATACAATCACGCCTTCGCCTTCCCGCGATCTTTAGGAGTACCTGAAACAAAATCAACAACTGTAAGCCCAAAGCTTAGTGAATTGCCCCCTAAATACCAACGCCATACAATCATAATCATATCATATAAACAAACAACATGCATAATGAGCCATCAGCCTGACTGGACTGTCTCGCAGGGCCATCAGTCTATCTGGACCACTCTCCGGGCCTTCGGCACGTCTAGACCGCCTCTCAGGGCCTTCAGCCTATCCGGACCGATCGTTGGGTCTTCGGCCTGACTAGTATGCCCTCTCGGATCTGTAGTCTATCCCATCCGCCCATGGTATGTTGTCCTTCAACACAAAGCAGGTTCGCCTCAACCCAACCACCACATCAAACAATCATGTGCCCATAAATATCATATGATAGCATATATAACAGTCAAACCGATCTAACAAATCACTAATCATAGCAACATCCTATAACCAGGATACAAACTTAACTGGTCACTTACATAGCATTATCCTATATAGCTCCAACTCAAACACCTACATCCACCAATGATCCACTTCCATAAATTCCCAAATTACTAAAATACACCAAAAGTCAAATTGGTCAACCCTTGGTCAAAGTCAAAGTCAACAGTCAAGGTCAACAGTCCATGTTGACCCAACTCGTCGAGCGTAGCCCACTGACTCGTCGAGTTCTTCCAAAACTCGAGAAATTGTGAAAACCCTAGTTGAGTCACCGAGTTTCCAGGCAACTCGTCGAGTCCATGCGATGTCTAAATGTCGGGAAAAACCCTAACCAACTCGTCGAGCCTTCTCACTTACTCGCTGAGTCCATGCAGAACCAATACATGCAATCTTCATCCGACTCGTCGAGTTGGCCATGCAACTCGCCTAGTCCCTTCAGTCCATTTCTCATTCAGACGTTTTTAAACTACCCCAAAGCTCCAGATTGCATATCTAACCTCGTATGGCATGGTTTCCACATAAAGTTGCAAACTTTACGTACATGCAAGGTCCTAAATGCCAAAACCAAGCTAAGGGGGGAGGTTTCAGCCAAAGAGAAGGGCCAAAGCTTGCCAAATTCGATAACTTTATGACCCTAAACCTATGCATGAAGAGATCTAGCTAGGGAGAAGTCAAGGTAACTACTTGTTACCTTTAAAATGATGTTAACATGAAGTAGAATCAGATCCACAAGTTTCTCCTTGCGCCACGTTCCTTTGACTTCAATGTCTCTTCACAAAATCCACTTTCCAAGCTTCTTAACAAACAAAAATGGAGAGTAGATGCGATTAGGGTTTTCTGAGCTAAAGGGGGACAGTAAGGGAGGCAGAGGGAGGGTAATGACCCATTAAATAGGGTGTAAAACCCTGGAAATTAGGGTTTCATTTTCCAGCTCCTACTCGTCGAGTTGGGGTCCACCAACTTGTCGAGTAGACCTCATCTGGAACGAGAAAAAGAAGAACAATTGGAGAAAGAAAGAAAAAGAAAAGAAGATGTTGTTCAAAATCAAAAGAATGTTCTTGGTGTTCTTGGTGAAGTTCATAATATTTCTGAAGAAAAGATGACTCCAGATGTTATTTTTTAGGGGGAGTCAAGTAGCTCAAGTTTTTTAGAAGTGTTACATTCGGAATTTGGTATTTCTAAAGATGAATCTCAAATAAATTCTTCTGAAATCTTGAAAGTGAAGAAATTTTGTTCTATTGGAACCCAAACAGATGATTTTTCTTGTTATGATGATATTTTTGAAGGAATAATTCCTTACAGAAAGCCAATAATTCAAGATGTTCGGATTTACCAAACTCCAAAAGTTTATGTACCAAAGGCTTGTGATGTCCAGATTCTAAAATCTAATGAACATGTTCAGATCTGAAAATCATCTTTGAAGCCTCATAATCTGAAGAAGGAGAAGAAGAAGAAAGTTTGGATGCACAACGTACAAGTCCCTCAAGCTTGTGAAAGAGTGCAGAAAGTTGAAGTCTAGCATGTTCAAAGAAACTTCAGTTCTTATTTTTTTCTTCAAATAAATATGTTAGAAGTTGGAGGAAAAAGAAAAGAGTATTTGATTGGTTTAATAAAATTTTTGGAAATTTTTGTTTTCCATCTAAAAAACGGGTATTATTTTCAGAAGATATCGATTTTCTGCAAATAAATGAGTGTGCAAGAAACCAACTTCAATCTTGAATCTTAAATGGGTACCAGAAGTTTCATAAAACTTTCGTCCTTTATAAAAAAAAAGGGTCAAAATCTGGTGAAAATTCAGTCAAAGATACGAAATCTTCTTGAATAAATCAATTTTATTTATTTTTAATGGTTGGATATGACAAAAAGCTGAAAAGTTGGAGAAAAGTTACTTTTTCTTCAAAAAGAGGGTTGCCATTTGACACATTTCAACAAAAGGGGTGCAAGTTATTAGTGCACCGTAACAAAAGGGTTACGTTCGGAATTATTGATAAATAGGGGCTACTTTCGGAACTTGGATGAAATACAGGGTCAGATTCAGAATTTATTGAATCTTTGGTCATATACTTTAATCTTTAAGGGTTATTTTTGGAAATGTAAAGTCACGATAGTTTGCATCTTCTCCATCGACATTTTGTGTTCGGAATTGAAAGTCAATCTCACAATCGAACTCGATCTTCGGAGTTCAAAGCCTCAAAATTGTAATCAGACTCGTATTCAAAATCGATCTCCGAATCGCTCCGAGCGCTCGGTGTCGTTCGGAGTTCTGGGGTCGGAGTTTATGCATTCGGAGTTTACTGTTGATCGGAACCGATAATCAAATCCGAAACTGTCTTATTCTAAATTCGCAATGACGTTTTATACTCGGAAGTTGCAATCTATTCGGAATCGCAAATCATATACTTCCGGGATTTAACAGGTTATCAAATTGACGAAACTCTCAATTCGAAATCGGCAGTACAAATCTCATTCCGATGTTACTAGACATCAAAATCAGAAATTAAATTCGGAAGTTGCAACAGGAAAGTTTTGGATTCGCAAATCAAGTACCTCGCATCGGAAGTTCATTCATCGAGTTGGCAATATGATTTTGACTTTGAAAAGTCAATGAACGGGTTTTTCAGCGTTCTAATGAAGAAGATGAGTTATACTTTCAAAATCAGCCCCTCGTCTTTTAGAATTTTATTGTTTCTACTCCAGATTCCTAATTCCTTCACAATTTTATGGGTTTTTACCACATTTACCCCTTCTTTCCAAAATATTTTTATTTTTTATCCTTTTTCTTTGGTCTTATTCTTTTTAAATCCTTGTAAATAATTGCTTCTTATTCCATTGTTTTTGTCAAATATTTAAAATTCAAAAAATACAAAATTAACTTTTTTTGTTATTTTTCTGGTTTAAATTTTTGAGAATTGCATTTATTAAAAAATGATTTATTTCATCACATCTGACCGGTTTTGAGGATCTATTTTGGCAAATTCGCTCCTTATGACAGTGCAGGTTATATGCAAACTTACTTTATGAGATAGCGAAGATTATTGATGATTATTCTTAACTTTCTAGATTCTTTCCATGGGATTTGTTGAAGATTCAAGGGGGAGTGATGATTATTCAAGGGGGAGTTCGTATTTGGAAGATAATATTTTTTTCTCTCGCTTTGAAGACCCCATGTGCTGATGAGTCTCACTATGTGGGGGGATAAATGCCAAGAAGATAGAAAATCGTGATCTTCATCAATTTCAACATCTAAGGGGAGATTGTTGAGTATTTAAGATATTAAACTCATTTGGCATTTTTGGCTATTTAGGGAAGCCTTTATTAGGGTTTTATATTTTTCGTAAATATTTTATGTTCCCTATAAATAATCATTAGGTTAGTTTTTTATGTAAGCTTTTTCCTGATTAGGGTTTTCTTTGTACGTTCAGATCCATATCAATATACACAAAACCTTTATCAGATTACTTGCATATTATGGTGATTAATTCTTGATTCTTCTTGATATTCCGCATTCGTCATCTCGGATTTATTCCTATCAACGTGTCAATGAACGCTTGCGTTTACAAGTGACATTAGGGTTAGATGAAGTCCCGACATTAACACGAGTAGGAAAAGGAAGAAGGGGCGGGGCATCAACGGATGGATGGGGAGCACCCAAGAGTTGCTCGACAAAGAATATTTCTAAACCGAATCGAGGAAGTCTGAAAGGCTACCTGAGTAGAAGATTCCTAGAATCCAACTCCTTATCAGGAATCAAGTACTCCAACATAATAGATTGTAGAGTTATCTCACTAAACATATATGTAGTCAAATAAAAGGAGCTTTTATTACCATCTGATACATTTAATGCACAAAGAAAAGAAAAAGGAACAACATTTATATCAGGTGGATATAGGAACAAGAGACAAGAAAATATCACCAAATCAGCAGAAGAATGGAATTTATTACTAACTTGAATGACAACCTGACAAAACTGGAAGCTAAGATCGAGCCTTCCAAATTGGGCTCATATGACACAATGCAAGTACAACCTCGGGAAGGAAATATATTTTTATACAAAAATGAGAAAATAAGGAGATGTATTCCAACAACTCAGCAGACACAGAGACTAAATCGTCTAGTCGGGGTATAGGCCCAAGTCCAAAAGGAAGACAAAGACTATTTGACTCTATGCAGCAAAATTTGGTTATTCACCCACCATTCGTAACAAGAAGGTTAGGAGAGAGCGGGAAATGGTGACCATTAGAAGATTACCAATCTCCATATCTTTTTCAAACGATAAAAAGATCAGAACAACAAGTCATGTAACAAAATATAACAAGATATACAAAAATTTTCAAAAGTGATGAGTTTGGACACAAAGTTTGGGCAAAGTTGAATAGGATGAATCTCGTAAAAACATAAGACCTCCAATAAAAATGATGAAGGGGGAAGTCTTAAACCACATACAAGATGTCTTAGGTAAAATCCTACTTTACCATCGGAGGAATAAAAATTAAAGGATGATGAAGATGCAAGACCAAGGCCACAAACTTGAGAAAGTTGGTACTCATGCATGTACCAATCCAACATAAAGCTGTCAACTTTAGAAAGAACGGATGACATGTCACAAGCCATGCCACTATGCCAAAAGTGATGTGAAAAGAGGGAAGCATAGAGAAATGGAAGATTCTAAAAATAGTGTTTACCCGCTATATAATTGAGAAGACCGGTTAAATCATTAATTAACCAATCTAATCAAATAAACGGGCGTGACTAATTGGCGGCAGAAGCATTTCATGCAAATCTACACCCACCATGTGTAAGATGTTTTGTTCACCGAGGAAGATTCTGAAGTCTGAACGGAAAAAAAAATCGGCGCCATTCTTTTACCCTTCAGATTGGGGGCTTAATGGTGTACCCGGGCTAGTCGATCAACTAATTCCAATACCGGCCCGTATCCAGCACACCGATATGTGAAAAACAAAGACCATGGGCCCGGTTTACGGGAAGCCAATGCTAATCCGGCTAACAACAATCCACATAAATCGACAAAAGACAACTATCAGAACAAAACCCCCAAGGAAGTACCAAAATACAGCATATAAAGAACAACATACAAGACACATCTGATGAGTTGCGCAAATACAAGATCTTAGCAATAAAATATAAAAGTTATACATACTAGGCAGTTGTATTTACCTGGGTAATGAGGGAAAATCGGACAAAGCCTTATACCCAAAAATATAAGAAGGCCTTTAAAAACCCTCGAAGGCAAGCCAACAAGGTAAGTCCAAAAAAACGATATCATGCAACTCTTAAGCAGTCTATTTCTATAACCCTAAATTGGCAGCTAACTTAGGTATCTGAGATCCATATTGGGTTCTATCCCTCAGTATAACTTTCTAACCTAGAATTTGTCTATTTTATGTTGCGTGCTTTCCCGAGTGCTCATTAGACGAAGTCCTTGAAGGATAGCTAACAGTGCACTAGGAAGTCTACATAACAACATATACCGACACGACATCGGGTTACCATAAGATATATGGGGGATGCTTGAGTCGAATATGTTGGGGTAGAGACGGTGTAATGAGATGATTGTTGATTATTAGGTTCTAAAGTGGATGTTGGTAGAAGAGTTATACGGGTTATTATGGCATTATTTTGTGAAGTAGGGCTAAGAACTTTAGGTGAAACATTATTGGGGGTCAGAAATGGCATTGACCAAGTCCTCGCTCGATGGCCTGGAGTGCCACAATCAAATGCCTGGTCCTGGAGAGCTGAATGCACTATATGGGTAAGGTTGTGCCATTTCTAACACCAATTAGATTTAGATCAACCGGTAGCGCTGATGCTTAACAGTTTGTATTAGGGGAAGAGATTGTGTAATACATACGCATATCTTCTGTCGAGTTCAACTAGGGTTTTGAGTTTTTGTCAGATTTGTTCTAGCTGTCTTCATCGTTTTCATCGATTGTAGACGTTAGATAAGGGTCATTGTTTTACCCTAAACTCGATTAGTATCTTACACATCTGATTCTTTACAGTTTCGATTATCTTGTCAAAGATGAATCAAGAAGATCCACATACTCTATCTTTTAGTCGCTCTAGAAGTATTGGAACTACTACTAGGATCCCAATCCTTTTCCCTCAAGATTATGAAGTTTGGGCTTTACACTTTGAAAACTATGTTCATGGTCTTGAAGAGCATGGAACCCTAATATGGGATGCCATCACAACACAAACTTTCTCTCACACGGATACAAGGTTGATTGTTAAAACCCAATCAGATCACATCACTATTCTAATCAATCATAAAGATACTCCTCAAGATGAAAAGAACAAGCTTTTAAGCAATATCAAGGAAATAAGGATCATTAGGTTCGCTCTTCCTCCAAAAAAAATTCATCTGGTAAGTGCATGTGACACAGCCAAGGAGATTTGGGATAGGTTGAAAGACCTCTACTCAATCGATGCAGATCTAGAACACTCACTTCAAACATTACTTCTTTATGAATTTGGTGTATTTATTTAGAATCTAAAAGAGAAACTGGATCAAACCTTCAATTGCTTCAATCATCTATTGAGCAGGATGCTTAAGCACAATCTTAAGCGTGAAAAGATTGAGCAGAAAGTTACATTTATGAATGGTTTAAGGCCTAAATGGAAAGCATTTGTATCAACTGTGAAAGCTCATGAATAGTTCAAGAGCTATTCTTTTGCGAAGCTAGTAGGAATCCTTAGATCTCATGAAGATGAAGTGATGAAGGACGTGAAAATAATGGCAAGCATGGGATTGTTAGCCCTGGATGCGAAGGGTAAAAGGGTTTCAGAAGAAGATTCGGAATCTGACCTCTCGGATTTTGAACTTACCAAGGAAGAACATGCAATGATGGTTTCTAATCCCAAAAAGTTAATCAAAAAGAACTTTGGACGATTCAAAAATAGAAACTGGTCAGGAAACTTTAACTCAGAGAAGTCAAGGGATGAAGGCTTCAGAAGATTCCAAAAGGATGAAGAAAAGCAAGAGAAAAAGCTACTTGGTGATTATGGTTACGATTGTGACTATTGCCATGGTAAAAACCATTTTTCCAAAGAGAGCATGCTGATAAGGATGAATGAGAAGAAGGAAGAAGAGAAGAATGAAGCTTACTATCTTCTAAAGATAGAAGAACTGAGGAAGATAAAGAATGTTGAGAATGAAGCTTACCATTTTTCCAATCTCTTAATATTCCTGTTACACGTTACGAAACTGAATTAGATGATCTGAATTACACTTTCTCTAGTTTTAGTGATAGTTTAAAGAGTACATATGCAAGCATGATAACTTATATGTTGTTCTATATCTCTATGAATCTAGGAACTTTTGATTGCAGTGTCTTATTTGGTCTATGTACTGGAACTGAGAACATTCGAGATTATGCATGATTATACATGAAAGATTCGGAATTAAAGTAGTAGATCTTTTAGCCCCTTATCACTATGGAGGAAAAATCAGACTATTCGGGGGAGCTGGCGTGGGTAACACATACTCATTATGGAATTGATTAACAATATTCTAAGTGATCAAATCACTAGGGTAACGAGTAAAAGTGAAGAGAGAGGAATGTGGATAGAGAAGCTGGAGTTAGAGTTGTCTAGGTCTAGGGATGATGTAATTTATTATAAACGTGACAATTCAGCGCTTTTAAAACAACAAAATATTTGTTGTTTAATTGCGAAGCGGTTATATTTTAACATTACTCAACTGCATCTTGATTGTGACATAGGCAAAAAGATTCCCAAAAAGATTTTACCATTTCTCGAATTGAAAGAGGATGAAATCGATGTAGAATGCTATAAATGCGAATCCATAATCTCTTTCGAAGAGGTTTTAGACGCATATCGAGTTGGTCTTGACAAAATTGAAGCTTACATATAGTCCAAATACCATAAGAATATGTTGAAACAGGTTTTGGATGAAAAAGATAAAGATAAAATTAAATCTGATATTGCACAAAAATTTGACTCGTTGTGCATAAAATTAAGTTCGGAGAACACTTTCGACGCCGGAAATGTTTCTAAATTTGACAAAAGCGAGATGAGTGAAATTTATGTGGAGGATGATATTGATTGTTCTACATTTGTTCAAAGTGACACTAAACCTAAGAGAAAGCTAATCTCAGAAAAATCTATTGAATATGTTCGAACTGTTGAAAATAAGGGTTCAGTTGTTTTAAAAGAAAAAACTGCCATTTTTCCAAAGGTGAAATCCGTTTCGAACCAAGTGTTCGTAACAACTGGACTGGACACAAAAGATACTCCATAACTAACAACCATCGTTAATAATGATAATGTTGATGGTTGTCCTAAATTTTTCTAGGATGGACCAATTGACAATGCAGATGAGACAAGAGGTCTTTTCGAATTGACCTCTTGGAAGACGAAAATGAGATATGTCTCCAATACACTTAATACTGCCAATCCCTATTGAACCAGGCTAGTCCCAGTGGCACTAAAGACGTCCCTTGAGAAACCTCTTCTGAACCATCCCGTCCTCATATCCGAAAGGAAAATCCTAGATCTAAGGTTCATTTGTCTGCTGAAGAAATGATTACAAAGAAAAGGCAACTGAACAATAAATACAAGAAAAATCAACAAGCTAGGAAACAATTTTGGGAAAATCATTAGTCCAATAATCATATTGTTAATTCAGTAAGATCTCATGATCAAAATGTGAAATCTTCTCCGATTTAGAGTTCAAAACCAAAGTCTGTTCCAAAACTGGTAGCAAAACCTCCGGTTACAAAACCTGTTGCGAAACAAGAATCTTTTTGAAAACCTCATATTTCGAAATCATTTGAAAAACCTAAACCCAATCTTTCTACAAAAACCAATCTTTCAAAATTTGGCAACACATCAAATGATGTTAAAGGCAAAGGGAAACTAGTTTTGGAACCAGAATCCAAGGATTCTGAAGCTGAGTTGAAAAAGGAGGAAAATAAAATTGCGAAAAAAACTTCAAAATAATGAAAGGAGAGAATTCAAATTTGATAAAAAGATCATATATGGTTGATGAATCTATTACATTTCATGTTCTTAAGAAAGCCTCACAAGGACCCAAGCAACTTTGGGTTCCTAAATCTCTTTGAATTTTGTAGGTGATTCGTGACGAATAGTACGACTCTGAATGGTACATCAACAGTGGTTGTTCGCGTCACATGATAGGAAGGAGAGAAGAGATGATGGAATTTCAATCACTGAAGGACGAAGGCAGAGTGAAGTTTGGAAATAATGCCATAGGAGAGATGAAAGGATATGGCGTGATCACGAATGTCGAATTCTCCATTCGGAAGGTGGCTTATATGGAAGGCCTGCAACATAACCCGATAAGCATTTCTCAATGGGTTGTAGGTATAGGGCTGGAAATTTCTTTTAATGATGAAGGATCTGAAACAATCGAGAAGAAAACAAAGGCAGTATTACTAAAATCCAAAAGAAAAGGAGAGATGTTTCCTTTGAACATAAAACCAATTGTTGGGAAGCCAGCCATTTGCCTTCTTACAAAAGAATCTTCGGATGATAGTTGGCTTTGGAACCGAAGGCTCTTACATTTAAATGTCAAGGACATCAACAAACTCATACTTGGCGATCTCGTACGAGGACTCCCTCTTCTGAAGTATGACAAGGAACATCTGTGTGTAGCTTGTGAACTAGGAAAGCAAAGTCGGAATAGTCACTCCACAATCATCAATACCAAAATTATTGAGCCACTTGAACTTCTACACATTGATCTTTGTGATCCTTCTGCCATTGAAAGCGTTGGTGGTAATAAGAATATTTTGGTTATTGTAGATGATTTTTCTTGATTTACCGAGCTTTATTTTCTTAGATAGAAATCAGATGCAACTTCGAGACTAAATGATTTTATCAAGCAAATTGAACTTCAACTGTGAAATCCATTTCAGAATGTTCTCAATGATAACAGTTCCGAATTCAAAAACCAAGTGTTTGAACAATTCTTAACTGAAAAGGGAGTTGCTCACAACTTCTCTGCACCTTACACTCCACATCAAAACGGGTTCGTTGAAAGACAAAATTGATCTCTTTGTGAAGTTGCGATGACCATGATTTCATTTGTGAACTTACCACTCTATTTCAGGGCTGATGCGATTGGAACTGCCTGCTTTACTCAGAATCACTCCTTTATTAACAAAAGATTCTTAATCACTCCTTATGAGATTCTTAATAAACAAAATCCTAACATTAATTTTTTTTCATGTTTTTGGTTCCATGTGTTTCATTTTCAACTATAAAGAGCATAGGAACAAGTTTGACGTGAAAGCAGACGAAGGAATCTTCTTAGGGTATTCTCTTACTTTGAAGGCATATAGGGTTCTAAACAAGAAGTCCAAAAGAATTGAAGAAACCTATTATGTCACCTTTGATGAAAACTATCTAAAGATGTGTCAGAAGATTGTCAATCCTTCAAAAGAGATTTTCTCATCCACACCATCTCAAACGATTCCTCTGATGAACTTGTTTGAGGAATTCATGAATATGTTTGATGAGCTTGAGAAAGCCATCACTTCCGAATCAAAGGCTAAGTATAATCACGAGGATAAGTTAAAGAAGATCATCGATGATGCTGCAAAAGATCTCGAAACTGAACCACAAATTCTGAAGGATCCAGAAGTTCACACTGATATTCTGAAAACCTCATATGTTTCACCCCAACCACATTCTTCAAATACCATATTCCAAGGGGAGGGTTCCACTTCAACCTCCACATTCAATACATCAGTTAAGAAGGAGGATTCAAACCCTGAAATCTATACTGAAATTCCAATCTAGGGGGAGAATCCAATTTCAAACGTTGAGGCACATGCAAACTCCCATGGGGAGAACGACGATGAAAATAACGACTCCGACGACGTTCAATTAGAATTTGAAAATGTCAATGCCAAATTAGACCCAACTTATGATCCAACCTACCCACCATTAATAAAATGGACCAAAGATCATCCGAAAAATCAAGTCATCGGAGCACCATCTTCATGAGTTCTCACAAGAGCTCAACAAAAAGCGAATGAAACTGCATTATTCTCAAAGATGGAATTTTGCATGTTTAATTCGTTTATCTCCAAAATTTAGCCTGTGAATGTAAAGGTTGTTCTTGATCAGTCAGATTGGGTGCAAGATATGTAGGAAGATCTTAATGAATTCGAACATAACAAGGTATGTAGATTGATTCCAACTCCGAAGGATGCTTATGTGGTCGGTTTAAAATGGGTGTTTCGGAACAAGCTTGAAAAGGAAGGGAATGTTATCTGGAACAAAGCTAGGTTAGTTGTGAAAGGATACTTCCAGGAAGAAGGCATAGAATACAAAGAGACATTCACACCAGTTGCAAGGCTTGAATCTGTTCTCATTTTCCTCACCTATGCAACTCACAAGAATTTCGAAGTCTATCAGATGGGTGTGAAATGTGCTTTTCTGAATGGTGATTTAGAAGAAACGGTCTACGTAGATCAACTACCAGGTTTTGTCAATGAGAAATATCCAAACCATTGCTACATTTTGGAAAAGGTTATGTGTGGTTTAAAACAAGATCCTTGAGAATGGTATAAAACCCTTACCCTATTCTTAAAACAATAAAAGTTTAAACAAGGCTCGGTCGACCCAACCTTTTTTTGTAAGAAAGATGGTGACCATCTTATGATCATCAAAATCTATGATGATGACATCATTTTTGTATCAACCAATCCAAGATTAACTACTGAATTTAGAAAATTGATGGAGACTAAATTTGAGATGAGCTCAATGGGTCCTATTAATTTTTTCGTTGGTTTAAATATTAGACAGAGTTCGGAGGGAATTTTCATCAATCAAAAAGCCTACACTAAGTTGTGACATCCCCATTTTTACGGCCAGAAAAGACCGATTTTGTTTATGCTTTGTTTAAAAATCAGAGTATTATTTTGAATAAAAGTGTTGCGGAATTTGTCCCAAAACAAAATACGATAAAGATTTATCAAAAGCATTTCCGTAGAAATGTATTCCATTAAAAAGACTTAGGATGTCATGTTCGATACAGATCATAAGCATAAACAATATAACATAGGCCTTACTACATTATTACGTATTTACAGGCCTAAAATCCATTAATCTCTCATCCCAAGACATCACATCTATGCTCATGCGCCACTACCTGTAATACAAGAAACTGAGTGGGTCAGGCTTGGGAGCCTGGTGAGCACATAGGGTTTTCAACCCACAATAAATAAGTTATTAGCTTTATCAAACCAAACAAACCCGATTACTCGTTCCCGTTATCCTCACTTTACGTCCCTAAAACATCTAACACAAGGGACCTAGTCTAAGGACTAGCATCGGGATGGACACTACTACTAAGGGGATTCCTCAGCAATAAATGTCCTTAAGGCAACCATGTGGGGGATGGAGTACACCTGGTGAGCACACAGTTCAAATAAACACTTACAGGTTGCGAGCCTGCTAGTGTTCCACTGGACTGTCTAGAATATTCTGTGGTCGTCATCTATACTCCGCTAGATCACTGGATCATCAATAACATCTATAACGAGGCCTCTCATTATTTCATTTTATCACACAACAACTAATACATCTACCCATGTTTTACCCCAACATTTTCGTAGATATAAAATACATATACAGTTTAAATCATTGAAAACATGTATAAAAATGTTCATCCAGCATAGATAGCAAGTATTCAGGTAATATGCACACATAGCACGTAATGTATATAAAATACTTCATATCTATGTGTAAGCTAAAAGTAACTACGCACTCACTTGAAAGGTGGTGACTCAGCACTCGAACAACACTTCGATACTCTCAAAACAATTTTCCTTCGATAAAACCTAGTACCAATACCACTAGGGTTTAGTCTAACGATAATTGTGACTAATTAATAGTCTAGCTATTATTATTATTATATAAGCATTAAATAACACTCAATATAATGTTGGACTAGTGTCTAAGGCTGTAACTGTATTTGGAAAGTACTTGACCCGATTGTGCATGGTCCTTTTAGGTTGCCTTCACCATAGCAACTTGACAGGGTAATTTATATAGAGAGAAGAGATATTGTTATTAATGTATTATAAGAATTATATATTAAAGGAATAATAATATTATTTGATTAATATAAGTCATAAATTAATTAGGAATTAATTTGGTGACTTAAAGAGATTAATTGATGAAAGGGGTATAAACTGTCAAATGTGTGATACTTGTATTTTGAGCTAAGAATCCTTATGGATATGGGGTGGACGATTTTAGGGATGTGGATCACCTAGAAAGCGTCCAAGGCCTTATCTAGAAGGGATATTGGATTGCTTCGAGGCTAAGTTATCCAATTAGGGTTTTCGGGTAAAACCCTAGGAGCTCAGAGTATAAATAGACCCTTTGCGTTGTGGAAATCGGCACCCTTGTTATTGGAGTAACCCTAGAGCCGATTTCCCTCTTCCATACCTCTTTCAAATCATCTTCTTGCTAGTTGATGTTTGTAAGCCATTAGAGGAGTGACAGTTGTGACTCTAAGCTCCAAGAAGAACAAGGTTTCAAGCAAGTAACTCAAGGTATTATTCTAGATCTATTTTCATATGTTTTGATTGTTAGTTTACACTAGATCTAGCCATGAAAGTCTTGGATATATTGCATGTTCAATTAGAGAAACCTAGATCCAAGCTATAGGGTTGTATGTGCACATAGGAACGATCTTATGTCTAAAACCCATCAGTGGTATCAGAGCCATGATTGGTTTCAATTGAATGTGATGCTTAACTGTTTTGTTTGCTAAAAATTGTTTTTCTTCACCTCTGTCCGACCCAAATCGGCGAGTCAGTGTCTGGACTCGGCGAGTGTGCCCTACTCGGCGAGTCCAAAGCTTGACTCGGCGAGTTCCAGCGTCAGACAGAGGATAATTCGGGATTTTATTATTGTTTTGTCTTGGATTGATACCTAAATCACTTTATTAAGTATAAATCCGAATTTTAACCTAATTTAATGATTATCCTGGACATAAGAATAGATAATTTCAAATCTTGTGAATATTAATTATTTATATGATAAATATGGACTATTTAAGATTATTTGGTAATTATCTAATGACTAAAATTGGATTAGGTCAAATATAGATAATTATGAAATTAATTGTTGTTAGCCCCAAGACTAAGGATCCAATTCAGTAATCAATGAAGTTAATTGCAATTAAGGTGAGATGTAGAAGAAGAAGAAGTAAAATCAAGCATGCACACATCTATTGCAAGTAAATGTCAAGTACATCTTGAGAAAGTACAACTACTGCAGAGTTCTGACTGAAAGTATATTCTGACACAACTCAGTTGCTATAAATAGTACCCCTCCTACCAGCACAAGAGTGTGCAGCCATACACACGTGTGCGGCAGCACATAATACAAGCTCAAAACAAACACTGCTGCAATACACACTCAGACATCCTGAATAGATCTATACAAAAGTTATGACTAGCTCAAACCACAAAATTATGGACTTTCAATCTCCCCCTTGGTTTGAGACTAGCATAGTCTTGAACTTCATTCGTTTGGCTTCTCAGCAGGCTGCTCAAAGAACCTCAGATCCGATCTCCCCATCGATCCCATCCACAATCTTCCATTTATGATCGTAGCCACCATTGCAGGGAATTCTTTAGCAGCAGCTTCCATGACATCTTTTCTGCAAATGATTTGATGACGAGCCAAAGTTTGTATATCCCT
Source organism: Lactuca sativa (assembly GCF_002870075.4). Taxonomy (NCBI): domain Eukaryota; kingdom Viridiplantae; phylum Streptophyta; class Magnoliopsida; order Asterales; family Asteraceae; genus Lactuca; species Lactuca sativa. The sequence continues at coordinate 47,910,039 of NC_056628.2, forward strand.
TTATGTGAAATGAAGAAGATCATTAGCATTAATCAATCTCAAAACATGTTCTCGATTCTTGAATTTGATAGTTGCAGTTGCAGTTTCGTCATCATAGGCCCAAAATTCCATATCATCCAGATATCCCTCATGAAAATGTTGAGGAATAGGAATTTCCTTTTGTTTCTTAGTTGTAGGCCAGAGTATGATCTTCATGGGTTCGCCTGATACTGGATCAAGAACATCTTTGTGTTTTCTATATAGAGCTTTTGCAGTGAATTTGGGGTTGGATTCCAAGTGAAGAAGGGTACAAGGGCAGCCAAATACTCGGAAATGGCTGACGGATGGCTTGTGTCCAAACAGAATTTCGTACGGTGTCTTCATTCTGGCTTTTTTGATTAGCACACGATTCTGAACATAACACGCAGTGTTAATTACCTCTGCCCAGAAGAACACAGGAAGCTTGGAATCACAGAGCATCGTCCTTGCAGTGTCTTTTAGAGTTCGATTTCGACGTTCAGCAACCCCGTTTTGTTGAAGTGTTCGAACTGAACTGAACTGACGCACAACCCCTGTCTCAGCGCAAAAATTATCAAGAACAACATTTTTGAATTCTATTCCATTATAAGTACCCAACGCTTTCACTCGATTGTTGGTCTAATTTTCGATCATCACAATGAATATTTTGATGAGGTCAGGGATCCCAGCTTTGTTGGACAAGAAGAAAACCCAAGTGAAACGAGAGTAATCGTCAATCACAACTAGGCAGTATGAGTTGCGATTGATGCTGAGAACATTAACCGGACCAAATAAATCCATATGTAACAACTCGAGCACTTGACTTATGGAATTTATCTGCTTTGGAAAGTGGGGTTTCCGATGATGTTTTCCCTGAGCGCAGGAAACACATTTTTCAAAAGTAATGAAATCTTTGACAGGTAACCCTCGGATGCCACATCATTCGCATGAGCAAGACGACGATGCCACATCATCGCATTTTGTTCAGAAGCTTTGGAGAATAGACAGGTGACATCATCAGGAAAATTGCTATTGATGTCTATAATGTAGGCATTTTCATCTCGCTTAGATTTTACAAGAATCCAATCTTCAGGGATTACAATGTCAGGCTTTACGATCAGACATTCCTTATCCGTGAAATGAGTAGAGTATCCCTTACCGCATATATGGGATACACTCAGCAAGTTGTGCTTTAGTTCCGGAGCAAAGTTAACATTCTCAAAATTCAACACTCCATTAGAAACAGTTCCTCTTTGAGTAATTTTTCCGCCCTCTCCGCCCGCAAAAGAAACATATCCTCCATTAAAAGTTTGAATGTTATGCAGTTGGGATATGTCTCCAGTCATGTGCCAGGAGCAGCCGCTGTCGACATACTAAGGTCCGACGACATTCCTCCGTAACTGTCCCTGCACGATGAGCGGAATCATTTAGTTTTGGGAACGCAGGTCATCCTAATCTTGGGTTGATCCTTTCCTTTCGCAGATTTTTCATTTGATTCTTTCTTTTCTTTTGATTTAGAGGTGAATGGTGACTGATCTAAAGTTGTTTTTAAAAGAGATTTAGGTATCCAGTGAAAATTAGGTTTTGAACTTTTTCTGGATTGTTTTGAGCCGGTGGATTTTCTACTTGAAGATTTTGAAGATCCAATCCTGCTCTTTGGCAAAATCAGCTTAGGCTTATCCTGAGTTGATTTTAGCAAACTCCAGTTGTTTTTACGAAAAACCTATTTATTCTTTTGAGACTTTTTCATTTTCAAGTCACCATTCTGAGAACGAGTTTTGGGGGGTTTTTCTAGTTATAGATCGTCCCCGAAATTCGTTCTCTCCTCTTTTTGTTGTATGAGAAACAAACATCCGGTTCATACAATTTCTTGCAATGTGTCCAGCAGTGCCATAGTTAAAACAAATTTGTTTATTATCAATGGTTTTGGCACTGGTGTTGACAGATTTATTCTTCTTATTTTCATTATTAACACTTCCACATTTGCAAGTTCCATCGCAGGATTTTGATGCAGATGTGGAGGGTGTAGAAACATTCAAATCAGATTTATCAGTGTGAATAGAAACAACATCATCATTCATAGAATTATCAGACTGAAATAAAACACCTCCAGACACAAAAACATTAGCATTTTTTTTTGACACGGACTCATCACAAGAATTAACACCAGACTTAGACACATGATTATTTGACTCAAAATTTTCAGCTTCATGCTCCCCCAGAACTATTGATATATCTGCACTTAAAGTAGAAACGTTAGTATGCAAACTCTCATTATTAGACTGTATTGCCTGCTCAGAAGCTGACTTTCCGTATACCATACTAGGTTCTCTGTCAATTTCTTCTTGAGACAGAGGAATAGCAGTATAATTATGATTAAAGGGAGGAGGGACACTCTCAAATCCTAATCATCTCTCCAATGTGATTGTTCTTCAATTAATTTTGCAATTTTTCACTTGACCCATCGTATTTCTTGAAATTAAATTCAGCTTTTTCAAAACAGTTTTTTAATGTGTCAAGTTCCGCAGTTACAGCAGCAAATTTTCTTTTGAGATGATCATAATTCTCACATTTGTTGCTGTAATCGTCTTGCAATTTTTTAAAATCTTTTGTTTTATTTTCTAATTGAGTTTTTAAGGGCTTTTGATTTTTTCTAAGAGTACATCCCTCATATGTCCTTGTTCTCTCTTTTGATTATCTCAATTTGATCTCTTAAAAACTTAACAGTTTTGATACAGGATGGAGAGCAACCGAATTCACTAACCTCAGATTTGACCGGTTCAGGAGTGGTCTGCACCTTGAATGAAAATTACAGATTCATCATATCCTCTTCTGGATCTTCTTTCATTTCTTCATCTTCTTCTTTGACTTGAGCAAGATTTGGATTTTCAGGTCCATTAATGTTTAGATCCTGAACTTGATCTTCCCAGTTAAACGATTGGGCCACCATTGCCATGTTTGCAAACTGATTTGTTGAAGATGATCCTTTTTTGTTGCTATGAACATAAGTTACTGGCACAATGGTTCTTTCAGAGTTCTCTCGTCGATCGGGTTTTGGGCATTCCCTTGCAAAGTGACCTGGTTCATGACAGTTGTAACACTGTAACTTTCCTTTACTAAATCTCATCTTCTTGTCAGAATTTACGCTCCAATTATTCTTTCCAGTCTTCTTTGAGAATTGTTTAGCCCTGAATACTGCCATTGCCATTTGCCAAGTAATATTCATCTCTTCCACATCTTCAGGGTGAATTTGGTCGAGATCAGCGAATGAAAGTTGTGGAGAGAGCTCTCCGGCAATGAAGGCATTGTAACAATTTACTAATCCAGTAGCTAGATCCAAATTTTCCTCTTTTTCACTTACAGATGAACTTTGGGAACCAATTCCTTGAGATTGAACTGAGACACTTGTGGAAGAAACAACACTCGAACCAACTTGAGACATGTTTTGAGATTTAGGGACTTGAGTTTGTTGCATTTGAGATATGTTGAATGGTGTGGTTTGATGAACTGTATAAGTTTGAACTTGGGGAATACGAACTTGAGAATTTGGATGAGCGGTACAGCTTGAGAAAGCAGTGTTGTTGTTTTGAATTCCAAAATTTGTTGTGGAGTACGAGTTAACATGGTTGATTTCTCTTTATTTATCATCAAGATCGCAAGCTTTGATGATTGCCATTGTTTCAGATAAACTCAAACGGTTCAGGTCTTTTGTCTTTTTAATCACTGAGACATTCATGTCCCATGATTTTAGAAGAGAATTTAGTAGCTTCTAGTTAATTTTGGACCTAGTAACCATTACGCCCGCGGAGATCATTTCAGTAGTTAGTGTGATAAATCTTTGCAGTTGATTTTACAGTGATTCTCCCAATATGTAATTGAACATGTTGAATTTTTGTCAGAGCATGTCTTGTCGGCTTTACTTCATGTCTTCATTTCCTTCGTAGACTTCTACGAGCGCTTCCCACAATGCTTTTGCTGACGTGTATTCACGAAATCCTTGTGCTATCTCAGGAGACAATGCCATGGTGAGTGTAGCGAGTGCCTTTTCTTGTTCTTCAACTCTTTCAAAGTCATCATCAGTGTAGTTTTCAATCTGTTTGTCAATTACTGTGCCATCGTCTAAAGTGGATGTAATCCGAATTGGTCCTTTTAAAATACTTCTCCAAATTTTGAAATCTTTCATTTTGATGTATTTTTCAATTCGATATTTCCATTCAGGAAATCCTTCAGCTGATAGTAACCTGGGAATACGAATAGTGGTTCCCATAATTGCATCCAAATCTTGATGAGCAATCATGCTTTGAGATTCCATACTTGACTTCAATCGTACACCCAACAACAGAATAATACTAACAACAAATATGTTTCAGCCGCACACTCTGACAGCAAACAGGATTCAGCCGCACACACTGATTCAACCGCACACACTGATTCAGCCGCACACTCTGTTAGCAATCAAAATTCAGCCGCACACACAATATAACCGCACACTCAGCCGTACACTTCTCAACAGCAAAAACTAACTGCACACTCTTCAAAATACGCTCCACCGCACACACTTTTAAAAATACGCTCCACCGCACACACTATGGCAGCAAACCTTCAACAGTTGGCAACAAACTTGATTTCAATCTTTTTGCAAACTATTAAAAACAAGATTCAAACAATAGTTCTTCGATCAAAATACTTAAAAAACAGTGAATTTTTTTTTGCACTCTCACACTCAAAAACAACTTCAATTGATACCAAATTGGCTCTGATACCAATTGTTAGTCCCAAAACTAAGGATCCAATTCAGTAATCAATGAAGTTAATTGCAATTAAGGTGAGATGTAGAAGAAGAAGAAGTAAAATCAAGCATGCACACATCTATAGCAAGTAAATGTCAAGTACATCTTGAGAAAGTACAACTACTGCAGAGTTCTGACTGAAAGTACATTCTGACACAACTCAGTTGCTATAAATAGTACCCCTCCTACCAGCACAAGAGTGTGCAACCATACACACGTGTGCGGCCATACACACTGTGTGCGGCAGCACACAATACAAGCTCAAAACAAACACTGCTGCAATATACACTCAGACATCCTAAATAGATCTATAAAAAAAATTATGACTAGCTCAAACCACAAAATTATGCACTTTCAATTGTTTAATTTGAATTATTTGTTATTTGATCCCTATTGTTTTGAAAAGTTCAATATTTATCCCGAAGTTTTGAAATTTGAATTTGGTGATTAATAGTTTAATTTAGAAGAATTTAAATTTCAACCCCTAGAATTTTACAAGTTTAAAATTCAACCCGATACTATTATATTACTAAAAGCTTAATAAATATATAAGTAAAATTAAAATGCTAGTCTTACCGTTAGTAGGCCACATTCACGAAGCCGGTCTATAAGGTGGGTATAAGGTTGCTGCCTATAAAATGGCGCTTAATGAGTGTACACTCACACCCACCGCTTGCTTGACTGGTGGAGGGTCGTTAGCCAAACTCGTAGGATAGGGCAATTCTCTCTCCTCATTAATAAGTATAATGAATCTATAAAAACTAAACTATTTTATAAAATTCCCAATCTTAGCTACTTTAGGAAAAGTGAATTGATGCAATCCTATGAAATTGCACTTTGCACCCTTGCTAAGAAGTTAGTGGAGCGTGTGTGGTTTACCGGCACACTAATTGGTTCTAAGCAAAGGTGAAAAAGGGTGATTCATTGTTTATTATAGTTCGATGGAGCGTGTGTGGTTTACCGGCACATCGAATGGGTGATTGTAACAATGAAGGCATCGTGTAGATTTGCATGGTTATTCACACCAGCTTTGTGATCCTCGGTATCCCAGTCACAAACTAGAGGGGCATATCGAGATTTAAACATGCCATTGAAAGGTTCAATGAATCTCAAAGAAAATCTAGGAATTCTCAATAAAAACTTAAGGTTATGTTTTCAAGGTGAAGAATTAGTGAATCGTCATTCACTTACCTCCAAATTATTTGCATGTTGGATTACGGCATCCATTTCTAATATGTAAATTATGTTGTTGGGTCCTAGCCCTAATTTTTCATTTTGGGTGTTTAATTAGGGATCCCATTCTAACCAAACTTTGTCCATTCTAATTGTAGATGTTAAACGCAAACAACGATGCTGCTAACTCATTCACGTTAATGAGTCTTTGCCAAAAGGTGACCTTCGATGGTACGAACTTTAGCGAATGGATAAGATACATTCGCACCATTGCACGCTACGAAGACAAAGAGTATGTCCTCGACAAAAAGATCGAGAAGGTCAACCTGTAAATCGCTACTCCCGAAGAGATGGTTGTCTTTGAGACACACAAACGTGATGCAACGAAATTCCATTGCATCATGATAGCCACTATGAACCAAGAATTCCAAAAGTCCTATGAGGACATGTATCCCTATGAAATGCATCAAGACTTGATGGAGAGGTACCACCAAAGCAAAAGGCAAGAGCGCTACGAGATCATCACGAACATGATCAACGCCAAGATGGGAAGTGGAGAATCGTTAACCGTGCACTTGCAAAAGATGCAAAGATATGTTGATCGTCTTCGCAAGTTAAATGTTAACTTTGGGGAGGATTTGGCCATCGACATTGTTCTTCACTCCTTGCCTTCATGCTACAACCAATTTAGGATGACCTACCACATGAACAAGGAAGAGGTCACCGTAAGCAAACTCCAAGGACTCCTAAGGACTGATGAGAGCAACCTAAAGGACAAGTCTATTGCACCAACGCCCGCACCAACCGCTGCTCCTGTTTTGGCTATAAGGTAGGGAAGGGGCAAGAAAAGGAAGGCTCCGTCAAAGAGCCACCGCAAGGGAAAGTACCAAGATGGTTCCTCTTCTAGTGGGACCAAGGTTGATCCTGCTAAGCCCAACCCTAACCCGAAGGAGGCAGAGTGCCATCATTGCCACAAAATATGGCATTGGAAGAGAAGCTGCCCGGAATATCTGCAAGCCATCAAGGATGGAAACAAGGATGGAAAGATCAAGCCATTTTTTGCAGGTATATACACAATTAAATCTAATGATTCATCTCATACTATTTCTTGGGTTCTTGATACAGGATGTGGTTACCACATTTGTTCTGATTTGTAGGGACTAAGAAGAGATAGAGATGTGGAGCAAGGAAGAATAAATCTAATCATGGGAAACAGAAGATCGTCACCTATGACCAAGATTTGAGTGTATTCTTTAGTGCTTAGTAATGGATTAGGTTTAGATTTAAATAATTGTTGCTACTCTCCAGATATGGCAAGAAACATCATTTCATTTCATGGTTTGTTTAGACGAGGATTTAGATATTCGTTTAATAATGTGAATGGTTCTATTTATGCTTATCTAAATGGTGTTTTATACTTTGAAGCAATGCCTTGTAATGGAATTTATGAGACTGTTATGGTTGTAGATAACCTAGGAAATGATGTGTTGTGTATGGATTCTTCCAATAGTGTGGATAAAGCATCTTTGTGGCATTGTCGTCTTGGACATGTCAACAAGAAACGCATAGCCCAACTCCAAAAGGATGGAGTGTTGGAGTCATTCGACCTTAGGGAAGATGACACGTGCGAATCTTGTTTACTTGGAAAGATAACCAAGTCACCCTTCACTAGCACTTGTGAGAGGGGTGAGGGTTTATTGGATCTCATACATACCGATGTATGTGGGCCCTTTAGATCCACCACAAAGGATGGAAACCTCTTCTACGTGAGTTTCACCGATGATTATAGTAGATATGGGTATATTTACTTAATCAAGCACAAGTCTGAAACGTTTGAAAAGTTCAAAGAGTTCAAGAATGAAGTGGAGAATCAATTGGGCAGAAAGATCAAGATGCTTCGATCCGATCGAGGAGGAGAGTACCTAAGTCTTGAATTCCACGACTATCTCAAGGAATGCAGAATAGTTTCGCAATTGACGCCACCTAGGACACCGCAGTTAAATGGTGTGGCAGAAAGGCGCAATCGAGCCTTGTTAGACATGGTTCGTTCTATGATGAGTCATTCTTCACTACCTATCTCATTTTGGGGGTATGCCTTAGAGACTGCCGCCCATATCCTTAACCGAGTCCCTACAAAGAAGGTTTGCCAAAACACCTCACGAGATGTGGACAGGGAAAGCTCCCTCGTTGGCACATATCAAGGTTTGGGGTTGTGAAGTTTTTATAAGATGAGAAACTCATGACTAGCTCGAACCTAGTAATGAGCGATGTATTTTCATCGGCTACCCGCAGAAATCCTTTGGATATCTCTTCTATAGACCGAGTGACAATGTTGTCTTCGTTGCAAGGAGAGGGGTTTTCCGAGAATGAGAACTCATAAACCAAGGAGACAGTGGGAGGCAAATCGATCTTGAAGAGATTCAAGAGTCGAGTGATGAACGAACCTCTACCGCTGGTGCTCAACTCAAGGAGGAAACTCCGGTTGAGCCAATTGACGAGTCCTTACCTCTTAGACGTTCCGAAAGAGTTAGAGTTCAACCCCAGTTGTATGGTTTTCATATTACTACCGAAGGGGACATGTATATTAGTGATAGTACATTAATAAATCTAGATGAACCTAATTGCTATAAGGAAGCCATGGCAGGCCCGGAGTATGCAAAATGGAAAGAGGAGATGGACAGCGAGATTCAATCCATGTATGACAACCAAGGTTGGAATTTGGTTGACAATGTGCCCGGACGTAAGACAGTTGGGTGCAAATGGATCTTCAAGAAGAAGACCAACATGGATGGGAATGTGCACACGTATACGGCACGAATGGTGGCGAAGGGCTTTACTCAAACTCCCAGAGTTGACTATGATGAGACCTTCTCACCAGTTGTGAAAATTAAGTCTATTAGGGTGATGCTAGCCATTGCCGCATTTCATGATTATGAGATATGGCAAATGGATGTTAAGACCGCTTTCCTTAATGGGAAGTTAGCTGAGGATGTTTACATGGCTCAGGCAGAGGGTTTTGTCGATCTGAAGCATCCAAATAGAGTGTGAAAGCTTGAGAAGTCCATTTATGGACATAAGCAAGCATGTCGCAGATGGAATCTTTGCTTTGATGAGAAAGTCAAAGAGTTTGGATTTGTACGAAGCGAGGATGAATCATGTCTATATGTCAAAGCCAGTGGGAGTATAGTTAGCTTTCTCGTTTTGTATGTCGATGACATACTGCTCATAGGAAACGACATCCCGACTCTGCAGGAGGTAAAGTCCTGGCTCGGGAAGTGCTTCGCTATGAAGGACCTCAGAGAGGCTTCCTATATTTTGGGAATAAGGATAGTGAGAGAAAGAAGTAAGAGACTAATAGGACTTACTCAGAATACTTACTTAGATAAGGTACTAAAACGTTTTAGTATGGAGAACTCGAAGAAGGGAGAACTACTGATACAAAGTAATACAAAGTTGAGTAAGACTCAAAGTCCGAGTACCGAAGCCGAGATAGCTGAGATGAGCCGAGTACCTTACGCTTCTGCAGTTGGCTCAATCATGTATGCTATGACATGTACTCGTCCTGATGTGGCCTTTGCTTTGATCATGGTCAGTAGATATCAAGGGAATCCTGGAAGAGCGCATTGGATTGCGGTCAAGAACATCCTTAAGTACCTTAGGAGGACCAAGGAATGGTTTCTAGTCCTCGTAGGGAGTGACGACTTAAAGGTGTGAGGGTATAGTGACGCTAGTTTCCAGACCGACAGGGACAACTACCGTTCACAGTCGGGATGGGTATTTACCCTTAATGGAGGAGCGGTAACTTGGAAAAGTTCCAAACAGGAAACTGTATCTGATTCAACGTGCGAATCAGATTGCAGCGAGTGAAGCGTCAAAGGAGGCAATATGGTTGAAGAACTTCATTGGCGATCTTGGAGTTGTGCCTGCTATAAAGGAGCCCATGGAAATTTTCTGTGATAATGAAGGAGCGGTTGCCATGACCAAGGAACCGAGGGATCATGGTAGATCTCGGCATATCGACAGAAAATATCACTTTATTAGACATCGAGTAGAAGAAGGACACCTCGTGGTTAAGAGGATATCATCAGAAGATAACCCAACAGATCCGCTTACGAAGGGACTGAACAGGGTTAAGCACTTGTAGCATGCTAGGAGTATTGGGTTGAAGGATGATATTAGTTTAGATTAGATAGTTTTAGAAACATGTAATAGGTAAATGTAATAGACATTTGATGATTAAATAAAAGAGTATTGTTTATAAGTAAAGTTACTATCTTATGTTAATTGTTTAGCTATTGTTTCACTTTGCATATTTTGACTTCCAGAATAATTGAGTTTATTAAGAATAATCGAATTATTCAGACTGTCCACAATAGTTCATATGTTGGAAGTAAGTATGAATGAATATTGTCATGAATTGGTGTGTAGATTGTCTAAATAATATTAGACATAGCAAAGGTTTTCTGCAACGTTCATGAGTGCTTATGAACAAGTTTTGAGCATTGGAATAAACCCACGCTTGCTGGAATCACTTTGGGGTGATCGCAAGATGATAATATCATATGGTCTTAAAACCTAGATATATGGTTTATTATTTACTAATTGGTTGTACATTGATAATGCGAAACCGCATCAGTAAATTGATTTCATAAAACGCATTGTTGTGTATAGTTGATTAGTCGATAAGTAAATGCATATAAGTCGAAGTTTATCTGTTACTTTTATCCTAAGAGGGTAAAAGCGATATCACGGCCGCTCGATGATTTGATTTGACTTATGTGTCGGGCCCGGTCAGGACTGAATTGATGTGTTCAATTAAGTTCTATGTTAAATAAATCTGAGATCAAGAAACTAGTTGCTGGACAATAAGTATGACAATGTTTCATGAAATCGTTTGCACGATATCAAAACAGAGGATTGTATGATCCCTTATCTAAAGGACAAGTTACTGATAAGATCAGAGTTGACAGCGTCTTTGAGAGCTACAATTGCTGATCGGATTGTGTTTGCGTTTATAGTTACTAGACTTATCCAAGTGGGAGACTGTTGGATTAGTGTCTTAGGCTGTAACTATATTTGGAAAGTACTTGACCCGATTGTGCATGGTCCTTTTGGGTTGCCTTCACCATAGCAACTTGACAGGGTGATTTATATAGAGAGAAGAGATATTGTTATTAATGTATTATAAGAATTATATATTAAAGGAATAATAATATTATTTGATTAATATAAGTCATAAATTAATTAGGAACTAATTTGGTGACTTAAAGAGATTAATTGATGAAAGGGGTATAAATTATCAAATGTGTGATAGTTGTATTTTGAGCTAAGAATCCTTATGGATATGGGGTGGACGATTTTAGGGATGTGGATCACCTAGAAATCGTCCAAGGCCTTATCTAGAAGGGATATTGGATTGCTTTGAGGCTAAGTTATCCAATTAGGGTTTTAGGGTAAAACCCTAGGAGCTCACAGTATAAATAGACCCTTTGGGTTGTGGAAATCGGCACCCTTCTTATTGAAGTAACCCTAGAGCCGATTTCCTTCTTCCTTACCTCTCTCAAATCATCTTCTTGCTAGTTGGTGTTTGTAAGCCATTAGATGAGTGACAATTGTGACTCTAAGCTCCAAGAAGAAGAAGGTTTCAAGCAAGTAACTCAAGGTATTATTCTAGATCTGTTTTCATATGTTTTGATTGTTAGTTTACACTAGACCTAACCATGAAAGTCTTGGATATATTGCATGTTCAATTAGAGAAACGTAGATCCAAGCTATAGGGTTGTATGTGCACATAGGAAAGATCTTATGTCTAAAACCCATCATATAACTCATAATAATAGCCCAAATAATTATATTAAAAATTGCGTAAGCGTAGCTCACTTACACCGGATTTTAAAGAAAATCGGGACTTTATTTAGAGCAGCGTTTCGAAACCGAAAGACCCTTTTTCTCGGGACTCCGGGGGCCTCGGGGCTTCCTTCGGGTGATAGGGGGTTTACCTAGGCTTAGGAGAGGTTATGGGGGTAGTGAGAGAAAGTAGAAGGATTTGGTGTGAGAGAAGTGGCTGCCCTCGGCCTCCTTTTATAGGCGAGGCTTCAGACTTACGCTAGGCGTACTGAAGTCTTACGTTGGGCGTATGTTCGGATAAGGCTTTCAGCTGGCTTCGCACATGGATCTCGGAGTGGATAAGAACCGGAGTATGTGGGGCGTAGGCGAGGGGTGGTGTGTCGCAATCCGAAGCAACTTCTGAGACCATCATCGGACGGTTGTGGTGTTGCCATGTCATCGATTTAGCAAATGACTTCGCAATTTCATGCTTCAACTTTAAAAATTCGTAACTTTTGCGTATGAGCTCCGTTTTCGACGTTCTTTATATCCACACGAAGGTGGGAGCGTACTCTACAACTTTCGTTTAGACTTCGTCGGCTAATTTTGAAACGATTTTATATTTTATATTATTAACAGGCTGGGACAGGAGTGGTCCGTTAAATTCTCATAACGTCTTCATCCGACGTCTGTTTTCGCCCATCTTTTTCTCGTTTTGCTACTCTTAACAAGATCTTCGATTCTCGTTCAGGTCATGTCGGCTAAAAACCGCTCGATCTAATATTCAAATTTCAGGTTATACATTGGTAATCCAAAACTTCGAAAAATCATAACTTCTTCATACGAAGTCAGATTTGGGCGTTCTTTTTATCGATGTTCTTAGTTTAACATATTCTATGAATTTCGTTTAGATCGCTAAGGCTAAATCTCGCTCTATCGTAAATTCTCTATTTACGCTTCCTGGTATCGTGCCGGTTCCGTCGCGAAACTTCGACGGGTCATAACTTCTTCGTTATAACTCGGATTTCGGCGTTCTTTATATCCCCAGAATCCTTGTTTCGACGACTACAACTTTATATAAAGATATAGGGATTATATCACACTTTAATTTTGATGCTTATTTTTATTCTTTATTAATTATACAATTATAATTAAATAATAAGCACATAATTCACATAATACTCAAATATTTCATCTTTATTACTTCAAAAAGAGTTACAATAGTTGGACTAGACTATTACATTGTCAAAAATGCTTATCCCTGAAACCCGGGCGTTACAATTCTCTCCCCCTTAGGATGATTCCGCCCCGGAATCATGCATCAGCAAACAGATGTGGATAGCGACTCATCATGTCATCCTCTATTTCCCACGTGAGATTCGGCCCATTCGAATGCTTCCATCGGACTAGCACTAAGTCGGCCATCTTGCATCGTAACTTCTTAGTCGTACGGTTAACAATTGCCTCATGATCTTCGATCAGCCTTTTATTCACATCCATCCTTAACTCTGAGATTGGAATTATGTTGGGAACTTCTCCCATGAATTCCTCAAATAACACACATGGAAGGTGTTATGAATACCATCGAGTTCTTCGGGCAATTCCAGCTTGTAAGCTTGGTTCCCAATCTTCTGAAGAACTTTGAACGGTCCAATAAATGTTGGACTCAACTTTCCTCGTTTCCCGAATCGTATAAGTCCCTTCCACGGTGAGACTTTAAGCAAAACCGAATCCCCAACTTCGAAGGTTATAGGTCGTCTTTTCTTGTCAACATAGCTCTTTTGATGATCCTGGGCTGCTAACATTCTTTCCCTAATCACCTTCAACTTCTCAGCAGTCTCATGGACTATCTCGAGGCCCATAAACTGCTTCTCTCCGACTTCAAGCCAACAAGACGGCATACAACACTTCTGTCCACACAAGGCTTGATAGGGTGCCATCTTGATGCTCTAGTGGAAACTGTTGTTGTAGGAGAATTCTACCAGAGGTAAGTGCACGTCCCAATTCCCTTGGAACTCAAGGGTACATGCTCTCAGCATATCTTCCAGTGTCTGAATCGTTCTTTCGCTCTGACCATCAGTTTGCGGATGGTAAGCAGTACTCAAACTTAACTTTGTACCCAACTCCTCCTGCAGACTCCTCCAAAACCTCGACATGAAACGACTATCACGATCTGATACGATTATAAGAGGAACACCGTGAAGTCTTACAATTTCCTTCATGTAAGCATTTGCGAGCTTATCCATAGACCACTTCTCGTGGGCTGCTATGAAGTGTGCACTCTTAGTGAAACGATCCACGACTACCCAAACCATGTCGTGACCGTTCTTCGTCCTGGGCAGTTTAGTCACAAAATCTATGCTGATGCCTTCCCATTTACCCATGGGTACAAGTAAAGGTTCTAAACTACCATACGGTTTCTGATGTTGTGCCTTAACTCTCACACATGTCACACACTCAGCCACATACTTCGCAACATCGAGTTTCATCGTCGGCCACCAATAGTAGGGTTTTAAGTCCCTATACATTTTAGTGCTACCAGGATGAATTGAGTACATGGTCTTGTGTGCTTCTTCCATCAGAAGATCTCTTATTCCTCCCGTCTTAGGCACCCAAATCCGATCTTGGAATACCTTCAGTCCTCGACTGTTTGTACCGAACACTAACGTTTTTCCCAAACGTTCTTCCTTTCGGTCATTCTTCTCTAAGCTTCTTCTTGGGCTTTCCTGATACTTTCCATAATTATCGAGATGACTTCAATTCTCAACACTCTTGGCCTTTTTCTTTCAAGGTTGAATTCCCGACTGAGAGCATCAGCGACAACATTTGCTTTACCGGGGTGGTAAAGTATCTCATAGTCGTAATCCTTGAGTAACTCTAGCCAGCGTCGTTGCCTCATGTTCAATTCTTTCTGATTAAATAGATATTGTAGACTCTTATGATCGGTGAACAACTTGCACTTCGTGCCGTAGAGATAATGCCTCCATATCTTTAGAGAAAATACTACCGCCGCCAACTCCAAATCGTGAGTGGGGTAGTTCTTTTCGTGCTCTTTCAATTGTCGAGATGCTTATGCTATCACCTTTTCTCTTTGGTTCAGAATACAACCCATCCCGACTCTAGATGCATCACTGTAAACTGCGAAGTCTTCAACTCCATTGGGTAGAGAAAGTATCAGTGTTTCACATAACTTCTTCTTCAGCTTCTCGAACGCTTCTTCATGCTTCTCATTCCACGTATAGGTAGCTCCTTTATGGGTAAAAGCTGTCAATGGAGCAGATATCGAAGAAAATCCTTGGTTAAATTGTCGGTAATATCCGACTAATCCTAGAAAGCTTCGGATCTCCGTGGGACTCTTTGGACGTTCCCACTTCATTACAGCTTCGATTTTTGCAGGGTCAACCATTATCGCTTCTTGGTTAACCATGTGACCCAAGAATTGAACTTCTCGGATCCAAAAATCACACTTGGAGAATTTTGCAAAAAGCTTCTCCTTCTTCAACACTTCTAATACTTCCCGTAGATGCTTTCCATGCTCCTCTTGGCTTTTCGAGTAGATCAGAATGTCGTCGATGAACACTATCACGGATTTATCGAGAAATGGTTTATAAACCCTATTCATCAAATCCATGAATGCTGCTGGAGCATTGGTTAGTCCGAATGACATAACCAAGAACTCGTAGTGTCCATATCTCGTTCTAAATGCAGTCTTCTCAATATCCTGCTCTCTTACCTTCAGCTGATGATATCCTGACCTAAGATCGATTTTTGAGAAGTAGCTCGAACCTTGCAGTTGATCGAATAGGTCGTCATTCCTCGGAAATGGATACTTACTCTTTACCGTTGCCTTGTTCAGCTCTCGGTAGTCTATACACATTCTCATACTTCCGTCCTTTTTCTTCACAAATAACACCGGGGCTCCCCAGGGTGATAAACTAGGTTGAATGAAATCGTTGTCTAACAGCTCCTGAAGTTGCGTCATAAGCTCCTTCATCTCCGTCGGTGCTAATCGGTAAGGTGCCTTTGCTATCGGTGTTGTTCCTGGTAACAAGTCTATACGAAACTCCACTTGCCTATCAGGTGGTAATCTGGGAAGATCTTCGGGAAAGACTTCCAGATAATCACACACAACCGGTATATTCTGCACCTCTTTCTTCTCCTTCTTAGCATCGATTACAAATGCAAAGTATGATGCACATCCTTTGGACAAACATTTCCTGGCTTTCATCAGGGAGATGATTCCAGAATTCACTCTGCGTTTGTCCCTGTACACCATAAATGATTCCTTTCCGGGTGGGTTTACCCTTACTATCTTCTTTCGGCATTGAATCTCAGCATCGTTGGCGCTAAGCCAATCCATACCCAAAACGATGTCGAAACCGTTTAACTCTATGGGTAATAGCTCTTCATGGAATTCGTTTCCGTTTAGGTCGATGACTACGTTCTTAATACGATTACTAACAGGTACGAACTTGCAACTGGCAACTTCTACAATCAGGGCATTATCAAGTTTTTCTACAGCCAATGTTAATTTCCCACTAAATTTATGCGACACAAAGGAGTAGTTGGCTCCGGAATCAAATAGTATATTTGCAGGCAAACCATTTACAAGAAAGGTACCTGAAGCGACGTCTGCTACCTCCTTCACAGCCTTGAGCGTCATCTGGAAGGCTCTCGCCTTCGGCTTCGGTGGTATGTTAGGCCTTCCTGCATCTTTCTTCTTTGGGAAATCCTTAGCAATATGCCCCTCTTCACGGCACTCGTAGCACACCCTCTTGTTGATGGTGCACTCATTGGTATAGTGCCCCGTTTTCCCATACTTGTAGCAGGTTACTTCCTCGCTACATTTTCCCGAGTGCTTCTTCTTGCACTTCTAGCACCATTTCAATTCATTTCCTCCCCCCCCCCCCCCCGAGCTTCTTTGAACCAAACTTGCTCTTCTTTTTGTTCGGTTTAGCAGACCCTTCAAATTTCATCTTCTCGCCAACCTCAACTTTGCTGGCAGCCCTTCCCTTAATCATATCCTCCACAGACTTGGCAGCCCAGATACCTGCCTCCAGAGTAGGTGCCTGACGCACTGGCACTGCATACTCCCATGGGAGTCCCTTAGCGTACTTTTCGATCTTTGTCAGCTCATCCGAAACAAGACGCAAGGAAAACTCCATCTTTTCTGTGAAGTTGTTCGTGTATTCATCGATTGACATGCTTCCCTTCTTCAGGGTTAGAAACTGGCTCTCTAGCTCGAGCAGGTTTTGAACTGAGCAGTACTTTCGTTTAAATTGCGCCAGAAATTTACCCATGTCAGTTGCAGGGGCTCGTTGGGGCTTAAAGTCTTCCCCAAGGTATTCCACCAACGTACAGCGCCTCCTCGAAACTGACGCACTACAAACATGGTCTGTAGTTTTCCTTTGCAACCGCACATCATGAAGGCTAACTCCATCTCCAAGATCCAATCCATGACCCCGATCGGATCTTCCTTTCCCGTGAAAGTCGATGGCTTGCAAGTCAGAAAATCCTTGTACTTGCATCCATTTCTTTCGACTCCTTCATCTTGGTTTTTTTGTTGAACTATCAGTGGGTTGAGTTGACCAACAGTTCCACTGTAGTCTCCCTCCTCAGTATGCCCTTCGTTCAACTCGGGCTGTTCGATCTGAATAGTCACTTCCCCTCGATTTTGCTGGAGCAAACGTCTGGTTTCCTCCATTTGACGATCCAAAATCGCCTGGATCATCGCTTTCACTCCGGCCATCGTTATTGGCTCAGCAGCGGCTTCCACAACTGGTATTTGCTCAATCACTTTGGGGTTGGTTTCTGTTCCCATTTGCATTCACGTTTCCGCTACGGGTACTTTCCATCTTGATCTATACACCGAATAAGGTGAATTTAGATCTTTATTTAGGACTGATGTTCAAATCATCCTTATCTCTCCGAAACGTTTACATGTTAGTTCTAATATCGTAGTCGTACGTTTAGAATCCTAAACACATAAGGTTTCCAGATCCGTTCGGCAACAGACCATAGATCTGAACAAATAATAGCATGTCAGGCACAATGCATTTAGCACATAAAAGCATTTTAGGCATAATTCCTAAAATAAGCTAGTGCTCACACCTCACAATCATTGCTTAGCATTCTAAGTTTAAGTCTAGAAATCCTACAAATTCCTAGTTCGCTTAAACTAATGCTCTGATACCAACTGTGACATCCTCATTTTCACGGCCAGAAAAGACCGATTTGTTTATGCTTTGTTTAAAAATCAGAGTATTATTTTAAATAAAGGTGTTGCGGAATTTGTCCCAAAACAAAATATGATAAAGATTTATCAAAAGCATTTCCGTAGAAATGTATTTCATTAAAAAGACTCGGGATGTCATGTTCGATACAGATCATAAGCATAAACAATACAGCATAGGCCTTACTACATTATTCCGTATTTACAGGCCTAAAATCCATTAATCTCTCATCCCAAGACATCACATCTATGCTCATGCGCCACTATCTGTAATACAAGAAACTGAGTGGGTCAGGCTTGGGAGCCTGGTGAGCACATAGGGTTTTCAGCCCACAATAAATAAGTTATTAGCTTTATCAAACCAAACAAACCCTATTACTCGTTCCCGTTATCCTCACTTTACGTCCCTAAAACATCTAACACAAGGGACCTAGTCTAAGGACTAGCATCGGGATGGAAACTACTGCTAAGGGGATTCCTCAGCAATAAATGTCCTTAAGGCAACCATGTGGGGGATGGAGTACACCTGGTGGGCACACAGTTCAAATAAACATCTACAGGTTGCAAGCCTGCTAGTGTTCCACTGGACTGTCTAGAATAGTCCGTGGTCATCATCTATACTCCGCTAGATGACTGGATCATCAATAACATCTATAACGAGGCCTCTCATTATTTCATTTTATTACATAGCAACTAATACATCTACCCATGTTTTACCCCAACATTTTCGTTGATATAAAATACATATACAGTTTAAATCATTGAAAACATGTATAAAAATGTTCATCCAGCACAGATAGCAAGTATTCAGGTAATATGCACACATAGCACGTAATTTATATAAAATACTTCATATCTATGTGTAAGCTGAAAGTAACTATGCACTCACTTGAAAGGTGGTGACTCAGCACTCGGACAGCGCTTCGATACTCTCAAAACAATTTTCCTTCGATAAAACCTAGTACCAATACCAATAGAGTTTAGTCTAACGATAATCGCGACTAATTAATAGTCTAGCTATTATTATTATTATTATTATTATTATTATTATATAAGCGTTAAATAATACTCAATATAACTCATAATAATAGCCGAATAATTATTTTAAAGACCTAATAACATTACTATAATTATTAGAAAGCTATATTAAAAATTGCGTAAGCGTAGCACGCTTACAGAGAATTTTAAAGAAAACCGGGACTTTATTTGGATCAGCGTTTCGAAACCGAAAGACCCTTTTTCTCGGGACTTCCTTTGGGTGCTAGGGGTTTACCTAGGCTTAGGAGGGGTTAGAGGGGTAGTGAGAAAAAGTAGAGAGAGAAAGTAGAAGGATTTGGTGTGAGAGAAGTGGCTGCCCTCGGCCTCCTTTTATAGGCGAGGCTTCGGACTTACGCTGGGCGTACCGAAGTCTTACGCTGGGCGTAAGTTCGGATAAGGCTTCCAGCTGGCTTCGCACGTGGACCGATCTCGGAGTGGATAAGAGTCGGAGTACGCGGGGCGTACTCGTCCTCGGACGCGGGGCGTAGGAGAGGGGTGGCATGTCGCAATCCAAAGCGACTTCTGAGACCATCATCGGACGGTTGTGGTGCTGCCACGTCATCGATTTAGCAACATACTTCACAATTTCATGCTTCAACTTTAAAAATTCGTAACTTTTGCGTATGAGCTCCGTTTTCGACGTTCTTTATATCCACACGAAGGTGGGAGCGTACTCTACAACTTTCGTTTAGACTTCGTCGGCTAATTTTGAAACGATTTTATATTTTATATTATTAACAGGCTAGGACAGGAGTGGTCCGTTAAATTCTCATAACGTCTTCATCCGACGTCCGTTTTCGCCCATCTTTTTCTCGTTATGCTACTCTTAACAAGATCTTCGATTCTCGTTCAGGTCATGTCAGCTAAAAACCGCTCGATCTAATATTCAAATTTCGGGTTATACACTGCTAATCCAAAACTTCGAAAACTCATAACTTCTTCATACGAAGTCAGATTTGGGCGTTCTTTTTATCGATGTTCTTAGTTTAACATATTCTACGAATTTCGTTTAGATCGCTAAGGCTAAATCTCGCTCTATCGTAAATTCGCTATTTATGCTTCCTTGTATCGTGCCGGTTCCGTCGCGAAACTTCGACGGGTCATAACTTCTTCGTTATAACTCGGATTTCGGCATTCTTTATATCCCCAGAATCCTTGTTTCGACCACTAAAACTTTATATAAAAATATAGGGCTTATATCACACTTTAATTTTGATGCTTATTTTTATTCTTTATTAATTATACAATTATAATTAAATAATAAGCACATAATTCACATAATACTCAAATATTTCATCTTTATTACTTCAAAAAGAGTTACAATAGTTGGACTAGACTATTACATTGTCAAAAATGCTTAGCCCTGAAACCCGGGCATTACAACTAAGTCGCTACTTGCGAAATTCGGAATGGTAGAAGATTCAAGAATCAAAGTACCAATGACATTCATAACGAGGCTAACACGGTCCTTGGACAAGCCTACAACAGATATTACTCTATATCAGCAAATGATTGGATCTTTAATGTATCTAACATCCAGTCGACCAGACATAATGTTTGTTGTTTGCTATAGTGCTAGGTTTTAGGCAAATCCTCGCGAGCCACACATGACTGCTGTGAAGAATATTCTAAGATATCTCAAAAGATCATCTTCTCTCGGAGTATGATATCCTTCAAAATCTGGATTCTTTGTGCAAGCATTTTCGGATGCTGATCTAGGTGGATGTGGTATCAATCGTAAAACCACTTCTGGGGGATGTCAGTTTCTAGATAGAAAACTAGTAAGTTAGCAATCAAAAAACAAACTTGTGTCTCCATATCTATTGTAAAAGCTGAATACATCGCAGCTGCATCATGCACTTTCCAAGTCGTCTGGGTACAAAGCCAAATTCAAGACTATGACATAAACATGAAGAGGAAACATATATTTTCTGTTTTTTTGAGTTTATTTTTTTGTTTTTATTTCTTTTTCAGAAAATTCAAAAATCACAAAAATATTTTCTTTATTGTTTTGTTTTTATTTCTTTTTCAGAAAATTCGCAAATCACAAAAATATTTTCTTTATTTTTCTATTTTATTTTTTTGGTTTTAGATCAACCAGCAGCGCTGATGCTCAACAAGTGGTATCAGAGCCAGCGGCAAGGGTTCGATTCTCTCAAGGAGCAATTTCTAAGGAAGGATTGTTGGGGGGTCAGAAATGGCATCGACCAACTCCTCACACGATGGCCTGGAGTGCCGCAATTGAATTCCTGGTGTTGGAGGGCTGAATGCGCTATATGAGTAAGGTTGCGCCCTTTCTAACACCAATTGGTTTTAGATCAACCGGTAGCATTGATGCTCAACAAGTGGTATCAGAGCCTGTGGTGAGGGTTTGATTCTCTTAGGGAGCAATTTCAGAGGGGGGGATTGTTGGGGGCCAGAAATGGCATCGACCAAGTCCTCGCACGATGGCCTAGGGTGCCATAATTGAATGCCTGGTCATGGAGGGCTGAATTCGCTATATGGGTAAGGTTGCGTCCTTTCTAACACCAATTGGTTTTAGATCAACCGGTAGTGCTGATGCTCAACAAACATTTACAATAGAAGGTTGGTAAGTGGATGGCAATGGAGTGAACAGTAGGGACAAGCAGAGGGGCTATGTGGAGAGTGATAGGTTGATAAAATGGTTGTAGAGAGTGAAGTTAGAGAGTGAGGCTATAAGAAGGATGTAATAATCACCTTAGATGTTGGAACAACATATGATTGTGGGCTAAAGTATGCAAAACACATTTTATCGAATTTAGCATGATGAGTGACATATACGCGAGATGTATCTGGATCAAGACATTGAAATCCTTTGTAACGGGCATTATAACCAATAAACATACACGGTAAGCTTCGTGGAGCCAATTTGTGTGAGGTATAATCTCGTAGATATGGAAAAACACGACACCCAAACACATGAAAAGTAGACTAATTTTTAGCCAAGTGATATAACATTTCATATGGGGTCTTGCCTTGTAAAATAGTGGATGGCAGCCAATTGATAATATAAATAGTTGATCTGAAAGCTACCACCCAGTAAGACGACAGTACATAAGAATGAAATAACAATGAAAGACTGGTTTCAATTATGATGATGTTTTCATTCAACACATCCGTTTTGAGCAGGTGTATATGGACAAGAAAGTTGATGATAAATAGAAACAAAAAATGGCCACAAATAATGTTTTTTTTATAGTGTAGTAGATTATTCATTTTTATGGCATGTCAATAGAAACAAAAATGTAACGGTCAGGATCCAGGTATTTACATTTCTTACCCTTAATATGAAAGTTTGTTGCAAATTGGTCCCTTCCGTACTGTAACATCCATAAAATTCATAAAAACTAAAAACTTTTTCAACATCCAAAAACCATTATTTATTACAAAATGTTTTCAAAATAGTTTCATATAAGAGAATCCCATAAATTAAAATCATAAAATGTGAGGAGGTGCACGATCAAGCCTTCGCCTTCTCGCGATCATCCGAAGTACCTGAAACAAAATTCAAAACTGTAAGCCTGAAGCTTACTGAGTTCCCCCAAAATACCGATACATAACAAATAGCACACATAATCACAACATGTAAAGGGTCCACAACTTTCCAGACTGGATTACCCCCTCCCCTCCAGCCCACAGTATGAGTCTGGCTTGCCTTACAGGCCTAAAGCTCATATCTGGCTTGCCCTCGAGCCTACATCATAAGTCTGGCTTGCTCTCAAGCCCACAACTTATGTATAGCTTGCCCCTTTAGTCCTCATACTGGAATATAAATGATCATCCCTCAGTGCGATCAGGCATGCTCCCCAAGCCCTCAGCTCGCATCTGGAATGCTTAGGAGTCCTCAGTATAAGTCTGGCATTCCCTCCCTGGCCCTCTACTCATATCTGGCATACTCTAGGATTTTTTGGTTACCGCACAGATTAGTACAACCTCAACATTACCCACACAACATTTCGACATGTAACAACTAAATACACATACAGATAATCAGATAGTATCACAGGTAGTCCTACATACCTACCAGACTAGCATATCAAACTAGCATGCATAACTAGCTCGTACTCAACATAACAACATCTACCAAGATATTAATCTAACAGGCTGGCCTTGGTGCCTTTGACCCCAAAGTATAGCGAGGAAAACTCACCTCGCGATGTCGAACTGAACTAAAAACCCTCGGTTGCTGACTCACAAAAAATCCCGAACTATCACAATAAAACAAACACCGATCAATAGATGGGAATATAAATCTTAACTAAGGGCCTAAATATAGGGTAATAGTCCATTCTACCCTTTCCTTAAGTTGGTCCAAGGCCCAACCCCAAATCCTTAATCTACAAGCCCAATATACAAGGCCCATAGTTGGCCCAATTTTTCAAATTGGGCTCAACTCACTAATTGGGCCACATTCTAAGATCCACTTCCAAGATTAACCCAAAAAACTCTTATTCAGAAAGTCCAGCAAGGGCCCAAGCCAAACTGGCCCAAAGGTGGCCCAAATCCGAAGCCCAGCTCGCAAAAACCCAACTAGAGGGTGTATGATGGGTGTACCCTGAAGCTACGTCAGGCATACATGAGCCTTGCATTGGCTGGAAAATGGGGATGTTGACTGTGTACGTGGGGCGTACTGCTCTCTACACAGGGCATACCCTCGCTGAGTCCAAAACCCTAATAAGTGCTTAATGGCTTAAGCACTTAAGCCCATATTCCAGATCCATTGACCAAATGTGTCTTAGAACCATAAAGTCTCAAACTTTAAGACTTTGAACATCCATAAAGTTCTTAATGTAAGTTATTAATACATTAATACCTTCCTACCACATGCATGGGACACTTCTAGCCATTGGGACCTCATTTTTATCACTTACAACCCTTCATAAGGTCTGAAAGGATAGCTTAACACGTCCAAAACATAACATGCACAATATTGGGATTGTTTAGGACAAGAAAGGTGTCATAAAGCTAACAAGGCAAGATCTACATCATATAAGCATAAAGGCAAAAGCTTTTTACCTCCTGGAGCTTCTATAGGATGAGATAACATTAGATCTTCAAGCTTGCCTCACTTTTCCAACTCCTTGATGCAACTTCTTCTTCTTCAACTACTCAAAATACACAGTTTTATCTCATACACTCAAGAGAGAGGTTAGGGTTTGGGGAAATGGCTCAAAACTGTGGAGACTAAAATGGTAGAGGGTTACGAGCTCATAAGGATACTTATATACCACCAAAACCCTAAATATTAGGGTTTTCCCCTGACCTGAGTACGCCCAGCGTACACAAGTGTACGCCGTACTAGGGCACGCCTAGTACGATCAACGTACCCTTATGTACGCTGAGCATACTGCTCCTTATCCAAAGTTGCAACTTTAACCATTTGGGTATCACATGGCTACACCCTTTCATTCCTAAGGACCAAAAATGACAAAATAATAATAAATGGGAGGATTCGGAAATACGTGCAGATCTTGGGATGTTACAATTCTCCCCTACTTAACCTAGACTTCGTCCTCTAGATCTACCGCAACAAACAAATCTAGATAATGCTCCCGCATCTCCGCCTCCGGCTCCCAAGTCCACTCAAAACCCCTTCGATTCTGCCATTATACCTTCACTAAAGGTACTTCGTTGTTCCTCAGGACCTTCACCTTTCTCTCCACTATAGTTATGGGTCTCTTGACATAATTCAGACACTCTTCCACCTGAATTTCATCCAATGACACGATCACACCCTCATCCGATTTGCACTTTTGAAGCTGCGATATATGGAAAGTGTTATGGATCTGACTGAGCTCCTCAGGGAGGTCTAGCATGTACGCAACCTTGCCCACCCTGGAAATAATGCAGAATGTCCCAATATATCGTCGACCCAAATTTCCACTCTTCCTAAAGTGAATCACACCCTTCCAGGGTGAGACCTTCAGTAGTACCATGTCACCAACCTGAAACTCCAACTCAGATCGGCGCCGGTCAGCGTAACTCTTCTGCCGACTCTAAGTGGTCTATAATCACTGGCTGATTTGTTAGATCGTCTCTGTAGTCTACAAAACCACCTCAATCCGACCCATGACCCAGTGTCCAACCTCACCCTAACAGACTGGGGTATGACATCTTCGTCCATACAACAGCTTATAAGGTGGAGCACCAATACTGGAATGGAAGTTGTTGTTGTAGGAGAACTCTTCAAGGGGTAGGTAGGAGTTCCAGCTACCACTGAAGTCAATAACATAGGCTCGCAACATATCCTTGAGGGTCTGGATTGTCCGCCCACTCTGGCTGTTAGTCTGCAGATGATACATGATGCTGAAATGCAACCTTGTGCCCAGTTCCTCATGGAACTTCTGCCAGAAACGGGAGGTGAATCGAACATCACGGTCTGAGACAATAGAGACTGGCACCCCATGGCAAGCAACGATCTCGCGGATATATACATCAGCTAACTTCTCGGCCAATTAACTCTCCCAGATGGCCAGGAAATGGGTGCTCCTGGTCAATCGATCCACGGCGACCCATATAGCATCGTACCCCTTCGCTGTCTTCGGAAACTTGGTGATGAAATCATGATCTTCTCCCATTTCTACATGGGAACCTCCAAAGGCTGTAGTTGGTCATACGGACTCTGGTGCTCGGCATTGACCATCTTGCAGGTCAAGCACCTCTAGACATACAAAGCGATCTCTCTCTTCATGCATGGTCACCAGTAACTCAAGCTCAGATCCCGATACATCTTGGTGGCCCCTAGGTGAATAGAGAAACGAGACTTATGAGCCTCCTCTAGTACAATCTTTCTGACCACACCAAACATCAAAACACACACCCGAATGCAACGGGTCAACAACCCACGACTATCCTGTACAAATCGGGTGATTTAGCCTTTAATCCTCTCAAGCTTCTAGTTCTCTTGTCCTACACCCTCAGCCCGAGCCTCCCTGATCAGGCTCACAAGTGGAGAATCCACAGATATCCTCATACACGTCGCTGGAACAGAAGATCTGGACGAATAACGGCTCAGGGCGTCCGCCACCACGTTTGCTTTACTCGGATGGTAAAGGATCTCGCCCTCATAATCCTTGACTACGTCCAGCCACCTACGCTACCTCATGTTCAGGTTCGGCTCATCCATGATATGTCTCAGGCTCTTGTGTTCCATGTATATGGTATAACGGACCCCGTAGAGGTAATGTCTCTAGATCTTGAGGGCGAACACCACCGCTCCCAACTCAAGATCGTGCGCGGGAGATCTCTTCTCATGTGGCTTCAACTGCAGCGACGCATATGCTATTACATGTCCCCTCTACATGAGAACTTCTCCCAATCTGGTGATGGATGCATCACATAACACCACGAAATCCTCAACTCCCTCCAGGAGGGTCAAGACTGGAGCCTTGCAAAGTCGTTGTCGAGGGGTCTCAAATGCCGTCTGTTGCTCAGGGCCCCACCAGAAATCCACCCCCTTCCTCGTCAGATGAGTGAGGGGTACTACAATCTTGGAGAAATATTGAATGAACCTCCGGTAGTACCCTTCCGGTCCTAGAAAACTCTTGATATCCGAGGGAGATTTAGGGACCTCCCACTGCATAACCGCCTTGATCTTGTCCGGATCGACAAAAATCCAGTTGGATAAGGTGTCTAAGTCCATAACTATATTTGGTATGTACTTTAACCGAGAGTAGCATGGTCCATTTGGGTTGCATTTCACCGAACAATTTGTGAGGATGGACTTTTGAGAAAAGGTTATTTATGATTTATTAATATGTATAAGTTCTAATATATTAATGTGAAATCATATTATTTAATTAGTATTGATCAAGAATTAATTTGGAATTAATTTTGTCATCAAAAGAGACTAATTATATATATGGGGATTGATTGTGTAAATCATTCATTCTTATAAAGTGGGCTTATGATCCATAGTTCTTTATGTTGGGCTAAACCCATGTGGTGACCCATGGATACTCCATGGAGGTTAAAACCCATGGAGCCTAAGGAATGTGGAAGGTCAGGCACATTAGGGTTTGCATGGTGTAACCCTAATCATGACACACTATATAAGAAACCCTCTAGCCCATGAAATCGGCACTAGTGTACCTTTAGAAGAGCATATCCGATTTTGTGTGCGAGAAACATTCTCTCAAGTCTTCCAATTGTTGGTGGTGATTTGTGGTTCCATTCGAGGCATTCACATTATTGGTGGTAGGCTCCTAAAGCTCCAAGTTAACAAGCTACAACAAAGGTAAGTCATCTAACTAGATTTTTGTAGTGTATATACTCCATAGTATGCTAGTTAGGATGATGCTTTGGATAATTGAAAGTTTGTATGTATAATAGAGAAAACATAGATCCAAAGCATCTAGGGTTGCATGTACACCATAGGACTGTTACAATGCTTAAAACCCATCAAATCCCCTCCTGGTTAACGAGGTGTCCAAGGAACTGAACCTCTCACAACCAAAACTCGCACTTCAAGAACTTAGCATAAAGTCGTTCTCGCCTCAAAACTCCCAAAAGCTCGCGGAGATGCTCCTCATGCTGCTCTTTGATCTTGGAATACACCAAGATATCATTTATGAACATAATCACTGAGCGATCGAGCATCGGTCTACATACCAAATTCATCAGATCCATGAATACTGTTGGTGCGCTGGTGAGCCCAAACGGCATCACCACGAACTCGTAATGTCCGTAACGAGTCTGGAATGCGGTCTTCTCCACGTCCTCTTCCCTCATCCTGACCTAATGGTACCCAGATCTCAAATTTATCTTGGAGAAGCAAGATGCTCCCTGTAGCTGATCAAAGAGATCATCATTCCGGGGAAGAGGATAACGGTTCTTCACCGTCAATTTGTTCAACTCCCGATAATCGATGCTCATCCGGTATGAACCATCCTTCTTCTTGACGAAGAGAATTGGTGCTCCCTACGGAGAACTACTGGATGAATGAATTTCTTGCCTAAGCTCCGGTATGCATCTCAGGTGGTGCTAATTGGTACGACGCCTTGGCGATAAGGGCCGCACCTGGCAAAAGGTCGATCCTGAACTCAACCTGCCTCTTCGGAGGCACTCCGGGTAACTCCTCTGGAAACACATCAGTGAACTGTCTAACGACTGGAACCTCTGAAACTGAGACCTAATCCACAATCCGTGTATCCACCATATACGCTAAATAACCCGGACACCCGTACTGAATGTACTGCCAAGCCCTGGCGGCTGAGCAAAACTCTGAACCCAACATGGTTCCCTGACCATAGATAACCAGCTCTCCCCTACTTGGGGTTCAAACTACCACACGCTAACCCTCGCAGTCGATCATGACAGCAAAGCGACTCAACCAGTCCATACCCACTATCACACAAACGTCCCCCATGGGAATCAAAATCAAGTCAATTGGAAAGGAAACCCCTAAGACCTCTAGGTCACAACCGCGATAGACTGAAGATGCAGAAATTTCATGTTCGTTGGCGATGGAGACTCACAACAGACACTCTAGCTCTCCTAAAGGCAAACCGAACTCCCTACTAAATGATCGAGACACAAATGACCGACTCGCCCCCGAGTCAAACAAATACCAAAGCAGGAAAAGAGTTCACTAAGAACATACCTAACATAGATACAACTCATATGAGCATAAAATATTCATAATCAATAAGATAAGGGATAGAAACATACCGGCCACCACATCTGGTGCTGTCCTGGCCTCCTCGGCCGTTAGTTGGAATGCACGTCCCCGAGCCTTCGGGGGCTCTACTCTACCCTGGCTCCCGTCAGTGATCCTCAGTGTAGTTGGCGTGGGAGCCTGTGCTGGCTTGGCGGCAAGCAACGGATAATTGGCCTTCACGTGGCCAACCTGATCACAGTGGTAACAGATCCTCACACTCGGAACCGAGGCGGGCTGGCGACAATCCCTCACATAATGCCCCTCCTTGACACGTTTTTCGCACCCACTACCAGATCAAAAAAATCTAGAATGAGCCTTCCTGCACTTCCCATAAGTGCAGCCACGCTGACCTCCAGAACTAGAATCAGCGGTCTTGGACCGCTTCGGCACTGGCTGCGACTGCATCGTAGCATGCCTCTGCTCTCTCAACTGCAGCTTAAACTCAATCTCATGCCACCTAGCGGCCTCCTATAACTCCAGTAACGTATCATAACGCTGGGTAGCAACAAACTGTTTGATGTCAGTCTTGAGCATGCGCAAATAATGTGTCATCTGAACCTGCTCCGAAGCAAACTCTGGGAAAAACATCGCCCTCTCAGTAAGCATATGAGTGATCTCCATCACCGTCTCTGATTATTGTCTCAAATCCAAAAACTCTTGTGTCAGCCGCTCTCGCTCAACTCATAGAATGTAGCGAGTGCGAAACATCTCCCTGAATTGATCCTAAGTAACTGCAGCTCTCTGCTCATCAGAATACGACCCCGTCATCAATCTGCACTAGTCCTTCGCTCTAGACCTCAGCAGGTTTAGAGCACACCTGACCTTCTGGTCAGTAGGACATGAGGATGTGAAAAAGCATCCTTCAATGTCAGATAGCCACCTCATGGCTATGACCGGGTCCTAAATCCCATCGAAAGTCGGGGGCTTCATGTTATCGAAGTCCTAGTACTGGAAAGCCCGACCTATCCCTGTACCTACAGCCACCACTGCTGCGGAGGATGCAGCAGCACTGCCTCAACAGTGGCTGCGTAGCGATCATCAGAGAACTGCATCATCACGGTCTTGATAGACCCGAACATCTCCAGAATCTGACCCCGGACGATAACAACCGCCTCCTCACGGATGATCTCCCTAACAGGGTCCTCTGACAAGCCTGGCCCACCCTGACTACTAGTACCCGATCCCGACCCGGATCCGGTCTCAAATCGCGTCGTAGTCACCATACTGAAAATATACCAGGAAGATATCTAGCATTCCATATAATAACGGGGAACCAACTCCCAACAAAGCCCTAGGGGTTGTGACTTCTTTGCTACGCGTATGGGTCATGTGCTTTCAGTAGTACGGGCCCATACTGTCTTCCATACCTACCCATATTTGTCTCAAGGATCATCACAATGCTCTAAAAATATACATAAGCATAGGTGAACGCTCAATCCTCACTCCTAGAGGAAGGCTAAACATCTCACAACTGGCCGACTAACCCCACACAACTCATCCATGAAACTCCCACCAACCCTGCAACAATAGTGTATGGTAGCCATACATAACGTTGGAACCTATAGAAATTCGAATATCTGATCTTACCCTAAGCCCTTCATCAATCAAGAACAGGAAATAAGGCCAAACCAAACATTCTCAGGCTATAAGATCTTAGTTATATACGATCGTGATACATACACTAAGAAACTATAGTAATGATGTCAATTTCATAAAAGAAAAACCCTAGGCTATTAGGCATCACATAATCAGGCAATTCTATCATGCAATTCCTGAAGATCCCTAGCCTATCACTAGCATGTTGTTCTAACATATCACAATATCAAATAACAGTTTGGTATTTTGGGGTCTACTTATTGGCTCCGACGAATCGTACACACCGCATCCTCCTATAGTATTTTGAAAACCATTTTGAAAATCTTTTCCTTAATTTGAGACTAGATTCACAAGAGTGTTCCTCCAATTCACGCAAACCAAGGCTCTGATACCAACTTGTAACATCCATAAATTCATAAAAATTTAAAACTTTTTCAACATCCAAAAAACATTATTTATTACAAAATGTTTTCAAAATAGTTTCATATTAGAGAATCCCAGAAATCAAAATCATAAAATGTGAGGAGGTGCACGATCAAGCCTTCGCCTTCCCGCGATCATCCAAAGTACCTGAAACAAAATCCAAAACTGTAAGTTCGAAGCTTAGTGAGTTCCCCCAAAATACCGATACATGACAAATAGCACACATAGTAACAGCATGTAATGGGTCCACAGCTTTTCATACATGATTACCTCCTGAGCCCACATCATGAATCTGGCTTGCGTTAAAGGCCCACAACTCATATTTAGCTTGCTCTAGAGCCGACAGCATAAGTGTGGCTTGCTCTCGAGCCCACATCTTATGTATGGCTTGCCCATTCAGTCCTCATACTAGAATATAAATGATCAGCCCTCAGTGCAAGTCTGGCATGCTCCCCTAGCCCTCTGCTCGCATCTGGAATGCTTAGGAGTCCTCAGTATGAGTCTAGAATGCCCTCCCTGGCCCTCAACTCATATCTGGCATAATCCAGGGTTTGTTGGTTACTGCATGGAGCAGTACAACCTAAACCCCACCCATACAACATGTCGACATGTAATAGCTAAATACACATACAAATAATCTGATAGTATCACAGGTAGTCCTATAGACCTACCAGACTAGCATATCAAACTAGCATGCATAACTAGCTTATACTCAGCACAACAGCAACTACTATGATATCAATCCAATGGGCCGGCCTTGGCGCCTTCGACCCCTAAGTATAGTGAGGAAAACTCACCTCACGATGTCGAACTAAATTGAAAATCATCGGTTGCTGACTCACCAAAAATCCTGAACTATCATAACAAAATGAACACCGATCAACAGGTGGAATATCAATCTTGACTAAGGGCCCAAACATAGGGTAATGGTCTATTCTATCCTTTCCTTAAGTTGGGCCAAGGCCCAACCCTAAATCCTTCATCCACAAGCCCAATATACATGGCCCATAGTTGGCCTAATTTTCCAAATTGGGCCCAACTTACTAATTGGGCCTCATTTTAAGATCCATTTCCAATATTGGCCCAAAACACTCTTATTTAGAAAGTCCAGCAAGGGCCCAAGCCAAATTGGCCCAAAGGTGGCCCAAATCCGAAGCCCAACTTGCAAAAACCATCAGAGAGTGTACGTTGGGCG
This sequence comes from Lactuca sativa, assembly GCF_002870075.4. Classification (NCBI taxonomy): domain Eukaryota; kingdom Viridiplantae; phylum Streptophyta; class Magnoliopsida; order Asterales; family Asteraceae; genus Lactuca; species Lactuca sativa. The sequence continues at coordinate 47,941,988 of NC_056628.2, forward strand.
TACCCCAAAGCTACGCGAGGCGTACACAAGCCTTGCATTGACTGGAAAATGGGGACATTGACTACGTACGCGGGGCGTACTTCTCTTTACATAGGGCGTACCCATGTTGAGTCCAACACCCTAATAAGTGCTTAATGTCTTAAGCACTTAAGCTCATATTACAAATCCATCGACCAAATGTGTCTTAGAACCATAAAGTCTCAAACTTTAAGACTTTGAACGACCAGAAAGTTCTTAATGTAAGGTATTAATCCTTTAAGACCTTCCTACCACTTGTATGGGACACTTCTAGCCATTGGGACCTCATTTTTATCACATAGAACCCTTCCTAGGGTCTGGAAGGACAGCTTAACACGTCTAAAACATAACATGCACAATACTAAGACTTTTTGGGACAAGAAAGGTGTCATAAAGCTAACAAGGAAAGATCTAAATCATATAAGCATAAAGGCAGAAGCTTTTGCCTCTTGGAGCTTCTAGAGGACAAGATAACCTTAGATCTTCAAGTTTGCCTCACTTTTCCAACTCCTTGATGCACATTCTTCTTCTTCAACTACTCAAAACACAAACTTTTAGCTCATACACTCAAGAGAGAGGTTAGAATTTGGGAAAATGGCTCAAAACTGTGGAGGCTGAAATGGTAGAAGGTTATGAGCTTATAAGGATACTTATATACCACCGAAACCCTAAATATTAGGGTTTTCCTCTGATGTGAGTATGCCCAGCGTAGTAGGGCACGACTAGTACGCTCAGCGTACCCTTATTTGAGTGTAGTTACATGATTGTTTGTTGTTAGTTTGATCTTACGCTAAAAATCAGATTATGCTTTCATGTGTTGGGTTTTTGTTTAATCTTATGCTAAAAATCAGATTACCATTGTTGTAAATGAGTTAAGAAGTTATACATCAGAATCCAAAACTCTGGTAGTGAGTTAAGAAAACATAAATCAGAATTGCTTTCCTTTGCTGATATGTGTTATGAAATCATATGTACATTTGCTGAAAATCGATTTTATTTGTTGAAATTAATTGTTAATATGTGCTGGAAATGAAATTTCTTTGTTGAAAATGTATATACTTGCTGAAACATAAAAAAATACTGTTCAATTTGTTGAAATTGCTTGTTATTGTTGCTAGAAATCATATTTTCAACTGAAATTATATCTATATAGAGTAACAGGGTAGAATGGTCATTTTTCATTAGTCAGCACATTCAGCCAGATATACTATCAAACAACCTGGTTTCTTACTCAGTTATAATTCATTACTCAGACAACCTTTCCCAGTTAGCAACTATCAAACAGAGCCTTATATGTTTGTATTTTCTTCATTTTTTAGAATGTCCTCAAATGAGTTCTTAACAATTGACATTAACTACGAATGAGTGTTTGTGCCAAAACCCCGATGTTACTGTGATGGGTTGTTAGAATTGTAAGTGATATTGTTATGGAGTTTACTGAGTTTGAAAGTTTTCTTACAGGATTGATTGGGGCTAATTTTGTATAAATATATGTTCTCCAAAATAAAGGTCTTTAATTGATGGTTTACAAATGTTGAAGTTGGATGGTGATTATGCGACATTTATTGATAAAGAATATGAACATTGGAACAAAATTAATTTATATGTCGATCACTTGTGAAAACTTGAATGACTGAATTGAAAAGCAACATCAAATTAGATATTTGAAATGCGATTGAGAAAGACACAAATGGTGATGTGGATTCCATATGGGTTAGGAAACGGGCTATCTCAAGTTAAATTCATATTCATCTATACAACGAAACAAAAAAAAATGATTTCAATTTAATTTATTTACCGGTGATGTGGATTCCATATCAAACGGGCTATCCCAAGTTAAATTCATATTCATCTATACAATGAAACAAAAAAAATTGATTTTTTTATTGGATAAATTAAAATTTAGTGGTTTTGGACATCAATCGATTAAAAAAATGTGTATCTGACAAACAATTTTACCGAACACCAGAATGTTACACTTTTTATGACAACACAAAATAAAAATCAAGTATTATAACTTTTAAATTTTACTAATACATTTTTTATGTTTTGAATGTAGGCCATAAAAAGTTAGCGAAAATAAAACCCCCGACTTCCTCTCCCACTCGATGATTATTTCCCACACACAGACGCTCACATTCATGGGGATTTTCTGAGCCTTTCCTTTGATACTAATTCTGCCTCATTTATAAAACCTGCAATCTAATGGGTTGCCGTGGGTTCGGGCGTTCGGCCCTTCCATTCTATTAATCAAAAGCAATCGCCGACGACCCATAAGGCCGGGCTCTCCCAAACCCCTTTCCCTCCGATGCCCTGACAATTTCTTCGCTTCAATCTCTCTTTCAAATCTCAATTCTGTAGAAGAAATTATATTTCCGTTTGGGAGATTATCATGACGAAACCCAAGCTCGTATTACGTCGTTCTCCGGAGGAACGCCGTCAGTTGCTAAAAGAGCACGCATCATGTAAAAGCAAACGTATGGGGGAGGTCGTCGGAGGGGCTGCAGCGGAGGTAACGGCGGTTTGTTGCTGTTTCCCCTGTGCGTTTGTCGATTTCATGGTTTTGACGATGTACAAGGTCCCGACGGGTCTGTGCAGGAACGCTATTCGCCGGAGGCGCAGCAGAATGAATCATCGCAATGGCGCTGGTGGTGGTGAGAGAAGGAACATCGACGAAGAGCTGGCGATGCATCCGGCGGTGACTGCGGCGGCGGAGAGGTTCGTTGCGCCGGAGGTGGACAGCGACGTGGCGGCGTTGGAGAATGAAATGTGGGAGAAGTTTTACGAGAGTGGGTTTTGGAGAAGTTCTTCAGGGAGAATGGAGATAGATAATGTATTCAATGACGGCAAAAACGCCGTCGTTTGAAAGGAAAATGGATACAGCCCTGCTCATGCTTACATGACATGTACTATACAAGTTTGTAATGCATTGAATACATATTTAAATTAAATAAAAAACGACCATTTTCCTCTATATTTTCTTTTAATTACATATGTAGTTCAAACTTCAAATTAGGATCAACTTAGTTTTCAGTATACAATATTAATACAGTTTATTAATTAAATATTAATAGATTACAAGAAAGATGTTGCATATAATAAAAATATTTGATATTATAAATTCAAAAAAAAAAATGGGACTTATTATTTTAGAGCCGAAACTCAATTTTAAAATAACTTTAATTAAATGTTTCAAAGGAATTTGGGAAAAGGGACACACAACACAATCAGAAAAAAAAAAAAAAAAAAAAAAAAAAAAAAAAAAAAAAAGAGTTGTACCCTTGAATTGTACGTAGGTGTCAGTGTATTTCTTTCAATCAAGCTTGTACCATGTGAATCAATCATAGTACAAGTTATACAATGTGTATCCATTATAAAATTCACATTTAATTATTATACTTCAGCTTTTTTCTTGTACCAAGTACGAACATTATCTACCATCCTTAACTTCAACTTTTTATTTGTAAGTTTCTCTATTTTAACTTTTTATTTGTTATGCATTCTATCAGCTATTTCATTTTTTTTATTTAAATTGCATAAATATATCTAAAATTAAGGTATATTAAAATTATATTTTTTTAAGGCAAATATATTTGATTAAACGATGACATAATAAATATATAAATCAAAGAGAAGTTTTATTTCATAGGACGAGAAAAATGACATGTGAAAAGTAGAAGATGGTCCATGATTTTTCTCTTTTTGCAACATTTATGCTGCCGGCTACCTGAGAGTCAGATATTTCCCAAAATATATATATATATATATATATATATATATATATATATATATATATATATATATATATATATATATATATATATATATATATATATATATATATATATATATATATATATATATATATATATATATAGGTTCAGGTTCATTTGAAACCATTTTAATTTTGTAAGACCGTGAGACCAAATCTAAAAATAATTTTAAAATGCAAAATAAATGGAAAAATCCAAAAATTCTTTTTTTAAATGTTATTTTCGGAACTTTAATTAACTAAAAAAATATAAAAAAAATAAAAAAAAATCCGTTTTTTTTTTGAAAAATACGTGAAATATTCTAAATAGAATATTTCACTGACATATTCTAAAAAATAATTTTAAAATGCAAAATAAATGGAAAAATCTAAAAATTCTTTTTTTAAATATTATTTTCGGAACTTGAATTAACTAAAAAAAATATAAAAAAATTAAAAAAAAATTCTATTTTTTTTGAAAAATACGTGAAATATTCTAAATAGAATATTACACTGTACATATTCTAAAAATAATTTTAAAATGCAAAATAAATGGAAAAATCAAAAAATTCTTTTTTTAAATATTATTTTCGGAACATGAATTAACTAAAAAAAATAAAAATAAATAAAAATAAATAAAAAATAAATAAACAAATGCGTCTCACGGTCTCACAAAATATAAGTGGTCTCAAATGAACCTAACCCTATATATATATATATATATATATATATATATATTTATATATAGTTGGGTTCAAATGTTTTCACTATCTATTGTGATTCTGGACAAATCATTTTAATTATTTTAAGAAAGTAATTAATGCATATTAAATGCTGAAGATATAATTAATACTCATTATATCTTCAACATTTAATATGCATTAATTATTTTCTTAAAATAAATAAAATGATTGGTCCAGAATCAATCATACATGTACACAATAGATAGTCAAAACAAAATAACTTAACCCTAATATATATATATATATATATATATATATATATATATATATATATATATATATATATATATATATATATATATATTGATTCTCTTGAGATAAGAAAAAAAAAATTAGAGATTGTGAGATATGTGTATAACCGTTTGATGTGCTTATGTTTGTTTCTCAAAATATGTGGTGGCATATTTGTAACTATATTGGTAACTTATTAAACTAACGCCGTTAATTACGATTGTGGGGCTATTGTTGTAATTTTACGAAGATTGATATGAGTTTTGCAGGCTACGATACTGTAACCACATATTGTTTTCTTTTCTTTCTCGATCAAAGTCTCACTTCGAACTCTCAGGAAACCCTCTTTTTATTTCTTTGTTTCATTTTACTCTAGTTTTCATTTCTTACCTGTTATTAAGAAATTAGTAAATGTCTTTAGGAGAAAATATAAACGAAGTCGCATCTTCGTTAATCGAAATGAAAGGTTAGAATGCGAGTTATTTTTCATTTTATTGATAACGCATGTTTTTATTAATTAGTTAACTGTCGTTTTATGTTGATAATGTTGTTTTTTTTGTTTTGATTCAGTAGGTTTTTGGTCACTTTAACTTGATTTTGATGATTGTCTCGTTTAGAGTTGATATGTTTATTTTTATGTTTGTTTGTGATGGTTTTTGATGTAAGTTTTTGTTTATATTTTCATAGATAAGGATTTCAAAAGAAACTATGTTCGAAAAAAAAATTCAAAAATAAAAAAAAATATCGAATGCGGTAGAAGTGCTGTTATTTCCGAAGGTACAGTAAAAAAAATCATCAATGATTAGAAGTAGAAATAAACATATAACTTAATGTTTGAAGTTATTTGTTGTAATCATAACTGATTTTTTTTATTTTTTCAGCGTATTAAACATAACATTTAGTTATATGTTTATTTCTACTTCTAATCATAGATAATTTTATACGTTTGTTTATAATCATTGGTAAATAGTAATGATAAATGTATTTTTATGTATCAAACATGAATATAAAGTTATTTTTGTAATCATAATTGATTTTGTGGTTCTTTTAAGTGGATTGTATATAACATTTAGTTGTATTTTTATTTATTGTTCTAATCATAAATGATTTTATACGTCTGTTTATAATCATTAGTGAATAGTAATGATAAATGTATGTTTTATTTTTTACTAACACTATGTTTGTAATGAAAATTGTAGTTAAAAAATGGAATGTAGATAGCTCAAGGAAGACACAATCTTCTTCCAAAAGAGAAAAGGCGAATGAGGTGTCGCAAATAGGGGTGCAAACGAGCCAAACTACTCGTGAGCTACTCAGGATCGGATCGCTAAAAGCTCGACTTGAAACCGATTTTAGACGAGCATGAGCCGAGCTCGAGCTTAATATTAAGCTCGTTTATTAAACGAGCTCGAGCTTAATATTAAGCTCGTTTATTAAACGAGCTCGAGCTCGAGCCTATGTCACTAAGCTCGATTAGGCTCGCGGGCCTAAACGAGCCTTTATATAATATAATTTTTTATTTTTTTATATATTAAAATAAAAACATATTTGTGGATTCGGAATTTAGGGTATTAGTAAACGAGCTTGAGCCGAACTTAAGCTTATTTAGGCAAGTCAAACAAAACAGGAGCCGAGCCCGAGCCCAGTCGAGCTTGTATAATAATTTATGAGCTCGATCCGAGCTCAGTACAGGAAGCTCGAATCGAGTCGAGCTCGAGCTCGAGCCTCTTAGAACTTAAACGAGCCCGAGCCGAGCCTGGCCAAGCTCGGGCTCGGCTCGGCTCGTTTGCACCCCTAGTCGCAAACACGTTCAAAGACATAAAAAAACAGTTATTGAACAACCAAAAGTGAAGCTGAGGGTTAAGGTCAAAATTGTAAGTAAGAAACATGAACTATCTGATGAAGATGATTTACATTTTCAGAGTTGTCTTGGATCTTCAAAGAAACCAAAAAGAGAAACTAAAGTTTTGAAGATAAAAAAGCTGTTATTATAAAAGAATTTCCTTCATTGAAGAATAGATGTTCACCTGGGTCATTGTTGGGTGTTATTCAAGGTTTAAGTAGAGAACGGAAGGATTGTGTTAGGGCTATGGGATTTGGGAGTTTGTTAGGGATGAAGATGATTGATGTACCATTGAAGATTGTTTATTATGTTCTTGATCATTTTAACTTTGAATCTTTGAAGGTGGAGTTTGATAATTGTGAAGTTAGTGTTGATAGTAAGTCTGTTCAAGAGATGTTAGGATTACCCTCTGGTGGCTCATTACTTTCAAAAAAAGGATTACATTTTGGAGAATAATGAAGAGAGTTGTATGTTTGAGTGGAAGAAACAATATGAAAATATTGATAAATTGAGATTGAAACAGCTAAAGAATGAACTTGTTCAAACTAGTGTTGCGGATGACAACTTCAGAATCAATTTTTTGGTTCTTTTTATTAATACTTTATGTGAGTCTACAAGCATGGGTAAATGTAATCTGAATCCATTGCATTTAATCAGAAGAGATATTGATTTAGGTACCATTGACTGGTGCGATTACATTGTTGATTGTTTGGTAAGGACGAAGAAGGTTTACAATCCAGAGAAAGAATCTTCTTTCTTTTATGGACCAACAACATACTTTATGGTACGTGAGTTATTTTTCTAAGTATTCTTGTTAGTTGTAAAAATATGTTTTTTTATAATAAATCATATATGATTTTTTTACATATAATCATATATGATTATGTAGTATAATTTTTGTTATTATATATTACACATCAAAATCATATATGATGTTATATATGTTTTTATAGTTATTGTATGTGGATACTTTCACGTTTGATCATTTGCAAGTCACACGTAAACGTCCAACTATTTTTTTATTGGACGTCAGAGAAGATAAGGTTTCTTGAGGATATTTTACAAGAGAGTGGAGGATTTGGATGTGGACATGTTAATGAAGCATATGTTCAAGAAGAATTTCAAGAATTTGAGTATAATGAGGAGGAATCTGGTGGTGATAAGGTTGAATATGATGGTGAAGAGGATTTATGTGATGAGGATGAAGAAGATTTTGATGTTAATAAAGTTAGTGACGTGGAGGTAATTCTATAGTTTTATTCATTTATGATTTAATTAGTTTATTAATTTATGACTTCTTATGTTTAAGTATTTTAGTTGTAAGTATCTTTTTTCTTATCTAGGTGTATGAAAGTAAAATTTCATGTATGTATCAGAAGATGGAGGATTTGAAAAAGGATCTTGTTGTAAAGATAGATGAGGGAGTGTTGAAGTTTCCTAAAAGTCAAAATTTGAAAAATATGAAATTATTATTTCCTGTTGAAGATTTAAGCACAGAAAGTTTTGATTTCCATTATGTTTCAAAAAAATATAAAGAACCGATATTAACACCTGGTTTTATTCAAGTTAATGATGAAGATTATGTGAATGATTTTCTTAATGATGATGAAAATGTTGAAGATTATGATTAAGGGAAATGTTCTAGTGGTCAGGGGGTGGAAGTGGTCCACATGAGGGCAATATTGGTAAAAAATCATGTTGAAGGTAAAGGTAATGATGATGAAGATGATGAACATGGAAATGGAAGTCGGTGTAATAAAGAAGAGACCATGAATTTAAATTTTGTTGTCGAAAATGTTACTAAGAGTGCGGATCTAATTGATAGTCAAGAAGATGTATCTTTTAGTCAATATATTTGCGATCCAGTTGTTGAAAGTTTTCTTAAAACTTTGGATCAAGGTAGGCATATTTTTATTATCTATAGTTTAATCATGTATGACTTTAATTTTTCATATTTGAATTTTATAGGTACTGATGGTTGTTTAAATCACAAACTAGTTGAAGATGATGTGAATTTGAATTTGACTGGTATTGATGATGGTAAGTATTTATTTATGTATTTTTAATATAATACAAGGTTGTAAAAAATCGTTCGGTGGTAGATCGGCGGTCGACTGGCGATAAGTGATTAATTAGACTCGGCGGCGATTAGTTGGCGATTAATTGGGGACCCTAAAATATTAATAAAATTATTTAAAAATTAATATTTCCTAAAAAATTAAGTATTTGGAAATTTTAAATTTTAAAATTTTGAAAATTTAAAAATTTTAGTACAATATTTTAAAATTTGAAAGCTTAAAGATTTAAAATGTTAAAATTTTGGTGAAATATTTGAAAATTATTTTTTTTTTCGAATTTTTAAAATATTTCCCGCCTATGACCGCTGAGGACCACCAAGGCCGCCAAGGACCGCCAAACCTGAGTTTGACCGATTTTGACCAATTTCCGCCAAGCACCCTAATCTTAATAGGTTCGAGGCCGCCAAGCGATATATATATATATATATATATATATATATATATATATATATATATATATATATATATATATATATATATATATATATAGATGATTCATTTATGATTTTAATAATTTATGGACTGTAAATTTGGGTGAGGATGATCATAAGAATAAAGTAATTTCAGATCATATTGTTGATAAAGTTATTGTAGCAAAGAAGGATGGAGAAGGTGAAGATGTTGAAGATTGTTCAAATAAAAATAAAGATGGAGGTAATTTGTTTATAATTATTGTTTATTCATATATAATTTTTACAATTTTATTGGGTAGAAAATGTTGAAAATTGTTCAAATAAAAACAAGGATTCAAATGTGACTCGATTATTGAAAAATGATATTGTTCCAAGTTTTAGTCTTGGATTTAGTCAAGATTATGAAGTTTCAAAGAAGTCATCTCAAAGTCAAATTTCTTCTGAACGGATGACAAATTAAAAGATTAAGGATAGAGTTATTTTGGGAAAACCTAGTGCTGGTCCAGAGTGTGTTATTCCAAATGGTGATGTTATTGATGCTAGTCTAGTTTCTTTTGCACCCCCTTTGGGTACATTAGAAGGACCATCAAAACCTGTTTCTGACAAACCTAAAGATATAAATGAAGAAGCAACATCAGTAGTGGATGTAAAATGAAAGAGACAAATGAAGTTTTCTTATGTTTATAAGTCACCATTTAAGGAAAGGTTAATTGATTTTAAACCTAGTTTGTCACAAGTAGAAAATGTTGTTTGTGAATGGCTTTTCAATTTTCAAGGAAATCCAGGGTAATTTTTTAATATAATTATTTTAAATAACATTTACATAAATATATATATATATATATATATATATATATATATATATATATATATATAGGGATATTGTATTGCTTATGGAAACAGATGTTATTGGTTTTAGAACTAATTATGAAAGTCTTTATAAAAAAACCCATTTGCATGTTAGTGTTCTTGATTCATGGTATCGTATACTAAATCATCAAGAGAAATTCAGAGATGTTGTTAATTCTCCACTCAGATTGTTCATGAATTCTGAGACTGTAAGTTTTTATTTTATTCTTTGCATTTCATATGTTGATAATCATTAATAATTTTTTATTAAATATTTACATGTTATTATATAATTATTTATGATTTTCTTATATTACAGACTTTGTCATTTGAATATACTCATTTGAATGAAACTGCAAAATATAAAGTTTTCAAGGACAACTTCTCTCGCAGTGTTTCTGGTGATAGAGACTTGAAGGTTTTGAAGGATATATATATATATATATATATATATATATATATATATATATATATATATATATATATATACACACACACACATATATATATATATATATATATATTAATATTTTATTTCTAATATTATACATGTTGATGTTAGGTATTTTTCCCGGTTTTGAGGCATAAGCATATATATCTTATTATTATGAATCTGAAAAAACGTGCTTTTGAGGTTATCGATAATGGTGCAGATGATGTTGATTTCGATGATAAGTATGGTGCAGTTTTTAAACCTCTTGTAAGTTTCAAATGATATTTATTCTTTAGATTTGAAATCATATATGATATGTTTTATAATTATTATACTTATATTTGTCTGACTTGAAATCATATATGATTTTCAAAAAAAGTCTTTTTTGAAGTATCTAAAAAAGATCGATCATGTTAAAGTAAATGAAATGGTTGATAAAAATCTTACTCCAGTAAGATTGACAATGCCATGGAGGACAGTTTATAACAAAGTGGATTGTGGAGTTTTTGCTATGAAACATATGGAGAGTTATTTTGGAGAAAAAAGTTCTAAATGGAAATGTGGTCTTCCAAAAGAAGGTGGTTCTCAAGAAAAAATTCTGGGAAAGTTGAGAATGAAATATGCAGCAGCAATTTTAACTTCTGAGATTAATACAAAGCGTGATGATGTGTTGAAAGCTGCATATGAGTATCAAAAAGTTGATCAAAAGATTCGTGGTAAGCATGCATATGATTCTCAATGGAATATAGAAAGAAGGTTGTCAATTTTTTTGATTGAATATTTTCTTATTGATGATGTTATAAGAACAAGTTTGTTTATGTTGTGTATGTTCTGGATATTATGAAGAATGTTTGTTTTTATGATGATGGAAAACAAGTTAATATGTATTTTGGTGGATTTTATTATATAAGTTTGTTTGTGTGAATTATGTTATTGAATGATAATCATAAGTGATTATGTTATATTTTTATATGTAATTTATGTTTTTAATATTGATTATATGTTGCTTATATGTAATCATTAGTGATTGTATCGATTATTTTTTTCTGTTTTTGTAATCATAAATGATTATATTTGTTGTACAACACATTATAATTTATTATATCTTTTTCTTGATAAGTGAGCTTATCTTTACTGCATGGAATACACCACCATGCAGAATCTTATCTTTGTAAGATTTTAGTTTTGTTTTTTAGTGTTTATATTGAAGAATCTTTTCTTTATAAATGAAAACTGATTGGTACAGCCATATAGTGTATTTTTGTTAAGTGATTATGTTTGTATAAAGGGGATAGCCTCGTACTACCCTTGTATTTCTTCAAAGATGAGTCCTTATACTTCCAAATAGTTAGTTTTGTTTACTAATTTCTTCAATTTTTATATATCACCATTACTTATTTATAATGTAAACAACTTCCATTTTGTTTCAGGTAAAATATGGAGTCTATAAGTCTAAAAGAACTAATTTTGTTGTACCTAGTAACATGTTCCCCATTTTTTCAAGATTCTTGTTCTTCTATTTGTAGCTAGATTTTCATACAGATTGTAGTTGACTCCAAGAACACCGCTTCCGCCATTACTTAAAAAGTTTATCTTCATTGAACATATCATATCTTTACTAGATGTCTTTGAATTAGAGGGATGTTGTTCATTTAAAGAATATTTCTTTTTAATGAACAACATTTCTCTACATCAGATATGTAGTAAAGATTTGGTATGTTCAATGGAGATAATCTTTCTAAGTAATGGTGGAAGTGTTCTTGGAGTCAGCTACAATCTGTATGAAAATCTAGCTAGGAATATGAAAAACAAGAATCTTGGAAAATGGGGAACGTGATATTTGAGACTTGTGAAATTATTTGTTATTGAAGACTTGTGAAATAGGAATATGAATATTGTTACCTTTAGATTTTTTATGAGCAATGTTGTATATTTGTTAGGAACAATGGTGTTGTATATGGTTATATGTAATGGTTAGATGTTTTTTATGTGTAACCATATTTTTAATCACTTATGATTAAACAAAACATATGAAGTAGTATTACATAATATTTTATGATTATACATATGAATATTGTATATGGTTATGTGTAATGATTACATGTATTGAATCACAGTTTATATGTAATCTTAAATGCTTGTAGTAACATTTAATAGAAGTTTAATCATGAATGAATATATTATCAAATCAAAGAAAGAATTATCAAAGTAGATTAAATTCAGTAGACAAAATCATAGTAAATTCTGTTTTATAAAAGAGTAAAGTGTACTAAACAAAAAGTATATTATTTTGAAAAAAAATTCATGACTTATTCATTACTGATTAAAGCAGTAAATATCTATGTAGCTTTTGATGATTGTTTTCATGCAAGTTTGATTGGGCATGTCCACAAGTTATGAGGATCCCTTTCTCCACATCCGGAGCATCTTCTTGTTTGCTTGTTTGAATTTTTATATGATATTTCTGCTGCTCTTTGAATTTTACTTTTCTTTCCGCATCCTTTATTACTATGAACATTTGGAACATTGATGTCAATGTATTTTGGAATACATATGCCCATAAGCTTTCCTACCTCTTCAACATCTGTCCTATTGTTCTGCAATTCATTTGTAGGATCGTTTTCATATTCCTTCAGCATGCTTTATGTTTTCTTAACAAACAAATCCATTTTTTCTTTATTTTTACTTACGTATTCCAAACATGCTTCAAAGTTGTAGTATGCTTGATTGACAGATCTGTTAATTTCACTATCTCCTGTATCATATACATGTCTACCAAAATTATAATGCCTTGATGTCACATCCTTTCTCCAATGATTCTCAATGTACTATTCAGGTATCTCCTTAATTCCATGTTTCATGAGTATGTTGAATGCATGTATGCACAAAGTCCCAAAGCGGTTGAAGTGTTCACAAGTACATTTTACATCATTTGTTGGAAGTTTTATTTCTACATGTTCAAAATAAAATTAAAGCATTAAGTGTTTTATAATCATAACTGAATATTTTTTATATTATGTGTTGATTCAACAAAATTTAAAATAAGAATATATTACCTCAAATTCTGTTTTTAGATCACTGTTTTTGTTTAGTTGTTCCACTTTGTATAACTCCCATCCATTTTTTGTTCCAAGATGTTCATATTGGCAGTACCAGGAACCTTTATAGATTTCTTTTTGTACTTCATAAAACAATGTACCTGTATAAACTTTTGCAGCATGTTTTTCTATTGGTCGTGGTGAAATAAATTTATATACTGCCTTCTTTGTTTGATGATCAAGCTCTTGTTGTGTATTTCTTTGTTTTTGAATTGTTGTGTCATAGTTCATCATCAAATGTAAAAGTAAATTTCCAGATTGAGAGTAAGTGTTGAAGAAGGAATTCATGCTTTCTAATCTTGAAGTGGTTTTCATTAATCCAGACATTCTTGTGTCACTGAAGTATGCAGGTATCCATTTGTCACGTAATTCAAACATATCATTGAACCATGTTTTATCTTCCAGATTGAATTCATTAATAATCAAATCTCACTTCTTTTCAAATTCATCACGTTTGATATGCATGTTCCAAACAAGCTTGTTAATTTTTTTTTGAAGTCTTTGTTTTTAAATAAATCGCCAGTACCCTATGAATGAACAATTTTGCTTATATAAGTATAAATTATATACCTATTTTGATATATCATATATGAGTAATCATATATGATTACTGTATTGTAGGAGATATCATGTATGATTAATCATATATGTTGGGGTACAAAGTTATCCATGTATGACTTTGTAAATGTTTGACTTTTTTAGACCCACTTGCATGTGGTGCATTAGCCTTTTGACTCATGAGATAGAGAGTGAGAGAGAGACATGTAAACACCTCTATATAAGGTGGGTTTAGTCCACTTGTAGAGGTGTGCTTGAGGGATGTAAAAGTGAGTGTGTAAGTGTGTGTTATTTATGTAGACTTGATCTAGATCCCTTTTTGTAACACCATACATATTCAATACATCTCCTGAACACCCAAATCACCATGCTCATTGTGAAAACTTTAGTTCCGCATGCCAAACCATGTTCTTATGTCACTACAATTGGTATCAGAGCCTGGTTTTCCCGATCAACGTGACTTTTGAAGAACGATTCTTGGTTTGGCAACTTTTGTCGCAATTTGAGCAATTTTGGTGAGTCTCTCTCTATGATCTCTCTTAATTTCATTGAATTCGTGCGTTGCGTTCTTGATTTTTGATCATTTTGATTCATTGGATCTAATTCGATTCAAATCTCATTGTTGATCCAATAAAATTCTTCGTTGATCAAAGCCCAATCTAATCTCATATTCGTTTGATTGATTTGATTTTAAATTTGCAATAGTTCAATTTTGATCCATATCTTGATCAAAAATTGAGTCAAATTATATAAAGATGTTACTGTTCAATGTTTTGAGCCCAATCTCAAAATTTACTGTTCATGTTAATTTTCAAAGACCAAATCATTTACACTCACATCCTTGTTCATTAAGCCGATATTTTAAATCTTTGTTTGTTCATGATTCATAAAGCCTTTACATCCAAGATTAAGGGGGTGTTTGCTTTAGCTTTTCACAGCCCAAAATTCCTTTTTGGAAAAGTTACAAACATCTTTTGCTTTTAAAACTAGTTTCGCCAAACATCTTTTGCTTTTTTTTTCTTTTCCAAAAAGGACTTTTGGCTGTGAAAAGCTAAGCCAAACACCCCCTAAGCCCAACAAGTCACTAAATTCATAATGTGCTCACTGATTGCATCGTTTTAGTCGTGTGCATAAAAAGGGTTGTACATCACGATGGTCTTTGACTCACGTTTTCTTCAATCTGTTTTCATGTCTTCAATTTCGTTTTAATCATCTCTAAAAATCGATCATGATTTTCGATTTCTTTTCAATATTATTGATAATCAATTAGAGTGTGTTCTTCAATCCAGATTTGTGAATCGATTGTATATGCTTTATCCTATTAACAAGTCGATGATAATCAAGGAATTATTAATCAATGTTTTGATTTTGATTATCTTGACCAAGAACACTTGAAGGAGGTTTAGAACAAGTGTTTGAACATGTTTTGACCTGGAATTTGGTGATGGAATCGTCGATTTCGTGTTTATGGTTTGTTGACTTTAAAAAAAGGCCAACTGTGAAATATTTGGGTATAAAAAAAATCAGTGAATCATATTATGAAATCGATAGATACAGATGTTTCGAGGTTAGGTGAGTCAAAATCAAGTTCAAACTGGGATTTAATTTTGAGGATTGGATGGATCTTGTTCTTCATAACAAAAGATTTGATGTTGAGGCTGAGTTTTGTTGCTTGATTGGGAATGAACAGATGAAGAGATTTGATTTTTAATTTCGAAAGATTGGAGTCTGTGTTCGATAATTTGGAAGTCGATGTGAGTTCTTGGTGGGTTGAACTGTGAAAAGCGATAGATGTTGAGAATGTGATGTCGTGTTAAATTTCATGAAAAACGAAGGGTTGATTGTTGTCATCTGATTTCAAAGGTCTGTTGATTTTGGATGTCAACAGTGAAGGCTCAATGATGTATTATCGTTGTTTGCAAAAGAACGAAATTGAAATTGATAATTTTGATTTGGAAAGAACTGGGTTAAAGTACGAAGGGTCCCTGGGTTTGGATTTTGAAGATACGAAGGGTCAATGATTGATGTATAAGAAAGGAAGAACTAGAAGAACAAATTTTGAAAGTGTGTTTGAATCAGTCGAAGTTGTTGTTGTTCATGGATAAGGCTCCGAATGCCTTCGTATTTGTGTTCATGGTTATGGGCTTGGTGCACTGATGGAACAAAGAAGAGAGAGAAAATGGGCAGTTGGATTTCATACGAAAGGTGTTTGAGATTTCGTACGAAGGGGAGAGAGAAAGATTTCGTTCAAATGATGCTCATGATTTCGTACGAAGTGAGCCATTGGCTGGAGAATAGAAATTCGTTCAAACGGGTTATGAAGATGGCTTCGTACGAATTAAGAAGAAGAAATCAAAGTTTCGTATATGGCCCTTGACACTTCGTATGTTTGTCACTTTTCACCCAACTTCGAAAATTAACTGAAGTTTCGTATGTTTGGGGTCCTCTTCGTATGTTTGGAGAACAAAAGGCATAACTTTCAAAAATAGTCCTTGAGGTTACGAACATTTGGCGGTGCATACCCAAATTTGAAAAAGGACTGTTTTTGCTGAAAATTGAAGAAAATGCATTTCAGGCCCCTACAGTTTGTGCAAATTGACGCTTTCTACCCAACTTTGAAAAAGGGGGAGAGTTTTGCATATTTTGCTATTTTTGGCGCAACGGGCCACTGTAGAATTTTGAAATTGACAATTTCTACCCATTTTTGAGAAATTTTGTCAAAGGCGATCCGTGAACGAAGCTAAAAATTGAACATTTTTTGGATTTTCCGGATTGAAGCACAAAGATTATGCCACATGTTAAGGGGGAGTTTTGACACGAAAAATTACGAATAGAGCATGTTCTTTTTCCTTGGGAGTTTTATAATCAAATTTCGATTATAAAAAGGGGGAGACTAACATAACAAGAGAAAACAAAGTACCTATAAGGATACACAGAAGCAGTTGTTACATGAGACATTATTCATTATTTAGCTAAATAACCTTTAGTTAACCCTGACCTATAATCGTTAAATCTTAAGTGAGTGGGAGAGGTATGTATAGATCTATACGGATCCGAAAACTCCACTTGCAGTTGCTATCTACAACCTTGACAGTCAAGTCACAACAGACTTGAGTTTATAAACATTGGTGACGTCCGATGAAATGTCGCCTCGGGGAGGTTCAATGGCCATAAGCTCAATTATAGGAACTCATTGTAACTTTGTTTATCCCTAATAAAACTACTATGGGAAAAGCCTAAGAATTAGTGGCATCATTCACAAAGTCGAGGAAGCAAGTTAAGTAAAATAATAGTACCTATAAACTATTATACAGTAAAAAGTATACAAAAACATTTTAAAGTATAAATGTAACATCCCAAAAATTATGATAATTTTTTTTCATTTTTGTAAACCATTTCCAGAAACAATAATATAATAAACCATTGTTTTAAAAACAAATCCATGAAATAAAAGTATCAAAATCTCTCAAAACATATATCAGCTAGAGGATGTGTACGATCAAGCCTTCGCCTTGCCCATATCATATGATGTACCTGAAACCATGAAACCAACAATTGTAAGTCAAAGCTTAGTGAGTTTCCCCAAAATACTTCACACGACAATATATATATATATATATATATATATATATATATATATATATATATATATATATATATATATATATATATATATATATATATATATATATATAATGCATGCACACTGGGCCCACATCATCAGACTAGATTGCCCCTGAGCCCACAATGTAACACCCCAAAAATCATGACCAAAAATTTCATTTTATATTAAGTAGATTATAAAATTGTTTACTGAAAACATCATCCATATCATATCAGCCCGTAATCTCATAAGTCAAATATCATAAAACATGTTGTATAATAATAATAATAATAATAATAATAATAATAATAATAATAATAATAATAATAATAATAATATCAGAGTACAATCCCATGGATCTCAAAATGCGGAATCATATGTGTATGTGATGCGCTGCTACCGTGCCAGCTCCTTCCCCTTCGATGAAGAGGCGCCTGAAACCAAAACTGAAAACCTTAAGCACAAAGCTTAGTGAGTTCCCTCACCATACCACATACCATATAATAACATATCAAGCCAGGCATATCTGGGTGTCGGCCTCCCCTTTGGTCTATCTCAACCGGATAACTGCCTAGCATATCTGGGTGTTGGCCTCCCGTTCGGTCTATTTCAACCGCATAACTGCCTAGCATATCTGCGTGTTGGCCTCCCCTTCGGTCTATTTCAACCGGACATCGGGGACAATATCACCCCTACCACTACCACATAGAATAATAACATACTGGCACAAAGAACATAACATATAATGGCATACCGGACAATTATCACACAGACAATCAACTACTTACAAGCTTCTACTAGTGGGCCGGCATTGTGGCCTTAGACCCACTTCTACTGGAAGGTAACTCACCTCGTAAAGCTATGTGTTGAATCTCACAGGAAGTAATCTCTATCAGTTGTTCCGATGACTCCCGGCTACCATAATCACAATAACACTCACTCAGAATCTATAAAAGGGGGTAAAATGACCATTTTACCCCCTTGGCATAACTTAAACAATTCCTTAGGTCCGATTCTAACTTATTAACTTCAAGGCCCATGGCCCATCAGAGGCTCTCTTAGGGCCCAATAACTTAACCCTTCAAATGGGCTTTTCACAATTCTAATAAGTCTTTAGCCCAAAATGAAATAATCTTAAGTGGCCCAATATGGTCCTAAAGGCCCAACACTTCTAATTCTAAATTCCTAGGCCCAAAAGTATACCCCACAGTGGCCCACGAGGCCCAATAGTGCAGGCCCAATATAACATCCCTATTTTCAAGGCCAAAAATTTCATTTCTAATTAAGAACTCATAAAATAGTTTACCAAAAACATTACCAATGTCAAATCAATTCATAAAACCGTAACAACGTGTCTCAAAACTATATCATCAATAGTAATAAAATCATATTACAATCCTAGAAAACTCGATGCGGAAATCATGTGTGAGTGTGATGTGCCACTACCGTGCCGACTCCTTCCCCTTCGCTGAAGAGGTACCTGAAACAAAATTGAAAACTATAAGCACAAAGCTTAGTGAGTTCCCCCATTATACCACATACCATACAATCACATAGCATACATACTATCGGGCAATTCTGGGGTGCCCGACCTACCCGGTCCGGCCATTCTGGGGTGCCGACCTACCCATGTCAAGCCATTCTGGGGTGCGGACGTACCCATGTCAAGCCATTATGGGGTGCTGAACTACCCGTGTCAAGCCATTATGGGGTGCTGACCTACCCATCGGTCCTAACAACCAAACTCTAGGACTGTTTCACCCCCTACTACTACTACCACACATATCATAAGATAATCATATTGTCAGGCATATCTAGGCTGCCTGACCTACCCTTCGGTCCTAACAACCGAACTTGGGGACTAGTCCCCTCCTATTGCCACCATCACATATAACATATCATAAACATACTGCTAGGCATACATGGATTTTGACAACCCCTTCGGTATCTTTCAACCGATATCCGGGGCTATTTCACCCCTACTACTGCTAACATGTATCACAAAACATCCTAGCACACAAACATAACTAATAATGGCATACCAGATAATTATCACAAAGACAATCGTCCAATAAACAACTCCTATTAGTGGGCCGACATTGTGGTCATAGACCCACTTCTACTGGAAGGTAACTCACCTCATAAACTGTGTGTCGAATCTCGTAGAGGAAAACTCTAACAGCTGCTCCAATGACTCCCAGCTATCAGAGACACATAACAGTCAATCAAAGTCTATAACATTACTTGGGGTTAAATGACCATTTTACCCTTTGGTCCAATTTGAGAACATTCATAAGACCCCACTCTAGCGCATTAAATCCAACGTACCCATGGCCTATCAAGACTCCCTAAAGGTCCACTAATAGCCCAATTTTCCAAATTGGGCCCAACCCTTCAAATGCGCCTTTTCGTAATTTCTACTAAGTCCTTAGCCTAAAACAAAATAATCCCAAATGGCCCAATATGGACCAAGGGCCCAGTGCTTCTAATTCCATATTCCCAGGTCCAAAATTATGCTTTATAGTGGGCTATGAGGCCCAAAAGTCCAGGAACAACCCTCTAAGGCCCAAAAGCCCGAGGAATCCACTCTACATGCGTACACGCAGTGTACCCGGCACGTACGCCCGACGTACGCTGGCCTTGACCACATATGAGAAGTTGACCCAGTACACGCGGCGTACCAGGGAGTATGCCCAACGTACTGGCTATCTTACTTGGTACTTCATCCATGACTTAATCCATTAAGCCTTTACATACAGAATGTAGATCCACGTCCTTTTAGACCTCCTAGACCATATAGTCACGAACTTTATGTGCTTGCATGCAAGGTTGGGGTAAAAACATGATTTTGGTCCATTATTCCATATTTATGACCATCTAGTACTTGCATGGTTTTGGCTTAACCACCAAGATCCGATTTTTATGACTCTAGGTGCTTCTAAGAGTCGAAAATGACAACTCTTAAGCCTGGAACCAACAATACTCAAACACTCCCAACAATGGGGTCCAAAAAGGGCATAAAACCCTAAATAAACAAATCTAAGCATACAATGGTGAAGTATGGAGCTTGATACCTAAAAAGAGTCAGAAATGGTGTCAATCCTCATGATCTACAAGCTCTTGGTGGATCCTTGCTTCTTCTTCAAGCTCCTTTCTTCTTTTCTCACTAAAATAACACACAAACACTCTCAAATGGCTTCTAGAACACAAAGGCACACAAAGGGAGCTAGGGTTTTTGTGGTGGCTGGATAAGAGTGAAGGGAGGCTGAACCAACAGGGGTTATGTTCTTTATATAGGGAGCAACTATAATTTTTAGGCTTTAAGGATCTGCACACGTACGCTGGGCGTACTCCTGGTACGTTGGGTGTACGTGTTTGGCCTCCGCACTTCCTTTCCACGAGTATGTTGGGCGTACCCGGCATTGTACACCTTGCATACGCAGCTCCCTCAACCCACTAGAAAGTCCCAAAGATCAAAGCCCAACCCAAACAACACCACACTTCAATTATAATGAATAATAGTAATACCTGGAAAATCCCAGGTGCTACAAATCTCCCCCACTTGAATTAGAATTTGTCCTCGAAGTCCGTTGCTGCTGCTGAAAATAACTCAGGATAGTGCTTTCTCATTTCATCCTCCGGCTCCCAAGTCCATTCCGAGCCCTTGCGATGCTTCCACTGCACCTTCACTAGCTCTACTTCCTTGTTCCTCAGCGTCTTCGTCTTCCTATCTAGAATGGCTATCGGTCGCTCGATGTAGTTCAGGCTATCATCCACCAGAATATCTTCGAGAGGTACTACTGTAGATTCGTCTACCAACCATTTCCGCAGGTGGGAGACGTGAAAGGTGCTATGAATCTAGCTATGCTCGGCTGGCAGATCCAACCTATATGCCACCTTGCCCACCCGGGCCGCAACCCTGAAAGGACCGATGTACCTGGGGTCCAACTTGCCCCGCCTCCTGAATCAAATGTGGCATTTCCAAGGCGACACCTTCAGGAGTACCATATCCACGACCTGGAACTACAGGTCCGATCGACGCTTGTCGGCATAACTTTTCTGCTGAATCTGAGCAGTCTGAATCCTGCTCCGAACCTGCTGGATCCTCTCTGTAGTCTTGAGTACCACTTCGGTACTCCCCATGGCCCTCTGACCAACCTCACCCCAACATATTGGGGTACTGCACTTCCTCCCATAAAACATCTCGAAAGGAGGGCGATCGATACTCGCGTGATAACTATTGTTATAGGAGAAATCAGCTAATAGAAGGTAGGTATCCCAGCTACCACCGAAGTCTAGAAAGCATGCCCGCAACATATCCTCCAGAGTCTGGATGGTCCGCTCACTCTGACCATCCGTCTATGGGTGGAACGTCGTGGTGAAGTGCAGACAAGTACCCAACTCGTCGTGAAACTTCTTCTAGAACCTGGAAGTAAACCGCACATCTCGGTCCAAAATCACTGAAACTGGCACTTTGTGCCGAGCTACTACCTCTCAGATGTAGATATCGGCCAACTTCTCGGCCGATATGCTCTTTTGAATCGGTATGAAGTGGGCACTCTTGGTCAACCGATCCATGATGACCCAAATCAAATCCACTCCCCGTGTAGTCTTAGGAAGTTTGGTGATGAAATCCATAGTAATATCTTCCCATTTCCACATGGGAATGTCTAACGGCTTCATCTTTCCGTGTGGCCTCTGGTGCTCGGCCTTGACGTTCCCGCAGGTCAAGCACCACTCTACATACCAGGCGACGTCCCGCTTCATGCAGGGCCACCAGTAATCGGCTCGAAGATCTCTCTACATCTTCGTTGCCCTAGGATGATTCAAAAATCGGGATTTGTGCACCTCCTCCATCAGAAACTGGCACACACCCCCATGATATGGAACCCATACACTACGATGTAGTGTCAATAACCCTTGGTTGTCGTAATTGAAGGAGGAAACATGTCCTACAATACGCTCGCTCTTTTGATGTTCCTCCTTCATAGCCTCCTGTTGGGCCTCTCAAATCCGCTCCAACAACGGAGTCACCACGATCATCCTCATGCAGATGTCTCTGATTGGTTCTGCCTTGCGGCTAAGCACATCGGCCACGCCATTGGCTTTCCCCGGTTGGTAAAGGATCTTAATATCGTAATCCTTCACCACATCTAACCACCGATGTTGCCTCATGTTCAGGTTCGGCTGGTGCATGATGTACCTCAAACTCTTGTGATCTGTGTAGATGATACAACGGAGCCCATAGAGGTAGTGTCGCCAAATCTTAAGGGCGAAGATGACCACCCCCAACTCCAAATCATGCGCCGGGTAGTTAGCCTCGTGAGGCTTCAACTGCCTCGAGGCGTAGGCGATGACATGCCCTCTCTGCATCAAAACTGCGCCCAAACCCGAAATGGACGCATCACAATACACCACGAAATCCTCCACGCCCTCGGGCAGGGTGAGGATCAGCGCCTCACATAGTCTCTGTCTCGGTGTCTCAAATGCCGCCTGCTGCTCAGGCCCCCAACGAAAGACAACGACTTTCTTCGTCAGCCGGGTCAAAGGTACGACTATCTTGGAGAAGTCCTGAATGAATCTCCGGTAATAGCCTGCCAATCCGAGGAAACTCTGAATCTTAGATCGAGACTTCGGAACCTACCATCTCATCACGACCTCCACTTTGGCCGGGTCAACCAATATCACGTTCTGGTTGGCAAGGTGCCCAAGAAATTGCACCTCGCGCAACCAGAAATCGCACTTGGAGAACTTGGCATACAAGCTCTCCTTCCTCAAGGTATCCAAAATCTCTCGCAGATGCTCCTTATGCTGCTCCTGCGTCTTAGAGTAAACCAAGATGTCGTCAATAAAAAATATCACAGATCAATCCAGCATCGGTTTGTACCAGGTTCATGAACGCGGAAGGGCATTGGTGAGCCCGAAGAGCATCACCACGAACTTGTAGTGGCCATAGCGAGTCCGGAAAGCAATCTTCTGTATATCCTCATCCTTGACCCTCATCTGATGGTAGCCGGAACGCAAGTCTATCTTGGAAAACCAAGATGCTCCTTGAAGCTGGTCGAACAAATCATCTATCCTCGGGAGTGGGTAACGGTTTTTCACCGTTACCTTGTTTAGCTCCCGGTAATCTATACACATATGATGCGACCCATCCTTCTTATTGAAAAACAGGATCGGGGTTCCCCAAAGCGAACTACTCAGCCTGATAAATCCCTTGTCTAGCAGCTCCTACAGCTGCGTAGACAAATCCTGCATCTTGGGAGGAGCCAACCGATATGGTGTCTTGGCTATCAGAGCCGCACCAGAAACTAGGTCGATCCTGAACTCCACCTGTCGCTCCGAAGGTATTCCGGGCAAGTCCTCTAGGAATACATCCACGTAATCCCGCACCACCGGTACATCGCTTGCAACGCCTTGCCCGCCTCCCAGGTATCCATAACATAGGCGACATACCTAGCGTAGCCCTACTGAAGATAGCTCCTAGCCCTCATTGTTGAACATACCGCTGGTCCACGCTGTGGCCTCTCGCCCTGAACCACAAGCTCTCCCCCAGTCGGGGTCCTGATCCGAAGCAACTTCTGCGCGTAATCGATCACTTCCCCATTGGGGCTTAGCCAATACATGCCTATAATAACCTTGTTCCCCCGCAGAGGTATGGGAACCAAGTCTACCTGGTAGCGCTCCTCGAACAACCTCAAAACACAATCCCTGAAAACCTCTGATGCTCGCACCGATCGATCGTCCGTAATCTCGACCTCTAGAGGGCAATCCAGCATGCCCGAAGACTCAGGGAACCTCTTGCTAAGAGGAAGGGAGACAAATGATCGGGTAGCACCCGAATCAAACAACACATGCACTGGGATACCTTTCACATGGAACGATCCTAAACAAGACATATCACATAGCACATCAATATCATAAGCAACAAAAAATAGAAGCTAAGGAGAAGAAATCATACCCATCACGACATCAGGTGCGACGCGTGCCTCCTCAATAGTCAACTGAAAGGCCTGGCTCCTCACCAATGGAGCTTCTGTCATGCCCTGCCGACCATCAGTGATTCGCAGGTTCGCTGAAGCTGGCGCCTTCACTGGCGCTGCTGCTGTCAACTGAGGGCAATTGGCCTTTTTATGGATCTTTTTATTGCAATGAAAGCAAATCAGGTCTAATGTCTGAAAGGTGGGGGCAGGAGCAGTACAATCCCTACCAAAGTGCCCAGACTTGTCGCACTTGTAGCAGCCCGATGATCCCATCCTACAAGCCCCCTCATGTTGCACGACGCATTTCCCGCAGCGGCTCTGGCCCGACTGGCCCTTCGGCCTAGTGTCCGATCCCTTGGGCTTCTTCCTCGAAGCCCCAGTAACCTGTCTCTCCTCCGCCTTCCTCTTCCTGAGGTTCTCCAAGTCGATCTCCCTCTCCCTCGCCCTGGCAATCATGGAATCAAGGGTCGGGCATGCTGAGAAGCGGACATGCTCTCGGATATTTTCATTCAACATATCATGATAGCGGGGTTTCCGCATCTCCTCATCTCCCACATACTGGGGAACCAACAATGCCCTCTCCAGGAACTTGGCAGTAATCTCTGCCACTTACTCCGTCGTCTGCCTCATATCAAGAAACTCCCTGGCCAGCTGCTGAAGCTCCATAGCTGGTGCAAACTCAAACCTAAATCGGGTCACAAAGTCCGACCAAGTTATAGCCTCAATGTGACATCCCCATTTTCACGGCCAGAAAAGACCGATTTTGTTTATGCTTTATAAAAATCAGAGTACACTTTTTATAAAAAGGTTGCGGAATTTGTTCCCAGAAAAACATGATAAATACGTTATCAAAGCATTTCCGAAGAAATGTATTTTTTCTTTATTTTAAAACATGCATAAACAGAACTTACATTCATTATCACTAGTGATTTATATCTCCTTAATCTCTCAGTGTAATGTGACTTCATATCAACACCTGTGATATAAATAAACGGAGTGGGTCAGGTTGGGAAACCTGGTGAGTACATAGGGATTTCAATCCCATAATGTTATATCATATATATAATTTAGAGCTCACAAAATATACAATTTCACCATATATGTATAAGCAACTCTTATCCCACCCCTTCGATCCTCACAACGAGACTATCCATACTCTCAAACCTGAGATTAGCCATTTTACCTAATCCATACTCCCGGATCAGAAATGAACGGCTTTAACTAATCCATACTCTCAGATTAATGACGAATGGTTATGCCTAATCCATACTCTCGGACTAGAGACGAATGACTAATCCATACTCTCGGATTAATGACGAATGATTATGCCTAATCCATACTCTCGGACTAGGGACGAACGACTATGTCTTAATCCATACTCCTGGACTAAGGACAACTGACTATGTCTTAATCCATACCCCCGAATTAATGACAGTTGACTATGTCCAATCCATACTCTCGGACTAGGGACAATAACTGTGTCTAATCCATGCTCCCGGATAAATGACATATACTAAATTTCTATTCTCTGAGTATAACTCACTTGTACTCGTAAGAAAATACTACCCAATATTCCTCATAATTAATTTAGGTCTACTCTTTGTCCTAAATCATCATATATAATCATGTATGTTCTTTAACACGTATTTCAGGCAACACCAATTAACTCGCACATAAACATATAATTAATACTTCAATCAATAGTTGTATTAAAATCATTTTCATGAAAGGGACTATGCACTCACTTGAAAAGGTGGTGATTCCGAACTCAGACAACGCTTCGCTTCTTAAAAATAATTTCCTTCGACGAAACCTAGTATTATTACCACTAGAGTTTAGTTTATTATTTTTCGAGACTAATTAATAGTCTAGCTATTATTACTATTATATAAGTGTTAAACAATACTTATATAACTCATAATAATAGCCCAAGTACTTATTATAAGTTCCTAATAACGTTACTATAATTAAATAAACGATATATTAAAAATAGCGTAGACGTAGCTCACTTACAGCGGGTTTTATAGAAAACCGGGTTTTGCTTGGAGCAGCATTCCCGAGCCGAAAAGCTCTTCCTCTCGGAGCCGTCGAGCACTCCGGGGCTTCCGCCTCGTGCTAGGGAGGTTCCCTAGGCTCTTCGGGGGGTTTTGGGGCTAGAGAGAGGTTCTAGAGAGAGAGAGAGAGTAAAAAGAAGAAAGAATGGAAAGGTGTGCAGAAAATGAGGGTGGGAGAAGTTCTATTTATAGGGTGAAAATGGCTGAACTTGGTGCCACATGTCACCATCTAGTGGCAAGACTTAGGGAGAAAGCAATGGCCAAGAGTGTG
This sequence comes from Lactuca sativa, assembly GCF_002870075.4. NCBI lineage: Eukaryota > Viridiplantae > Streptophyta > Magnoliopsida > Asterales > Asteraceae > Lactuca > Lactuca sativa. The sequence goes on from NC_056628.2 coordinate 47,968,915, forward strand.
CCACATCACCCATTTTCGCACAACACACTTCTGACTTCTAAAATCCGTAACTTTCACATACGACCTCCGTGTTTGATGTTCTTTATATCCACGCATAGGTAAAAATAATATCTACAACTTTCATTTTGACTCCATCGGCTAATTCTCGACCGATCTTAAATTTAATAGTAAGAGGAGATTATACTGTTAAATGTCTGCGTAAAATTCATAACTTCTACATACGAACTCTGTTTTCGTCCGTCTTTTTACCGTTGAGTTCCTATTAATGAGATCTTGAATTCTCATTTAGGTCGCATAGGCTGAAAACTGCTCGAACTAAAATTCGAGTTCGGGTCGTGCACTGCTATGCCAAATCTTAGAAAATTCATAACTTCCTCATACGAAGTCAGATTTGGGCGTTCTTTTTTTTGTATGTTCTCAGTTTAACATATACTACTACTTTTATTTGGATCGATAAGTCTAAAAAGTCATTTATCAAAAATTCACTATTTACGTCTCCCGGTGTCGTGCCGGTTTTGCCGTAAAACTTCGATGGGCCATAACTTCTTCGTTATAACTCGGATTTCAGCGTTCTTTATATGTACAGAACCCTTGAGACATATAATAAAACTTGGTTAAGATTATTTATTCTAAATAATCTTTTTTCGAAAAGTCGTTTTCGATCCCTATTATCTCTAAATTAACTAGCCTAGATCTACGGGCGTTACAATTATCGCCCCCTAATGATGATTACGTCCCGGAATCATCAACGAAACAGGGCTCACATGATGTCTCCATACGTTAACTCTTCATCCTAAGTAATAACCTTAACTTTAATGTTTCTTCGAACGAGTATCTAACTCTAAGACTTCCTAACTGCAGGTGGTGCCCAATCTTAGACCCGCTCTTTATCTCATGTTAGACTTCCAATCATGATCTTCATGTCACAATCTCGATATTTATTGGAGACTCCTTCTTTAACAATCTTGAGGTAAGTTTCTTCCTTTGATTATCATAATAGACCGATGGGTCCTTTTCTAATGACCTCTCATCGTATGATGCGACGCTTAGATTCATGTCTTTTAGAATCAAATTCCAAACTTGAAGACAAATTCCTTCATGCTCTAATGTGATATAATCACATTCTAACATGTAGCACTTCTAGCTACAAGCTCTTACAATGATCGCGCTACTTCATATGATCGCTTTGATTTTACTTCAATCGTGTGGCTTAAGTCGGATGCTACATCGATCTTGGTTCTCTTAACATACTCATCTTAGTCGGACTCGATATGATATGACCACTAGGGTTGAAATGACAATCATCTTCTTAATCATTACCGAAACAATAGTAACGAAATATTTGAATAAAATGGTATCAATTACTAGCTTCTTGGTAACCTTGTGACTTTCCCTGATCTAAGCGTGAGTCCCGTGCTTCCGGTAGTATAGGCCTCTACTACCATTCACACCTACTCATACTCATCCCAAGTATTATCCCGCAGTTTTCCAAGTCACCGTACAAAAAAATCACATAACAACTTAACACATCAATTATCAAAACGAAAGTTTTATATTATTCCTTGAAATGATTACATAGGTGTTCAAGTTCACCCTAGACTATGCCTCTAACAGGCTACATCATACGATATTATGGCTACTGCATAACTCGATCTTCGGATATGAAGTCCTCATCCTTGATTCCTCATGTTGCCCTTTGCTCCGTCAAGGATCATCTTAAATGCTCTTGCCTTTGGTTTTGGCGGCATATTTGGCTTTGTAGCCCCCTCTTTCCTTGGGCAGTCTTGCTTGAAGTGTCCCTCTTCACCACAATTAAAGAAGACTTCTCTCTTGGTTGTGCATTCATTGGCGTAATGACCAGTCTTCCCGCATTTAAAGCAGGTCATCTCTTTAGAGCATTTCCCAATGTGCTTCTTTCTGCACTTGTCACACCATTGCGTTCCTTCTTCGAACTTCTTTGAACCAGACTTCGAGAATTTTCTCTTCTCGTCGGACCTTGAGGATCCTTCAAACTTTCTCTTCTCGCCAACCTCCATCTTGCTGGCGACTCTTCCCTTGATCATATCTTCAATAGACTTGGCAGCCCAGATAGCTGCCTCTAGAGTAGGTGCCTGACGTACTGGCACTGCATACTCCCATGGAAGTCCCTTTGCGTACTTGTCAATTTTTGTCAGCTCGTCCGGGACAAGGCGCAAAGAAAACTCCATCTTGTCCGTGAAGTTGTTGGTGTATTCATCGATGTTCATGCTTCCTTTCTTCAAGGTTAGGAATTGGTTCTCCAGCTCGAGCAGGTTTTGGGCTGAATAGTACTTACGTTTGAATTGCACCAAAAACTCTGCCCATGTCAGTTGTAGGGGCTCATTGGGGCTTAAAGTCTTCCCCAAGGTGCCCCACGAATGAACAGCACCTCCTCGGAACTGTCGTACTGCAAACGTTGTCTGTAATTTGCCTCTACAACCACACGTCATGAAGGCCAACTCCATCTCCAAGATCCAATCCATAACTCTGATCAGATCTTACTTTCTAGTGAAAGTCAATGGCATGCAAGTCAGAAAATCTTTGTACTTGCATCCATTCCTCTCGACTCTGTCATCTTGATTAATCCTTGTAATCATCGGTGCATCGGCTTGACCAACGGTCCCACTGTAGTTCCCTTCCTCTGACTGCCCATCATTCAGTTCGGACTGTTCGATAGGCATCGTAAGTTCCTCTCGAGTTTGTTGAAGTAAATGCCTTGTTTCCTCCATTTGACGATCCAACATCATCTGGATCAACGCTTCAACTCCGACCATTGTGATTGGCGCAGGAGTGGCTACTACAACAGGTATTTGCTCAATCACTGGGGGCTGATCTCGGTTCCCATTTGCATTAACGTTTCCGCTACGGGTCCTAGCCATCTTGATCTATACACCGAATAAGGTGAATCTAGATCTTTATTTAGGATTGACGTTTAAATCATCCTTATTACTCCGAAACGTTTATATGTTAGTTCTAATATCGTAGTATAACGCTTAGAATCCTAAACACATAAGGTTTCCAGATCCGGTCGACAATAAACCATAGATCCGAAGAAATAACAGCATATCAGGCACAAGCATTAAGCACATAAAATCATTTTAGGCACAATTCCTAAAATAAGCTAGTGCTCACACCTCATAATCATCGCTTAGCATTCTAAGTTTAAGTCTAGAAATAAATCCATATTCCTAGTTCGCTTAAACTAATGCTCTGATACCAACTGTGACATCCCCATTTTCACGGCCAGAAAAGACCAATTTTGTTTATGCTTAAAAAAAATCAGAGTACCCTTTCTATAAAAATGTTGTGGAATTTGTTCCTAGAAAAACATGATAAATATGTTATCAAAGCATTTCCGAAGAAATGTATTTTTATTTTATTTTAAAACATTGGCGTGTCATCGTCAATACATAAACATAAGCATAAACATAACTTACATTCATTATCACTAGTGATTTATATCTCCTTAATCTCTCAGTGTAATGTGACTTCATATCAACATCTGTGATATAAATAAACTGAGTAGGTCAGGTTGGGAAACCTGGTGAGTACATAGGGATTTCAATCCCACAATGTTATATCATATATATAATTTAGAACTCACAAAATATACAATTTCACCATATATGTATAAGCAACTCTTATCCCACCCCTTCGATCCTCACAACGAGACTATCCATACTCTCAAACCTGAGATTAACCATTTTACCTAATCCATACTCCCGGATCAAAAATGAACGGCTTTACCTAATCCATACTCTCAGATTAATGACGAATGGTTATGCCTAATCCATACTCTCGGACTAGGGACGAATGACTAATCCATACTCTCGGATTAGTGACGAATGATTATGCCTAATCCATACTCTCGGACTAGGGATGAAGGACTATGTCTTAATCCATACTCCCGGACTAAGGACAATTGACTATGTCTTAATCCATACCCCCGAATTAATGACAGTTGACTATGTACGATCCATACTCTTGGACTAGGGACAATAACTGTGTCTAATCCATGCTCCCGGATAAATGACATATACTAAAGTTCTATTCTCTGAGTATAACTCACTTGTACTCGTAAGAAAATACTACCCAATATTCCTCATAATTAATTTAGGTCTACTCCTTGTCCTAAATCATCATATATAATCATGTATGTTCTTTAACACGTATTTCAGGCAACATCAATTAACTCGCACATAAACATATAATTAATACTTCAATCAATAGTTGTATTAAAATCATTTTCATGAAAGGGACTATGCATTCACTTGAAAAGGTGGTGATTCAGAACTCAGACAACGCTTCGCTTCTTAAAAATAATTTCCTTCGACGAAACCTAGTATTATTACCACTAGAGTTTAGTCTATTATTTGTCGAGACTAATTAATAGTCTAGCTATTATTACTATTATATAAGTGTTAAACAATACTTATATAACTCATAATAATAGCCCAAGTACTTATTATAAGTTCCTAATAACGTTACTATAATTAAATAAACGATATATTAAAAATAGCGTAGACGTAGCTCACTTACAGCGGGTTTTATAGAAAACCAGGATTTGCTTGGAGCAGCATTCCCGAGCCGAAAAGCTCTTCCTCTCGGAGCCGTCGAGCACTTCGGGGCTTCCGCCTCGTGCTAGGGAGGTTCCCTAGGCTCTTCGGGGGGTTTCGGGGCTAGAGAGAGGTTCTAGAGAGAGAGAGAGTAAAAAGAAGAAAGAATGGAAAGGTGTGAAGAAAATGAGGGTGGGAGAAGTTCTATTTATAGGGTGAAAATGGCTGAACTTGGTGCCACATGTCACCATCTAGTGGCAAGACTTAGGGAGAAAGCAATGGCCAAGAGTGTGCCACATCACCCATTTTCGCACAGCACACTTCCGACTTCTAAAATCCGTAACTTTCACATACGACCTCCGTGTTTGACGTTCTTTATATCCACGCGTAGCTAAAAATAAGATCTACAACTTTCCTTTTGACCCCGTCGGCTAATTCTCGACCGATCTTAAATTTAATAGTAAGAGGAGATTATACTGTTAAATGTTCGCGTAAAATTCATAACTTCTACATACGAACTATGTTTTCGTCCGTATTTTTACCGTTGAGTTCCTATTAATGAGATCTTCAATTCTCATTTAGGTCACGTAGGCCAAAAACCGCTCGAACTAAAGTTCGAGTTTCGGGTCGTGCACTGCTATGCCAAATCTTAGAAAATTCATAACTTCCTCATACGATGTCAGATTTGGGCGTTCTTTTTTTGTATGTTCTCAGTTTAACATATACTACAACTTTTATTTGGATCGATAAGTCTAAAAAGTCCTTTATCAAAAATTCACTATGTACGTCTCCCGGTGCCGTGCCGGTTTTGCCAAAGGACTTTTTAGTGAAAATTCAAAAATTCCTTTATCAAAAATTCACTATGTTACACTCAACCACCGAGGCTCCCAATGAGTCACCAACCACCTTCCACCAATCCCTGGCTCGGTCTCTCAAACAACCTGCAACATATCGCAACTTCGACCCCTCAGGGCAAAAGTTCGTCAGCTGTGCAGACTCCATGTGTGCAATCCATCGTCTGTTAGCATATACTACAACTTTTATTTGGATCGATAAGTCTAAAAAGTCCTTTATCAAAAATTCACTATGTACGTCTCCCGGTGCCGTGCCGGTTTTGCCAAAGGACTTTTTAGTGAAAATTCAAAAATTCACTATCCCGGTGCCGTGCCAAAAAGTCCTTTATCAAAAATTCACTATGTTACACTCAACCACCGAGGCTCCCAATGAGTCACCAACCGACTTCCACCAATCCCTGGCTCGGTCTCTCAAACAACCTGCAACATATCGCAACTTCGACCCCTCAGGGCAAAAGTTTGTCAGCTGTGCAGACTCCATGTGTGCAATCCATCGTCTGTTAGCAATGGGGTCCTTCACCCCATGGAAGTCCAGCGCACCACTGCTCCTGAAGTCCTTGAAGGACAGCGTGCGTGATCCTGACTAACTGGATGCCATATCGCTCCTGAATGATCTGAGGCGATCCTCCATCAGCTCTATGATCTCTTCCTTGGTCGACCCGAAAATCACTGGGGTCGACTCAAGGATGCCTCTAGTGGTCTCGGAAGCAATGAAGTCACGTAGCCCCTCATCCACTGGGTTGGCACCAGATCCTGACCCAGAACCTCCTCCTGCATGACGAGTGATCATCACCATTCAGAAACATAACACATGATCGTGAGAATCATACATAACTCTTGGGAAGGCTCATACACTCTATAGCTCCATGATTCCATCTTAGCCCTCCTTGACTTGAGTACAGATCCTCTGCTTTCAGTAGTACGGGCCCATACTACCTTCTACATATATCTGTACTTTCCTCAAGGATTGCTTCGACTTCACCAAGTCCCTTTGACTACTACTGCACTCCTTGCTAACTCATCCTAGGCTCACCCTAGGGTAGCTCTCCGACCTACTCTCCGTCATCAGCTGCATAAGGAACTCCTGCTACCTTTACCTAACTAGCTTGCGGATACCATTACATATTACTAAGACCAGATAATTGTTCGAATGAAAGGTCCTACTCCACAACGGTTGGACTCAAACAAGAGCTGCACAGTAGGGCCAAACCTAACCTTCTGAAATTATTTCGTCCTCGCAATATGTAACTTAACGTATTCATTTACTAGCTAGCTAAAGATAACTAGAACTCCCGAAGCGTAGAGCAATAACATTCGGACATTGAGTAACACAATCCAACATACTCTATCCAAGTTATCATATAACTGACTAATCAATATTATCTTGAAGCTCAATAAACACATATAGCTGGCATAGCAGACATCTTCCTAGATTCTCAAGCCCTATTCTAGCATGCAGTTCTCATACATATACAACAAACATATAAGGCATCCTTCCTAGATCCTTAGCCCTAATCTAGCATGCACTTCTCGTAATCATATCATCTCATAACATAACATGTATGGGTATCTTGGGGAAAACTTACTTGAGTTCATATGGTCGCACACATCGCACATATTGTTCTTTTCAAAGTTCTTTTATCTTTTCAAACTTCTTTTTATAAAAATGATTTTCTTTTTCTTAAAATTTCATACCAAGTCCTCAGTTTGAGTCCAGACACACTCGAGAGCATGCCTGAATCCCTCAAACCAAGGCTTTGATACTAACTTGTAACGTCCCTATTTTCAAGGCCAAAAATTTCAAGTCTAATTAAGGAACTCATAAAATAGTTTACCAAAAACATTACAATTGTAAAATCAATTCATAAAACCATAACAACGTGTCTCAAAACCATATCATCAATAGTGATAAAAATCAGAGTACAATCCCAGAAAACTCGATGCGGAAATCATGTGTGAGTGTGATGTGCCACTACCGCGCCAACTCCTTCCCCTCCGCTGAAGAGGTACCTAAAACAAAACTGAAAATTGTAAGCATGAAGCTTAGTGAGTTCCCCCATCATAACACATACCATACAATCACATAGCATATATACTGTCGGACAATTTTGGGGTGCCCGACCTACCTGGTCCGGCCATTCTGGGGTGTCGACCTACCCATGTCAAGCCATTCTAGGGTGCTGATGTACCCGTGTCAAGCCATTATGGGGTGCTGACCTACTCGTGTCAAGCCATTTTGGGGTGCTGACCTACTCGTCGGTCCTAACAACCGAACTCTGGGGACTATTTCACCCTCTACTACTACTACTACTACTACTACCACACATATCATAACATAATCATATTGTCAGGCATATCTGGGGTGCCCGACCTACCCTTCGGTCTTAACAACCGAACTTGGGGACTAGTCCTCTCCTACTACCACTATCACATATAACATATCATAAACATACTGCTAGGCATGCATGGGTTCTGACGACCCCTTCAGTATCTTTCAACCGGTATCCGGGGCTATTTCACCCCAACTACTACTAACATGTTTCACAAAGCATCTGAGCACACAAACATAACTAAAAATGGCATACCATATAATTATCACAAAGACAATCATCCAACAAACAACTCCTACTAGTGGGCCGACATTGTGGCCGTAGAACCACTTCTACTGGAAGGTAACTCACCTCGAAAACTACGTGTCGAATCTCGCGGAGGAAATCTCTAACAGCTGCTCCGATAACTCTTGGCTATCAGATACACATAACACTCAATCAGAGTCTATAACATTACTTAGGGTAAAATGACCATTTTAGCCTTTGGTCCAATTTGAGAACATTCATAAGACCCCAGTCTAGCGATTTAAATCCAACGTACCTATGGGCCATGAAGTCTCCCTAAAGGTCCACTAATGGCCCAATTTTCCAAATTGGGCCTAACCCTTCAAATGCGCCTTTTTGTAATTTCTACTAAGTCCTTATCCCAAAACAAAATAATCCCGAATTGCCCAAGGGCCCAGTGCTTCTAATTCCAGATTCCCAGGTCCAAAATTATGGTTTACAGTGGGCTATGAGTCCCAAAAGTCCAGGCCCAACCCTCTAATGGCCAAAAAGCCCAAGGAATCCACTCTGCATGCGTACACGCGGCGTACCTAGCACGTATGCCCGACGTACGCTGGCCTTGACCACAGACGGGAAGTTAATCCAGTACGTGCGACGTGCTAGGGAGTACGCCTAGCGTACTGGCCAACTTCCTTTGGACTTCATCCATGACTTAATCAATTAAGCCTTTACGTCAAGAATGTAGATCCAGGTCCGTTTAGACCTCCTAGACCATAAAGTCACAAACTTTATGTGCTTGCATGCAAGGTTGGGGTAAAAACATGATTTTGGTCCATTATTCTAACTTTATGACCATCTAGCCATTACATGGTTTTGGCTTAACCACCAAGATCCGATCTTTATGACTCTAGGTGCTTATAAGAGCCCACTAGCAAGGCCCAAAGATCAAAGCCCAACCCAAACCACACCACAATCCAATTATAATGAATAATAATAATATTTGGAAAATCTAGGATGCTACACCCAACCCTCTAAGGCCCAAAAAGCCCAAGGTGTCCATTATGCATGAGTATGCATGGCGTACCTGGCATGTACGCCCAGCGTACGCTGGTCTTAACCGCAAATGGGAAGTTGACCCAGTACGTGCAGCGTACCATGGTTTACGCCTAGCGTACTGATAGGCTATAATTTAGTGGTTTGTCCTAGGCATTCTCATGTATAGGTCTTGGTAGGGTGATAGAGTGTATTTTGGTGGTTGTAATATGATAGTGGGTGTGTGCGGCCGCACACGTGTGTACGGCCGTACATGTGTGTGTGGCTGTACACTTGTGTGCTGTTGTGTGTGGTATAAATAGCATGTGTCTGTGTCAGTTTTTGAGTGATGTGTGTGTGTTTCCAAGGTGTATTTGGCATTTATATGATATAAATGTGTGCATGCTTCGTTTAATTCATCTTCTACTCCTTCTACACTCTAATTGATTGCAATATCACTTGATCACTTATTTGGATCTAATATATTGGGACTTACAATTGGTATTAGAGCCTAATCAGTGTCAATTGGATTTTTAAGTGTGCTGCTGAAGGTGTGCGGTTGGCTATTGAAGGTGTGCGGTTAACTGTCAAGTGTGTGTGGTTAGACGTGTGCGGCTAAGAGTGTACGGTTAGGTGTGTACGGTTAGAAGTGTACGGTCAGGTGTGCTATCAGGTGTGCGGTTGGCGTGAGCGGCTGGGGTGTGCGGCTACACTCATCTTGGCTGACAAATTTTTATTTTTTTTCTTGTTTATTGTTGTTCCATCAAAATGGATTCTCAAAGTCAAACACATCATCACGAACTGGATTCTATCATGGGCATAACTACACGTATTCCAAGACTGCTGTCTGTAGATGGGTTTCCTGAATGGAAATACCGAATTGAACAGTATATTAAAATGAAAGATTTCAAAGTTTGGCGAAGTATCATCAAGGGTCCAGTCCGAATTACCACCACTATTGCTGGACAACAAATTGACAAAGTATTTGAGAACTATACAAATGAGGATTTTGAGAAAGTTGAAGAACAGGAAAGGGCTTTGGCCACTCTGACCATGGCTTTATCTCCTGATATAGCTCAAGGATTCAGAGAGTATACTTCAGCTAAAGCTTTGTGGGAAGCCTTGATCGAGGTATATGAAGGAAATGAGGATATGCAAGAAAGCTGCCAGGATATGCTGCGACAAAAATTCAATATGTTCAACTACATTCCCGGAGAAACCCTTGAGGCACAGCTGCAGCGATTCACAACTCTCACTACTGAGATGAACATATCTGGGATCTTCTTGACCAAGTACGAGGTAAATAAAAAGCTACTGAATGCTCTTCCAAAGTCACGGGACATGAATGTAGATGTTATTAAGAAGACCAAGGATCTGAATCGTCTCACTCTTGCTGAAACAATGGCGGTCATCAAAGCCTATGATCTTGATGATAAGAAGTGAGATATTAATCATGTGAATTCCTATTCGAATGCAAATCTCAGGATTTCTTCAAACAATTCTCTTTCATCACTCATCTCCTCTCCAGGCCAAGCGTTTGGTGTTCAACAACCACAGATTCAGACTTTTGCTACTCCATCAGCAACATCTCTTCCTGCTGTGTCATCCGTGTCTCCATCTGTTGTTCTACAAGCTATTCCCTCCTCCAATATGTCAGTTGTGGCATCTTCCTCGAACTCCAAAGAAAATGATGAAAATCTTGCTCTTGCCACTGGACTTGTCAACTGTTATAATGGCCTTTTAGTCGGAGAGCTTCCAACTCAACTATAATTTTCCGACCTAGATCAAATTCATCTAGAAGATGTGGAAGAGATGGATATTACATGGCAAATAGCTATGACAGTGTTCAGGGCGAAGTAGTTCGCAAAGAAGACATGAAAGAATAACTGGGGAATGAATACTGACAAAAACTGCGATTTAACAAAGGAAAGTTGCGATGCTTCAACTGTCACGAGCCAGGTCATTTTGCTCGTGAGTGCCCGAAACCATATCGAAGGATGAACAATGACATAACGTTGGTTGCTGTGGGAAATAATCGTGGAGGTGCCATGATCAACAGTGAGACTGCAATGGTTGCTCAGTCTTTTGACTGGGAGGACCAGATTCAAGCCCTGAATATTTCAGAACCTGAAAAAGCTCACTTGTCCCAAGTAAATGATGATGTTCCTATGAAGAATGATGAGGTTGATCCTGAAGAAAGGATGATGAAGCTGCAGTTTGCACTGATGGCATCTTCTACTTCTGAACGCAAAAAAAGTGAGGTAAGTTTACCTTCTTGTTCTTAGGCATGTATTGATTATGTTAAGATACTTCGTGACGAAATAGAATCATTGCGTAGAGAAGTAGAGGACCTTAGATATGAGGGCTATCAACTTAGAAAAGGACAAAAACCCCTAAAGGCCCAGTTAGAAACAAAAATCAAGGATTTAGGAGACTTCAGGAAGACTACAGTAACAAATGTGAAAATTATGATTATATCAAGAGACAGAATGCCGAGTTAATTACTGAGCTTGACACATTAAAAGGCAAGTTTGAATCTGCAAATTTTGATTTTAAAAAATTTGATGTGTCAAGCGAGGTAGTTGCCAACATGATTGATCATTGCCTACAGTTTAAGCGAAACCAGCAAGAGGGTCCAGGATACAATAATGTACCTCCTCCTTTTAATCATACATATAAGTATCACCCTTTGACTAATGAGGAGATTGCCAACGAACCATTAATGGTTTATGGCAAGCCATCTAGTTTTGTTTCCGGAGGATTTATTGATGTTGAAAATACTAACATTTCTACTTCCCTGAAAATCAATCCTTATATCAGTCAAAGCACGAAGTTGAAGGATCTGTTTCTGATAACAAAACTGAGTTTGAACCTGATGTTTTTGTTCCAAATAAAGAATTTATTGTTTCTGATGTTAAAAATGACAATGTTTTTGTGATACTTCTCCACTTGCTGATGCTAAATTAAGTTTTTTGGAAGTGTTTGATGAGTTATTTGAAAATCCTGATGTTTGTATTGCTTCTAATGAAAACACACCAATTCCACATGCCACACCATCTGATGCACCTTCACTTATCGCACAATTTGTTTCTTGCACATGTTCTTGTGGGAAAAGTAAAGGTGTCATTAAAGAAAATAAATCAAAAAAGGGCAGTACAAATTTCTATAAAAATAAACAGATTTGTTTCAATTATGGTGTTGGCGGTCATATTGCTACGATTGTCCCAATCGAGCTTTTATGCATTTTTTGTCACCAAGAGGAGAGAACAAGTCTTGAGGAAGGTCTTTAACTAGAAAGTCCTCAAGAACTCATTCTCGAGATGATAATTGGAAAGATGATCAAAACAAGAAAAGGGCAGTTTTTCAAAGGAACAAACGGGTTTTTAATAACAAAGTCATAAACAGTTTGCCAAAATCGAACAAGGCTCTGCCGAGGTCGGTTTCATCAAAGAGCGGTTCTGGATCTTCAATCACTCCTCGTAGAAAATCCAAGCACTCAATGCAAACTGAAAAGAAAACTATTTCAAAACCACCTATGATTGTTAATAAACCTACATATCAGTGTATGCCCAAATTAACTTCCAACCAATCATCGTCATCCTCTGAAAGAGCTTTACATGATGATTCTAAGTTGAAAGTTTTAAAGGATAAAGCTGTGAATCTGAAGGGTCAACCAAGGAAAGTGATGACCTGGGTTCCCAAATCTAAATGATCCTGCTCATTTTGCAGGGACAGTTGCGGAGGAATGTCGTCAGACCTTGGTATGTCGACAGCGGTTGTTCCCGACATATGGCTGGAGACATCTCCCAATTGAGCAACATTCAATCGTTTAATGGGGGATATGTTTCATTTGTGGGTGGAGAAGGTAGTAAGATCACTGAAAAAGGAATCGTGTCTAATGGAGTGCTAAGTTTCGAGAACGTTAACTATGCTCCCGAGTTAAAGCATAGCATGTTAAGTGTATATCAGATCTGTGACAAAAGTTATTCAACCCACTTCACTAATAAGGAATGTCTGATCTTAAAGCCTGGCATTGACATCCCGGAAGAATGGATTCTTGTAAAATCAAAGCGGGATGGAAATGCCTACATAATTGACATGAATAGCAACGTCCCTGATCAAGTCAATTGCCTCTTTTCAATGGTCTCCGAATAAAATGCTATGTTGTGGCATCGAAGACTCGGGCATGCCAATGCAAAGAACCTGAATCATCTTGTGAAAAACAAAATGGTTCGTGGTCTTCCAGTCAGAGACTTCATAACTTTTGAAAAATGTGTGTCTTGTGCCCAGGGCAAACATCACAGAAAACCGCATTTGCCAAAACAGGTTAACTCAATCAGTCAGGTGCTCCAATTGTTGCACATGGACTTATTTGGTCCGGTCAGTGTTCTAAGCATCAAAAGAAATTCATACTGTCTAGTTGTGATAGATGATTTCTTGCATTTTACGTGGGTCTTCTTCTTATCCAACAAAGTTGGAATTGCTGATCTGATCAAGAAGTTTATTGTGATGATTGAGAATCAAACAAACCACCGGGTGAAGGCGCTTCGAACTGATAATGGAACAGAATTCAAGAATGCAGTTCTTGATCACTTCTACACAGAAAAGGGAATTATGCGTCAATATAGTTCCGTTCTCACACCCCAACAAAATGGTGTTGCTGAGCGGACGATGCTCTGTGATTCCAAGCTTCCTGTATTGTTTGGGCTGAGGCGATCAACACTGCATGCTATGTTCAAAATCATGTACTGATAAACAAAGCCCAGATGAAGACTTCGTATGAAATTTTATATGGACACAAGCTATCAGTCAACTACTTCCAAGTATTTGGTTGCCCTTGCACCCTTCTTCACCTGGAGTCTAACCCTAAATTTAATGCCACATCTTATGACTGTTATTTCGTGGGGTATGCTACTCGCACTGCATATAGGGTCTACAACAAGAAGACAAAGCAAATTGTGGAATCCTTTGATGTGCGCTGGTTGGAGGAGAATAAAACGCACGGTAGAGTGGGACCTGATTGGTTATTTGATTACACATTATTGTTCAAATCACTCAATGTGTATCCAGATGGTTCATCTGGTTCTTCCTCTGGTTCGAAGGTTGCTCCTGAAGATGAAGATGAAGAAGTTGTTTACAGACCTCCACTGGTTTCCTCTTCAATTCCTCAGGAGGAGTCATCTGTTCCATTTGCTAGTCCAGAATCTCAAGCTCAACATGATGCTCCATATGTTGATGCTACACCTCTTACTCATGTTGAAAGAGAGTTTATGTTTAGAGATGCTTCCGTTGTTACTTCAACTTTCATGGAACTACTCTTTCCTCAACAAATTGCTATTGAGTTTGTAGCAGATACATCAAATGAGTCGTATTCAACTGATGTGGAACATTCAGCAAATGATGGAGCTATCAACATTCATAATCTTCCTATTTCACTCAATGATATCAGCCAGGAGATCCCCTCTCGTATTCAATGCAATCATCTGATCGAGAATGTCATTGGCCAGCTGGGCGATGGTGTGAAAACAAGAAGTCAGAGTGGAGATGTCAATACATGTCTCTATTCTTGCTTTATCTCTTAAATGGAGCCAAAGAATGTAGAAATTGGATTTGAATGTGCCCAGCTGGGTAGATGCTATGCATAAAGAGCTAAATCAATTTGAAAAACTTGGGGTTTAGAAGCTAGTTGAGTTACCCAAGGGCAAAAAGTCTCTTGACACACATTGGGTCTTTCATAATAAGCAGGATGATTCAGGGATAATTGTACAAAATAAGGCTAGGTTGGTCGTTCGTGGGTTCAAACAGATCGAGGGTCTTGATTACACTGAAGTCTATGCTTCGGTAGCCTGCTTGGAGGCTATCAGTATCTTCCTTGCTTATGCTTCCTACATGAACTTCACAGTATATCAGATGGACGTCAAGACTGCTTTCCTGTATGGAAAGGTGAAGGAAGAAATCTATGTTGATCAACCCCCAGGGTTTGTTAACTCGAAGTTTCCCAACCATGTCTACAAGTTAGACAAGGCTCTGTATGGATTGCATCAAGCTCTAAGAGCATGGTATGAAACTCTCACAAATCATTTGCTCGAACATGGATACTCGCGAGGAACAATTGACCAAACTTTATTCATCAAGCATGTTGGTACGGATCAAATCTTGGTGCAAATCTATGTTGACGACATCATTTTCGGGTCTACGTGTCCATAGCTATGCAAGGAGTTTGAAGAAGTGATGAAAAAGAGGTTCGAGATAAGCTCATTAGGCGAAATGACCATGTTTTTGGGGCTTTAGGTCCATCAAAGATCAACCGGAACCCTGCTCCATCAAGCAAAGTATGTGGAGGATATACTTGAGAAGTTCGGGTTTCAAGACGCAAAACCTGTCTTGATGCCAATGGCTGAGAGACCCATGCGGACTCCAGATACTTATGGTGAATCCGTAGATCACACTCACTACAGATCGATGATTGGTTCGTTGATGTATCTAGCTGCAAGTCGTCCAGATATCATGTTTGCAGTTTGTCAATGCGCATGCTATCGGGCTAATCCTAAACTTTCACATCTTATTGTTGTCAAAAGAATTTTTCGGTATCTCAAAGGCAACCCAAATTTGGGTCTTTGGTATCCGAAAAATTCTGAATTTGATTTATATGCATTCGCTGACAGTAATTATGGAGGTTGTGAGCTTGACAGGAAATCTACATCAAGAGGATGTCAATTCCTTGGTGATCGGCTGGTGTCTTGGCAGTGTAAGAAACAACACAAAGTCTCAACCTCAACAGCAGAAGCGGAATATGTTGTTACCTTTGCTTGTCGCTCTCAAGTTATATGGATCCAACATCAGCTGTTGGATTACGGTTTGAATTATTTAGAAATCCCTATCTTTTGTGATAATGAGGTTGCAATTCAGATCATTAAAAATCCAGTCTAGCACTCAAAAACCAAGCACATTGACATCAAAATTTATTTCATCAGAGATTGTTATGAGTGTTCGCTCATTCGGCTGGAACATGTTCCCACTGCAAATAATGTGGCGGATTTGTTCACAAAGCCGTTTAACAAAGCTCGATTCAATATGCTTGTGAGCTTTTTGAAAATGATACGTTTTGAGGACTAATTTCTTTGTTTTGTTTTGTTTGTTTTAGAATAGTTTAAATTTGCACAATTTTATTCCATTCTCACCCATGCACAAATTTAGGGGGAGAAATAATCAAAAACCAAACAAAAATTAGAAAACAGAAAATCCAAAAACATTAAGAAAATTAGAAAAACAAAAAAAAAATATGTTGCTGATAGTTCTTGTTTGTAGGGGATGTGTTGGGAAGTGAAATTAGCATGTGATAATAGACAATCTGAATCTATGTAAGGTACCAAAGTCGAATTGTCTTAGATCTGTGTTCGATGTGCTGGTAGACATGAAAGTTTTTCAAAATGGACTTGACTAGGATCAGATGAACTTAAGAAGTTTAGAGACTTGACAAATTCTGACCTAGATAGTGCTATTCAGTCTGACAATACAATGCTTGGGTAGGTTGAGCAGAGAGATATACACGGGAATTTGCAGATACACTAAATGATCTGTATTTAGAACTGTGGATTGACTTTTCCTCGATGTGCGGACTTTGTCCTTAATTCTGGTATTGACAGGGTGACTGGGGAATTCCGATAAATTATGTCCGTAGAAAGTTATTTTCTTTCCTTCTTACTATCAGTCATATGTTACTTCCTCTGTGTGATCGAAAGATCCGACCTGGACTATAAAATATGCAACTCTGTCTCACTGCATCTTCTTCTATGCTATTTTCCTTATTTGTTAGTCATATGTTGTCTCCTTTGTATGAGTAACAATCCAACCTGGTACACAGCATATGCAATCTTCTACCTCTCAATCCATCTGATATCTTGTTAGTCATATGTCTCACTCTCTGCGTGATTGGAAGATATCCGACCTGAGTGTACAACATATGCATTCTAAATCTGACTTCTTTCTCAATAACTGTCTGCTCATCCGATGTAAGGAGTATTCTGGAAGTCCTTGATTATTAGGTTATATCAGGAAGTGGGAAACACATTCTAATACAATTAAAATTGAACACTTATAGGTTGCATGTAGATCTCGCTGCTCAATTTAGGTGGACAACAATACCCTTGGTCGTCGTCAGCTGAATGTTCTCTAAGAATATTATCTAATTTCATAAAATCCAATGATTTCTCACTTACAGTAAATACAAAAATCTATCAAAAACTTTCGTGTTTAAGTGGACCACAATACCGACAATCGACCATACGTAAACATGAAGACAAAAGTATTGATAAGTGAATTATGATTTTCTGACAACTTTGATCCCTGTATCACAAATTTTTCTATTTTATTTTTATTATTTTATTCTTATTCTTATTTTTATTTTATTTTATTCTCTAATTTTCTAGTTTTAGGAATTAGTTTTATTTTATTTTATTTTATGTTGTTTTATTTTTAAGTTTACCTTATTTTTATTTTTATTTTAAGTCCTTGAAATGCATCATGATCAAAAATCTATTGGGCTTGAGTTGGATTGGATTTTTTAGAAGAGAGTATATAAAGAGTGTGTGTGGCCAAACACTCCTTTCCTTTCACTTCTCTAAGATCGGCCGCACACACCCTTCAAACTATCTCTCTAAAAATCTTCAAAAACTCATTTTTTTGGAATTGATCACACAATCGTGAAGCTCAGTATGGCAAGACCCGAATTCGCTAAAGTTCACAACTTAGCCATTTTCCTTGCTGATCCTCCAGAGGCTCACTCCGAGTTTCAATTCATTGTGAATGGATTACGAAGATGCTGCCTGTTCCATGCTCTCACCTCAAATCTGATCATCTTTCAAAATCTGGTTAAAGAATTCTGGAGCAACGTAATTGTGAAGAAGAACAATAAGGGTGCAAAATTTCTTGAGGCTTATGTGCGTGGAAAGAAGGTATTGGTCACCGAACAGATCATTCGAGAATCTTTGCTGATCAATGATAGGTCTGAGTTCCCAATGGAGATTGATCTAGACAACACTCAAGAGACTCTAAACCAGATGGGCTATGAAGGAACCTTTCCACCCACTCTCAAGAAGCTATTAACTCCATGTTGGAAGTACTTAGCTCATGTGTTTGTGAGTTGTATTTCAGGATGGAGATTAGGAGCAAATGAGATATCTCTGGTCAACACCGGAGCAGTTGTTGATTTAGCCTCTGGGACAGATTTCAATTTTTCAAAATTTATCTTGAATGAGATGATTTTGAACATTGAAGGAAACAAGAGAGACATGTTCTTCGTGTACCCAAGATTCCTGTAGCTCATCTTCAATATCAAACGCCCTGAATTAAAAAGAGGAGGAGAGACTCTGGATCTCAAGTCCATTGGCTCAAGTGCCTTTGGTCTTATGAAGCAAAATCGACCTGGAAAGATTAACTTTGAAGGAAAATTCCCTCTGATCAAGTTTGGAATCTTTGCAGGAGAGAATGATCAAACTGAATCTGACACCCTTTCTAGCCCAACAGAGACCGAGGAGATTATTGTCTCGGATACTGGAAATGAAGTCGAGGAAGGTCATGCTTCCCCTGGTGTAATTGTGGCAGAAGAATATGACCTATTGCAAAATGTGGAGATCCAAAGTGATTTTAGTGAAGAGGGGAACGATGAAGAAAATGATGGTGATGATGATTTTCTCAAAGAAATGGACTTCTCTGGCCTTAACGATCAAGAATTACCTCTTAACTTTGATCTTAGTGTTGATGACCTAGATCCAAGTTCTGAGTTCGTTGACAGGTTCTTTTTCAATGGCAATGAAGTTGCTCAAACAGCAACTGATTCTAGGGTTGCTCATGACACTCTCAAAACTATGCCTCCTGTATCCGGATTGATGGTAGATTCTTCAAGTCATAAGAATGCAGTTTCAGAGATTTCTCCCTCTGTTACAGCTACTTCTACATCTACACCATCTTCTAGTGGTCCGACGCAGACACATACCTCTCTGCATCCGATAAAAAGAAGTCGTCTTGATCCAAGGCCAGGTGTGCTTACTCCAGATCAACTTCCTCCAACTCCATCCACAGTAGTCACTTCAACAGTTTCTGCACCACCCATAATCCAACCAAGCCCAAGATCTATATATGAAGCTGGGGGATCTTCAACTATCCCTGAGTACTCTCCCTCAAGACCTTCGCTAGATGAAGCCTCAATTAGACTAGCAAGGCACTTGGTTCAACAAGATCAACTACCTTCTTCGCGTGGAAAAGGAATATCTTTCGAGGAAGGTCGTTTAGTGGATGATAAGACTTTGGTGTCTAAACTTGAAGAAGAAATTAGTATTCTGAAACAACAGAACATCGAAAATGATATCATGCTTGAACAACACGGTAACTATATCGCTGAGCTTCAAGCATAAAATGCTTTAAAGACAAAACAGATTACTGATCTGCAAACCAATCTTGGTTCTTTAACTGCCTTTTATTTTGGGTTAAAGAACAAGTTGTTTGAAGCATTTGGTGAAAAGTTCTAGTCATTGTTTCAACAGCCTCATGGGGTTGAAAATCCTTCCACGGCTCCCACCCAGTCTACAGAAAGCGACTTTCCTGTTGATCAACCTCCTCCAAGAACAACAACCATTGTTGATCATTTTGACAAAGAGCCTGACAATGCAAGATCACGGATCATGATTAAACACGGAAAAAGGACTGTCACTGCACTTCTAGAAAAAAAGGCCTTTTACGACACTCATTGCGCGTCATAAAACGCTCAAACGACGCGCAAATGCGCGTCAAGGAAGGCCATGTCATAAAGAGATACGATGCGCTTTTGCGTATCGTCTATAGACGACGCGCATTTACGACGCACGGTTATGACACGCAATGCGTATCAAGGAAGGCCCTGTCATAAAGGAAGACAACACGCATTTGCGTGTCGTAACCTTACGACACGCGTGTTTATTACACGCAAAGCGTATCAAGGAAGCCTGTGTCATAAAGCAAGACGACACACATTTTTGTGTGTCATAATTTTAATTTTTTTTTTAAATTATATATTTTTGATAGATTTACTAATTTTTAAATTAAATAACACATTAAAAGTCTCATAATACAAATTAAAATACCATAAACAGTAAAGATAATTCGTTGCACTAAGGACCATGTTAACAAAAGAATATAACATTATATACCATAAGTACCCTCAAGTAATCAATCTCTTACAATATAATTAATAGAAGAATCAAACAATGAATGTTAGTTGCAAATACTTGTTCCAAATGTGAGTGGTCAAATGAGGGAAAAGTGAACATCTACAATCCACATCCAATTCTTGTGAAATCTGAAAAGAACCAAAGGTCAGAGAATGACATAAACCAATTTTTTAGTTAATCTGAAAAGAACCAAAGGTCAGAGAATGACATAAAAATTCATAGAGAAAAAAACTAATTATAGGGGAAAGAAACCTGTAACCGTAACCGTGGCTGGCTTGCCATTGAAAGAGACTTTAACTTGTTTTGTGCAACTGAAAGGAATTGAAACAAGGGAAAACAACTTATAGGCTTCATGAAATACGTTGATAAAGCAAAATTATTACTATCTTATCAGAGAATGGTATAATAACTAATAAGAGCATGGACCAAATGCTTTACCTCCAAAGTTGGAAGTGCAGGAAGTGATTTCGGTGAGGTGATTTGATTCCCAGCAACGTAAAGTTGCTTAAAGAATTGAAAAAAAAAAAAAAAAATTGGTTAAAAGTTCATTATTAAGTTGGAGGCCCTAAAAAATAAAGTTACACAAGGACAAATTCGTAAAAATTCCAACTTTCTCAATTAAGTCAAAAAGAAACAGTCATATTATTATTATTATTATTATTATTATTATTATTATTATTATTATTGTTATTATTATTATTATTATTATTATTATTATTATTATTACCCTGTAGACCATTATTTAAACTATGCCCAATCAAAATTGTTCCCCTTGATAGCAACTTCTTCATGGAATCTTAATGAAAAACACATCACGTTCAAGGACAAATTTGTAAATCACCAAATAGTTTCCATTTTTAATACAAGTAACTCAGGCTCATCAATAGTGAAAGATTCTGTCAAAAAAACTTGTTTTCTACATTTTGTATAAAACACTCAAGGACAAAATACTAAACTACCAAACAGTCAATCCAATTCATTTCAGAACTTTGTTGGCTTATCTGTTCTTGATGGATATATAGCATGTGGATCTGAATCAAGTGAGGTATTATTATTTATTAATGCTCAAACCATTCCAATCTAATTACATGTCATAATTTTTTTGTTTAGGCTTATGCTTATCATAAAAGTTTCCTAATGCCAATTACTACCTACAAATTTGGAATCACTAATTCCATTTCCAGTACAACAAAGTCCGAACTTTCAAAAATTCACCCTCATCTTTTCTTTTCATCCATTTCCCTAAGTGTGACATCATTTTGTCAAATATATTTTTTCACCGATAACACTTAATTTGATATTTAAAATAAAAAAAAACAAAGAAACAAAGAAACAAACATACAATGGTCTTAATACCTTTTTGAGGTCTAATTGCTTGTTGCATCTTGGTCGCGAAGAAGACTCTGAAACCACATTCTTCCCCACTCCTTGAAGCCGACCGGGTCCCACCTTCCCTATCAAATACAAAATAATTTCTTTATCCTTAAGGTTATGTCTTGCATGCAAATATTAAATAGTTATTTTATCATGCTGTATTAAAAAAAAGGTACATTTGTTCAGAAGAGAACAAATCCTTTGAGACATTACAATCGAGTGAACCAACATATTCCAAAACTCCCCTTGTTTCCCCAAGTCTTATTTCTTTTCCATTCTGTCATTTCTGTTACTTTGTAATTTCTATCAATATATAAAAATGTTTCTTTGGTTGCCATTTATACCCCTGCAAGAGAAGATGGAACTGAGGGATGTACAGTTTCTGCTTCAACTGAACCAGTAACTGTAAGTGTACTTATTTAATCAAATATTTCAGAAATTCAACAAGTGGGAGTTTATTTAAACTGATGAAATTATAATTTTAGAAAATTCCAAATAAAAAATTATTTACTTGTTTGTGTTACATTGTTACCTAAAACCCATATATAGTAAGAGAACAAGAGAAGAGATTGGATTTTTGTTGGAATATGGATAGCACATACAACCTCCCTCCAATTACCAATGACCACTGACCAGACCACCACTCCTGCCTTTCTTTTTATGATATTATTGGTACAGAATATATGTCTTCTTTCATAAAATTAAATAAAATAAAAAAAGGATTCACATTTGAATAAGATTATTCACAGTAACTGACACCGAATTTGTTCGCTGCAAATCCTGCACAAACTTAAAACAATAAATTAATATAACATATGTTGTACAAATGATGTTCATGTCCATTTCCAATTCAAAAAATTAATAAAAAGGAATTGAGAGAGAGAGGTACCCATAATATTAATTCATCAGGGACATGGGGAAGGACTTTGATAACTTGAAGAAAAATCCAGGAAATGAATCAATGATAAGGTGATATATGGAAGATGGAAAGTAACAGTCTAACAGAACCTCTTTTAGGCCTTTGATATTCGATTGTTGCATAAATAGATCGCCTCCTTCTTGTAATAAATCCATTATCCTTTCCCCTTTTCCTCGCTCTGAATAGATTTCAAACATTGACAGATAGAAAGTCCTGCAGCAATATAGATATGTAACATGATAAGTTTTTGAAATTATGATAGGAAGATGAAGAGAAAGCATATGTAATCCACAAAATAATCAATAAGAATTGAACATAATGACCTTGAACATTTATATTCATTGTTCTCATTCTCTGAAAAGATCTGTCGAAGAGCAAGAGGAACCATACGGCCATACTAGGCTCTCTGGTAGTTCCGAACACAGTATTCGTTTTACCATATGCACTTGGCCCCATTGCTGCTATCATGCCACTTTTCCCCTTCAGAAAGTCCTCCACCAGTGGATTTACCATTTTTAGCCATGGCGATTATGTTTGACAAGCCAACATCCGGGACAGGTGGAGGTGGCGTGGTTCTGATGAAGGACCCACCCCCAGTAGTGTGTCCTCCTCGGTGTCTTACGTTTCACCAACAGGTTCCAAGCAGCATCTTCAAGGGCAGTTTGGGCATACATTTCACCAACAGCTGCCAGGTGTCTCATCATCATCTGGACTCTTCCTAAACCCACCGATCTCGATGGACCCTCCCCCCATCAAATCCTAACAAACCTAAATCCGCCTTTAACCTCCTATTCCCCTCCCCCCAAAAAAGGTTTAGTTAACACTCTTCCACTCCCACAGTGAACCTGCACACATCCATTCCCATGATTTAGTTAAAAAGCCAATGTGAATCAGCATAACAGAATGATAAAAATCAGAGTCTTGCCTACTGCCGACATATCTAAAAGCTTTGATATTTTGGAATTTGTGATGTTGCCTGCTAAGTGGTGAACCCATATATCAACCAGTTGAAACCCATGAACCAAAATCTCCTAAAACCAAAAACATTATAAAAGCCTAAAATAAAAATAAAATTATATTAATACATAGGTCAACGTGTATGTGTGTGTACTTGAGAATTTGAGTTGGCATTCTTTTTTTTTCTATAATATCGTTGGTGGGACCCACTTTTGAGTGAGGTCCACGCAACTCACTTCCAGTATACTGGATCGGCCACTATAAGTATACTGGATCGACCACTGTAAGTATGTTCAATTTTTTTTCTATAATATCCCTCACCCTTCATGTCATATGATCCATCATCACCACAAGAATAAAAAGTTTCATACTCATCCCTGCATTATTTATAGTTTTTTAAACCACAAAATTTTTAATAAGATATTATTATTAATATTGGTAACAAATCATTTACCTGTGTACAGAGAAGAACAACACTTGGGAGTCCTTATAGAAGGTCTTTTGAGTACCATTTCCATGATGAACATCCCAATCAACAATTAGAATCATGTTAATACCTAATTCCTACAACGTACATAAGAAGAGTTAATTTAGATAATTCATAAGATTGTAGTCAATGGTTGATTTGACAAACTGTATGCATCATTGTATTGATCACTCTTACTTTTTGGTTAAGGAGAAAGCTTGTTGCAATTGCAATGTTGTTGAATAAACATAATCCCATTGGTGGAGGCCTGGTAAATGTTTAGAAGTACAAAGTTAACCACTTAGGACATAACAGATCACATTGGTGGTGTGTTATTGTATATAAATACAAGGGTATACGGTTAAGTTGTTGTATATATATATATATATATATATATATATATGCCGAATATCATATTAATAGATCATTGTTGTGAAGAGTTATTGCTTTTTTTGTTAATGAAATCCAGTCTTTTCTGCCCAAAATACCTTATTGATAAATTAAGAAGAAAAAATTATCCCCTAAAAAAACTCTCGACCAAAATCTCAGAAGGGAAAGGGTCTATGTTATGCATAACATAGGCTGATAAGCACCAATGATGCTTAGGTCCCTAGCATCCCATCTTTTATCATGACTAAATTTGTGACAACATTTGTATTATCTATGATGAAACAAAGCCCTATTATAGTCCTTCCCCAACTTTTTCGATCAATTCTACTACACAAACTGTTTTTGTTGGGTTATATTCATGTTGGTATACACGGATCTGCTAGAGGAAGGGCCTGAAAGTTCATGTTAAGCATATTATAACTTGGTGGGGAATGGCCTGAAGAATCCAATGACTTATTAATAATCTTATTAGTTGTTAGACAAAAAACTATTTATGATCCCTATTTCTGACAGGTCTTTAGGTTAAAAGAAGGTCCCTGACTAAATTAGTCAAGTATTTGTTTAAAGACTCAAATTTCTTGTAAGTCAAGATATGGCCAGGAGAAAGACACAACTAACCTACAGGTTCAAGACGAAGCAAGATGGGATTAGTCAATAATAGAAAGAAAAATAAAGATATAAGTGAAACATAAGGCGGTGATATGTGGCCACAAGATGAAGCAAGATGTGGGCAGCAAGCACAACGGGGTTGGAAAAGAGAGAGTGACTGACCTTTAGGCAGCTAAATGAGGTGGTGATGCAGTATAACTTAAAAGAATGGGCGGCTGGAGCAAACCCACCTAGAAGCGCTCATATTTCTTCAATTGAGCCTCAGATCTCCTGTTCGCTCAGAAGACCTGGTCATGGATTAACACACCAGGTCAAGAAATCTCGTTTGTTCGCTTTTCTTCTTCTTATTCTTCTTCTATCTTCAATTTTTCCTCTTCCGATCACTCTTGACAAATTCACGGTTGTTTAGCTACAAACAAGAATCGTGTCTATGTTTATTTAGAAAACATTAAGAAACAAACAAACAAAAAATCCCTAGAGAAATGGAAATGAAGGGGGGGGGGAATCGAATAACAGGATTAAAGAATTTGTTGAGACAAACGTGAAACAAGAAATGCGGGGAGCAAATAAACTTAAAGAAAAGGGGGTGAATGAATTAACTGGAGATCGATTAACATCTAGAAAGAGATCATTAGCTAATAAAACCACCGAAGCCTTGTTATATGATAAACTTGGAATGATTGAAACAGAAGAGGGTAGTGATACATAAAAGAAAATCCCCAAATTTAATAGTAAATATGCATCCAATCTGACGAATAAACAATTTGAGAGTAGAAATATATATTCGGTAAAATTCGATTACCTGTTGCCGACTAACTGATACATCATTGAAATCATCAGAAGCGTTATCCAAAAACTCATACCCAACATTGTAGTGAACTATTGATCTAAATCAAAATGGAGGAGAATGTTGCTTAATTTTTAACTGATAGCTATAAAGAAAAAGACGACGAAGGCTAGGGCTTTTTCTTTCTAATTGGAAGAGGTGGGGGTTTAATTTTTGGGATTCAATAGGCGGGTGAAATCCCGCCTTAAAAACGCGTGTTTCATTAAAATGTTATAAAGCGACACACTTAGACGACGCACATTTTATGAAAGGCGCCCTCCGCATTTCTTTTTTTTTCTTTTCTAGCACTAATGTTAGGGCACGCACAAATGCGTGTTCTCTATCCTTCAAATTTTGCAAAATTGACATTATTTCTTAGGGCACACACAAATGCACGTCCTCTATCCACGAGTGTCATTGTTTGCGCGTCGTTAAAGGGTTGTTTTCTAGTAGTGCTGCTAATAAAAGTGAAGGATTACTTTTCATAAAGAACTCGAACGAAAATCACAAAGCAAAAGATCCTATATTGAAAGTGACGGATCCTAAAAAGAGAAAGTTTGGTGATGAGTATGGTGATCGCTCAGGGATCAAAATGTGGGCCTTTGATCATGAGGTAAACATGTGGGTTGTCAAGAGAAATTCTAGAATTCCTGAATACCACCAGAACATCCATGATTTCAACTCCTGGATGAAAGTTGATCTTGCCGAACTCTCAAGGGCCCCATTTCACAATCCATCACAGGATCCTAGTGCTAGTAAATTCAAATGGTTTCTAGACAGGCAGGTCAGGGAAAACTTCCCAAAGATGAAAACTGCAGAAGCCCGGTTTAGAAAAGATAAGGATATTATTGATCCTGAATCTGGTAAACCAATGAAGATAAAATACTATGGCCAGCGACAAAACAATTGAAATAAATTCCTATTCCACAACACTTTCATGAGGGATATCTTGATAACATGGAATTTTGGGCCTATGATGATGAAACTGCAACCGCTGCCATCAAGTTCAAAAATAGCGAAGAGGTACTGAGGCTTATTAGTGCTAAGGATCTCCTCAGATTCAGAGAAAGAGACATTCATACCCTGGCTCGTCACCAAATCATATGCAGAAAATAGGTCATGGAGATTGCTGCTAAGGAGTTCACAGGAATGGTCGCCAAGATCATTAATGGAGGGCTATGGATGGGAGCCATGGGAAAATCTGACTTGAAGTTGTTCGAGAATCCTGAAGAGTGAAGACCAAGTCTATGCTAGCCGCAAACCAAGGGGGAGATTGATAGGCTATAATTTAGTGGTTTGGGCTAGGCATTCTCATGTATAGGTCTTGGTAGGGTGCTAGAGTGTATTTTGGTGGTTGTAGTATGATAGTGGGTGTGTGCGTCCGTACACATGTGTGCAGCTGTACACTTGTGTGCTGCTGCTGTGTGGTATAACTAGCATGTGTCTGTGTTAGTTTTTGAGTGACACGTGTGTTTTTCCAAGGTGTATTTGACGTTTATATGATATAAATGTGTGCATGCTTGGTTTAATTCATCTTCTACTACTTCTACACTCTAATTGATTGCAATATCACTTGATCACTGATTTGGATCTAATAGACTGGGACTTACACGTACTGGCCAGCTTCCTTGGGACATCATTTATGACTTAATCCATTAAGTATTTATGTCCAAAGTGTAGATCCAGGTCTTTTAAGACCTCCTAAACCTTAAAGTCACAAACTTTATGTGCTTGCATTCATGGTTGGGGTCAAGACATTAGTTTGGTACTTTTAACAAGCTTTAAGACCAATTAACACCTGCATGGTTGTGGCTTAACCATAAAGGTCTGATTTTTATAACTCTTAGTGCCTCTAGCAGCCCAAAAGGACAGCTATTATTGTCTGAAATCATTAAGATGCAAGAGTCCTCAACAATGGAGTCCAAAAGTGACCTTAAACACACCCATACACAAATCTAAGGATACAATGGCCATGTTTGGAACTTGATACCTTAAAAGAGTCAGAAATGATGCCAATCTCCTGGATCTACAAGCTCTTGGTGGATCCTTGCTCCTTTCTCTTCTAAATCACCAAAATTACACCAAAGTACTCTCAAATGGCTTCCAAATCATAAAGACACACAAAAGGGGGTTAGGGTTTTCGTGGAGGCTGTATAGAGGTAAAGGGAGGTTGGAACAAAGGCATAAGATCCTTTATATAGGGATCAAACCCTAAAAGTTAGGGTTTTAGATCCTACACGCATATGTTGCGCATACCCTTTGGTACACTGAGCATACATACATGGCCTCCCTGTCCCAACCTCTTGAGTACGATGTGCGTACCAGGCATGTTACGCCCCGCATACTGCCTTTCTCATCCCAAAACTTAAGGCCCAACTATCCTGACCCAAACCAACAACATCCCATTATATAATAAAATAAATAATATTAATACATGCAAATCCCTGATGTTACACACAACATGAGACTGGATTGCCCCCTCATGACTAGCTTGCTCCTGTGCCCACACCATAAGACTGGATTGCGCTATCGACCCTCATCTTATGGTTGTATTGCTCTCGTGTTTGTTGTATTACAACACAAATTAATACTGCCTCAACCCAACTTCACTATCTCGGCATATGCAATAAATAAATGATATCCATCAACAAAGGTAATCATACGAATCTACCAGTATAATATATCACTACATCATAACAACATACTGTACACAAGGATACATAACACAATCTAGTGGGATGACATTGGTGCCTTCGGCCTACGAGTACAGTGATGAAAACTCACCTCGAAGTCTAGAAGATAGCTAAAATGATCACTTATCCAAATATTGGCTCTACGGGTCACCTATACATAAACAAGGAAAACTCCTCAAACTACAACTCAAAAACCCCAAGTTTGACCTAAAGTCAAACTTGGTCAAAAAGTCAACAATCCAATAAAAGTCAACCCTCAAAAGTCATTCATTCGGTCGCCATGTCGTGACCAAGGGTGGTCACGTCGTGGAATAATAGAGACAAAATAGTCGTGCATCAGCCTTTGTCACGTCATGACGACCCAAAGTGTTACGTCGTAATGACGTAATGGACAAACTCAAGATTTAAGCTCTTAATCCTTTAAGCCATGCAACCAGACCTTCCAAAAGACCTTCTCTATCCTAGAACACCATAAACATATACCGTTTAAGAGATGAATGTCCCAAACACAAGTTAAGGCTAAACAATGTAAAGATGGGGGCCAAGATCGCATGCAAGAGCCCAAAGCTCAATTAAATCCTAGATCTTACACTTTTATATACAAAGGGACCCTTGGGATCCGTAAAATTGGAAACTTAATGGAACCCCAACACTCAAACTAGCCCAAAAATGAGGAAATACGCTTAAAAACTTAGATCTAAGCGCTTTACATCATAAAGCATGGAATTTGGATACTCATAAGAGTCCATAATGTATGAGAAAGGATGATGGGGAAGCTTGAAAGTTGGTTTGATGCATCCAAACTCTGTCTCTTCTTCTTTTTGGCTAGAAAACACCTAAAATGGAGCTCACATTCTAACATAATGGATTACGGATTCAAGGAGGGTGATGGAAGCTAAGTGTGAGATAACCCTAGCCCTCACTTCCTTTAAATATGGGGTAATCCCCGAAATTTGGGTTTGGCTCACAACAACTGTCATGTCGTGGCCCTTAAGGGAATGCATGTTTCTTCAACCATGGCCAAATTGTGACACAAAAGTGCCCACATCGTGACCAGGGTTAAAACCCAAAAAGAAATTGATTAGAAATTCTAAAGAAACATTTACCTGGAACTAGGTATTACAAATGTCCCCCACTTGAACTAGATTTCAACCTTGATATTCTCATCTAGGAATAACTCTGGGTAGTGCTCGTATATCTCTGACTCGGGCTCCCAAGTCTAGTCAGAACCCTTTCTGATGATGCCATTAAATCTTGACTGGGGAACCACCTTGTTGAACATGGTCTTCATCTTTCTATCCAAGATAGCTACTGACTTCTCTACATAATTCAGGTGCTCATCGACCTGAATGTCATCCAACGGAATCACCATTGAATCATTAACTACAAACTTATGAAGCTGAGAAACATGGAAGGTGCTATGAATCTGACTAAGCTCCTCAGGCAGATCCAATTGGTAGGCCACTTTGCCTACCTTGGGCACTACTTGAAAAAGTCCAATGAATCGGGGTACCAAAATTCCCCTCTTCCTGAAGTGTATAACAGCCTTCTAGGGTGATACCTTCAGCAAAACCATGTCCCCAAACTAGAACTCAAGCTCAGACTGTCGCCTATCGACATAACTCTTCTACTGGCTCTGAGTTGTCTGCAACCTCTTCCTAATATGCTGGATAAGCTTTGTCGTCTAGAGAACCACCTCATTCCTCTCCATGAGCTTATGGCCGACCTCTCCCCAACAAAATGGAGTACGACACTTCCTCCCATAAAGGAGCTTATACGGAGGTGCACTAATTCAAGAATGATAGATGTTGTTGTAAGTAAAGGTAGGAGTCCCAAATCTCGTTGAAATCAATGACACAATTCCTCAACATATCCTCGAGTGTCTAAATAGTTCGTTGACTCTGACCATTGGTCTGTGGATAATAAGCAGTACTGATGTACAGTCTCATGCCTAACTCCTCATAAAATCTCTTTCAAACCCGAGAAGTAAGCTGAACATCACAATCGAATCCGATAGAAACTGATAGACCGTGGTAAGCAATAATCTCATGTAGATAGACCTTGGCCAATTTCTCAGCCAAAGAACTCTCTCGAATGGCAAGAAAATGGGTTCTCTTGGTTAGACGATCAACAATAACCCAAAATAACATCACATCCCTTGGTCTTCCCCAACAACTTCGTGATGAAATCGATGGTACTCTACTCCCATTTCCACATGGGAACCTCCAAAGGCTGCAACTTGCTATGCGGCCTCTGGTGCTCTATCTTGACCATCCAATAAGTCAAGCATCTCTCCACATACCTTGCTATCTTCTACTTCATGCATGGACACCAATAGCTAAGTATCAATCCTCGATACATCTTCGTGGCTCCAGGATGAATCGAGAAGCTGGACTTATGCACCTCCTTCATCAATGTCCGTCGGACCCCACCAGAAACTGGGACCCAAACCTGAGCACATTGGGTCATAAGCCCGTGACTATCAGTGGCAAATATACCAATCCGACCCCTGATCTTCTCCTTCTTCGAATTCTCCATCCGCATTCCTTCGGCTTTAACCTCTCTAATAATATCCAGAAATGATGAATTGATGGTCATCTTCAAATAGAGCTCTCGAAAACGAGCATTGGCCGCCTTGCAAGTCAAAGCATCAGCAACTAGTTTGGCCTTCCCTGGAAGATAATTAATATCGCAATCATAATCATTGACCATATTAAGCCACCTGTGTTGCCTAATGTTCAGATTTGGCTGATCCATAAGATATCTCAAGCTCTTGTGATATGTGTAAATGGTACAACGGGCCTCCTAAAGGTAATGTCACCAAATCTTGAAAGCAAACACTACTGCCCCTAACTCCAAATAATGTATCGGTTATCTACCCACATGAGGCTTCAGCTACATGGATACATACGCAATGACCCTGCCCCGCTGCATGAGTACCGCCCCTAAAATTGTGATTGAAGCACCACAAAATTCTCAACACCCTCATGAAGTGTCAATACTGGGGCCTCACATAACTTTCTCATCAGGGTCTCAAACGTAGCCTGCTACTCAGGTCTGTATGAAAATTCACACTCCTCTTCGTCAGGCAAATAAAAAGAACAAAAAATTTGGAATAATCTTGAATGAACCTCCCAACTCTGAACCCTTTGAGATTGACAGTAGCTTTGCTGCTTCCGTCTTGCTCTCTTGTTCGACCCAGTCAAGCACCGGAGGTGCTCCCTTTCTCTTTACGATTGATTGGAAATCATCGGACCAATTTCATTCCTTCGTTAATTCATTCCCGTAGGATTTACCCAGTGTGCCTCCCGTGAGGCAGGTGGAGTTCATGATCGATTTGATCCTCAATGCGACCCCGATTGCTAAGGCATCGTATTGCCTCATACCACCAGAGATACATGAGTTGTCCTCTCAACTTCAGGGGATGTTAGGAAAGCAGTTTAGCAGATCGAGCAGTTCACCCTGGGGAGCACCAATTCTATTTGTGAAGAAGAATGATGGGTCTAACCATATGTGTGTAGATTATCGGGACTTAAACAAGTTTACGGTGAAGAATCGTTACCCACTTCCTAGGATTGATGATCTCTTCGACTAGTTTCAGGGTGCATCTTAGTTCTCCAAGATTGATCTGAAGTCGGGTTACCATCATATGAGAGTTAGAGAGGAGGATGTGGAGAAGACAGTTTTACAAACTCGTTATGGTCATTAGGTGTTCGTGGTGATGCCATTTGGGCTAACTAACACATCGAGAGAGAGAGAGAGAGAGAGTACAAGGAAAAAGGCCACTACCGGCGACAAAAGTCGCCGGTAAAAGTCCCAAAATTCACCGGTAAAAGTCCTAAAAGTCGCCGGTAATACTAATAGCGGCGACGCGTCGCCGGTACTGAGTCGCCGCTACAGCTTCGTCACTATTGATTAGTTTGTCGTCACTAATGATAAAAGTCGCTGCTATTGACTCTGTCGCCGCTAATGAGTATTGTGGCCGCTAATAACCTAGTCGCCGGTAAAAATGTCACCGATAATAACTTTTGTCGCCGGTAATTTTTTTTCAATTTTTTAATTTTTTTTAATTAATGATTTTGGTTGCCGTTGATAATGTCGTCGGTAAAAGTGTCACCGGTAATAACAATATTTGATTAGATATCAAAATCAATAGTGTCGACACTAATTACAAAACAAACATCCTATTAAATATCAAACATAATAATGTCAATGCAAATTACAAACAAACATCCAAATACAATTAAATATCAAAAGTCATAATATCCGAGTAGCAAAACAACAAAATTTTTATAATCTACCAAGTAGCAAAACGTGACAACATATGCAAATAAAACTCATCCTTACATATCATCATCGTCGTTTCCATCGTTTCCTTGATTATTTTGGGATTGAAAAAACGAATAAAGCTCATCCCTACATGCCGGGTCGGCGAGCATTGCACGAAGATTTTTCAACTACATAATTAATAACAATATATATAAACTTATAAGTTAGATCGTCAAACATAAACAAAAACTATCAAAATACATTGCTATTTTTAAACTAAGATAGAAAACCAAAGTACATTGCTATTTCTTGCACTTGGGACAAAAACCAAATTATCAAACTTTTTAGCAAATAATCACCACAAAACCAAAACTACAAAATCAACATACATTTTACGATGCTAAAGTAGATTGCTATTTTTAAACAAAAATAGAAAACCAAAGTACAATGCTATTTCTTGCACTTGGGACAAAAACTCAATTACCAAACTTTTTAGCAAATAATCACCACAAAACCAAAACTATCAATTCAACATGCATTTTACGATGCTAAAGTAGATTGCTATTTTTAAACTAAGATAGAAAACCAAAGTACATTGCTATTTCTTACACTTGGGACAAAAACCAAATTACCAAACTTTTTAGCAAATAATCACCACAAAACCAAAACTACTAAATCAACATGCATTTTACGATGCTAAAGTAGATTGCTATTTTTAAACAAAGATAGAAAACCAAAGTACAATGCTATATCTTGCACTTGGGACAAAAACTCAATTACCAAACATTTTAGAAAATAATCACCACAAAACCAAAACTACCAATTCAACATGTATTTTACGATGCTAAAGTAGATTGCTATTTTTAAACTAAGATAGAAAACCAAAGTACATTGCTATTTCTTGCACTTGGGACAAAAACCAAATTACCAAACTTTTTAGCAAATAATCACCACAAAACCAAAACTACCAATTCAACATGCATTTTACGATGCTAAAGTAGACTGCTATTTTACATGTGATAGTTGTGATGGTTGCGAAGGCTGTGGAATCGTCGGGAGACTAGAAGGTTTGCGGCCAATTCCTCTAATGTGGCCACGTCGCTCTCCTAATACTTTCTCGAACATAGCTCTTTCTTGAGCAGGTGTTAACTCACTTTCACCTTGAGTTTGTTCTAAAAGCTCTTTAACTAACCGATTATGTAACTCCCAAAAGTAAGTAACAATTAAGTATAAATAAACATTTAAATATATGATAAAAATTTTAATTAAATACTTACATATTGTTGTTCCGATTCAGCAGTAATAAATACACCATTCTTATCAGTATGAGCTTTGCGAAATGTTTCCACTCTCTTAAGGTTCTGTTTAACTTTAAAAATTAGATTATATTTTAAATAAATAAATACATGTATCGTACGGTACCTTCTTATAGCAAGTACTTCTATACAAGCTCGAACCCCCACGATTCACATTTGTTTGCTTTTCACGGATTTTTTTGTTCCTTTTTGAAGCAATTATGTGTTCGTCAGTTTGAAAATACTCAATTGCCTTCACCCAGTTATCAACAAGCATACCATCCGGAGGATTGACCAATGCTCTCGGGATATCTTCATACCCTCCGACCATCTTGAAATATTCTTTTGCGTCGACTTTACGCTCTCGATAACCTTTTAACAAGGCTACTTGAAAACCCTCTGTCAATAGATTAGCTTGTGCATCCTGGTACATTTGATTGAGATCAAACTTTGTCTACAAAAAAAAAAAGTTAACCAAGTAAAAAACAATTATAGTTAACCCTATAAAATATATTTAAATAAATAATTATCGCTAAATGTTGTAATACAGTGTCCTTTAAATCAGGGGAAACTCTTTTCCAACTCTATTTGTCAAAAAGGACCATCTGCCACATTGTTTTTCCAACTTCTCAGGAAAACATGTCTCCCGGCTCTCCTACGAGATTAAATTTGATATCCCTATCATATTGCATGCCAATTGGTTTCCCTTGGTTCTGTAAGATTGCTTTTTCAAACTTTATATTTTTAGCTTTTCCTCGAACTTTCCTTCGGGCACGTTCCTCAACTACAAATGTAATTAAAAATTATTAGAAACGGTATTTAATTTATGATAATTGAACAAAAATAGTAAATAAAAATTCATGATAAGACTTACCGTCCTGCTCGTGCTGGTCAGGACCTCTACCACCTGGGAAAGGTGGGTCCTCAGCTCTGTCTCCCCCATGTCCATGACCCATGACAGCAGCCATGGTAAACATAAACAAAAACCACACTTTCATCATTTCCTGAAAAATTATAAGATATACAAATACAATTTTTATTACAGATACACATTACATAGAAATAAACATTTAGATAGGAATAAACATTTCTATTTAAACTAGAAATCCAAATAAAGTTCATATTACAAACACATTACAAATACACATTACATAAGAACTATTCTAATCAGAATCTTCCTCATATCCTTCAGTGTCTTCTTCGGTATCATAATCAGAATTGGTTTCATAGTAATCAGTCTCGCAATCAGAAACATAATTTTACATAATACATAAGAACATGGAATTCACATACTTTTACATACATATTATGTTGTTGTGTTGTTCTTTTTTACCGTCGAGATTAAAATATATATAAGTTTTTAAACAATTTTATAATTTTTTTTTGTGTTTTTTTTCAATTATAACAATAATTTATTTTTATTTTTTTTTCCAATTATAGCATCCTTTAACTTATGTTTATGGTAACCGATTATTATTGGTTATAGAAATATAACCTTATAAATTAATTTGAAGATTATAAGTTAACTATATAACTTATTGGTTAATTAATTTGGAGTTAGCTTGGGTAGAAACTAGAAACTTTCTAGCTTTTGTATATAAGTTTTTATATTTTTTTTGTTTTTTTTCAAATTATAACAATATATTTTTTTTCAATTATAGCATCCTACTTATACCAAAACCACATACTTTTACATAATACATAAGAGGATGAAATTCACATACTTTTACATACATATACCACATATACACCAAATACAAATACATACACATACACACAAAATAACATCCTACTTAAACCAAATACACATAATTTCACATATAGATAATAACATCCTATTTATACCAAATACAAAAGTTTCACAATCATATACCGCATTTACAACAAACATACATACATTCATATACATATACCAAATACATATCATTTTTACCAAATACTCATATACCACATATACATCAAATACACATACATTGGCATATATACAACAAATTCACATATATTCAAATTAAAAATGAAATTAGCAAATAAACTTACCTTTCTTCAAGAAATGGAGTTAGAAATTGGTCCCAAAAGCTTTAACCACACCTAGAGAAATTTGCTTGGAACAATGTGGGGAGAAATTTGCTTCTAATCGAAAACAACACCACCAAAAACAAATATATGAACAATTTATTACCATTCAATCACTAGATGAAGCTAAAAACCGAAATTAACATACAAATTGAAAAGGAAATTACAAAATCAACTTACCTTTGTTGAAGAAATGGAGTTAGAAATTGGTCCCAAAAGCTTTAACCACACCTATATTCTTAATAGGACATAATGTGGGAAGAAATTTGCTTGGAACAAGCAAATAGAAGTGAAAATCGAAAGAAGCTGGAAATGGCGAAGGAAAGAAGCGCAACAAACAGAAAGCAAATGGAGAAATGAGGGTTCCTCGTGCGTTTTTTTTTATCTGCGAGAGGCGATAGCGGCGACACCTTTAGCGGCGACAGGTAGAGCTTTACCGGCGGCTTTTAGCAATAGCGGCGACAAACTGGAGGGAAGGATACCGCTTGTTTTTTCGTTAACTATTAGCGGCGACTTTTTTTTAACTCTTTAGTGGCGACAAATATGTCACCGGTATTAGGTTAGATAGGATAAGACACCCCACCCGTTGGATTAGATATCTCATCGAACGGTTCAGATGTAACAGAGGGGGAAAGCACTGATCCGGGTGCCACCCCTTTACCGGCGACACTATTACCGACGACAAAGGGCTTTAGCGGCGACAATATCTAGAGTCGCCGCTAAAGCCCCTTGTCGTCGGTAATAGTGTTGCCGGTAAAGAGTATATTTCTTGTAGTGAGGGATCTTTTATTTTTTAATTATTAAAATAAATAAATAGGTATTAATTTTTTTTCAAAAAAAAAGAGGAATATATTTTTTTCAATGCAAAAATGGTCCCTTAAAAGTAAAAAAACAAATATACCCTCATGTGAGAGGCACATGAGGGGGTTAACAGCATCAAGTTAACAGAAGTTAAGTTTAGGGACCTATTTCATATACAAACCACTCTAAAAGAACTGTAAATCCAAAAAACTTGGGGTTTAAAACTCCAAAATTTTGCATACCACAGGGATCATTTTTGCAATTTTGTCTTTCAAAATTAACTACAACGAAATAGTTGCGAAAATTCGGCCGGTGTTCTTATATATGTAGCACTGCCCATGCCTAGACGTGCAATTATATCAATATTAAAACAATGTCATGTGTTTTTTTGAAATATAAATTTTATAATGATTATATAATATTTTCAATCCCTTTTTTTTAATTATGGCATAATAATTTTTTTTTTGTATATTATGTATATAAAATAAAGTGCTGACATATTTGTATTGAATTTATATAATACTATTGTTACTTTCCTTTGTTTATGACATTTTAGATGTATCTATGTTTAAAAAAAAGGTGGAAGCTAGGGCTTAAATAGAACATTTTAGATGCATGAGGATTTAAAGAAAACTACGACAAAAAGATTAACCATTGATGTCTTCTAGTTAGACGTTAAAAATTAATTGAATAAGTAATGAAACTGGTAGAAAAACTGCCATCGACTAATGTAGATATATGAAAACGTAAATGATATTCACCACAGATATAGATTAAAACAACAGCGTATATAATGTTCCGCAAGGGTTCCAATGAATTAGCCCCATGCACGATGATCTTGGACGAGCATAGTCTCGAAATTAACAAACATAGGAAAGCAAATTAATTAACAATGACACAATCTTCTACATTCTTTAAGGAATTGAAATATGAACTTGCCTGGTTACTTGCAGAACCAAAAATGGTTGTCAAGGAAACGGATTCGTTAAGTAAGCACACCACTTGTCGATAAACGCCAACTCGTCTGGATTCAATCTTGGAAGTTCACGATCTTGAAGAGCGATGATTATCTGTGTAGTCTCACCGAGAAGTTGAGCTGCAGCTTGGACACTCGCCTCCCTTTTCTCTATGACGCTTTCATGGCATTTCATTAGAATGACTTGGGGTAAATTGGTGAGACAAGCAGCTATTATATCAGCGATCATTGATGATACATGTGAAAACAGTTCCTCTTGGTTAACCTCCTTAATGTTGTCGTGGTAGGAGAGCAAGATTGTTTCAGTGATACGATACATTGAATTGGCACAAATAGACTTGTATTTCCAATTATCATTTCGGTCTGTGATATCCATATTTTCCACGTTGAGGACCTTGTTCTTAGCTTTATCCCTTAACCATTGAAGAATATCTCCCGGTGTATTCACTTTGGACGTAGGATTTGGCAGTTTAGTTCCTAACCATTTGTGGTAGACTTCAACTTCTACCCACAAAGTCTCAGCTGCCTTTTGAATGCCTGCATGATCATGATCGGTAGCATTAATGACGCTTTCTTCCACAAGTGTGACATATAAAAGACCCTCACTCACACCATTAAGCAAGCAATCGACCATGTTCTTTTGGATGTCAGGTAGAGACATGGCGATGGATGTTAGTGTTACCAAAGGCAAAGACCAACAATTGACATATTCTTCTGAAAGTAAAGAAGGAACATGATTGCTGTCGAACTTTCCAAGTCCTTCAAAACCTAGAGATTCTGATAGAAGCTTCATAAGATTCTTGGGTTGTTTTTCTGCCTTTTGGATCAAGCGATTCACAGATTTTAACAAGCGTTTCAATGTTCTCTCTGTAAATTGTATGTCGTTTTCAAGTTGCAAAACATACCCCCTAAGATCTTTATCTTTTCCTAGTTGCTCCTTAGGCTGTTGTCCCGATGTATGATGTGATGGGCTAAACATGGCCTTTAACCATTTCCAACAACCGCGACAACACAAGACACATATCAAAAAGAGAATTATAATCATTGTTATCATCTTGCATGCTACAACGACTGTCTTCTGAAATCCTATACAAAAAGAATGATACTTTGGATTTTCAAATGCTGGATCACAATCTTGCATTTACGGCTTCCGGATGGGAATGGTATTCTACTATGTTTCCAATCATATAACTTCTGAGTCCAGTAGCTCTCTACTTTAGAGACCTTGATCTGCTTCCAAATCCGATTAATTGACAACTCAAAGCTTAAGGTAGCAAAACATCTGGCAAGGGGGGCAATTGTACCCAGTATCACTCCGACAGATTGTATAATGAAAATCACTAACATTGACCACTTATAATCCGATGTATCCTGCTTTTCATATCCTAGATACGGAAAATTGATAATAATAGCATAAATAAGGAAGCCAGTGCTTGCAACACATATTACCCCAGCAGCAGAGGTTGTAGCAGAGCAAGCTGTCATAAATTGAGGGCTTCCGGTTCCTGCCATGATCCAGTAGTTGCTCACATACTGCTTTAGCTTCTCAACAGTTAATCTTCCAGCTTTCAGCTCTGGATCCTTTAAAGCTGTTTGATTAGCTCTTTGGTAGTTCAATTCTAGAATCTGTTTGGACTTTAGAATTGCTAATGCTGAACATGCATATATTATCAGCAACATGAGTATCGGAACCACACAACCGACTACATAAATAAATCTGTCAAGGATGGATATTTTATAGGGGTAGAATGCGTCATCAGGAGTAAAAAATAGAATTCCCGTGGATATCTGAATGCAAAAATTGACAACCAAGGAGATTACCAGAAGAGCTAAAGCTATGATGTTTGAGACAAGTCCCTTATTGTCCTTGATTGCTAGAGAAGGCAATAAATTCGCCATCATGGTGCACATAAAACTCATGCTTCCAAACTTTGTTGCCTGGTCCACAAGACTTGGCATTAGATTATTTGGATCCATGGGTAGCTTTATTGCCACAGCTATCACAGTGAGAGACGCAGCATTCAGAGTGAAATATTTACATGGAAACCATAGCTTTCTGTTTCGCAAACCATGTAATAAATCAGCCACCATTGCAAGGACACAAAGTAGAGATGCTAATGCTATATACATCCCAATCCACGGCATAGGTTTGCTGTACTGCTTTTGCTGATGTGACTGGTATACTAGATTCCACAGGGAATATAGGTATTCTGTTGTAGTATTTGAGCAAGTCGCCTCAAGTACCTGGAATTTGTGATCCTCATCGTTGAGATCCATGATAATGCTCCTTCAAGGGAAAGGAATCGCTACGGGTTTTCTGATCAATGGCACTTGTCTATGCCTAAGGGGGAGATGCAGAGCAGAGAGTATGTCTTGAGAATGACTTAAAATGAAGCTGGTATGTTTCATCCAATAATTCTATGAATAACTTTAAAACACACGGAAAATTTCATCGTACGAAACACAATGAGTGTTCACTTGGAAGATATGGAACAAACTACCAATTATTTTCCTCAAAGCACGTCGGCCACATATCCCTTCAATGATAACTTCCTATGACCACAAAATTACAATGCTACATGAAATAATATTTGTATTTCTAGACCCACTGGTATTGTCCATGTCGTTGTATTGGATTCAACCTTGATATGAGTGGGCATGAAAACAAATAAATTGACAAGAGTATAATATATTTTAGGGTACACGAATGGTCTATGTGGTTTGTGGTAATTGGTAGATTTGGTCCCTATTTTTTTTAACTCATATCATCCCTATGGTTTAGTTTTATTGCGAGTTTGGTCCCTGCTTAAGATAAAAAGACTGTTGTACCCTTTTTGATTTTATTTTTACTTTTTATTGAATTATTATTATTTTTTATAATAAATGATAATGCAAATGGGCCCTACCCCCCCCCCCCCCCCCCCCCCCGTTATGTTCAACTGCTGTAAAACCTCATCCGTCCACCAACACCATTAACCTTCGATTACGCCACCCATATAAGTCAGAAAAAACATAGGTCTGTATACTAGATACAAAAACAAGAACCATATATATCCATTATCTAATAAACAAATTACAAATCAAAGATCTTTTCTAGTTTTACTGTAACATCCCCTAAAATCTTAAAATTTTAAAATTTTCAAAAACAACCATTATCCATAATTGTTTACAAGAAAAGTCAATGTTTCAAAAGTAAAATCATATCAGAGTGTCCTAAAATTCAATACCATGAAAATAGGAAGGTGTGCACGATCAGGCCTTTGCTTTTCCACGATCCTTTGAAGTACCTGAAACAATAAACTAAAACTATAAGCCAAAGCTTAGTGAGTTCACTCAAAGTACCATCACACAACATAACATCAAAGCATGCAAATATAAGCATTCAGCCTAACTGGACCGCCTCGGAGGACCTACAACCTATCTGGACTATTCTACGGGCCTTCGACCTGACTGAGCGCCTCACATGTCCTATAGCCTATCCGGACAGCCCCGGGTGTCTTTGCCTTCAACACCAAGTAGGACCGTCTCAACCCAATCACAATATGTCGACATATGTAACAAAAAAACATAAACACTGAACCAACAAATACTAATTAATAATATACTAGCATAACACTATCCTATAACCATGATACATAATCTAGTGGGTCGGCATTGGTGCCTTCGACCCACGAGTAGAGTGAGGAAAATTCACCTTTCAGCACGAACAAAAGCTGAATAGATATATGCTTCGAAAACCAGCTTTACCCGACACCTATTATTTAAAATATTGCCTAACATAAAATTAATATCAAATTAACCAAAATACCGTTTGGTCAAAAATTAGTCAAACTCAACAAACCAGGCGAGTCGACCTAGCCTCGTATGCGGGGTGTTCCCAACTGAACGCGGGACGTACTCAAACACGGACCAAAATATAAGAACTTGACCCCGTACATGCGGTGTACCACCTGGTATTCCTAGCGTACGCAGATGGATGCCTTCCCAAATCATTACGTGCTTAATAGTTAAGCCCTTACGTCAAAAATACAGATCCAAGTCCCAAATGTTGTCTTTGACCATAAAATGTCCAATTTTATGGTATTGCGTGGCCATTAAGTGCTTAATGCTAAAAACTCCAACATGTTAAGCCATTAAGACAACCAAACTCATGCATGGGGAAGAACTAAGAGCCAAGATCATATTTTTATGCTTTTAGACCCCTCAAAGCGTCTGAAAGATTGGAGTAGCTTATACTCAAAATACTAAATTAATGGGACCAAAATTGCAAACTTCAAGGCTAAACTAAATCTTAGCATAAATTCATCAATCAAAGAGTGCCTAAAGGTGATAAGATTTTGGATCTAAGGTGCTCTACACTTCTAGGGTGATTTTCTTTTCTTCCTTCCTCCTTTAAGAACACCAAAACACAAACATCAAACTCAAAATGGCTTCAAAGGGACTATGGTTTGCTAAAGAGTTGAAATGGGGCTAGGGGCTGATGAGGGAATGAGCATTAGGGAGATAATGATGAATATAAAGGGTCCAAACCCTAAAAAATAGGGTTTGAGGATCATGTACGCACACCTCGCATACGCTATGTACGCCCAACATATGTGACTCGAGCCAGAAATTACAAAATGACACCATGG
This sequence comes from Lactuca sativa, assembly GCF_002870075.4. NCBI lineage: Eukaryota > Viridiplantae > Streptophyta > Magnoliopsida > Asterales > Asteraceae > Lactuca > Lactuca sativa. The sequence goes on from NC_056628.2 coordinate 48,011,413, forward strand.
GCCATTTTGCAACATTTCTCATACACAAGGGCAAAATTGCAATTAATTTTCATACTAAGGGTTAAAATTTGAAATACCACATCATCAGAAGGAGATATCTATTGACGGGGTGGATCTGGTCCGTCAGAAGAACATCCGAGGGAGATATAGCTCATTTATAACGCATGTAGATCCGGGCTAGTCAATTTAGAGATAATAGGGGTCGAAAAAGACTTTTCGACAAAAGATTATTTAAAATAAATAATCTTAACCAAGTTGTAGAATATGTCTCAAGTGTTCCTTACAAATAAAGAGCGTCAAAATCCGAGTTATAACGAAGAAATTATGACCCGTCGAAGTTTCACGATAGAACCGGCGCGACACCGGGAAGAGTAAACAGTGAATTTACTATAGAGCAACTTTTAGCCTTAGCAATATAAATGAAAGTCGTAGAAGATGTTAAATCGAGAGCATCCATAAAAAGAACGCCCAAATCTGATTTTGTATGAGGAAGTTATGATTTTTTGAAGTTTCGGCTTAGTGGTGTACAGCCTGAAGTTCGAGTATTAGATCGAGCGGTTTTAAGCTGACACAACCTAAACGAGAATCGAATATCTCGTTATTAGTAGCGTAACGATAAAAAGACAGATGGAAATGGACATCGGATGAAGAAGTTATGAGATTTCAACGGACAAATCCTGTCCCGGCCTGTTAAAAATATAACTATAAAAATAAAGTCAAAATTAGCCGAGGGAGTCTAAACGAAAGTTGTAGAGTATGTCTCCACCTACACGTGGATATAAATAACGTCAAAAACGGAGTTCGTATGAACGAGTTACAAATTATAATAGCATATTTACGTATTAAAATAAAGTATAAATCATATATACGTACACACACACACACACACACACACACACACACATATATATATATATATATATATATATATATATATATATATATACATATGTATATATCATTAGAAAGGTATCGACAATGCGGTCATTATAAGACTAATGTTGAGTTCTTTCGACATTAGGTTAGTACAAATATCGTTAAATCTATTTAAAATAATATTATAAAGGGGTTTTTAGTTGTTTCTATAACTATAAGGTCATTAAGTAATTAAGGATGATAGTTTTTGAAAATTCAATTAGTATACATAAGAGCCTCTAGCTCTCATATTTTGTTGCACCATTCTCTTGATTCAAGAGGCTTACTCTTCTTATCCCCCGAGCATTTCGGTCCCTCATGATTCGACTTCTCTTTTTGTAGTTTTAGTCACTACTAGAAAATAGCCCTTTAATGACGCGCAAACAATGACACGCGGTGATTTACGATACGTAAAAGCGTGCGCCCTAAAAATAATGTCATCTCTTCTAAAATTTGATGGATAAAGGACGCTCTTTTGTGCGTGCCCTAAAATTAATGTCCAACAAAAAAAATTAAAAACACGGAGGGCACTTATTTAAAAATGGGCGTCGTCTAGAAATGTAGCTTTATATTTTTTTTTTAATGAAAGGCGCTTTCTCTTCTTTTGCAGTTGGGGGAAATGAAAATCTCAAAAGTTTCAAAGGCCGCCATTGTTATCATCTACCTTATTTCCATCGTTTTAAGCGGGATTTCACCCGCCTATTGTATCCCAAAAATTAGAACCCCTGCCTCTTCCAATTAGTAAGAAAAAGCCCTAGGGCCTTTATTTTCATAGGAGAATTGCTCTTGCTTTCATGATCAAATGCCTCGCGACGACAATGAGATAGTGTGAGATCTATGAGAGATCCAATCCAGAGCATGCCTGTGATTGTGTGGCCATCCTCGGTCAACTCACACACTTTGAAACCCTAATCTCCTATCTTCTCACCCACCAGGGAGCATCATTTACAAGCTGAAACCCTATTCACATATGAAAAAAAAATCATCCTGATACCCTCGTTCTCAAGCTCTTTTAACTCCTTCATTCTTCTTCTAGTGGAGTTATTTGCCAAACCAGCAGCTCCCTCCGCTACACCACCACCAACTCCATAATCTTCATCGCCATCCATATCTCTTCCATCCCCGAGTTCAATCTCTACACCAATTGCTTTATCACATGCACTTGTCGTTGATACTTCTCAGTATGTTCCTTCATTATCTTAATTTCTCTGGATGCCCTGAATCGATTTGGACCCTCAAATGAAGATGGATAGCCTACTACAACGAGACGGTACTTTATCGTTCCCATGACTTATGGGCAGAAAATGAAGATGAAATTTCTACCATTTTCTATCTCCATAAAATCTTTCCAGGTATTTCTCCTCCTTTCTGACTAGGATTTTAGATTTCTTATCAAAGAATTTGTCATGATTCATAAAACATTTCCCCTCTATTTATTTCAGATGAATAGGATAATTTTCTAGAACAAATAGGCCATGTTAATACTAGAGATGTGGAACTTCAAGATAGTGCTACAGATGCATTGGAGCTTCGATTTTGGGTGTCTTATCGTGGACACACTCATCCAGGATAGGTCAGATTCCCTCATCCACATGTTTTAAGTTAAAGTTTGATTATATTATGATCATGATTATTAAAAACTACCTTCTTTGTATATAGTGTGTAGTATGATGTATTATAGAAGGGCTTTGATGCTTCAGAGTTATTTAGAGAACATATCACTATGAGGTAGGTACTCTTTAGCCTAATAGGATTATTAGGAAAGATTCTAGACCTTTATGCTTATTATATGTATTTGTTTGTTATCTTTTCTGTTCTCTGTCAACAGTAGCTCAACCTCAAGCAGCACTTTCACCTCAAGGTTTTCAAGAGTCACGTTGAAGCTCGAGCACAAGCTGATTTGAAGTTCACATATGTTGTTTCATGTCAAATTTGCAGACAACAAAAACAACGTAAGGAGAAAGAGGCCACTGATATTGGTCTTTTGTTGCAAAGGTATTTACATTGAGTTTACTTGATTTTTTAGGTTATGGGTTTAATTTGTTTTTATATCCAGGAATGAGGCACTTCGAGTTTCTTTCATACATGTTGAAGAGGTTCCAGGTGGTGATGGAAAGATCACAAAGTCATTTTATTTGAAGCTTGTGAAAGCTGATATCAATGGAAAAGACTAGGTATCCGTTACTTACTACATGCAAAATCTTTTATATATGAGTTCATTTTCATAACAATGTAATCTGATTTCTGTTAGGAAATATATTCCATAAAACTCCCTGGCGACCCCAAACTTGGAGAAGGAAAGCCTTAGAATCAAAACCATGCCATAGTTTTCACACGTGGAGAAGCAATTCAAACCTTCTTATAAACTTAAAAAGTTGAAATTATGATTTTTTTTTAATTGATTGGTTTTTATATATATTGCAGAGTCCGGATGGGGGGATTAGTAGTAGATCTAGAATACTGGGTAATAAAACATTCAATGCAGTTTTAAATACTCAATTCTTAGTCTAAATTGGAGTATTTACTATAGTTCCAATGGTTATGTGTTTCATACTTGAACTTGGATTACTCAAGGTTTTTTCACATTCACTTGACAGATATTAAGTATCACTAATAGTTACATAGATGAAATTTGATGTTTTGTGATGTTTAATTTTACAGACCATTTTCAGCTTCATTACAATGCAACTTCAGCTTTGCTCTGTATTCTTCACATTTTCGTTAGGAACTAGAACTCATTATTTTGGAAGAACAATCTTACATGGTGGTGCTAAGTACAGAGCAACTGGTAGAGGCTTTGTTGTATAGCATATAATGGTTGTTAGCTTATTTTATTTATTTATATAATATAATGTTTGTTAGTTTACATTAATAAGTAATAATAATGTTAATAAGTAATTGTTTGTGTTGGGTTAAAAGTTGGGTCTTTTAAGCTAAAATAGTAAAATAGTAACCAGATGTTACACCTCAGTAGGTCACTTCATCCCAATTGTTTGTTTTTTTTGGGTTAAAAGTTGGGTCTTTTGCTTATATGTTTGGGTTTATGTATGAAATTGACCTAATTGATGTATGCTTACTAACAAGGGCATGTAGCGTGGGTGGTTTAGGGTGCACCAAGCCTCGCCCCTTTTCAACCAACTAATTAATGATTAAATATATTTTCCAGATTGTTCCTTTCTCATGTGGGGAAAAGTCAAAGGTTTTAGATTCCACCTAAATCTTCATGGAATTGTAACGATAGAATCTGCTTCGGTAAGTATACTTTCTAATTTCCTTAATTATTCAAACAAAAATTAAGTCATTAGCTTTATAAATATAAAATATTAAATACATACACCTGCATCTTGTTTCTTGTTTCAGCTTATAGAAGATCATCCTCATTCGCCTTCAGAACACATGGGGGCTGAAAATCACATGTCAAATGGCAATTCAACCCCTCTACTACACACATACAGTAAGTAACATTTCTGAATATGATCATATGGCATTGTTTTTACTTTTTATAACATGTAAGAATAAAACACTGTTTAAAACACTATTTGTTTTTCAAGGGTTCCACTGTTAGTTTTTATAGTTTTTTTTACAGTTCTTGTAATTTCATTTGTATGTTACAAATATTCAAGTATTATTATTTTTTTTGTAAATTTCTAATAATATAAAGTTATTGATAAACTTTTTGTAAGCGTTCAGTTTTTTTATAATTTGTAAATCAAAATTTTAACTATTCCTTTGTTTACAATATATTTATAGTTCTTTGAATTTTTTATAGTTTGTACAATTTTTTTTTTAACTAATTTGTGTAATTCTAGAATTACAGTTGCCAGATTTGAGACTTCTAACTATAATCTTTCCTACACCACAGAAAAAGGGGGACAACTTGGGACATGCAATTGGATTTCTAAATAGGAAACTTGGATCCTGGTAAGAAATTTAGAGTGTTTTAATTCAATTTTTTACTCCATGTTTGGTTATCTCTATAGGGCCAAGAAACGTCATACAATGCAAATGGAATAAGGTTTAAAAATTTAAAGTATTTTTCCCTTTTTATCTATTGCTTTCGTTTAATTTGATACTACAAAAAAACCCATTTTCTTGGTATTTTAGCTACAACATCAATTGAGGGATTGAAGATGTCAGATGCAGATTTAGAGTTGTATTTCCATTGTATGACCTGCAACAATAGTCCTCACAGTAAGGCCAAAACAAGGAGGCTGCAAACTCTTTGCTATCACCCTCAATTGAGTCCTCTCTAATCCATAAATTTTCTTGGAAATCCCAATTCTATCACTGGATAGGTTAGCTAATTAGTTGTATATACCCTGTTTTAAACTTGATTTTAGGGATTTACAAGTATTTAACATTATTTCAGGGATTTTGTATACTCTTGACAAGACTAGTTTGCTTATCCATTGTTGCTATTTACTTTTCTCATGTCATGGTAATAAGTAATAACAATCTACTCTCTTTTTCTCTTTTTATTAAGTAGTAACATTATTTCAGGGATTTTGTATACTCTTAATTTTGTTTGAAATGTGATGCTATTTTTTGCTAATATTTTTTTGCTAAGACAGAGTAGATTATATGAATGCAAATTCATACACTGTAAGAAATAGAAATGAATGACATTAAATTTTATGCAACGGATTGTATTTTCTGTATATGGTATTTTATTTCTATTATGAGACATTAAATGCAAATTTAATTTAAAATTTAATAAATATATAAATTTATTTTTTTTAAACATTTAAATTTATGATACGCAAAAATGTGTGTCATCTTCATTTATGACATGGTCTTTCTTGACAGGGGTTTTAATGATACGCATTGCGTGTCATAAATGTGCGTCGTAAATGCGCGTCGTCTATAGACGACGCGCAAAAGCGTGTCGTCTCTCGTTATGACATGGCCTTTCTTGACACGCATTTGTGCGTCGTCTGAGCGTTTTACGGCACGCAATGCGTGTCGGAAAAAGCTGTTTTTCTAGTAGTGAGTATAGTAAGGTGAGCGCTGAAGCGTTGCACGAATCTTTCTTAGAAAGATTCAGCGACGAAGTTCTGTACCTGCAAAGCCCGACTCCTAGCTAAAATCCCCTTGTAAGTAAGTTATGCTTACCCTATTTTAAATATAGTTTATATTTAAAATTAGTAATGTTATTATGAACTTATAATAAATATTTGAGTTATTATTATGACTTATATAAGTGTCGTTATAATATCTTTTTAACTACTCGCGGTACAGGGAATCTGGTTTAAAGGGCCACATAGGGTTGTTGGATTTCAGAAGTGCTATATGCCAAAATGGTCCTGCCCTCCGGTGTTTTATGTTTGGCCCCTGTCTGTATATAGTGGTTGGAAAGTATTATTTAAACGCTTATATTATAATAATAATAATAATAATAATAATAATAATAATAATAATAATAATAATAATAATAATAAGACTAATAATTAGTCACGGTAAATATTAGACTAAAATCTAGTGGTAATGATACTAGGTTTCGTCGAAGGAAATTATTTTAAAGTAAACGAAGTGTTGTCCGAGTATTGAGTCACCACCTTATCAAGTGAGTGCATAGTCACTTTCAGCTTACACATAGATATGAAGTATTTTATATAAATTATGTGCTATGTGTGTATATTATCTATATACATGCTATCTATGTTGGATGAAAAATTATATATATATATATATATATATATATATATATATATATATATATGTTTTAAATGATTTAAACTGTATATGTATTTTATATCTACCAAATGTGTTGGGTAAAACATGGGTAGATGTAATAGTTGTTGTGTGACAAAATAAAATAATGAGATACCTCGTTATAGATGTTATTGATGATCCAGTCATCTAGTGGAGTATAGATGACGACCACGGACTATTCTAGACAGTCCAATGGAACGCTAGCAGGCTCGCAACTAGTAGGTGTTTATTTGAACTGCGTGTTAAGTTATACTGAATGGAATTATGATGCAGTAGACATCTTTTGAATATAAAAGGTACCCATAATTTTGTTATTTTGATTGTAAGGGTACCTATAATGTAATGAAATCATATGTATGAATGCAAATGAAGCTTTTGGTAATGAAATATGTAATTGTAATTATATTGAAATCTAAAATGTTATTATAGTGAACAACCAATGTCAATAATTATAATGAACAAACAAATTGAAGGCAAAGTACATCTGTAAAGTGTATGATTCAACAACCAAGAATCAGTTCAAATATTTAAAGCAGAAAATATATTAAAGGGTAATATTGTCAACAAACAAACACCCTTAAAAAAGGTGTCCCATTCAGCATCAAAAGAGCATCAAAAGTTGGATAGTTTTGTCCCTTAGTCTAGTACAACATTACATTTAATAACAAAAGATTCGGCCATCACATGCTTACCTAACACTTACACCCCACATGCATACATAATAAAACAAAAGAGTTCAACATCAAACCTACAATCAAGTCAAATTTATAGGTTTTTCTGAACTACAACCACTACCATCCTTAGGCACCACTTTTTTCCTCACGCATAGTTTAGTGATTCTTTCTGAAGCTTTCCTCTTTCTCAATTGAACTGCACTTTGAACTGGTCTTGCAGAAATGGATCTTGGTCTTGGAGATGCAGGAGTGGATCTTGGTCTTGGAGTTGCAGAAGTAGATCTTGGTCTTGGAGTTGCAGGAGTGGATCTTGGAGTTGCAGAAGTGGATTCTGGAGTTGGAATTGGAGTTGGAGTGGAAGATCCAGGATCACCTGTTGTTGGAATTCTTTTTGTTGGGCACCCATTTTTTATGCCCACTAACAAAGCATATTGAACACCTTTGCACCTGCTTTACTCTTGATATTGTGTGTGTGCTTGATATCTCCCTTTCTGCTGCACTTTTCCTCCACTTAGTAGATGGCCTACCAGCTAGCCTTCTACTCTTTGGGGGTAAAGTCTTGGTGTACTCACTTTGTGCCCATAAAGAGCTATCATTCAAAGGATGAATAATGTATGCATAGCAGGTAAGATAAGTTGCCTTACTGTATCAGCTAGCTACATATTCCTGTAAGTTTAAGTTCATGGATGAAATTGCAGCCACTCCATGTACATAGGGTATTCCAGTCAACTGTCATCTACTGCATCCACAAGTCATCCAGATCAGGTTAATTGCATACATGTCATTACATAATACCACCTCAAATTGTTGATACTCACAAGGGTACACAGCCCAGAATATGTACATAAACATTAAATAGGTAAGAACACATGAACATGTATAAACATTAACAAGTAAATACAAACAGTCTTACCTTTGTTTCTCCTTCAAATGTACTATTTTCTTCCTAATGCTTAGGCATATAGTTAAATCCCAAGACTCTCCCTTACTCCTCTGATGGTATAACCTCTATATCACATAAACCCTTATATCCTCCAACATTGCTATTATTAGTTTATGTCTAGCCTCAACTATTTCAGCATTAAAACTCTCTGAAATTCCATTTTCCACAGCACCAAAAAATACTCCTTCCTCTTGAAAAGCTCTGCAATAACATTTAGGGTCCCTCTCCATGAGATAATCAAATGCTCCCCTGTCTAATTCCTTGATCTCTTGCATAGCAGCTTCATGACTCTGTTTTTTGTGGTAGCCTTCACAGCTCTCCAAAATGGCTTGATAAAATGCTCGCCTTTGAACCTGGAGTTGAAGTTGGCTAGTATGTGCCTATCACATAATCTATGCTCAGCATGAGGAACCCTTTCCTTGATAGCTTCAATTAAACCATGTACAATTTACAATATTAAGTAATAATTAAACTATAAAGTTAAGAGTAAACATGAGTAGTACCTTGTGTCCATCTGATATAAGAGTAAGCCCATTTTCGTTGCCTCTGTCAATATCATGCATGAGTAGATCAAGAAACCATTTCCAAGTTTCTTTGTTCTCAATAGTTACAACAACCCAAGTTAGGAGGAACATGTTGTTATTGACATCCCTACCCACGACAACTAAGAGTTCACCCTTGAAAATTCCTTTGAGGAAGCATCCATCAATCCCAATGATTTGTCTACATCCTTCTACCCAACCATCTCTTACACCTTTTAAAGCATACATACAACCGTTTGAACATTAGACTTCCATCAAGGGTATGGTCAACTTCCATATTCACAGTTGATCCTGGATTAGCTCTTTTGATTTCTATGCCATAGTCCCATAACCTACTATAATGCTCTTTTAGAGCGCCTTCTATCTCAGACAATGCAAACTTTTTTTCATTTCTACATTGTTCAATGCTAACTATGATGTTGTATGTGCTTGCGATTTGAGCTTTCATCTTCCTCAAACTAAGCCTGGGGTTTTCCAGAAGTACATTGAAATATTGTTTCACTATCCATTTGTAAGTCACTAACCCTATTTTAAAAACTCGGCCACAGTTATGACTTGATATAAGTGACTTAATCTGAAAAGTCCTTTTCTCTTGCATCCAAGAAGCCCACAATCGAAAAGGACATGTAGGTTCTTTATCTTTGCAACACTTCACTAAAAGTCTATTTTTATCATTCTTTTCATACCACAAATCATAACCATGCTTAACAGCATAGTTGGTAAGACATTGTTTAAGTTCAGTATAATTGGTGAATTTCATACCTAACACATGAGCCATTGCATCCCATTGTTGCTTAGAATTGTGTACAGGGTATACAGGTGGTAGTTTCTCAACTTTAGACTCTTCTTCCTCTTCAACATTTGGGACAAGTTTGTTCAAAAACCTGTCTTTCTTCTCAATAGTTGGTGTTGCCCTTTTCATCGAAAAATCCTCATCATCCACCTCGTGTTCTCAGCACTCTTTATCCAGTAACATTGAATCAACATCTTCATCTGCGTTGGAGTTGGTATCATCTTCAACTTCATGCTCTTCCATTTCAATCCAGTCAAACAGGGGTTCATGAAAATGGTCCACATACATAGTTACTTTCTTTTTCTCATGAAGACACTCAAGAAATTCATGGTAATCACATTCGTTCTACAATGTGGCCAATCCTTGACATAATGTTTGGCCATCTGGACAATAGTATACATCTTTGCACATTCCTCTAGTAATCACGTTGAGGTGAGCAATGAATTCAGCATACCCCTTCTCCTTAAAATTGGCGTACTCTCCTTTTTATCTGGATCAAAATAGATAAATGGTTTATTGATGAACATCCCGTTATACGGGACTTCAACGACCGGTGTATCATCTTCAGCCATCTGATCGTGGATTGATCGAAGTAAGAACAGTGGGTGGGGACGATCAAGTGAGAGTGAAGAGAAATTGATTGGGGATTCATCTTGCCCTAACTTAAGGAGACGAAATATACATTAAATGCCACCTAATAATCCATGTAATGGCCTAATAACCACGTAACACCCGTGTATAACATGTATTCACTTTTTAACCGGTTAAACAGGTAAAAAAAACTATTTTTAAACGATAATAACAACCTTAGTGACCTAATGCTCACAAAAAAAAACTTAGTGACCTAATGCGAACAAACTGTAAACCTAATTACCCTCCTAAGTCATTAACCCTATAACATTAGGCTCCGTCTCATTTTTGGTTCATTCAAAACCTCAAGATGTGTCGCACAATCTTCTTTTTGTGATCTTATTTATTTATTGTGGTTTTTTTATCCTTTGAACTCAACATGTGAGCACCAACCCTTTTCTTTTTTCTGTTTTTTGGCTGCTTCATGCACTTCAAAGAGGGGCACCATGCACTCTGTTATGCAAAAGCTCCAAGTGCGTCATTACTCAACAACATAGGTCATTATTTTTTCTCTTGTGTATCCGTTTCACTTACTTGGTCACCAAGAACAAACACACACCTATTTCTGCTTCATGCAAATCATTGGCATATGTTAGTCACACAAGTAAGCCATATAACGCAAGTAATCTTTTTTTTTGTTCTTATGTGTTCTTGATCTTAATTGAACGTAACATCTACACCCATCATGATGTAGAAGATAAAGCTTCTTCTTTGAACAAGAAAATAACACTTAAGTTAAGTGTTATTTTCTTGTGATGTTTCAGAGAAAGAAAGAAAAAGATGGATAGATAAAAGAAGAAAGACTGCATATTTCTTTGTTCAACATCCAAAAAAGTACCTTAAATAGGCTAACATCCAACCAACTAAACAAGTCATCAACTCTACATTTCCTAAGGACTCGGTAAAAGCGGAAACAAAAAAACTGACCACACTAAATCAAATTTATATGCAAAAAATAACTAAGTCCATGACCAATTTACCCACTTTTGACTAAAGTCGGAAATAAAGTCTATGATAACCCCTTAATTCTGATTTGTCCATAACCCGAACATTCTCGACCAATAACCACATGGTTTATCATCTTCTTCACAGTTATACATCATCTTCTTCACGGGTAGAACAACCTCTACTAATGACGTGTCATTGGCACGAACGAAGAGTCGCGCTCAGATGTGCCAGATAATTTCACAAGGCAAGTCACGCTTAGCGGAATAAGCCTGACAGAACCTATTTCCTGCGGATGCCACGTGTGCCTTCTACTCTGCGACAAAGTATAACAACTCCATGCGACAAGGTTGATAAGTTAAAAACTAACTTGAAGATCGATTAGATCTTTAAAACAGGTAAAGTAATGAATCAGGAAATAATACAAACACAAGAATGGATCAAAGATGTCGAATGATTAATCAACAATCCTTAGAAGAGCTCGATAAAGAACTTCTTCTGTAGAGGATTAAAGGGTTTACAAGAACGATAAAGAAATCTGTAAAGCTATCGTAATTCTATCAATCGTATTCTAGATCGTTAACCTAATATGCATGCAAGCACATTATTATATACTAAACCCTATCAGCTCACGGTTGGACATGCCCAAACCGGAGTGCAAAACTTGGACTATTAACCGAGCCCAAAAGACGCAATACAAATAAATCTGCTACCCAACAATCTCCCCCTTTGCGTCAAATTGGAGCGAGATCATTACTTCTTGCTTGGGCCAGCAGCAGCAGGAACCTTCTTCTTTACAGTCTGAAACAGACGAGAAATAAGGGCGAGGATCGTCTATCTGAATCGGATGTACCACTGAATCATGTCATCAAAGTATTTGATATCATTCGTTGTATTTTCTTTACACCTGTGGATGATCCCCAACACATGCTCAAGACAAGTAGTGGTATAAAGATGTTTATCCGCTAAGGCAAAGAGACATTTCTGTCCTTCAGCCCTAGTGAACATGACCGAGTTTCGCCTTGGGTCAATCTTTCCCATCTTCATCTGGTTTAGATCACTGGCCGAGCCAACAGGAGAGATCTTTGGTTTCTTCTTGAAGACAGTTGCAATCTCCTGATCCATCAGGGCGACCTCCATGATATAGCACACCAACATCCTTTTGAGATGGTCAATGATCGGACCATATTCGGCTTCATTAGTCAGAAGAAAGTTGTGCAGAACGATCCAGTCATGAGGGTTGAGGTTCGGTAGATCTGCTAAAGAGATGAGATGTTCGGTTTTTGCAGACCCTCTGATCACCCTGAACCGAACGTTGATAAATCTCCCTTCAGTATAAGGCTTCAGAACCCGAACGTTGATGATCTTCTGAGCGCTCTAGGTTTGGTACTGGGGTTGAGCGGCCTTCAGATAGAACTCGATTAATTCCCGATCAACCTCCGGATGAGGATGAGGGACCTCGGCAACGTTGGCAAAGGCGTGAAAGATGAACGCCTTTCGGGTTAAGGGCATGTCGAACTGCGAGTCGACCGAGTTGTAGCAGTCAAAGGAGATTACCGGTTCGAGCCATAAGATGCTCGGAGTATCGATTGCCTCCTTTATCATTCTCTCTCGAGTCCAAGCAGGGAAAAGAGTCTTCCTGCTCTCGAGGAGGTCGTGGGCTTCTTTCTGTTTGCGTTTAGCTTCTTCAGCTTCTCGCGCCACACGAATATTATCATCTTCAGCATTGCGACGACTTTTGCGTTTCAGCAAGTCGGAAATAGTTTCTTGATCATCTTCCTCTTCATCCTCAGCTATCTTCTTTCCTTTATCCTTCACACCCGAACCAGAGGTTTGACCTGTAGGAGGAGGGTCGGTTGTGTGAGCAGCTTTTGAGGAAGGAGGTGGTTTCGATCCGGACTCCTTTTCTCCCCCTTGTTTCGGAGTGGACACGAAACTAGGTAGCCCTTCAATTTTACTTAGCAGATCTAGGGCAGGAGCGAGTTTCTCTGCAAGGGTTCGCCTCACAGAATGGTTCAGGATCGGGTCGTGCGCTTCCAGGATGTTGGATATGGCTGAGTGTACATCCGAAACACACGTCGTGATGACCTCCCGTTCGGATCGAAGAGCGTCAATTTGTTGCTGAGAGTGGGAAAGCTGAGCACTCTTGACCTTGAGGGCTGTGGTTTTACTTGCTAGCACGTCCATCAACGAGTTTTCGGCGGCCAGATCCTCTTGGAGTTTAGAGAGGCGCTCGTCGATAGAGGCACGAAGGGCCGAGTTGTCGTCACTGATTGATTGGCGAAGGGTGGCAAATGACTTCAACTCCGTGGAGACAAACGTGGCCAACTGTTGAACAATCGGTTCCAACGTTGTCTTGGTAGCATCGACACTCTCCTGTAAAGATTGTAACAGGGTAGAGGCGTCAGAGAATAGTTTATCGACTTTTTCGGTCGCTGCCTCACAAGCTTTCGTCGAGGCATCTATGGAGGCAGTGGCAGAAGCGACTGAATCTTGCTGAGCCCTGGAGAAGGCATCAACAATCTTCTGAAGAGCAGCTTCAGAAAGATATGATTGAGAATTGGAGGAGGAAGCAATGAGCAAGTCGACCTTCTCATGCAACTCCTTAAGGTGCTTCTTTGTTACTGGAGCATCCTCATCATCATCGCTTTGCACCTGAAACGGACTAAAATAGACCGAATCAAATGTCATGTTCTCCCCACCAAGGAATGGATTATCTCCGTCAGAGGCATGACCGGGAGATGGGGGTGGTGGTGAAGCTGGTGGTGGTTCGGTTGTATGGTTGGGTTCTGGATGGGTTGTTTCGGGTGTAGGTACGGTTTGTTTTTGAGTAGGGATGGGTTCGGGTGGTTGTTGGGTTTCGGTTGTGTTTCTGGTTTCGGTTACTGGTGGTGGTTCAGGTGCATCGGTATGAACCCCCGTATCAGATACGTTAGTTGTAACCTTTGCAGTAGCTGTTGTTGTTGTATCAGTGAAAATGGGTGGTGGTATAGTGAATGAGGTTTTGGGAATATGGGTAGTGGGGTTTATGGTGGGAATGGAAGTGGGAATTTGTTGAGTAGGAGAGGGAAGTGGAGAGGTATGGATTTGCATGTCAGGGGTAGGTGATCTGGGTGGTGTGTTGCCCCTTGGAGGTGTGTTGCCTCTTGGAGAGTCGTCTGAATCCGAACTCTCACCCTCCGACTCACTTGAAGAGGAAGCGATAATGAGCTTTCGCTTTGGTTGAGTCTTTCGCCTCTTCTGCTGCGGGGACTGAGCAGCTTTAGTAGCTTTCCTCTTTTTAGGAGAAGGGCCTTTAGCCCCTTTGGCCACTTGCTTCCCTTTATCTGCCTTTTTGCCTCTTGAAACAGGCTTATCGGCATCATGAATGGACTTGAGCATCTCCTGCGTGAGATCCCTCGGACCAGACCTCTTGAACTCCTTGTAGGTCCGGATGATTTTGCTGTCAGCTGGAACATCAGCGTACATGGTCTCCGGGATGGAACCAATGAAAGGGAACTTCGATGCATCTGAGACGATAATCTTCGTGGTATGGAATGTACCAATCGAAGACATCGATGCACGGGCAACAGTGGGAACATCGTGCTTATCCATCGCCCACTTAGTAATGATGGTCCAAAACCTGGCATACGACACCTCAGAATGTCGTGAAGAAGAGGATAAACTCTGGATGAGTTGTTGCCAGAGAACCAACCCATAGTCGATGTTGACGCCGTTGTAAACTCCATACAGAATGGACAGGAAGAGTCGACTGGAGCCGTCTGAACCGGAGCTCCGTTCTGAAAGACCCTTGAAAAGAACAGTGAACATGTCGTTCCACTGTGGCGGCAAACACGACTTTTTAAACTTTGCGACGGAGGTGAGCACCTCCGTGTACCCCATATTGTAGAACATATTGAAGAGATGGCCCAACGGAATTGTCTCCGGATTAACCCTTGAAGGGTCAGCTGCAAACCCTAGCAGTGAGCCAAATCGTTGCTTGGAAATTGAGGCTTTGTGATCAGAAACCTCGAAAAAGATCCTATTGACCGCTTTATCATAATGTGCAGTCGCATAAATCTGCGACAAAAGCTCCATGGGCACTGATTCCACCCGTGAAAGTGCAGGTGCTATCGGCGAATATTTCAGGCACTCGATGATTGGGAACATGTAGGAGTCGTATGCCTGAGGGGCTAAATCGATCACCAAACACTGTTGAGGGCGAATGGGAAGGATGTGGGAAGTAGCGTGAACGGACGATTAATCTGCCATTGTTGAAGTTGGGAAGAAGATGATGAACAGTTAGGTTTCAGGGAATTTTTGCTCTCTTGGGAATTTTGATGCAGTAAAGAGGTAAAAGAGAGATGATGTCGCCTTATATACTGGGGTTTAAGGAGAGAGAAATATCTTCCCAAATCTTCTATCGAAATACGAAAGGTTTTCCTGGAATTTGACTGATGCGTGACAGTTAAGGTAAGCGATGATCACGCATGAGAGAGAGTGTCAGATTCCTTGGAACACGCCTCCCATCAAGCGCCATTTCTGATAAACCGTTTCAAATCCACACGCGCCTTTCTGTGCCAGAGAGGAACCGTTTCAAATTCGCACACGTGTTTGCGACGTCAGTTAAAGATTGGACGTTTCAAATTCGCATGCGTCCCTTTTTACCGCCGTTTGATATTAAATCAATTAGACTCCCGCCTGAGTCAGCAACCCTTCATCTTATCCTTGTAACGGCATCTTTTGAATAATACGCCCACGTGGATTAGTTTTGACCACGTCTTTATAATTAATCACCGATCCAATGAAAAAGCCTGTAATTATTAGAACCAGAATTTTGGAAAATCAAAGATTTTCGTGCTAAGGGTGTAAAAAGAAAAGAAATAAAACAAATCTTTTTATGAATAAATGTGATGTCAATAATGACACGAAACAAATGATCCCGGGCACGAATCTCTTCCTTCAAAGTCAAGAGAGACCTTAAAGTGTTAGTGTGGTTTCCCGTTGAATAACGATCAAACACTTATTAAGAGGTGTTGAAAGGCTTCTTTTAATTAGGCTCCTTAGGGTAGCTTTAGCTTTGATTCAACAGTCCTAATCTTGAAATAAGATAGAAAGTGAACAAAGTACTTGTGAGACCGGTGTAGTCTGTTGAACAAGTAGGCATGAAATAATTTTAAAGTAGCTGGTAAATATAAAATCTAAAAAAAAATTAAAACTGGATCCCAAGGGAAGAAATGTTATGGTGTTTAACAACTTCATAGGAATCACACAAAAAAAAAACTTGAGATTTCATGAGGATACGTCCGTCAATTCATTAGTGAAATCTTGAGCAAATTAATTGTTCACCGTCAATTCAGATTTGGTATTGAATTTTGGGTTTCACTCAGCTCGTAGTGGCACGAAACTAAGATCATAAACACAGTTTTGGAGTAACCATAAACCTCAGTGGAATTTCTGAGAGTCTCAAGGGTTACATTGATGAAACGAATTTAATGGAGAAATGTAATGGAGATGGTGTAAGAAAGAAAACTACCTCTGCTATAAAAGTAGGACCAAGCAGAAAACTCTTATCTCATGTGAGAAGAGAGTTAGATAGCTCTTGATTAGAATAAATGTGATAGCCTAATTGGGAAGACAAGGTTTGTGTATACCAAGTCATTAAGGTTGTTATTCAGAATCTGATGAGACTTTGGGCACATACAACAGCATGCTTCTAGGGACACTTAACTAATCCATCAAAAATTTCCCCATAAACGAACGAACACACATATAAAAATTAAAGACAATAAGCAAATGAAAAAAAACAAAATATTTTTGGAGGTTTGAGATATATAAAAAAATGATAAAAAAAATAAGAAAAATAAGACTAAGAATAAGACTAAGAAAGAAAATGAAAGAAAAAAAACTTTGGAAAAGAGAAGAAAAACAAAAAAAAAAAAAAAAAAAACTTTGGAACCGAACCCGAGCGTTCGGTTGGTTTCGGTTTTGAAAAATTTTGAAAAACCGAACCCGAGCGTTCGGTTGGTTTCGGTTTTGAAAAATTTTGAAAAACCGAACCCGAACGTTCGGTTGGTTTTAGTTTTGAAAAATTTTGGAAAACCAAGGAATTTAGACTTTCAAAAAGGAAATACTTTTGATAATAAGATAAACAACTTTGTACAAGAAATTTACAACCAAGAAAACTACCTTTGGATTGAAGGGCGAGTACAGATGATTCAACCGAACCCGAACGTTCGGTTTATTTCGCTTCTTACGTTTGAGATCGAGAGGTAGTTTGTGGTACTGATTCTGATTCCATCATACCTAGCCCTTGTAGAATTTTGTTGAATGAGGCTTAAGGAAGAGCTTTGGTAAAGACATCAGCCAATTGATCAGTGGTTCTAACAAAGTGTACTTCAACGTTTCCATCTTCCACATGATCTTTGATAAAGTGATACCTCAGTGCTATGTGCTCGGTCTTGGAGTGTTGCACTGGGTTATGACAGATCCTAATTGCACTTTCAGAGTCGCAATATAGTGGGATCTTTTTCATATTTAGTCCATAGTCTCGGAGTTGACTTTGGATCCAAATCACTTGAGAGGTACAGGATGCAGCTGCAATGTATTCTGCTTCAGCTGTAGATAAAGACACACAAGTTTGTTTCTTTGACTGCCAGCTAACCAACTTCCCATCAAGGAATTGGCAGACTCCAGTGGTGCTTTTCCTGTCTACTCCACATCCTCCAAGCTCTGCATATGAGTAGGCCTGAACGAAGAAGCCTGAGTTGGATGGATACCATAGACCTAAGGAGGTAGTTCGCTTGAGATATCGTAGAATGTTCTTCACTGCAAGCATGTGAGGTTCGCGTGGGTTTGCCTGAAATCTAGCACAGTAACAAACAGAAAACATTATGTCAGGCCTGCTAGCAGTGAGATACATCAGTGAGCCTATCATTTGACGATAAAGCGTAATATCAACAGCCGGTTTGTCCAAGGATGGAGTGAGCTTGGTGCCGAATGCCATTGGAACTTTAACTTTGGAATCTCCCATCATGCCAAATTTTGCAAGGAGAGTCTTCGTGTAAGCTTCCTGATTGATAAGGATGCCTTCGGGTCTCTGTCTAATATTTAAACCAAGGAAAAATTTAATAGGACCCATTGAACTCATTTCAAATTTAGTCTCCATCAGCTTTCTGAATTCAGCTGTTAGGCTAGGATTCGTTGAGCCAAAGATGATGTCATCGACATAAATTTGAATGATCATAAGGTGGTTACCTTCCTTCTTGCGAAAGAAGGTTGGGTCAACCGAACCTTATTTGAATTTGGACATCTTTAAGAATTTAGTCAGCGTTTCATACCAGGCTCTCGGAGCTTGTTTCAATCCATACACGGCTTTATCCAGAATATAGCAATGATTTGGATACTTTTCGTTCACGAATCCAGGAGGTTGCTCCACATACACAGTTTCTTCGAGTTCTCCATTGAGAAATGCACACTTGACGTCCATTTGGTAGACCTCAAAGTTTTAGTGGGCAGCATAGGCTAGAAATATTCTTACTGATTCCAGCCTAGCTACAGGAGCGAAAGTCTCTTCATAGTCAATCCCTTCCTCCTGACAGTATCCTTTCACGACCAGACGAGCTTTGTTTCGAATTACGTTTCCTTCCTTGTCCATTTTGTTCCTAAAGACCCATTTAAGACCAACAACCGAGGCATCTGGAGGAGTTGGAATAAGGCGCCAGACTTTGTTCCTTTCGAATTCGTTCAGTTTATCTTGCATGGCTTGAACCCAATCGGAGTGATCAAGAGCAGTATTAACTGTCTTTGGTTCAACTTTTCATACGAATGAGTTAAACATGCAGAATTCGACTTTTGAAAACAAGGAAGTCTGTTTTGCCTTGAGTTGCGATCGAGTCAGAACTTTTTCAGATACATCACCAACAACTTGAGAGACAGGATGATCTCTGGTCCATTTGATTAGAGGAGGGTAGTTTGGATCAAAGGTTGGATCTAATTCAGAGTTTATCATTTCTTCCGGTTCGGAGTGGCTTTCATAGTCGTAAGACATATCAGCATGCTCCCCCTCGATAGATGATCTTACAGGAATCTCTTGAGAATCTTGAGCTACAGTGGTTTCTTGTGGTGCTGAGCTTTCGGGCGTTGATGCACTTTCGGTTGGTGAAGTGCATTCAGTTGGCAAAGTGCTTTCGGTTGTAGTTTGAGAACTTAGCTCCCCCTCGACTTGTGAGCTTGGCTGGGATGATGATGGTGGATTCTCCCCCTCGACTGAAGCATTGGGTGATGGAGGCTCGTCAGAACTTGATCCTCCTTCATTCATTCTCCTTGCAGCGTCTTCAACAATTTGCTTCATGTGATCTACCTTGTTGTCTGTTGCACTAGCTTCAGAGAGAGTGGCTTTCTCTGGTTCATCAAAAAGCTCCATGAACTTCTCGAATAGATTAGCGATCGATGCTGTGACTTGGCCAGTTTGAGGAAAGATTTCTCCAGCTGTGTCTTCGTTGGCCTTTAGCTTTTTGACATAGCTATCATCAAAAGTCACGTAGTAATTTTTTTCCATTTTCCTCGAACGCTTGTTTAATACCCTGTATGCTTTAGAAGTGAGAGAATAGCCCATAAAAATCCCTTCGTCGGCTTTGACATCGAACTTGTTGCGGTGTTCTTTGGAATTGAAAATGAAACACCTTGAACCGAACACATGGAAGAACTTCACATTTGGCTTCCTGTTGTTGATGATCTCATAAGGAGTTAGAGTGAAGCGCTTGTTGAGATATGACCTATTCTGTGTAAAACAAGCAGCAGAAATAGCATCAGCCCAAAAGTAAAGAGGTAAGGAAGCGAAACTTAGCATGGTTCGGGCGGCTTCACACAAAGATCGGTTCCGTCTTTCGACAATCCCGTTTTGTTGAGGTGTGTAGGGAGCTGAAAAGTTGTGACTAATTCCCTTTTCTGCCAGGAATTCTTCGAATTCTCTATTTTTAAATTCCAGACCATTGTCGCTCCTGATGTTGCGAACAACCTTCTTTAGCAGTACTTCAATCTGCTTGATGAACACCTTTAGCTTATGAGTCGCTTCAGATTTAAGCTTCAGAAAGAACACCCATGTAAAACGCGAAAAGTCATCAACAATAACAAGAATATACTTGCTACCACCGATGCTTTCGATAGATGATGGACCACACAAATCAATATGAAGTAATTCTAGTGGTTCAACAACTTTAGTGTTTATTATAGATGGATGACTTTGACGACTCTGCTTCCCCATTTCACATGCAGCACACAAATGGTCTCTATCGTACTTGAGCAATGGAAGACCTCGAACATGACCTCCAGTGACAAGTTTGTTGATGTCTTTAAAGTTGAGATGAGAGAGCCTTCGGTGCCACAGCCAGCTTTCATCAGATTGCGCTTTTGATAACAAGCAGATAGCTGAGTTTCCTTTGATGGGTTTGAGGTTTAGAGGAAACATTTCACCTTTACGCTCCGATTTGAGAATAACTCTTTTCGTCTTCTTCTCAATTATTTCAGAACCCTCATCGTCGAATGAGACTTTGAGACCGGTACCTCCAACAAGCTTAGATACACTGATGAGGTTGTGTTGTAGCCCTTCCACATATGCAACCTTCTGTATCATGAAATAACCATTTGTAATCATTCCATAGCCTTTTATGGTGCCGAAGGAGTTGTTCCCGAACTTGACGTTTCCACCATTTGAAAGAGACCTGTATTCCCTTAGCTCTTCCTTCCTTCCTGTCATGTGACGCAAGCAGCCACTATCAATGTACCATTCTTCGTCAAACTGCTCGTCACTGATAACCTGCAAAGATTAAGCAGATTTAGGAACCCAAAGTTTCTTGGGTCCTCGTGAGCCTTTCACAGGAACAGGAATAGTAAGAGAGATGTCAACAAGGTATGTTCTTTTTATTAGTGTTGTTTCATCTTTCCTTTTGATGGTGAAAACTTTAATTTTATTGGGATTTGTCACTGTTGGTTTGGACTCTGGTTTAACTGATGAAACCTTTGATTTTCCTTTTGGTTCAGTTGATGATTGAGGTTTTTGAGGGTGAACATAATGAGATTTAGAATGTGGTGGAGAGGAATTAGAAGCATTTGAAGAATTAGAAGAATTAGAATGAGAGAGCTTAGATTGAGATGACTTCTTGGTTGAAGATTCTAGGTGACCCTTTTGCTTTTGATCATCAGTAGGACCAACCCTAGAGTTTTGATTTCTTTTGATTTCCGAACCGAACCTTTGCTTTCGGTTGATGTACTTCTCTGAACCGAACTTCTGCTTTCGGTTGGGATCATTTTCTGAACCGAACCTTTGCTTTCGGTTGATGTTTTTCTCCGAACCAAACCTCTGCTTTCGGTTGTTATTGCTCTCTTGTGTTTCAATAGGACTCTTCTCTGACTTTAAGTTCCTATCTTGATGTGAGAAATAGGCATTCTGAGATTGCCAAAACTGTTTTCTTTCAGAGAGAATCTTCCTGTATCTCTGATTCCTTTGACGTTTTTGATCTCTCATTTGCTTTGGTTGATGATGGATGTTAGCTTTCGGTTTTTGTTTTTCTTTAGCTAGTTCACTCTGAACTGATGAAGTTTCACTTGGGGATGTGACTTCTTTTGTAGGAATTTCTTTTTCCTGAGGAATATCTTTCGTACCACTAGTACTTGGCACATCGAAGCTATCAGGTTTATTCAAAGGTTCTGGCACATATCTGCCTTTGCTTTTCCATGAAGTTCTTTCAGACAAACCTACCGTTTCATCAGCATTGTCAATGGGAGCTGACCAGAAGAACTCGTCATAGCCATCAGCATTGTCTTCGTTTACAATAGCTGTGAGTTCAGCAGTCTGATGTTCGGTTACGCCTGTGACCTTGTACACTTGATTTGGAGTGGTTCTTACTTTCTGATATACTACTACCTTCTCAGCAAGAATCGGGGACATTTGTTGGGACATACGAGCGAACTCCACTGAATTTTCTGAAATAAGATTCTTGTGGTTTTCGGGTTCGCTTTTGACAAATTCTGAACAGTCAACTGTATCCTCTACAAAAATTTCACTCATATTGTCGTCCTCATTAAGCTCAGATGCATTTTCAACATCAATTTTATTTTCTGAGCTCAAGTTGGCGTTTAAAGAGTCAAATTTTTGTATGGTTTTGGTTCTCAGTTTCAGTTTATCATTTTCATCCAAAAGGTTTTTAAGCATGTCCTTATGGTCCTTGGACTTAATAAAAGATTCGATTTTGTCCAGTCCATACATGTACGTCGGATTAACATCCTCAGATGAAATAACACTCTCACAATTATACGCTTCAGCATCAATTTCATCCTCCTTAAACTCAAGGAAGGGTAAAATCATGCAATGAATCTTTTGTCCTATTTCACAATCCAAATGAAGCTGAGTAATATTAGTGTAAAGACGTTTTGCAATCAAACAAAAAACATTTCGCTGTTTCAAAAGCTTTAAATTGTCTCTTTGCAAATAAATGTTTTCGTCTTTTATTTTGATTAATTCCGACTCCTTCAGTTCGATCCACATCCGCCGTTCCTCACTCTTCGAAGACACCCTGCTTAATTGGTCAGTTAGGTTAGAATTGGTGACTCGAGTTTGAGTTAAACTACTATCTAGATGAGAGATTCTTGAATTAACACTTTTTAATTCTTTTTCATATGAGCTTTGTGGGACTTTAAATGAGACAAAAACTGATTGTACCTTCTTGATCAGTTCATCGAGCTCGTTGAACTGTACGCTGAGCGGTTTGGCTGTAAAGCACAAGTTCTGTTGCTCCTTCGTGTCATCATTCCCACCATCAGTGTTATATCCCCTCATCTGAGATACGTCGGACACCATCAAGCATCTTCCTCCATTGCTCTCTTCTCTTTCCACATAAGCCTTTCCATGAGACGGCTTCCTCACTTCATCATCTTCAGAGTCGGTTGACCAGACCTCCACGCCACCGAACTCATCATCAGCAACCGAACCCTGCACAATTAGAGCATTCATAGAAGGGTTAGCGGTAGATTTCTTCTTCCTAATTTCATCCAGCCTTTTTTGCAACAAAGCTTCTTCATCCTTTTCCTCATCCTTCTCTGCCATCTTTTTGAGGACACAATCCTTTGCATAGTGGTTCTTTCCACCACAATAATAGCAGCTCACGCCCGAATCTCCTTCAGCCTTTGGTTCCTTCTTTGACTCTTCAGCCTTCGGTTCATTTTTGACCTTTGCAGAACTGTAACTCCCCTGCCAATTTCGGTTCTTGTTAGTGGGGAATTTCTTCTTGATGAACCTCTTGGGGTTTAACACCATCATTGCATAGTCCTCGGAAGTGAGTTCATAGTCATCCAAGTTGAGGTCTTCGTCCTCCATCACTGCTTTGCTTTTGGACAAGAGGGCCAACGAACCTAGGCTTGAAACCACATTTTTCTCCTGTAACACGATCTTTTCTTGAGATTTTAGGATGCCCACCAGTTTCGCCAAAGAATATGATTTGAATTGCTCGTGTGCTTTAACTGTGGACACAACTGCTCTCCACTCAGATCTGAGTCCATTCAAAAACGTAACCTTCTGCTCAATAAGCTTCCTTTCGATGTCGTGTTTGATCATCTTGCTAAGAAGATGATTGAAGCGATCGAACGTTTGAGTCACAGTTTCTTCGGCTCCTTGCTTGAATTCACCAAACTCAGACAAGAGTAAGGTTTGAATGGAGTGTTCAAGATCTTCGTCTGTATAGTACAATTCACGTAGCCTGTCCCATATCTCTTTTGCAGTCGTGCATGAACTCACCAGCCTAAAAGTATCGGATTGAAGAGCAAATCTGATCAATCTTAACGCTTTGATATTGCACTGAAATTTATCTTTTTCGTCTTGCGCAATATCATTAACGTCTTTCAGAAGATCATTATACTCCTTTTGAGTTTTAATAATCCTTGAAGTTGCTGAATGAGAAAAAGGTCCAGTAAAGATTGCTTCCCAGATGAGGTATCCATTATCTTCAGATCCTATAACATAATCTTCAAAGTTATGCGCCCAGACTTCATAATCATGGGTGTACAAGATGGGAATCTTCGTTGTTGATCCAATGCTGTTCGAAATATTAATGGGATTGGATTGCGACTCGTCCATAATTGATCGAATAACCTGTTCAAAGATCAGACTTGTAAATATATCGAATTAGGGCAAAATAATAAATATCGAGATACGTCAATTATGAGATGACGGCTCAATAAATATCAATAAATGCGGAATAACCCTAATCGAAACCTTTTTCACAGAAAAGAAGTGTATCGATTACACAGCCTCCTGCTCTGATACCAATTGATAAGATAAAAACTAACTTGAAGATCGATTAGATCTTTAAAACAGGTAAAGTAATGAAACAGGAAATAATACAAACACAAGAATGGATCAAAGATGTCGAATGATTAATCAACAATCCTCAGAAGAGCTCGATAAAGAACTTCTTCTGTAGAGGATTAAAGGGTTTACAAGAACGATAAAGAAATCTGTAAAGCTATCATAATTCTATCAATCGTATTCTAGATCGTTAACCTAATATGCATGCAAGCACATTATTATATACTAAACCCTATCAGTTCACGGTTGGACAGGCCCAAACCGGAGTGCAAAACTTGGACTATTAACCGAGCCCAATAGACGCAATACAAATAAATCTGCTACCCAACAAAGGAAGATGCTAAGAGCATTATCACATGAACCAATCGTTGTCTCTGACAGATCAAGGAGCAAGATTACCCAATCAGCGTCCAGATCTTGTCGGGTCTGACGCCTTTGTCCTGTACGGACCAACAGAAGGCCTTAGTATAAAACGCCTCCCCCGGTGCCTTGGAAAATAAGTTGCTCTTTATCAGTTCACTCTAGAATACACCCAAGTCTATCCACTGACTTGAGCGTCAGAGCGTTTTCCCAGGAGCCTCCTTGATGTGCACAAAAGTACCCACTAATTTTAATATTTATAACCTAACAAACTTAGACTATCTATGCACTTATAGGCAGTGTACCTAGTCAGATTACAGTATAGCTTAGGTAAGTCGGATGTCGATCACAGGGAACGGTTGATTAATTTAATATATTTAATTATAGGTTATAGGTCACACGAAAAGAATAAAGAAATAAATTTCAAACTAACAATTAATTAACTACTCTCGATAAACTAATAGGAAAACAAATCTCTTCAGGTACTTTGGTTTAGAAAAATTACACCTTAAAAACATAGACAATTGCATATACAAATTCATTTATTCATGTTCACCGATTCCTAAAATGATTAGATTCGTGTTCACTATAACTAATCCTTTAGCAAACAAGTCAATTCAAACAGTGATCAGTTGGTTAAACTAACATGCTTCCTAGTGTTCAGTTCGTATCAAGCAAGACTTGTAAATATAGTTAATCGAATTATTAATTCAATTTAACCTCTTGTTGATGGTCATCAAACAAGGCTCACACATTAACTTACTTATTCTCAAGTTAATCCTAGTTTCACATTCGTTATTTCTAGACTTATAATCTCGATGGTCATCAAAAATCATAAGAGACAAGCAAATCAAGCAGATGTTCATGCAACTTAATTCAATTAACAATTAACAGAAAATAATCATCATTAACACATAAGGGTCTTTTAACAAGCTTGGTAAGATAAATTAAACATAGACAAACAATTTAATCTAGCAATTAGTCTAATAATCAAAGCTTCATTAAATCATAAACACAAAGTAAAAGGTTTTTAAACCCAAATCAGAAACTAAATACAGAAAAGTACCACAATGGAATGCTAAACATGGTCACGTTAACAACCCATATGATTACCGACATGTATCCGCTCTCCAACCCTTCCGATCTCCGCTCCCGTTAGCTTAACGGCCTTCCGGCCGCCTTCTAAACCCTCAAAACGGCTTAACAGAAGTTAAATATCGACTAAACTAAGTTGGAAGTCGAATCCCCCCTCCTGGTTAGCTGAAAATCGACTTTTATAGCCTTTGTAGCCGACTTACGTATGTTGGGCGTACATGGGATTACGCGGGGCGTACTAAGGATAATTACGCGATCAAGTTTATCCGGTGCAAGTCTGTATGCGGGGCGTACCCTTAAGGTATGCGGGGCGTACTTGGTTTCTCAACATTCTTTTCTTTCTTTTAGCTTCTAAGCCCGGTTTCCGCTTCAGTCTTTTCTTTTGTGCTTTATCGACAACGAATAGCTGCAAAACATAATTCAAAGCATTATAAGTACTTTTTAGTTCTAAAAGAGAATAAATAAGGCCAAAATATTAAGATAAAGTGCATAAAATATATATATATATATATATATATATATATATATATATATATATATATATATATATATATATATATATATATATCAAAATACCGCACACTTAGCCTTTGCTTGCCCCCAAGCAAATTTACTTTTATTTTACCAATATCGCACTAAACAATCCATTTAAAACTCAGCCATTATGCCAATACCTCAACACATACATTTGTGTCTAAAATTTTCCTAAAGTACCCCCCATACTTTAAATACTCACAATCTTCATAAACACTCGCCCACTTTTTCCGAACAATGCTCATTTTATGCAACCCTCCGAATCCATCCGCAGAAAACCTCCTAACCTCAAAGTATTTTTAGTTGAGCAACCTAAGCATACATAATCTAGAATTACAATTTTTTTTTTCGATACCACTATGGAGCTTCTTTTGGAATTCTTCACTTCCTTGATAATTTGATCTTTGATTTCTTTGAATTCACCACCTTATTTGAATTGATTTATGGTATCTTCAACTTTTTGAATTTCTTCAGAATTTTGATCTTTTGATCTTCACTTTATTTGCTCCAAAATTCTTCAAACTTTTTTTTTTCGTAATTCTTTTTTTTTGTTTATATTACATGTACCTCACTTTTTTTTTCACTCAAAACCTACATGCTTAAACAGAGGTGCTCAACCTCAACCTTTATTGGTTAATGATAATAATTTTCCTGGATACATTTCAGGTTTAGGCTGCTAAACATATTGCATCCCTCAAACCAAGCAAGGTTATGTTTTTGTTCTATGATTTCACTAAAATAAGGGAAGCCACAAATGCACTATAACGTATATTGGCTCAACTAAACATTTGAGTTCTCATCGGATTATCTCATACAATATTAGCAAAATTTAAATTATCACTAGATTTTTCTAAATTAAACTATTATTTCAAGTTTTTTAAATTTTTAAATTTTTAAATTTAATTTACTTTTACCGACCCCCTACCCCACACTTATTTCATACAATGCCCTCATTGTATGCTAAAACAAATTAAGAACATAAAAAGGGAGAAAAAGGAACAGACTCCCCTGGGTAGTTGTGGCGAGATCGAATGGGGCTGCTACAAGTTGCTCCAAGTATTACTGAAAGACTGAAAACCGGAACTGCTGCTTCTGAATTTGCCGAAAAATAAAATCAAGACCGCCATCTTCAAAAATGTGGTGCAAAAGATTGCAAACAAATGCAATGTGTAATAGCCATGACGTGGGAAAGTGTCGACCACGTCGTCTCGTCAAGAATGACATCCTCTTCTCGCGATGAAAAATCCCCCACAACATATGAAAATGTCAACCATGTCATGGCAGCCGGGATGATACGTCTTCCACGCGTGAAAATAAAACTCTATGGTGTGGAAACTGCTCATCCATATCATAAGAGTCAAATCATCATAAAAATGTCAATCTTCAAAACGATCGCTCAATAAATAAATATGCACCCCACACTTATGACAAATTGTGGGTCTTGACTATAATCTTCAACTCTCAAACGGCTCTCTCTAGCAACAGTCGAACCTAGCTGCTGAACTTACTGCCAGCTTTCTAAGGGCGAAAATTCCGCAGAAATCTAAACAACCAAAGAGCATCAACATGGAAAACAAAAGTAAAACAAAATAAATCCAAGTTTAATTACATACCAAATACTAAAAAAAACTAAACTAAACTAAAAATAACACAAAATAAACAAAATAAAAAGGATCACTCATCATCTCCATCATCATGTGGTTGTGTCCCAGAAGTACCGGCTCCATCAAATCGTGACTGGAATGGTGGTGGGTAGGGAACCGAATACTGAAACCCCTAGTGGGCAAAGAATGCGTTCAACGCATCCCCATACCACCGTTGTTGCCTGTCCACATGTGCAACATACTCGCTAAGGCGGTCAATGCCCTGAGCCAGGTAGCGCATATTAATCTCTGGCTCAGGTCCCTGCTGCGCTCCCCGAGGAGCAGGTCTACGCCGCTGGACCCGTCTCGGCTGTGGCTCGGCGGCACCTTCCTCATCTGCCACATCATCTGCTCGAACCCTCAAGACACCATCTCCACCCCGCTCTAATACACGCATCGACTCTAACAGCTGAAGACTCATCGGCCTCATGTCGTGAAACACCATCGATCTCGTGATCTCACACGTCAGCAACTTATATGATCGAGCTAACCGCGTGACAAAATGCCCTCCGCATATCGGGCTATCCCCCCGAAGTCCCCTGGCTCTCCGTCCCAAATATGCAGCTAACGCAACTGGAAGGTTCAGGTGCCTCCCTGGAGTAACTAGTGCCCATAGGAAATACAAGTCCGTCGAAGGCACTCTCTCACTATTCTTGAGTTGCGTGAGAGACATAGAAATCAACTGGTGCAACATCCAGTACGTAGTAGACCGAATCATCCCCCCTCGTGCGGTAGATGGTGTATAAACTCCTCCCGTAATCTCGGCCCAAAAAGTGTTTTCGTTATAGTCTTCTGTCCGGTCCGTGAGACAGTCAGCAAGGAATGTCGGGAAGTGGACACTCCTCGTCTCATCGGCTGTGTAAACACCCACCCGAATCGCAAGCTCTATCACGCTGCATTCCCGGCTCACTCCTCCCAGTCTGAAAGCAAAGGCTATCCTGTCATCGAGTGCCTTCCGAGGATCATAGGAAACTGTAGCGTAGAACTCCAGCAAAAACTCCCGATATACAGGCTCCTGGATCCTGAACAAACGCGCCCATCCCTGACACACAAACAATTCCACACCACTCGCGTCCGAGTGTGTGTATTGCAAAAATTCCTGGATCAAAGCAGCAAGTCCAGTCCTGGTAGCCAATTCCTAATCAAATGATGGTGCAATATCAATCTCTTTGGTGAGAAGCAAGCTCAAGTTGGTGACATAACGTGCCCGGGTTGCATCGTTCAGCGTTTGCGGAAATTGTAAAAAACGATGATCGGTCACATCCTCGGGTGGGTTGGTCCTTTGCGTCCTTCGGGCCATAATCTGCACATATTAACACAAAACACAAAACCAAACAAAATATCACAACATTAATAATATTTAAACCAAAAAAAATTGGTCCTTGGGCATTATATGTACGCTGGGCGTACGTCTAGGCTCACGAAATTGTATCCCAGTCCGTTTGCTTGTGCTAAAGTCATAATCCATATCACAATTTTTGTCCAGATTAACCAACTGTAAGCAATAAACATACATGGCGCATACACATGGGCATATTACTTCAAGGTCCAAGATAGTAAAAAAAAAACGGGACCTCCAAAAATATATAAATCAATCCCCGAGCTCAAATTGATGGGTCAATCGAAGTCAATCTAAGTTTACAGGGAAACTTTACAGGGCAGTCAATCGATTTTTTAGGGCGTATGTGGCGTGCGACCCCAAGCTTTAATCGATGGATATGGGACGGGATTAAGACAAAATTAGGTCCTAGGGTTCAGTTCATTGGTAGAAATCGGTCTATTCAAGTCATAAACAACCACAAATTTGCGAAATTGGCCCCTAATTCGAGAAACATATAAACCCTAGCTTTCGAGCAAAAGCTAAATGCAGCCGATTTTATCAATTGAAACATAAATCCATGCCATTGAGTAACCAAAATACTTACTTGTGTGTCGGATTTGACAAGAAGAGAAGCACAATCGAGATCTTGGAAAGACTTCGTCCGTCACAGTGTGTTCGAAGAAAGGAGAGGATTGAAAGAATAACACAAAACAGTCAAAGGGTCAAAAGATATACCTGGTCGTCGTATTACGCGGGGCGTAACCTCAACACCCTGAAATGTTCATCCGCGATCTGGGCACATTACGCATGGCGTAATTAAACTTACGCGGGGCGTAATTGTATTTGGAAATTTTCCTTTTCCTTTAATTTAACTTCCTTTTCTTTTTAATTATTTAATCTAGGGACTTTAAAACCTTATTATATTTTTTTTCTTTTTAATTTCTTAATCAATTCAGCAACTAATGACTTCACGATGAGTGATCAAAAATAATAAAAAAATAAGACGTCACAATCACTGATCTTTGTCAAGATCAAACGACAATGGTTGATTAAAAACCTTTGCATGCAAGAATTGGTTTGCGAAAATACCCACTTTCGGGACCCGTTAGAATATTTCATTTGTTTTCCTTGCACCTTTAACTAAAAGCGGAACAAGAAGTGACCTAACTAGTCAAGAACAGCAAGAGCTCGGTCTTCCACTTAACCACCACAATACGCCTTGCTATACTACGCCTTATGGATTGAGTTGGACAATTCAACAAAGTAGTAGGCTAAGCAGGTCAAGAATTCCCTAATCGCTTTCATTCTCAAAACCCATGCAAAAAGTTAAGTCAAGCAATGTGTACAATCCCAAATTCCTACAAATAAAAACAAGAACCTTCCCAGCAAGTGAAATGATATCAAAGAAAATCAAACTAAAAATAAAAACTAACTAAAAACAAATAACGAATAATCAAATAAACTAAATTAATGACAAGCCGTTCCCCGGCAACGGCGCCAAAAACTTGATGTGCACAAAAGTACCCACTGATTTTAATATTTATAACCTAACAAACTTAGACTATCTATGCACTTATAGGCAGTGTACCTAGTCAGATTACAGTATAGCTTAGGTAAGTCGGATGTCGATCACAGGGAACGGTTGATTAATTTAATATATTTAATTATAGGTTATAGGTCACACGAAAAGAATAAAGAAATAAATTTCAAACTAACAATTAATTAACTACTCTCGATAAACTAATAGGAAAACAAATCTCTTCAGGTACTTTGGTTTAGAAAAATTACACCTTAAAAACATAGACAATTGCATATACAAATTCATTTATTCATGTTCACCGATTCCTAAAATGATTAGATTCGTGTTCACTATAACTAATCCTTTAGCAAACAAGTCAATTCAAACAGTGATCAGTTGGTTAAACTAACATGCTTCCTAGTGTTCAGTTCGTATCAAGCAAGACTTGTAAATATAGTTAATCGAATTATTAATTCAATTTAACCTCTTGTTGATGGTCATCAAACAAGGCTCACACATTAACTTACTTATTCTCAAGTTAATCCTAGTTTCACATTCGTTATTTCTAGACTTATAATCTCGATGGTCATCAAAAATCATAAGAGACAAGCAAATCAAGCAGATGTTCATGCAACTTAATTCAATTAACAATTAACAGAAAATAATCATCATTAACACATAAGGGTCTTTTAACAAGCTTGGTAAGATAAATTAAACATAGACAAACAATTTAATCTAGCAATTAGTCTAATAATCAAAGCTTCATTAAATCATAAACACAAAGTAAAAGGTTTTTAAACCCAAATCAGAAACTAAATACAGAAAAGTACCACAATGGAATGCTAAACATGGTCACGTTAACAACCCATATGATTACCGACATGTATCCGCTCTCCAACCCTTCCGATCTCCGCTCCCGTTAGCTTAACGGCCTTCCGGCCGCCTTCTAAACCCTCAAAACGGCTTAACAGAAGTTAAATATCGACTAAACTAAGTTAGAAGTCGAATCCCCCCTCCTGGTTAGCTGAAAATCGACTTTTATAGCCTTTGTAGCCGACTTACGTATGTTGGGCGTATGTGGGATTACGCGGGGCGTACTAAGGATAATTACGCAATCAAGTTTATCCGGTGCAAGTCTGTATGCGGGGCGTACCCTTAAGGTATGCGGGGCGTACTTGGTTTCTCAACATTCTTTTCTTTCTTTTAGCTTCTAAGCCCGGTTTCCGCTTCAGTCTTTTCTTTTGTGCTTTATCGACAACGAATAGCTGCAAAACATAATTCAAAGCATTATAAGTACTTTTTAGTTCTAAAAGAGAATAAATAAGGCCAAAATATTAAGATAAAGTGCATAAATATATATATATATATATATACACATATCAAAATACCCCACACTTAGCCTTTGCTTGCCCCCAAGCAAATTTACTTTTATTTTACCAATATCGCACTAAACAATCCATTTAAAACTCAGCCATTATGCCAAGACCTCAACACATACATTTGTGTCTAAAATTTTCCTAAAGTACCCCCCCATACTTTAAATACTCACAATCTTCATAAACACTCGCCCACTTTTTCCGAACAATGCTCATTTTATGCAACCCTCCGAATCCATCCGCAGAAAACCTCCTAACCTCAAAGTATTTTTAGTTGAGCAACCTAAGCGTACATAATCTAGAATTACAAATTTTTTTTTTTCGATACCACTATGGAGCTTCTTTTGGAATTCTTCACTTCCTTGATAATTTGATCTTTGATTTCTTTGAATTCACCACCTTATTTGAATTGATTTATGGTATCTTCAACTTTTTGAATTTCTTCAGAATTTTGATCTTTTGATCTTCACTTTATTTGCTCCAAAATTCTTCAAACTTTTTTTTTCGTAATTCTTTTTTTTTTTGTTTATATTACATGTACCTCACTTTTTTTTTTCACTCAAAACCTACATGCTTAAACAGAGGCGCTCAACCTCAACCTTTATTGGTTAATGATAATAATTTTCCTGGAAACATTTCAGGTTTAGGCTGCTAAACATATTGCATCCCTCAAACCAAGCAGGGTTATGTTTTTGTTCTATGATTTCACTAAAATAAGGGAACCCACAAATGCACTATAACGTATATTGGCTCAACTAAACATTTGAGTTCTCATTGGATTATCTCATACAATATTAGCAAAATTTAAATTATCACTAGATTTTTCTAAATTAAACTATTATTTCAAGTTTTTTAAATTTTTAAATTTTTAAATTTAATTTACTTTTACCGACCCCCTACCCCACACTTATTTCATACAATGCCCTCATTGTATGCTAAAACAAATTAAGAACATAAAAAGGGAGAAAAAGGAACAGACTCCCCTGGGTAGTTGTGGCGAGATCGAATGGGGCTGCTACAAGTTGCTCCAAGTATTACTGAAAGACTGAAAACCGGAACTGCTGCTTCTGAATTTGCCGAAAAATAAAATCAAGACCGCCATCTTCAAAAATGTGGTGCAAAAGATTGCAAACAAATGCAATGTGTAATAGCCATGACGTGGGAAAGTGTCGACCACGTCGTCTCGTCAAGAATGACATCCTCTTCTCGCGATGAAAAATCCCCCACAACATACGAAAATGTCAACCATGTCATGGCAGCCGGGATGATACGTCTTCCACGCGTGAAAATAAAACTCTATGGTGTGGGAACTACTCATCCATATCATAAGAGTCAAATCATCGTAAAAATGTCAATCTTCAAAACGATCGCTCAATAAATAAATATGCACCCCACACTTATGACAAATTGTGGGTCTTGACTATTATCTTCAACTCTCAAACGGCTCTCTCTAGCAACAGTCGAACCTAGCTGCTGAACTTACTGCCAGCTTTCTAAGGGCAAAAATTCCGCAGAAATCTAAACAACCAAAGAGCATCAACATGGAAAACAAAAGTAAAACAAAATAAATCCAAGTTTAATTACATACCAAATACTAAAAAAAACTAAACTAAACTAAAAATAACACAAAATAAACAAAATAAAAAGGATCACTCATCATCTCCATCATCATGTGGTTGTGTCCCAGAAGTACCGGCCCCATCAAATCGTGACTGGAATGGTGGTGGGTAGGGAACCGAATACTAAAACCCCTAGTGGGCAAAGAATGCGTTCAACGCATCCCCATACCACCGTTGTTGCTTGTCCACATGTGCAACATACTCGCTAAGGCGGTCAATGCCCTGAGCCAGGTAGGGCATATCAATCTCTGGCTCAGGTCCCTGCTGCGCTCCCCGAGGAGCAGGTCTACGCCGCTGGACCCGTCTCGGCTGTGGCTCGGCGGCACCTTCCTCATCTGCCACATCATCTGCTCGAACCCTCAAGACACCATCTCCACCCCGCTCTAATACACGCATCGACTCTAACAGCTGAAGACTCATCGGCCTCATGTCGTGAAACACCATCGATCTTGATCTCACTCGTCAGCAACTTATATGATCGAGCTAACCGTGTGACAAAATGCCCTCTGCATATCGGGCTATCCCCCCGAAGTCCCCTGGCTCTCCGTCCCAAATATGCAGCTAACGCAACTGGAAGGTTCAGGTGCCTCCCTGGAGTAACTAGTGCCCATAGGAAATACAAGTCCGTCGAAGGCACTCTCTCACTATTCTTGTGATGCGTGAGAGACATAGAAATCAACTGGTGCAACATCCAGTACGTAGTAGACCGAATCATCCCCCCTCGTGCGGTAGATGGTGTATAAACTCCTCCCGTAATCTCGGCCCAAAAAGTGTTCTCGTTATAGTCTTCTGGCCGGTCCGTGAGACAGTCAGCAAGGAATGCCGGGAAGTGGACACTCCTCGTCTCATCGGCTGTGTAAACACCCACCCGAATCGCAAGCTCTATCACGCTGCATTCCCGGCTCACTCCTCCCAGTCTGAAAGCAAAGGCTATCCTGTCATCGAGTGCCTTCCGAGGATCATAGGAAACTGTAGCGTAGAACTCCAGCAAAAACGCCCGATATACAGGCTCCTGGATCCTGAACAAACGCGCCCATCCCTGACACACAAACAATTCCACACCACTCGCGTCCGAGTGTGTGTATTGCAAAAATTCCTGGATCAAAGCAGCAAGTCCAGTCCTGGTAGCCAATTCCTAATCAAATGATGGTGCAATATCAATCTCTTTGGTGAGAAGCAAGCTCAAGTTGGTGACATAACGTGCCCGGGTTGCATCGTTCAGCGTTTGCGGAAATTGTAAAAAACGATGATCGGTCACATCCTCGGGTGGGTTGGTCCTTTGCGTCCTTCGGGCCATAATCTGCACATATTAACACAAAACACAAAACCAAACAAAATATCACAGCATTAATAATATTTAAACCAAAAAAAATTGGTCCTTGGGCATTATATGTATGCTGGGCGTACGTCTAGGCTCACGAAACTGTATCCCAGTCCGTTTGCTTGTGCTAAAGTCATAATCCATATCACAATTTTTGTCCAGATTAACCAACTGTAAGCAATAAACATACATGGCGCATACACATGGGCATATTACTTCAAGGTCCAAGATAGTAAAAAAAAAAAAACGGGACCTCCAAAAATATATAAATCAATCCCCGAGCTCAAATTGATGGGTCAATTGAAGTCAATCTAAGTTTACAGGGAAACTTTACAGGGCAGTCAATCGATTTTTTAGGGCGTATGCTTGGCGTGCGACCCCAAGCTTTAATCGATGGATATGGGACGGGATTAAGACAAAATTAGGTCCTAGGGTTCAGTTCATTGGTAGAAATCGGTCTATTCAAGTCATAAACAACCACAAATTTGCGAAATCGGCCCCTAATTCGAGAAACATATAAACCCTAGCCTTCGAGCAAAAGCTAAATGCAGCCGATTTTATCAATTGAAACATAAATCCATGCCATTGAGTAACCAAAATACTTACTTGTGTGTCGGATTTGACAAGAAAAGAAGCACAATCGAGATCTTGGAAAGACTTCGTCCGTCACAGTGTGTGCGAAGAAAGGAGAGGATTGAAAGAATAACACAAAACAGTCAAAGGGTCAAAAGATATACCTGGTCGTCGTATTACACGGGGCGTAACACAAGGTTACACGGGGCGTAACCTCAACACCCTGAAATGTTCATCCGCGATCTGGGCACATTACGCATGGCGTAATTAAACTTACGCGGGGCGTAATTGTATTTGGAAATTTTCCTTTTCCTTTAATTTAACTTCCTTTTCTTTTTAATTATTTAATCTAGGGACTTTAAAACCTTATTATATTTTTTTTCTTTTTAATTTCTTAATCAATTCAGCAACTAATGACTTCACGATGAGTGATCAAAAATAATAAAAAAATAAGACGTCACAATCACTGATCTTTGTCAAGATCAAACGACAATGGTTGATTAAAAACCTTTGCATGCAAGAATTGGTTTGCGAAAATACCCACTTTCGGGACCCGTTAGAATATTTCATTTGTTTTCCTTGCACCTTTAACTAAAAGCGGAACAAGAAGTGACCTAACTAGTCAAGAACAGCAAGAGCTCGGTCTTCCACTTAACCACCACAATACGCCTTGCTATACTACGCCTTATGGATTGAGTTGGACAATTCAACAAAGTAGTAGGCTAAGCAGGTCAAGAATTCCCTAATCGCTTTCATTCTCAAAACCCATGCAAAAAGTTAAGTCAAGCAATGTGTACAATCCCAAATTCCTGCAAATAAAAACAAGAACCTTCCCAGCAAGTGAAATGATATCAAAGAAAATCAAACTAAAAATAAAAACTAACTAAAAACAAATAACGAATAATCAAATAAACTAAATTAATGACAAGCCGTTCCCCGGCAACGGCGCCAAAAACTTGATGTGCACAAAAGTACCCACTGATTTTAATATTTATAACCTAACAAACTTAGACTATCTATGCACTTATAGGCAGTGTACCTAGTCAGATTACAGTATAGCTTAGGTAAGTCGGATGTCGATCACAGGGAACGGTTGATTAATTTAATATATTTAATTATAGGTTATAGGTCACACGAAAAGAATAAAGAAATAAATTACAAACTAACAATTAATTAACTACTCTTGATAAACTAACAGGAAAACAAATCTCTTCAGGTACTTTGGTTTAGACAAATTACACCTTGAAAACATAGACAATTGCATATACAAATTCATTTATTCATGTTCACCGATTCCTAAAATGATTAGATTCGTGTTCACTATAACTAATCCTTTAGCAAACAAGTCAATTCAAACAGTGATCAGTTGGTTAAACTAACATGCTTCCTAGTGTTCAGTTCGTATCAAGCAAGACTTGTAAATATAGTTAATCGAATTATTAATTCAATTTAACCTCTTGTTGATGGTCATCAAACAAGGCTCACACATTAACTTACTTATTCTCAAGTTAATCCTAGTTTCACATTCGTTATTTCTAGACTTATAATCTCGATGGTCATCAAAAATCATAAGAGACAAGCAAATCAAGCAGATGTTCATGCAACTTAATTCACTTAACAATTAACAGAAAATAATCATCATTAACACATAAGGGTCTTTTAACAAGCTTGGTAAGATAAATTAAACATAAACAAACAATTTAATCTAGCAATTAGTCTAATAATCAAAGCTTCATTCAATCATAAACACAAAGTAAAAGGTTTTTACACCCAAATCAGAAACTAAATACAGAAAAGTACCACAATGGAATGCTAAACATGGTCACGTTAACAACCCATATGATTACCGACATGTATCCGCTCTCCAACCCTTCCGATCTCCGCTCCCGTTAGCTTAACGACCTTCCGGCCGCCTTCTAAACCCTCAAAACGGCTTAACAGAAGTTAAATATCGACTAAACTAAGTTGGAAGTCGAATCCCCCCTCCTGGTTAGCTGAAAATCGACTTTTATAGCCTTTGTAGCCGACTTACGTACGCTGGGCGTACGTGGGATTACGTGGGGCGTACTAAGGATAATTACGCGATCAAGTTTATCCGGTGCAAGTCTGTACGCGGGGCGTACCCTTAAGGTACACGGGGCATACTTGGTTTCTCAACATTCTTTTCTTTCTTTTAGCTTCTAAGCCCGGTTTCCGCTCCAGTCTTTTCTTTTGTGCTTTATCGACAACGAATAGCTGCAAAACATAATTCAAAGCATTATAAGTACTTTTTAGTTCTAAAAGAGAATAAATAAGGCCAAAATATTAAGATAAAGTGCATATATATATATATATATATATATATATATATATATGTATATATATATATATATATATATATATATATATATATATATATATATAAATACACATATCACTCCTCCCAGAGAACGGCTAACAGGCCCTTCCTGTTGTGACCTTGCAGGCTCATCAGAATAATCACAGGCACAAGGCGTAATCGTCTGGTGACCAGGTCACATCATCTACCAATCATCACCTTGGCAGTTTTCTTCTTTGCCTTCTCTTCTTTCTTTAGCCAAGTTTCATCGCCATTGGATTCCGTACCAACACAACCATCATCTCCGCCTTATTCTGCAAAAAAAAAAATGACAACCTATTTAATCTAGACTAAAAAACAAACATGAAACACAATATGTTTCATATTGGCCCTTTTTCTCTTGTATAGTACCAACCAACACAAATCTGGGTTATCTCAAATCTTCTTCCTTTCTTCAACCTACCTATACTCGCTTGCAGGTGTACAAAATTATCGTTTTCGAATCACACAGATCGGTTTACTATATTCTTTTATATGATGCTTATTATAGATTGAGTGCTTACTATATTTTGTTTTGTGTATCTAACTTATCCATTTTTAATCAGATTTCATTTTATATGGTTAATTATATTTTAGTTTTTAAATATTTGTTATTTATTACTAATTAATTATTTCTATTAATTATTTACTAACATTAATGAAATATAAATTTTATAACGATTATATAATATTTTCAATCATTTTTTTTGTAAATATGACATAATAATTATATTAATTTTTCCGTATATCATGTATATAAAATAAATACCTAACCTATTTGTTTGTTTGTGACATTATAGATATAATGTATATTTAACAATATGAATGAGAGGCTTATAGAGATTTTAGATGCATGAGCATAAATTATTTAAATTAATTAAAATAATTTATGAGAGAGATTAACCATTGTTGATGTCATTTAGTAATTGAGGTTAAAAATAATAGAATATGTAATTAATGAAGTGGTAGAAAAATGCCATCCACTGATGTAGATGAATGAAACGAAAAGATAACTTCACCACAAATATAGATTGAAACAACAACATATATAATGTTTGCGCAAGGGTTTCAATGACTTTGAAGCCCCATGCACGATGACCTTTGACCAACACAGTTTCAAATATTAACAAAGGAAAGCAAATAAACAATGACATAATCTTCTATATTCTTTTAAGGAATAGAAAGTACGATAAATCTATATGAACTTGCCAGGTTACTTGCAGACCTAAATGGTTGTCAAGGAAACGAATTCTCTAAGTAAGCACCTGACCACTTGTCGATAAACGCCAACTCGTCTGGATTCAATCTTGGAAGTTCATGTTCTTGAAGGGTGATGATTATCTCTGCAGTCTCACCTAGAAGTTGAGCTGCAGCTTGAACACTCGCCTCCCTTTTCTCTATGACACTTTCACGGCATTTCATTAGAATGACTTGGGGTAAGTTGGTGACACAAGCAGCTATTATATCAGCGATCATTGATGATACATGTGCAAATAGTTTATCTTGGCTAACCTGCTCAATGTTGTCGTGATAGTTGAGCAAGATTGTCTCAGCGATACGATACATTGAATTGGCACAAATAGACATGTATTTAGAACCATAACTTCGGCTTCTGATATCCATACTTTCCACCTTGTTGACCTTCCTCTTAGCCTTATCCCTTAACCATTGAAGAATCTCTCTCGGTGTATTCACTTTAGACTTAGGGCTTGGCAGCTTAGTTCCTAACCATTTATGGTACACTTCAACATCTACCCACAAAGTTTCAGCTGCCTTTTGAATGCTTACATGATCATGATCACTAGCATTGAGGCTTTCTTCCACGAGCGTGACATATAAAAGAGCCTCACTCACACCATTTAGCAAGCAATCAACCATGTCCTTTTCGATGTTAGGTAGAGACATGGCGATGGATGTTAGAGTTACCAAAGGCAAAGACCAACAATTGACATATTCCTTTGGAAGTAAAGAAGGAACATGATTGCTGTTAAACTTTGCAAGTCCTTCAAAACCATGAGATTTTGATAGAAGCTTCATAAGATTCTTTGGGGGTTGTTTTTCTGCCTTTAGGATCAAGCGATTCACAGATTTTAAAAAGCGTTTCAGTGTTTTTTCAGTAAACTGTAAGTCTTCGTGAAGTTGCAAAACATACCCCCTAAGATCTTCATCTTTTCCTAGGTGCTCATTAGGCTGTTCTCCCAATGTATGACATGATGTGCTAAACATAATGGCCTTTAACCATTTCCAACAAGAACGACAAAACAAGACAAATATCATAAACAGAATTGTAATCATGTTTATCATCTTGCATGCTACAAGGACTGTCTTCTGAAATCCTACACAAAGAATGATACTTTGGATTTTCAAATGCTGGATGACAATCTTGCATTTGCGGCCACCGGATAGGAATGGTATGAAACTATATTTCCAATCATATAACTTCTGAGTCCGGTAGCTCTCTACTTCACAGATCTTCACATGCTTCCAAATCCATTTTATTGACAAATCAAAGCTTAAGGTTGCAAAACATCTGGCAAGCGGGGCAATTGTACCCAGTATCACTCCGATGGATTGTATCACGAAAATCACTACCATTGACCACTTATAATCCGACTTATAGTCCTCTTGATGTCCTACACGTGGAAATCGGTAAATCATAAGTGAAATAAAGAAGCCAGTGCTTGCAGCACATATTACCCCTGAAGCAGATGTCGAAATAGAGCAGACTGTCAGAAATTGAGGGCTTCCGGTTCCTGCCATGATCCAGTACTTTGTCACATACTCCTTTAGCTTCGCAACAGTTAATCTTCCATCAGGCAGCACTAGATCCTTTAAAGCTGTTTGATTAGCTGTTTGGTATTTGGATTCTAGAATCTGTTTGGACTTTAGAATTGCTAAAGATGAACATGCATATATTATCAGCAACATGAGTATCGGAACCACCCAACCGGCTACATAACTAAATTTAAAAAGGAACGGTGTTTTATATGAAAAGAATGCACCTTCAGAAATATAGAATAAAATTCCCGTGTCTAATTGAATGCAAAAATTGACAACCAAGGAGATTACCAGAACAACTACAGCAATCATGTTTGAGACTAGCTCCTTGTCGTTCATGGTTGCTAAAGAAGGCAATAAATTTGCCATCATGGTGCACATAAAGCTCATGCTTCCAAGCTTTGTAGCCTGGTCAATAGCACCTGGCATGAGAGTAGTTAGATCCATGGGCAGCTTTATTGCAACACCTATCACAGTGAGAGATGCGGCATTCAGAGTGAAATATTTACATGGAAACCATAGCTTTCTGTTTCGCAAACCATGTAATAAATCAGCCACCATTGCAAGGACACAAAGTAGAGATGCTAATGCTATATACATCCCAATCCACGGCATAGGTTTGCTGTACTGGTTTTGCTGACGTGACTGGTATACTAGATTCCATAGGGAAGATAGGTATTCTGTTGTAATATTTGGGCAAGACGCCTCAAGTACCTTGAATTCCGGATCATGCTCTGATCTTCCGTAGATATCCATGATCATCCTCCTGGTTTTCTTATCAATGGCACTTGTGTGGTATGCGTAAGGAGGTGCAATTAAGGAGAAGCGGAGTGCAGAGTATGTCTTCAGAATGGCTTAAATTGAAGCTGATATGTTTCCTCCAATAATGCTATGATGGATCACTTGAATGATCTGGAACAAACTAGTAATGACTTTTCATAAAGCATGTCGGCCACATATCAGTGAACTTTAAAAGGACTGAAGTGGAGGATAATTTCCAATGACTTTGACCACAAAATTTACGATGCTACATGCAATAATTAATGCTTCTATTTTCTATTTTTAGACCCACTCGTATGATCCACGTAGAAGTCCTTGGTATTCCGGGGTATCTCTAAAATTTCGTCTAGAAGCCTAAATTATTTTTTATATTGCATTGCTAACCCGGAAATAAATATGGCTACATTATATTATAAATCAAAATTATTTACGGTCCAAATATAATAGCAACTCTTTTAAAATAGCCAAAAATGTTTAAGCTCAATATTGTAATGAAATAGGAGAAGAAGAGATATCCCAATAATATCTTGTACTTATTTGATAAAATAAATAAATAAATAGATAAAGAGCCTGAATTCCCTAGCGGATCCACTTAGATAGCCAGGGTACAGCCTAAAGAGTACGGGCATATCTTCTCTAATAAACGAAGGGTTTTTTTTTTTTTTTTGCCACTTGTTACGCTCTCATTCATTTTGCCACATGTCATTTTGTCGTTATTTTAAATTAATTTTTAATTCATATGTAA
Organism: Lactuca sativa; assembly: GCF_002870075.4. NCBI lineage: Eukaryota > Viridiplantae > Streptophyta > Magnoliopsida > Asterales > Asteraceae > Lactuca > Lactuca sativa. Next base: position 48,053,926 of record NC_056628.2, read on the forward strand.
TTTTATGGTTTTCCTATTTTATTAAATTTCATATGGTAATTAAATTTAATAATAAATGCATATCAATTTCATTAATAGACTTTCCTTATAATTTCAAAATTTTAAAATAAAATGTCATTAATTTGTTTTGATTATTTTATCTAAATGATTTGTTTAAAATTTAAAAAAGAAAAAAAAAAACACTCTAATTTTAGTAATTCAATATTTTTCTTATTTTTCTTATAAAGTCAATTTCTCAAATGTTTATACATATTTAATTGTTTTAAATACACCCATGTAATACATGGGGCTCACACCTAGTATGCATATATACATCTTCAGGTTATGAAAACAAACGAATTGACAAAAGAAGAGATATCAATGATCAATATATGCAGTCCGTGATAGTGAGGAAGCTTTATTTTCTAATGTAGTTCAAGATTACCATCTCTTTAATAAAAAATAAAAGGTAAAATGGTCATTTACTCAGATTATTTTCTAATATAGTTTTAAGTTTACCATCTCTTTATGTATAAAACACTTTATCCATTATAATAGTGAAGCTTTTATTTTTTTGGTGTAGTTTAAGTTTATCATCATTTCTATACACAAGGGTAAAATGTACTTCAAGTTTATCATCATTTTGAGAGTTCATTTTGGACCAAAAGAAAAATAGTTTTTATGTATATAATACTTTATCCATACGGACTCCATTACCCGTTCAACCACTTTACAAGGATAACATGGTCCTTTACTAAGTTGATTAATTTGGTCATTCTTTTTGCAGGATCTTGTACAAGGAGAATGATTATACAAACAAACAAGTTCGATTGCATGTATGTGTCTTCCTGGAGCCCTTTCTTTTTGTTTTATGTATGTACAACATCAAGAAAACAAATTATCATGGAATTTTTGCATTATGATATAATTTCATGGTCATTGATGTCATGCAGCAAGTATTTTGGGATTATACTGCAACAAAGGTGCTAACTTTGGAGTATCTACCAGGTTTCAATGTGAACTCTATTATCTTTGGGTTTGTTTAAGAGTAAATTGCAAAATTGGTCTCTATGGTATCTCAAAAAGTGAAGTTTAAATCTCATTTTTTCATTGGCATGGTATGTCCAAAATTGAAACTTCTATGCAAATTTTGTCTCTATTGTATCCCAAAAAATGTAGCTTGAATTCGTTTTTTAGACAGAAGTTAACTTGAGTGACCAAATCTGCACTTTTTGGGATACCACAATGACTAAATCTGCATTGATGTTTCAATTTTGCTATTACTATTGAAAATAGGTTGCTATTATGATTTAAACTTACAATATGTTATATAATCATGAAAAAAACAAAAATAGACTCCTATTATTATTAGAGTTTAATGTATGTAACTATAACAAAGAATTTCATAAAAGTACATTGTTATTTCTCAACATTAACTCTTTTTTATTCAAACTTCAGATGGAGGAATGTTGTACATAAATTCACATCTTTTACGCGTTATCATAATTAATACTCATTAATATCATTCATTTTTACTTTTTACCCTTTGTTGTCAACATTGGAGGGCATTTATGGTATTTAACAATATATAAATATATCTCTAGCGGTGAGGAATCCATAAGCTAATCAAGAAGGATATGCTCCAGTTGTTGAAGTTTTTGAGAATTATAGATGAAACTTTAGATACCTCTTTAAAAAAGTAGATTGCTACTAAATTTTTAGTATTGTGCATTTAATGTTGGATACATATATGAAATTTATGGATTCAATGTATGTCGAATATTGTATTTTATATTTGTTGGTTTTAAAATATGGATGTGATGTATGTTTTAAGATTTTTTTTTGTTAAATATATAGTTCTTTTTTAATTTTTCATGAATTTATAAAAAATATTTTTATAATGCCAAAATCCATTGGTAATAGACAATATGTTGGTAATCCATTAGCGAGTTATTTCATCGGTAACTGTTTCAAACACATTCCGTTGGTAATTTGTTGCAAAAATATTTATGTCGGTTACTAATTACCAATGGAAGTATCTGTCGCTAAAACTTGTCGTATCTGTCATAAATTCGTCACAGCAATTACCAAAAAGATACTGGTGCATTTGGGTCTGTTGCAATTATGTCTGTAAAGCCTGTAGCGATGGATTACTGACGGTTTTGGTCATCGGTAATGCCATTTTTTTGTAGTAGTGTCACTGGTATGATCCATGTTCTTGTATGGCGACTCAATATTGATATGAGTGCGGGCATATATATATATATATATATATATATATATATATATATATATATATATATATATATATATATATATATATATATATATAGGGTTATGTTATTTTGTTTTCACTATCTATTGTGTGCATGTATGACTGATTCTGGACCAATCATTTTAGTTATTTTAAGAAAGTAATTAATGAATATTACATGTTGAAGATATAATGAATATTAATTACATCTTCAGCATTTAATATACATTAATTACTTTCTTAAAATAACTAAAATGATTGGTCCAGAATCAGTCATGCATGCACACAATAGATAATGAAAACATTTGAACCTAACTCTCTCTCTCTCTCTCTCTCTCTCTATATATATATATATATATATATATATATATATATATATATATATATATATATATATTTGCATCTTCTTTGTGGGTTATGAAAACTAACAAATTGACAAAAGTAAAACATATCTTAGATAACTCCTCTAGCTAGGCATATGACGAGAAGGTTTATTATGTGGCATATTCAAAGTTATGTCTATTGTGTGTAAATTGCAATTCAAGAAAAAAAAATCCATCTACTTTTGAAACATGCTCAAATTGAAACATACTCGAATGAAAACATAAAAATCTAGCTAATTAGAGAAAATTCTAATCAATATCCTTAGCACATGGGCATTCGTCATCAATAAAAAAAAATTTACATGTCACAATTATGCCTCGTATTGTGACATTTTTTATAGCAAGAAAACAATTTTATTAGGCAAAAAAACTAGCAAGTACGTTTGTCAATGAGGCGGGTTTGGAGCGAATCACTCTGATTCAAACCCTTTAAAAATTTTAAAAACATAACCCACCCCGATCCAATAACCGCAGGGTTTTAAATAATCAAATTCATATCCGTACCTACCGATTCAAATAATACCCGACTCATTAACACGACCATTTTTCAATGTTATAATTTCACAATTTTGATGTGTGCCACGAAGTAATATTTATCAAAAAAATAAATATATAAAAAAAATTATACTTAAACAATTTGTACATTACATGATACTCAATATCCAATAAAATAAGAATTATATTTCACTTAGTTGCATTCTTTAGTGTTATATATATATATACATACATATATATATATATATATATATATATATATATATATATATATATATATATATATATATATATATTAAGTGAGGCGGGTTATAAATGAAGCGAATCGACAATGATCCATACCCAACTCATTTAATAAAAGGGTAAAAAGGTATGGGTCGTAAACGGGTAAACGAATCGAAAATTAAAATCCAAACCCGTAAAATTGTTAAGGGTTTGGAGCAAATCAGGGTCAAAAACCCATTCCATTGAAAGGTCTACTAGCAAGATATTAGGGGTACAAGGCCAAAAGACGTTGTAAACCAGGGTTACAACACCAATTCTACTTCCATGGAAGCTTTCTATCGAATTTAACCTTCCATTTTAACTGCCAGAACGCCTAATGCACCTCGACAATCAAGAATAAACACCTCTGAATCTTGTTAAAAACCAAGTTGTTTCTTTGCTTCCATGCAACCCAAAAGAATGTGTTGAACACCGTGTCCAACACCTCCTTCATGTTTTTTTCCAATGCTGAATTTGCAGGATGGGCTATGCTCACATGTGTTCCTAGATAGAAAAACAAATTCAAGATGCGGTAGAATAATCAGACCTAAGTTTGGTGATAAGCATCAACTCTACTAGTCTATAGCAGAAGGGAATAAAGGCAATTGATTCCTTCATTTGTGAGTCTGCAGCCTTTTTGAGTGGCAACAATGTTAGTGGGGACAACACCTGATTTTGGTTGTTATTCCCTAAAACAAAAAGGAGTGCTTATAGTACCACTAGAGAAAAGAAAGGACTACTTATAGTACCACTAGAGAAAAGAAAGGACTGCTGTGACAACCCGAAAACTTCTACCCGGTACATCTAGTCAGTTAATTAAGTTAAACTCATTTTTGTTAACTCCTAGCACTGATTGAGGGCTCAATTAAGCATGTAAAGTCTGGAGTACAACCAAAGTTAGAATTAGGGATGGGTTGGTTTAAGATTTAGGGTTGCAAATAGGCCAAACACTCCATCAAAAGGAGTGTGTGGCCACACACATGAGTGTGTGGCCGCACACCCGAGTGTATGGTTTCAAACACGAGTGTGTGGCCGCACACGAGTGTGTGGCCGCACACCCATCCTCCAGCCTCACACTCATCATTGTTTATATAGGGTGACCCCTTCACTCATTCCTTTCATTGGGCTGCACTCTACTTTCTCTCTCTAAAAACTTCATCCAAGTACACTCTAAGGGCCTCAAAAACGTGAAGAATTCCATCATTTAGCTTGTTATACAGGTAAAACACTTAAATCTAAGCCCGAAACTCTTCATGTTCTTCGTGTTCTTCATCACTTGAAGGTGTACGGCCGCACACCTTCATAAGGTGGCCATACACACCTCAAAAACCCTCCAAAGTGAGAGTTTTGGCCCTCTATCTCTTAGTTGGGCTTAGTTTGAGCCTTGAAACACTTGAAAATCGACGTTTGGAGCATAAACAAAGAGTGTACGGCCGCACGCTCCCGTGTGCAGCCGCACACACACCCTGGCCGCACACTCTGGCCGCACACACCCTCTGGCCGGCCGTAAACTCCTGTGTGCAACCGCACACACAACCTGGCTGCACACCCATGGTCCTCCACACCTTAAAGGTGGCCATACATCCACCTCATGCAATCCTTTAGGGCTCTAACACTTAGTACAAGTAGTCCTAAGTTCCTAGAGTGGTTCTCCATCACATTTAGTGGTGAAATACCTCCATTTGACTACTTTATGTGTCATTGCAAGTAATTTAGGATCAAATCATGTTCAAGGCTTCACTTGAACATCTAGCGTTTTGTGTCGATCCTTCATTCAAATCACCCGAGGTGAGTTCATACTGATGGGTTTTGAGCAATACATCAATCCTATGGTGTACATGCAAACCCTAATAGCTTTTGGATCTAGTTTGTCTAATGAATATGCAATTGAATATCCAAAGCTATAAACCCTAGATCTAGCATATAATTAATCATATTAACATAAGATTGGGGTTTAGATCTTACCTTGATTGTTATGTAGCAATAACAATCTCAAATCCTCCTTTGTAATGGCTTTAGAAAGCTTAGAGTCACAAGTGTCACTCCTCTAATGGCTCACAAACACCAAGAGCAAGAGGATGAAGAATGATAAGAGAGGAGGCACCCAAAAACGTGTAGAAACCCTAAGGAATCAGTTGGCCACATTTTTGGTGCCCTAGGGGTCCTTAAATAGTGAGGCTATTAGGGTTATCTAACAAGGAAACCCTAATTTGACTGCTTAGGCCCTAAGCAACCCATGGACTCCCTCCTTAGAGGCATTGGATGATTTCTAATGGGTTTCCCCATATAATTCGTCCACTCCATCCTCTATGGAGTCCATTCGCCCAATATTCAACTATCACACAATTGACATTTCTAGCCCCCTTTATTTAATTAATGTCTTTTAGACACAAAATCAATTCTTATTAATTATTGACTAATATTAATTAAACAATATGATTTCTCCTTTACTATATTATTCTTATAATATATTAATAAATCATAATTACTCCTCTCTCTCCATAATTCATCCTATTAAGTTGCTTTGGTGAAGGCAACCCAAAAGGACCATGCACAATCGGGTCAAGTACATACCAAAATAGTTATGGACTTAGACACTAATCCAACTGTCTCCCACTTGGATAAGTCTAATAACTATTTTGCGTATGACTTCAGATCCTGATCTGCAATCGTAGCTTCAAAAACCGCTGTCAACTCTGATCCTATCAGAAGCGTGTCCTTTAGATAAGGGATCATATATTCCTCCATTCTAGATATCGTATAGACATGAGACATGGATTTCAATCATTCTCTCTATACTGTTTCCCGATTTCCGATTTATGACGACTGTCAACAGAATACAATTGAACACATTAAATTAGTCACGGCTTGGCCAAGCGCTTAGGTGCCATGACTAAATCATCGAGGGGCCCACAGATATCGCTTTCATCCCACTTTGGATAAAAGGAACGGATAAACTTTGATTCAATGCTTTCTTGCACTAACTTACTGAATCACACACAACAATATGTTTTATGACACCAAGTTACTTGTGTGTTTACATATTATCAATGTGTAACCGACTCGCAAGATACAACTCACACATCTCGGTTTCAAGAATATAAGATATTATCGTCTCACCAATCACTCGTGATAAAATCCATGAAGTGATCCAAGTGAGCGTGGGTTTAATCCAATGCTCAAATCATATTCATAAGAACTCATGAACGTTGCAGCAAACATTTGTTTATGTCTAATACACTTTAGACAATCCACACACCAATTCACGATAGTCTTCATTCATACCTACTTCCAACATATGAACGAATGTGGTCCGTTCGAATAATTTGATTGTTCTGAACAATTTTAATTATTCCGGAAGTCAAAACATGCAAAGTGAAACACAAGAATAATACTAATCCCATATGGCCCCAAACTCTGGGTATAAATAAAACATTTTATTTAATCACCATATTGATTACTCATTATTTGTTGTTTCGGGTAATCAACTTCTTACTTGAATTATTACTACACTTGTCCCATGCTCTCAGCATGCACACAATGTTTACCTATGGTCCTTACTTTATGAAATAGATCAAATGAACACATTTCCACTCATACTCATTTCACAACTCCCAATCCTTATCATAAATATAAGAATATCAAACTCTTGTTACTTATGCTAGATTCTAACATTTTATGCAATGATTCTTTCGTAAATTCATAGCTCAAAATCATCAAGACTTGGCCAATCTCTATCAAAAACAATTCTAGAGATACGATGTCTCTCACTCAAAGTACATTCCTTTAGACATCCTTCTTGCATAAAAGTTTCTAATCTAGTCATAGATTCTCAATATCCAACTCCCAATATGGAAACATTTCCATATTTTCCATATGACAATTCATTCTTAATAGAATCTTATCTATTCATAATAATGTCATCCAATACCATACTTCCAACTACTCACACGCGACCAATCCTCAGCGAGCTTTGGATCGTCCTTTGATAGTTGTTTAATTATTTTAGTAAAAACCAATTCTAATCCTTTTTCCCTCTAAATGCACTAGACATTTGGAAAATTTTAGAATGGTCAAATATAATAGCACTGGCAATCAATCCTATACCCGAAGCGTATGGGGCACGATGCATAATGTCTTACATAAAGATATGATACTTTATCAATCTTTTTCCATAATATTTTATGTGTCTCGTTCTTACAATTCGAACTATGAAGAGGGATACCATAATCATAATCGAAATTTAAGAACACACTATGTACCCTTTGACTAAATTTATTAAAATTTCTCAATCTAAGCTTTAGATTTTGAAACGAAGTACAATATTCTCTCCCTTAATTATAGCAAAACAACTTTTCAACCCTTACGACTTTGCAAAGTATAACTCTTATTTTCTATAATTAATATTGCTAACTTGCAACACTTGCCTTAATAATCATACAAGCACAACATTTATGTTCCTACTATCATGATGATTATTATCATATAAGCATAACACTTATGCTCCTACTAGCTTTGACATGTTTTAGAAAACAACTGAACTTCCAGAAAACAATACTTATTGAATTTCTGAAGTTCATATTTCTAATACCTAATGTTTTGATAATCATTTATCTAAGTTTCTTAAACTTATACACCTTTGCCTTAGATAGCTCATATGTGTGTCTAAACAATTCAGACTAATTGCCAAATCTCACAATTCGAATTATGGAAAGAGATATCGTTACCACAATCGAATTCGAGAATACAATTTTCACAATCTTCTTAAAATCTCTCTTAGTGAAAGCATTTCCTCACAATCATTTTCATGAAGGAGGGAATCTTATGACACTTAAATTTTAATGGTGTATGTGTTCCTATCCATGTGAATTTGTCAAAACCAATGTTTGCGACAAATCCAAACTCATATGGACTAAACTTTCTCAATCTTGATTTCTTGCCTTATGGTAACACGAGTGCCCACCATGTCTTCCAAGTAGTTAAGCAGCTCACCATTTCATATCAATGTACTTTTTATTGATCAAGGTGCTTGTCTTTCATGCGTTCAAATGAGAACTCATAGAACTCACATGCTCAATTAACTCAATTGGAATGACACAGAAACAAAATAATGTCAACACGATAGGTCATAAACCTCAAGTCGTGTGCTAGTGATGATTGATAAGGTTTATTCTTGATTAGTTCTTGAAACTTTTCAAAACCATTAAGACTCTCACTAACTCCTTGACACAAATACTCAAGAGTTAGTGTATCTTTTATCAAGACAAAACACTTCTTGAGACTTATCACTCAATTCACAATCTTAACTCTGAGACTTGTTTTTGGAATGAAGTATGATTGACTTCTTGATTTAACCATTTCTTCAATTCTTGATTCCTCTTCTTAGACATACAATTGTACTAAGACTCACTTAGAGGATCAATTGAGATATGGTTCTTAATCATTAAGACCTATCATAAAACATGATAAAAAGTACTCTCCCTTCTTCTTAGAATAGAGAAACTTTTATCTTTCTGCCTACTTGATTCTTCTTATTCGTTCTACTATTGATTCAAAAAATTTTCAATCAACTCGGAATTACACTTAATCTCATAAGTGTAATCATATTTACTTAACCTTAGTAAATCATGACGAATATATTTGTTAGTCTTGTGGTGGGCTTGATCAACACACAACCTTGTGTACTCGATCTCCTAGTTCTTCACTTGACACTTTGTCAACGAATTAGTTTAATTTCCAAATATGAAATTTCTCATTCATCATGCAACAGGGTTGTATGATTCCAAGTTTCTGTCCAATTGAAACTTGGGCGATGAGAAACTCTCCCTATTTGGTAAATTCTTGACATTTCCACAAATAACATAATCCATTATTGCTAATAACAGAAACATTCAAACATCAATTTTTTCATACACGCCATTGCAAGGATACATAAATAATATAAAATCAAAATTTATTTTATTGCAGAAAAATTTGTCCTTACAATGCAATTCAATTGAAAAACTATATTAATACATATTTCTTAGCAATCTATTCTAACTCCAAGTAATAGCTTAAGAATCTAATCTTCAAGCAATGTGATCGAAATCCATTTCTTCACGATTAGATTCAGCTCACTTCTTCCCTTAAGCTTCTTTTCTTTTCTTCGATCCTACAAAACATCAAAATGTAATCTTATCACATCATGTATCAAGAATCTAGAATAGGAACTTAAAAGAGTTAGTTAATAGATTTTACCTAAAGTAGACCATACGTTTTGACTCTCCTATCTCTTAGATCTATTAGGTAAATAGGGCAGCTTCGTCTTCAATGCCCCTTCTCTTGGCAATAGAAGCAAATGGGCTTTCTTGGAATGGCACAAGGAACTATCTCAAAATTTACCTTTTCTGGATCTCCAATGTCACCATTTTCAATGTCCATTGAAGTTTGGGAGTTTGATTCACCAGACAAATTTGCTCGACCATTCCGCCAAATCATTACTGATTCAGCAGCTATAAGCAAATAGGTCAAATCAATGGGGGTTATGTCATGATCCATCATATAGTACTCTCTTACGAACTCACTATATGATTCAGGAAGCGACTGAAGAACCCAGTCAATAGCCAACTTACCTGAAGTCTCGACACCCAACATCCTTAACCTATCAATGTGTGACTTCATCTCTAAGACGTTTACACACACATGTTTCCCATGTTTACTTTCCAAAAGGGCTTGAGTGAGCTTGAACTTTTCAAGCCTTCGAACTTGTGGGTTAGGGAGAATAATTGGAGGAGGAAGTGAAGCATGATCTCTTGTTCCTCGATCGAATCGTGGAATATCATCTTCATGTGGAAAGCTTGTTCCACGGGATTTGGGAAGACCATAGTTGTCATACTTTGACATCTACAAAACATGAGAAAATTCAAGTTAAGTTGATTAGAATCCTCGATGTGACAACCAAATGAAACATCGAGGCTAGGATCCAACACAATACTCTACAACCTAGAAGAGGGATGACATAATCTAGTTGCATAACATTTGAAGGTAGGTAAATGACGATTTACCAATTTCCACCATGAAAAACAAAAAGGAAATTTAATTTTTAAATCTATTGAAAATTCCTAGATCTTTTGAGATTCATTAAAATTTTCAATGGCATGTTTAAATCTCGATATGCCCTTCGATTTGTGACTGGGATGCCAAGGATCACAAAACACGGTGTGAATAACCATGCAAACTTACATGGTGCCCCCAATGTTACAGTCACCTATTCGATGTGTCGGTTAACCACACACGCTCCACCGAACTATGACGAACAATGAGTCACCTTTTGCTACATTTGCTTAGAACCATTTAGTGTGTCGGTTAACCACACACGCTCCAGTAACGTCTTCGTAAGGGCACAAAGTGTAATTTCATGGAATTGCATCAATTCACTTTTTACCTAAAGTAACTAAGATTGGGAATTTTGTAAAAGTATTTAGTTACTTTTATACTTCATCATACTAATAATGGAAGGTTTCTGTCCTATCCTACCCGTTAGGCTAACGACCCTCCACTAGTCAAGAGTGCGGTGGGTAAGAGTGGATACTCATTCAATCGCCATTTTATAGACAATTTCCTTAAACACCCCTTATAGACCAACTTCGTGAATGAGGCCTACTAACGATAAGACCGACTGTTTACTCGTGAATGAGGCCTACTAACGGTAAGACTGACTGTTTACTCAATTAATTAATAAAACCATAAGGGTGTGATTTGAACTTTTCAAAACAATACTAGGGTTTTAGAATTTAACATTTCTAAATTAAACTCTTAATCAACTTTTAAATTCCAAAACTTGAGGGCAAGTTTTGAAACATTTCAAAACATTAGGGTTTAACTTATTTAAATTTCAAAAACAAAACTTTTAAGTTCAAATTTAAACTATAAAACCTAAAGGGATTAATTTGAAACTTTTCCAAACTTTGTCAAGAATATTCTAGATCACAAAATTCAAATAAGGCAATTAACAATTAATTTGTGGTTATCTAATTTGACCTAGTCCAAATTCTTGCAAGATAATTCACCAAATAATCCAAATAATTAAATCTAATCATATAAGGAAATAATTATCTAAATAATATGAATTTATCTTTAATTTTTGCAAAGATAATCACCCAATATCATAAAAATCTGATTTATATCAATAAAAAACGTTTTGGTAACTATCCTACAGCCAAAAGAGCACAAAATCCCGATTTTCCCTTTTTCTGACCAGCCAACTCGTCGAGTCAGGCATGGACTCGGCGAGTTCACCATGGACTCGGCGAGTTCATGTATGGACTCGGCGAGTTCAGCCCCCAGAAACCCTAAATTTCGATCTTTAAGCAAGGATAATTCACAATAGCATCAAATACATCAAACAAACAGTCATGGCTCTGATACCAATGATGGGTTTTGAGCAATACATCAATCCTATGGTGTACATGCAAACCCTAATAGCTTTTGGGTCTAGTTTGTCTAATGAATATGCAATTGAATAACCAAATCTATAAACCCTAGATCTAGCATATAATTAATCATATTAACACAAGATTGGGATTTAGATCTTACCTTGATTGTTATGTAGCAATAACAATCTCAAATCCTCCTTTGTAATGGCTTTAGAAAGCTTAGAGTCACAAGTGTCACTCCTCTAATGGCTCACAAACACCAAGAGCAAGAGGATGAAGAATGATAAGAGAGGAGGCACCCAAAAACGTGTAGAAACCCTAAGAATCAGTTGGCCACGTTTTTGGTGCCCTAGGGGTCCTTAAATAGTGAGGCTATTAGGGTTATCTAACAAGGAAACCCTAATTTGACTGCTTAGGCCCTAAGCAACCCATGGACTCCCTCCTTAGAGGCCTTGGACGATTTCTAATGGGTTTCCCCATAGAATTTGTCCACTCCATCCTCTATGGAGTCCATTAGCCCAATATTCAACTATCACACAGTTGACAGTTCTAGTCCCCTTTATTTAATTAATGTCTTTTAGACACAAAATCAATTCTTATTAATTATTGACTAATATTAATTAAACAATATGATTTCTCCTTTAATATATTATTCTTATAATATATTAATAAATCATAATTACTCCTCTCTTTCCATAATTCATCCTATCAAGTTACTTTGGTGAAGGCAACCCAAAAGGACCAAGCACAATCGGGTCAAGTACATACCAAAATAGTTATGGACGTAGACACTAATCCAACATATACCCCTACGCTTTTTCCAAGTTTTTCATGTTTTCAGGGGGGAATACAAGAAAAAGTACAAGGAAACTTGTGCTCAAATATATTATTTGGTTTAAGATAATATATTTTCAGTGTGCTTTTAAACACGGAGAACAGTTTTACCAACCGATTAAGAAATCAACACGTAGAAACAGTTTTCAAAACTAGAACAATGAACTTGTGAATCATGTAGTAAAATGTATTATTTTATAAAGGATTCATGCAAATCATAAACAGGATTTTCTGTGTTATTACTTGTAAATTCGTTAGGCTAAGTTTGAGACACGTCCTTAGTAACACTCCCACAGAATCAGAGTGTAGGACTAGCACTTGTGACTAGAGTCTCTTGTAGGGAAAGTGTGACTGTTGTGTATAGATCTATAACGGACTGATAATCCCGTACCTCACATCTAGCTACAGTCGGACTGGCAGGTTTGCGGGTGACAAATTCATTAAGGATACAGGCCGTTGCGGGCTATATCCAGTCAATTATGGTCATGAAACTCAAAACTTAGGTAGCAGAGATTTACTTTTGTAATAATGAATCAAGTGAACTAACATCAAAGTAATCACCGATTTAATTAATGGAGGGTATTAATAATAATACTTTCAGGACTTAGTTCATCACGGTTTTCTTTTGTTTAGTTTTATTTATGTAATAAGGCTAATATACCTCTCTGGGTGTAACCAGGGTTTTTAAAAGAAAATTGCTTTTATCAACACGAGTATGGTAGATACTTGCAAACCTCAGTTTAAAACGGATAATCAACTATCAACCTTTAAGGAAAATATAGGATTTTCCCGGGATAAACCAGTTATTCAAAACAGATCGTTTTACAACCAACGGATATTCATATTCATTCCATGACACATTGGATTGTACATGTTCTGTACGAACCTGGAAGTCATGGAATGAACGGGTTTTCAAACACGCTTTTCATAAGAAAATATAGGATTTTCTTGAGGAACACTTTTCAAAAGGAATCAAAGAACACTTTTCCACCAAAACTAAGTGCTTATGAACTCACCCACTTTATGCTTATATTGTTTCAAAACTGCTTGTATTCTCAGGGAATTAGTAGACAGGTATTTCCAAGAGTTCGGAGAAGTGGAAGCGTTAGAGTCGCACCTTTCAATTTTACTTTTGATAAGAACAAAACTATGTATTAAACAATGTAAACCTTTTCCACATATGTATTCAATGTCTAGTTGTGTTTACTATGCTTGCTATGATATAATTGTTGTGACACTACGCATGACGTCAGCCACCCCTGAACGTTTCCGCCGTTCCGGTTTGGGGGTGTGACAACTGCTTATAGTACCACTAGAGAAAAGACTCTTTTCTCTAGTGGTACTATAAGCAGTCCTTTTGTTTTAGGGAGTGGGTAGCTAAGAATTATGTTTTTAAAAACTTTGTTCTTCTTGGAAAGTTCATTCCTCTCAAATGAATAGGAAATCCCTTATTTATCTTATCAGTTTATAGTTTGATTATCAATGGAAATTATATCTTGTTCAAGAAAGTATTAGGGCCTATCAATTGGTATTGGTATCAGAGCAGTTGATGCTTGGGAAGAAAGAGATGAAGACAGAGAGGTTGAGAGGGATAGACTCAGAGTGCTAGACTAGACTAAGAAAGATTTTCCACTATACCATGGAAGCAAAGATGGAGGCTGAGAAGGACATATGGAGAAAAATGTACTTCTCTATCTTGGAACAGAGAAAGAACGTTGGTCATGACAATAGCTGCTCACCACCATCGATGGTTACTGCTCTTGAAGGCACACACAAACAAGATGTTACTTATAAGCCATCCCAGTCACAAACACTACCGTTTGATGATGAAGAAGATGAATTCTTGGAAGTTTCTGAGTTAGAATCAGAACCTATGATGGAACCTCAACTTCCATCATTACTGATGCAAAACTCCACCAATTCCACCATGACCACAACTGCCATAATCGACGTCGCAAACTCACCTATGCTCTCCCACGGCGCTGCTGGTGTCACTGTCGTCTCCACCACCTTCGCCGCCATTAGCTCTACCACCTCTAGAGCTCAAAAATAGAAAAGAGTGTCAGTTTTGAAGATAGGAGATTCAAATCAGCTTTTTAGAAAGCCTGAGATTCCTTTGATCGATGGCCACACACCACCATTGCCTTCATCGTCTCCTTAGTATTCACCATAGTGCTACCACCATCGCCACTGACATTGTCACCACCACCATTACCGGTCATCTCAAGTCATACTATCAAAGTACATATACTTTTTGAGCATCTTAAAAACTTTCAAACATTTCATCATCGTGAAACAATTAAATCACTAACATTATTCCAATCACATATCTTAGATTTTGAACACTTTAGTATTCAGAATCTTCATAACTAGCAATCATAATTAATCACTCACCCCAAGAGCTTGGGTTCAACTCAAGTTCTAAAACATTTTTTGAGAATCTTAAACGTCCAACAATATTTTTTTTCACATAAACATCAAAGCATACTTACTAATTTGGTTATAAAATTAGTTTATTAATTATTGACCAAGATAATAACTATGACATAATAAATTTTTAGTACATTATGTATTGAAAAAAGAGACCTGACCGTCGTTTGTTTGTAACTTTTTAAACATGATCACTACAAGAAATATTGGTATTAGCGGCGACAGCCGTCGCCGCAAAAGAGTAGGTTTGTCGCCGCTAAAAGTATTAACGGCGACACGTCGCCGCAAATACGTCGCCGCTAATACTTCGTCGCTAATACCCTTCTTGTCGCCGCTAATTCCGCTAATACTAACCTGTCGCTGCTAATACTTATTTGTCGCTGCTAAAAACTCGTCGCTGCTAATACTTATATGTCGCTGCTAAAAGCGTCGCTGCAAAAGACTCTTTTCATTTTTTTTGTTACAATTTTATGAAATATAAATCTACAATTTTATAAAATCAGTTATTTATAATCCATACACAACCAAAAACAATATAACAATGATAAAATATTAATCCACAACCAAAAATATTAGTCTATACAACCTATTTAAAGTATTATTCTAAACAAACATTTCATAAAATCCTAAAATTCCTACTCCTCGCCATCACTCTCATCATTTCGTTCATTATTTGGTGGTGGCAATGAACGAAACCAAATAAATATTAAATTTGATTTGAAAATTACTCTTCGTAATATACACACTTTGTTTTTCACACATTACATACATAAATACACACACTATACATACAAATACATATAAACATTTTCCTACACATATTCGTTATAGCATCATACTTATTTTTCTATTATAGCAAACCTAATTCCAAATAATAACCATACAAATAACACACAAAAACATACAAATAACACACAAACACAATTCCGACGATAATTCATTCCAAATTCCAAATAATAACCATATAAATAACATACAAAAACATACAAATCAAATATATAATTTCAAAAGTCATGAAAAGAAACCTGTGCTAGTGTAATTTAGCGATTTTCCAATAAGAAATCCAGTTTTCCGGCAGCAATTCCGGCAACAGATTCGGCAGAAGTAGATTTTCCGACAAGGGTTCAAAAAACATTAAATTAAACACTTAAACTAGTAAAGAAAACTCCAAAACAGAAGTTGAATAGAAAATAGGGAAGAAATCGGACCTTAAATCGAACTTTTGTCGCCGGAAATGAGTGTGGTCGCCGGTAATAATGGAGCTCCACTGGTGGCCGGCGGTAATGGCTGCCGGAGACAAGTCCTGTGGCGCAAACGAGGTCGTCGTCGGAGGTGCAATCGTCGGTAATCGTTAGAGGAGTGAAAGGAAGCAGAACGAAAAGAAAAGTGACGAATAGGGGGGGGGGGGGGGGGGGGGGGGGGTATCTGCGACGAGTATTAGCGGCGACGCTAGGGTTTTAGCGGCGACAATAGGTTATTAGCGGTGACACCCCTGGAGGGAAAACACAACGCCCTTTTTCCTCATTTCCCACCGTTGGATGTAAAGCAGATCGAACGAACATGGTTGATTTGACGCGGATCGACACTGTAGCATCATTAGCGGCGACACCAACTATTAGCGACGACATGTAACGTGTCAATTACATGTCACCGCTAATAGCCGGTGTCGCCGCTAAAGGGGTCGCCGCTATATCGATATTTCTTGCAGTGGATATGTGTTTAACAAAATGACTGAAGGGCTTATAAAACATTTTACATTAGGATAAATTAGTTAAATTTAAATAAATAAATAAACTATATACAAATATTAACCATCGGTGATATCATTGGTTAGAATTTAAAATTAGTAGAATAGTAATGAAGTAGGTAGAAAAAATCCCATCCATGTAGATAAATGACACTAGAGGATAACTTCACCACAAATATATATTGAAACAAGTCTATATAATGCGATTGAAACAACAGTATATATAATGTTTGAGCAAGGGTTCCAATGACTTTGAAGGCCCATCCACGATGACCATTGACCAGTCTCAAATATTAAGAAACATAGGAAAGCAAATAAACAAAGCATAATCTTCTACATATTTAGAGAATAGAAACTATGACAACTGTTTATGAACTTGCCTGGTTGCTTGCAGAACCGAAATGTTTGTCAAGGAAACGGATTCTTTAAGTGAGCACACCACTTGTCAATAAATGCCAACTCGTCTGGATTCAAGCTTGGAAGTTGACGATCTTGAAGGGTGTTGATTATCTGTATAGTCTCGCCGAGAAGTTGAGCTGCAGCTTGAACACTCGCCTCCCTTTTCTCTATGACACTTTCATGGCATTTCATTAGAATGACTTGGGGTAAGTTGGTGAGACAAGCAGCTATTATATCAGCGATCATTGATGACACATGTGCAAATAGTTCCTCTTGGCTAACCTGCTGATCAATGTTCTCGTGGTAGACGTTGAGCAAGATTGTTTCAGTGATACGATACATTGAATTGGCACAAATAGACTTGTATTTGGAATTATCATTTCGGTCTCTGATATCCTTACTTTCCACCTTCATGACCTTCTTCTTAGCCTTATCCCTCAACCACTGAAGAATATGCCCCGGTGTATTCACTAATTTAGACTTAGGGTTTGGCAGCTTAGTTCCTAACCATTTGTGGTACACTTCAACTTCTACCCACAAAGTTTCAGCTGCCTTTTGAATGCTTACATGATCATGATCACTAGCATTGAGGCTTTCTTCAACAAGCGTGACATATAAAAGACCCTCACTCACACCATTTAGCAAGCAATCGACCATGTTCTTTTGGATGTCCGGTAGAGACATGGCGATGGATGTTAGTGTTACCAAAGGCAAAGACCAACAATTGACATATTCTTCTGAAAGTAAAGAAGGAACATGATTGCTGTCGAACTTTGCAAGTCCTTCAAAACCTCGAGATTCTGATAGAAGCTTCATAAGATTCTTTGGTTGTTGTTTTTCTGCCTTTTGGATCAAGCGATTCACAGATTTTAACAAGCGTTTCAATGTTCTCTCAGTAAACTGTACGTCTTCTTGAAGTTGCAACACATACCCCCTGAGATCTTTATCTTTACCTGGTTGCTCCTTGGCCTGTTGCGACTGTCCCACTACAAGACAAGATGTGCTAATAAACATGGCCTTTAACCACTTCCAACAACGGCGACAACACAAGACACATATCAAAAAGAGAATTGTAATCATGGTTATCATCTTGCATGCTACAACGACTGACTTCTGAAATCCTATACAAATACCGAGGCTTTGGATTTTCAAATGCTGGATGACAATCTTGCATTTACGGCTACTCGATGGGAATGGTATTCTACTATGTTTCCAGTCATATAACTTGTGCGTCCAGTATCTCTCTACTTTAGAGACCTTCACATGCTTCCAAATCCATTTTATTGACAAATCAAAGCTTAAGCACTACTGGAAAATTAGTTATAGAGTACACCCCCATCTAATACGGTTGTAAATAAAAACCGTATTATAAAGGGATAAATAAATATAATACGCACAATTTCAGCATCTAATACGGTTAAGGAGATGTATTAGAAACAAAATGAAATAACTAAATCAAATACGCCCCCATTTTGATTAAGTACGGCTAATACCTAAATTGAATACGCTTTTCCTCCCAACCGAACACCTTAACACCACCCTTTCTCCATCTCTACACCACTAATCGGTCCTTCATCTCCATCTCCCCTGTCGCAACACCATCATCACCGGCCAGCTAGCCTCGCCTCGCACCCCCAATAATTCAACCAACCTGAAAATCCCACCACCGGACCATCATCATCATACAAATTAACCACGCCTGCGGTTCAAATTTAAAGGGTAAGAGCTAGATATATTTTTGGTAAAACTAGATATATTTGCCTGATTCAGGTCACAAAAATTGATTCAGGTCACAAAAATTGTAACAAAGTTGATATAAAAAGTAATGAGTTGTGTTGTGGAAGGTTGTGTGATAACTCATAACACAGGTACCACCCTGGAGCACAAAAATGAAAAAGAATAACTTGAAGTAAATAAATCCTGCACACACAAACAACACAAGTCATTAGAAATTTAAATTCATACAAAAAAACATTAAAATCCCACAACATACGCCATTATTACCACCACCAGGGACAAACACCGATGGTGGTGCACCAGCAGCAGCAGCAGGAGGAGGAGGAGGAGGATTTGTGCCAAAAAGTGACATTTGTGGGTTGTTAACAGATGCAGGAACTGATAACTCAGAAAGCATGTCAAGCAAGTTAGCACCACTTGAAGGAGCTTGAGAAAAAGGCATCAGCTTTGTTACCACTGGAGTTGGAGTTGAATCAAAGTTTGCCCAATTGTCATTTAACGAAACAGGAACGGAGGGGGGAATTTGCTGTGTTTGTGGGACCGAAGCAACTGAAGGATCATCAGTGTCAAAATCAATCAAAGAACTTTGTCTGTGGTTGTAAAGAAGTTGAACCACCGTTGGTTTTGGGAGGAGGTTCGATTTAAAAATAAAAAGTATAATTTTTTGAAATAAAGGAATTGTTTTAGTGATATAATTTTTGTTTTTCATGAATATGAAAAACAAACCACCAAAAAATAAGTTACTGGCTTTGGGGAATTAAGTTTCAGAACAATATGATTTAGTAAAAAAAAAAAATTTAAGTACAATGCTCACGTACAAAACTTAATAAAAAAGTTGAATAAAATTATAATTTAATAAACTATAATTATAATTTTATTGTGGATAAGCTCCCGAATTAAAAGTTCTTTTTATCATTTTCATTGCGACATGACCTCCACTATTTGTAATTGGCATTTTTAATGCAACTTTATTTTACATGGAATTGCTTTCCGAAACATATTAAAGCTATTCAATTTTGGTATAAATGTAACACTCGAATAAATATCGTAATTAAACAATTTATATATAATATATTGTTTGGACTTTAGAGGTCTCGAGAGACCACATACTCAAGTATTGTCAAACTTCCCAAAAAGTTATGTGTCATTTTCTTTAACAAGTATAGTGAGTGAAAAACAATACATATATGGATCGAGGCTTGATTCCTCTACCCCTTACTTTCTAGCTTTCGATATACAGATTCTGTAGAAAATCTAACTCCAGATTCACGAGGTTTGACTAAAGGGCCTTTTGAAAGATTCAAATTTACCCTCAAGAATTTGTTCAATATTTTCCTTAAGTACTACACGCTCTTGACAGTCCTTGAGTACTACACGCTCTTGGAGTTGTACGTTACTGAAAACAATTGACCCATTGATAGAACAAATAGTTAATATTTACCACTTTAATATTAATAATCTCTTAACATTTCATTCAAATTATTTTATTCTATTGTACCTTCACATTTGATAATTTTGTAGCTATAATAGCAATGCACTTACATTTCAATATCAATATAAGCATTATACTATTATTTGTAAATAAAAGAAAATACATTGTTATTATTTTGTGGGATGACTCTAATCCTTTCTTTTTGTGGTATTTTTTTTTACATAGATGTATCGTGAAACTTGGATGTATTGACTACCACGGGCTAGCAGTGAATATTTACATAACTTCAAGAAATTTCTTAAAGTTGCTGAGGATCATCGGATGAATAGAGGAGAATGTTACATTTGGTGTCCTTGTAAAATGTACCGAAATTGTAAAAAGGTCTATGATTTGGATATAATAGAAGAACATCTGATATGTGAAGGATTTATGAGTGGATATACGTGTTGGTCACAGCATGGCGAGTTATTGATTGATCATAACACAATTGATGTCGAATCTAGTTATGATGATACAGATGATTCAGAAGATGACATCCATGATAACCTAGATGACATGTTACATGATATTGAAGATAATGTGCCTGATAGAGATTATGAAAAATTTCAACAATTGTTTGAAGACGTTGAAAAACCGTTGTATGACGGCTGCATGAAATTTACCAAGCTTTCTGCTGTTCTAAAATTGTTTAACCTAAAATCAAATAATGGTTGGAGTGATAAAAGTTTCACAAACTGCTAGGGGTTATACATGAAATGCTCCCTGAAAGTAATGAGTTACCTGTCTCAGGATTCCTGATCAACAATCATTTTACTTTTGCCCTCCATGAAATGACAACTTTAGGCTCTCTTTTATTTAGGTGTCGTTTTGTGTTGATTTAATGGACTTAATCGGAAAAAACATGTCATAGGAAGATCTTTATTGCTTAGGAGATTTCTGGTTTTCTCCCATGTAGTGTCAAAGTATTTGGCATAAAGAGCCCTCAATAACTTGCTTGTCCTGTACGCGGATAGAGGGAGTTTCAACTCGGCCTTCTACTAAGAGTGCTGCACAAATTCCATTTCTTATCTTATTCTTATGGGGAAGAGTGAACACTATGACTAGTGAGGCCCCCTCCTTATTTGCGATCGCACCTATTCTTTTATTGAACTAAAATATGAAATTGGTGTTATGAATAATACCTACAATTACAAATGCATTTGGATTAAAAAATTGACCTTTTTTTTCAAATTTTAAAATCTTGTTTTTGATTTGTAAAAATGTTGTCTCGTTAATTCTTGGGCGCATGAAATCCCATCTGTAATCCATATCAAAAAAACAAAACTATTAAAAAATGTATTATAACTCCACATTATTTGGGATAATCCCAAGTTTGGCGCCGTTCATCAATCTACATTAAAAAGTAATATATATGTTTTGGATTCTATCACAAAATATAAATCTTATATATAATTACTTTTTTTATACTATCAGTCAAGTCAAGGCACGTCTTTGCACATTAATTAGATTAAAAATCAAAATTGACCAAAAGTCAAAATTGCAATTCGCGTTCACTTTTACTTATCACGAAACGAACGCCTCCGCCTCCGCCTTCGGTCGACGACGCCTCCGCCTCCGGCCGACGACGCCTCTGCCTCTGGTCTCCAGTCGATGACACAGACGAATCCGGCCTACAGCCGCTTCCGCCTCCTCCTTCTTTCACGTTGTTTACAGGTACGATCGGCCTTTGGGTGTAGTTGATTAATGTTGTGTTTATGACAATGTCTTCTTTGTACGGCATATTACTTCATATTGCTTGTTGATAACCCTAGAAAGCATCATCGACTCGTACAATGCTGATTAATGTTGTGTTTTATAGATTTTGGTAGTACTAGTGCAATGCTGCTAGTTGGCTAGGAGTCGATAATGGTTATTAATCGACAATTTCAACTGGTCTATGATATCATAATCATATTAATTTCTAGTAACCTACTTCTGGTTATGATTATTTGATTATTTCTTTTTTTGGAATAGATCCTAGAGGCAAACCACATATACATTATACAGTTTAGGATCAATTTCTGAAAACAACACCTGCAGATGGCAATAACCATACTACAATTCTTGAATTCTTGATTTCATAAAAATATCTCTATTATACTTCACACAATACAGACACATACATTACTGATGTTTTTTTGAAGATTTAGCTTTGAAATTATATCCACTAACCCGTTTTTCATTGGTGTGGTGTCCTATTTTAGAATATGAAGAAATCCAAATTCCAATATAATAAAACAGATAGTAAATTTACTATTTACCTGCGTTCTTTTAATGACACTAAATCTTTGAACAACTGAAGTTCAGTTGAGTGTAATTCCATGAGAAGAGCTTGTTTTTTAGTGGCATTTCCCAATTGATAAGCATGTTCAACAACTAGATAAAAAGATTCAAAATTAAATTTTAATATCAAGAGGCATCAAAATTCCAATATTGCCCTTTTAATATATTTCACTTAAACCTCAATAATATTGTAATTTGTTACTCATTTTTCTATGCTCATTATTACCTACCATCAAAATTACAATATTGCCCTTTGTCATGGTATTTTAAAACTTCTCTCTCCTTTGCATTTGTTACTTTCCTCTGGTAAATCATATTAACATTCTATGCTATAAACTGACTAATAAGTTGAAATCAGAAAAACAAGAACAAATATATCTATATTGTTTTTGTTATCTTGTATTTATTCTTATGGAATTTTCGTTGTTTGATTACACTTTTTTGGTATGAGTTTTTTATTCTTATGGATTTTTAATTGTTCGTTGTTTGATTCTTTCATGGTTTCTTGAATTTCCAAAGCCTTTTCAAGGTTGTATATGAAGAAAGATATCTTTAACATATCTTTACCCTCATCGTTTTCTATGATCATTTTCTTATCAACGGGTCTGAGGTAGAAAGAAAAACTAGAAAAAGAAGTGTTGGTAAACCCAAAACGAAACATCTTGAAGCAAGGTATACATATTAACAAACATTATTTGAGTTAGTATATGAATCAAGAGTACATAAAGCATCGGATTTGTTTTGAAAAGAGCATTAATTTACCTCGTTTTTTTTTTTTTTTTTTTTTGCAGATTTCCTGTTATGGAGGCTTTGCATAAATGTTTTTGTAAGGTACACAAACATCCCTTGTATTTCATGTTGAATTTGCTCATATTTTTTATGTTTAGGAGAAGTTTTCACCCTTTGCATTGCTATGCTATAGATGAAGTTGTTAATGGCAGGAAGGTCCTATAATTTAAGTTTTCTTCATTAAAAGTTATTTGAGATTTTGAATCCTAAGTTTTTTTTTTTTGTTTTTGTAGGCATACAATGAATCAGCCACACAGGGGAAAGAGAGGTTAGAGGTGTGACATTAACAAATTTAAGAATGTTTTTATGTTTAATGAACTAAGTTCATTGTAATTTTTTTTCTGTTTCTGAAAATGAAAACATGATCAATGATGTCCCACTTCTTATGGTTGGAATGGAATCATATAGTAGGTTTGTATTTTGTAAAGATTGATCCTTCACATGGTAATCATATAGTAGCTTTGCAGAAATTGAAGAGTTTGTTTCAGCTGGAATGGTGATCCATGTGTTCCACAGCATCCATGGACTGGAATTGGTTGTGTAATAAGACTGGATGGAATGCCAAAGCCAAAGCCAACATCAAATACGGTTGTATAGTGGTGTATTAGATGTGCATATATGGCGTATTAGATGATTGTATGCGATGGTTGTAAAAATAGATAGGATACATATAGTACGGTTAAATAGCCGTACTCTATTATGAATGTAATCTAATACACCCCTCTACTAATACACCCTCTATGTCCGTATTATATTCATAATTTCAACCGTACTCTATTAACCTTTTTCTAGTAGTGAAGGTTGCAAAACATCTGGCAAGCGGGGCAATTGTACCCAGTATCACTCCGATAGATTGTATCATTAAAATCACTAATACTGAATACTTATAATCCGACCTATTATAGTCCTTTCGACGAAGTAGAAATTGAAAATTGAAAACAATAAGAAAAATAAAGTAGCCAGTGCTTGCAGCACATATTACCCCTGAAGCAGATGTTGTAATAGAGCAAGCTGTCATAAATTGAGGGCTTCCGGTTCCTGCCATGATCCAGTAGTTGCTCACATACTGCTTTAGCTTCACAACAGTTAATCTTCCAGCTTTCAGCTCTGGATCCTTTAAAGCTGTTTGATTAGCTGTTTGGTATTTGGATTCTAGAATCTGTTTGGACTTTAGAATTGCTAAAGATGAACATGCATATATTATCAGCAACATGAGTATCGGAACCACAAAGCCGCCTAAACTAATAACTCTATCCAGGAATGATATTTTATATGGGTAGAATGCGGCATCAGGAGTAAAAAATAGAATTCCCGTGGTTATCTGAATGCAAAAATTGAAAACCAAGGAGAATACCAGAAGAGCTAAAGCTATGACGTTTGAGACAAGTTCCTTGTCGTCCTTGGTTGCTAGAGAAGGCAACAGATTCGCCATGATGGTGCACATAAAGCTCATGGTTCCAAGCTTTGCAGCCAGGTGTACATCACCTGGCATTAGATTATTTGGATCCATGGGCAGCTTTATTGCAACAGCTATCACAGTGAGAGATGCAGCATTCAGACTGAAATATTTACATGGAAACCATAGCTTTCTGTTCCACAAACCATGTAATAAATCAGCCACCATTGCAAGGACACAAAGCAGAGATGCTAATGCTATATTCATCCCAATCCATGGCATAGGTTTGCTGTACTGGTTTTGCTGATGTGACTGGTATACTAGACTCCATAGGGAACGTAGGTATTCTGTTGTAATATTTGGGCAAGACGCCTCAAGTACCTGGAATTCATGAGAATATGGTATGTTCTTGGGATCCATAATTATACTCCTTCAAGGGAATGGAACTGGTCCGGGTTTTCTCAAACTTGTGTTGTATGTTTCGTCCAATATATAATGCTATTAGTGACTTTAAAAAACACTGAAAATTTCATCGTAATAAACAATTAATGAAAGTTAAAGATGTGCATGATGGAACACTTGAGAAAGATATAGAACAAACTAGTAACGACTTTCCTTAAAGCATGCCGGCCATATATCCTTCAAATTTCAGTGAGCTTTAAGAGAACTGAAGTGGAGGATAAGTGGATAACTTACAATGACTTTGACCACAAAATTTACAATCCTACATGCAATAATATTTCTATTTTTTGACCCACTGGTATGATCCATTTTCTTGTATTGCGACTCATACTTGACATGAGTGTATGCATCTTCTTTGTGGGTTATGAAAACATTTGACAAAAGTTTAATTAATATATTTTAGATAATTTCTCTAGCTAGGCATATAATTAACGAGAAGGTTTATTATGGTGGGCATATTCAAAGTTATGTCTATTGTGTGTAATTTGTAATTCAAGAAAGATATATCCATCCACTTTTAAAACATACTCAAATGAAAACATAAAAATCTAGTTCAAAAGGGAAAACTATAAGTCTATAATAAATGTGTTTTGTGTTGGGTTAATCGGATATTAGGAGCGTTTTAGGAAAGTAGAGTTTGAGTTTAATTAGAAAAGTTATCGTATTTAAGTTTTATTTTATTGTTTTAGAGTTTGAGTATGATTCTATTTCAATTAGTATATATAGTTATAATAGTTTGTTTTTTTTAATTGATTGAGAAACCCAGTTTTGGTGAAACCTTTGGAATCAAGTAATTACTTCCTTTGTAGTCGTTTTCTTTTTTCCTTGTTGTTCGGTAGCTCTTGCAACACAACACAAGAAAGTTGTATCTTGTTTCATATCTACATTTGGTATCAGAGCGAGGTGAAGACAGTGTCGGTTTGAGAGTCAGTTACAAAAAAACTGTAGCCTTTCACTGTGGGGCAGACGCAGCGGGGACCGGGTTCGGTTTAAGGGGGTGTGATTCGAGGTTGATTACAAAGCAAACCCGGTTTTTTATCAGGCTAGTGAGAGACTAACCAGAGGCGCGAAGTAAACGAACAGGAAGACGTCAAAGCGGGTGACTTTGAATCGGTTCGTTTTGTGGGTGACGGAAGACGGTAAATGTGGTCGTGACCTTGTCTTGTTGTTTGGTGGAAAAATGCTCTCGGAACAAGTTTGGTTAGGTCGGGTTGTCAAAAATGAGAATAAGTTCTTGATCGGTTTGTTCGTGATAAAGGGATACCGACGTAGGTGCGTGAAAAGCGGGCAGGAAGGATCCGTCAAAGC
This sequence comes from Lactuca sativa, assembly GCF_002870075.4. Classification (NCBI taxonomy): domain Eukaryota; kingdom Viridiplantae; phylum Streptophyta; class Magnoliopsida; order Asterales; family Asteraceae; genus Lactuca; species Lactuca sativa. The sequence continues at coordinate 48,080,571 of NC_056628.2, forward strand.
AGGTGGCTTTGGATTCAGTTCGTTTGGCATGATTGAAAGAAAACGGTGAAGCGGGTAGCTTTGTTTTCTTCGTGGGTAGAGTTTCCTCTTTGAAGAACGGTAATCGAAACAAAGGAAGAGATTAGACAAACAACACGGTGTGAACATTATGACGGTGGAAGTTCAAATCGGGTGGCTTTGGATGTGGCCGGGGAGGTCGTGAATCCTGGAAAAGTCTAGATGATAATAAACATGTCCATCGGGATGCCATGGTATATGTCACATGTATTGTCACCAAATAAAATAGGTTGTTAGAAGACTTTTGACATGACCAAGGTGAAGGTCGGGTGTCCGGGAAAGATCGAGAATCGGGGATGGTTCGAAAAGATGGTGATTAAACGATGTTGTGAACGAGTGGTATGATCAATCCGATTAAGGGGGTGATTGTTGGGTTAATCGGATATTAGGGGCGTTTTAGGAAAGTAAAGTTTGAGTTTAATTAGAAAAGTTACGTATTTAAGTTTTATTTTAATGTTTTAGAGTTTGAGTAGGATTCTATTTCAATTAGTATATATAGTTGTAATAGTTTGTTTTTTTTTTAATTGATTGAGAAACCCACGTTTTGGTGAAACCTTTGGAATCAAGTAATTACTTCCTTTGTAGTCGTTTTCTTTTTTCCTTGTTGTTTGGTAGCTCTTGCAACACAACACAAGAAAGTTGTATCTTGTTTCTTATCTACATTTTGCACTCAAGCATTTGTCATCAATACTTTTCCTTTTACCCGTCACATTGCCGAAAGACATTGTAAAGGAGGGGTGCTACACCAATTCATCCATGGATGCTTTTTTTTTAACAGCTAGACTTCAATTAAAAACAACAAAAAGTTGGAATTACATGGTACAATACAATGGGTTTTCAACCCAAGAGTTCCAAATCAAATTCCTACCCCATTTAGTTCTACTCTTAATCCATAAAAAAGGCCAAAGCCTTGACATGATAGGCTAAAGCTAAGAGACTCTTGACTTTAGTATTGGTATTGAATATCAAGTCGTTCCTATATTTCCATATAGTCCATAAGAATGCTCTAGATATCACGTCTAAGTTGTCTAAAGGCCTACTTCCCACTTTTGCAGTAAAATTTACCCTCAACAAGTCTTCTAAAAAATCCGTCAAGGCATGAAATTCATTCCACCAAGTGTATATACCGAATGTATCTTCCATGGAAGCTTTCTGTCTAATTTCTATTTAACCATGGGAACGCCTAATGTTTCCCTGGCCAATCAAGATAAAACACCTCCATTTGCTGTGAAAGACCAAGTTGTTTCTTTGCTTCCAAAAAGAAAGTGTTGAACACTATGTCCATCTACTCATGCAACTCAAGTATATCAATATTTGTATCTATCTATATTTATATCTATCTATATATACAATAAAAAAATCATTTTTTCGCTAACCACATTCTTTAGAAACCTCTAAACTTTCAACTTGTTTTAAAATTAATACAATAAACCGTTTTATTCTAATTTCATAATTAACACTTTAGTATCTATAAATATTATAACAATAATTATAATCAATAAGTACTTTAAAAAAAATAATGGTTGAAATTAAATATGGTTATACAAGTAATTTTTTGAAATTATTGGTTACAACAGTAAAAAAAATTACATTAAATCTATAATTATATTTAATTTTATTGATAAATAAGCTTAAATATGTAATTTTAAAATTAATTTTATATATATATATATATATATATATATATATATATATATATATATATATATATATATATATATATATATATATAGGGTTACGTTCATATGAAACCATCATATTTTATGAGACATGGGAACGAAATTCTAATCATTCATTTTGAAGATAAAAAAAATATTTTTAAAATGCAAAATAAATGAAAATTTTCGAAAAAAATTTTAAATATTATTTTCGTTGTTTTTTTATCTAAAATAAAAAATAAAAATAAAATTACCGTTTTTTTCAAAAGTACGTGAAATATTCTAATAGAATATTGAACATTAAGTATTCAAATCGAATTTTTAGAATGTTAGAATATTCTAGTAGGATATTAAACTATAAATATTCAAAAAGTTCTAAACGAAACATATAATAAGGGCTAAAGAGAAGAAATCATACATGTCACCACATTGGGTGCGGCGCATGTCTCAGCGGTACTCAACTGGAAGGCTCGGCTCCTCACCACTGGAGCCTCTGACTTGCCCTGCCGGCCATCAGTAATCTGCAGAGTCGCTGGAGCTGGCGCCGCCACTGGCGCTGCTACTACTTTCAATCTCGGGCAATCAGCCTTTTTATGGCCCTTCTTATTGCAATGGAAGCAAATCAGGTCTGATGTCTGGAATATGGGAGTAGGGGCAGTACAATCCCTACTGAAGTGCCCAGTCTTGCCGCACTTAGCAGCTCGACGATCCCAATCTATAAGCTCCCTCATGCGGTCTGTCGCATTTCCTGCAGTGGCTCTGGCCCGGCTGGCCCTTCAGCCTAGTGTCGGGTCCCTTGGGCTTCTTCCCGAAGCCCCAGTAACCTGCTCTGTCTCTACCTTCCCCTTCCTGAGGTGCTCTAAATCAATCTCCCTCTCCCTCGCCCTGGCAATCATGGAATCCAGGGTCTGGCATGCTGAGTAGTTGACGTGCTCACAACCGACGCAAACTCTGCCCTAAACCTGGTCACAAAGTCCAACCAAGTCATGGCCTCAATAGTAGAGGCTCCCAGAGAGTCGCCAACTGACTCCCACCATTCTTTGGCTCTGTCTCTCAAACACCCCACAACAAACCGGACCTTAGACCCCTCAAGTTAGAAGCTCGTCAACTAAGCAGACTCGATGTCTACAATCCATCTCCTGAAAACAATGGGGTCTTTCACCCAATGTAAATCCAGCGCACCACTCTCCCTAAAGTCCTTGAAGGACAATGTGCGTGACCCTGACTGGCTAGACGCCCGGTCACTCCTAAACGCCTTGAGGCGATCCTCCATCATCTCGATAATCCCCTCCTTAATCGACCCGAAAATCATTGGGGTCGACTCAAGTATGCCTCTCGTGATCTCAGACGCGATGAACTCGCGTAGTCCCTCATCAACTGGTTCAGGACCCGAACCCGAACCTGATCCTGATCCCGATCCTCCTGCTCCGTGATGTGTAATCACCACTATAACGCCCCGTTCCTGGTACGCAATTCCTTATTCATTTATTCAAGTCTTTATGTTGAGCTACTCGACGAGTTGGAAGCCCTAACTCGTCGAGTGGATACTTTAAAGGTCGCGGGATTTAAAAGGTCTACTCGGCGAGTCCAAGCATGGACTCGACGGGTACGTCTTCCAGGATGAAAACCTATTCTCGGGGTTTTGCATCCTATTTAAGCATCTTAAACCCCTATCCTGGACTTCCCTTATCAGCCTCCTTGTCTCCAGAAAACCCCAGTTCATTGTGAGCCTCTCTCTTGAGTTTTGAGTATGTTTTGGTGCCTTTGAAGGTGATTGCAAGAGGTTTGAGCAAGCAAGCTTGGGGAAAGAAGACTAGATCCAGGAACACATTCATCTTTGGCAACCTTCTGAGGTAAAAAGCTCTGACCTTGACTTCTTACTTGATAGATCCACTTTAGGGCTTGGATCTTGACATCTTTGGAGCATTTCTAAGCCATTTTCGGGTATTAGAGTGTAATGTAGAGTAAGGTCTTTAGATCTTAAACCTTAGAGGGTTCTCATGGCATAAAGGTGCCAACTTTATGGCCATGAGAGCCCCATGCATCTTGTAGACCTCATTTTTGGGTCTTTTGAGCTTAAAGCCCCATGCATGGATGTAAAGTTTGTGACTTTACGTGTTATATCAACCCTAGGATGTAACATCCTGTTCCAGATTGTTTTGTGATTTAAGGCATGTGGGCCTTAACCCGAGTATGAGAAGGCTTTGATGCTTTTCATGAATTTTGGGATCTGAGCTCGAGTGGGCTTCAGGAGGAATAAAGTTGATAGAAGTGTAGATTTTCTCAGATAAAGTTCGTCAGAAATGTACATCGTGTAAGGGAGTTATGGCACTTGTAGGTTATTGGCATAAATGGTCCCTTATGGTGAAAAGTTGGCATGGAGGACCATGCATGTAAATTGGAACGCGCGTGGGTACGCCCAGCGTAAGCTGGGTTACGCCCAGTGTATGACAGGAAAAGATCGTGGGTACCTTCTGGCATACGCCCAACGTACGTCCAATGTCCAGAAACCCTAATTTTGGGGTGTGCCGGTATATAAAGAACATATTGGTTCAAGCCCTGGCCTCCTTATCTGTTCCCTTACCCTCAGAAAACCCTAGAACGTCTCATCCCCTCATTCTTGAGTGATTTTCTCCTTAACAAGCTCATTTTGGTGGTGTAAACTTGGAAGAAGGAAAAGAAGAAGTTGGCAAGGAGGAACTTTCGGAGCTCATGGATCTGGAATAGCATCATCATTTGGGACTCTTTGGAGGTATAAAGTTCATGACTTTACTTAAGGATACATAAATCTAGCTTTGGAGTCATTTTGGGTCCCAAGATTGGACCTTTATGATGAAATCTTGTTTTGAAGCTTAGGGTTGCCACCCTCAAGGCTAAAAGTGTTTCTTAAGCAGTAATGTTTTAAACTTGCTAGTCCATTCATAATGAAGCATGAGATCTTGCCCTCTTTATGGAAGTAGAAGATCATTTTTTGGAGTTTGAGTTGTTTGGGCCAAGTAAAGTCATCAAGTCAGTGACTTTATGGAATAAGACATGGAAAAGGACCTAGATCTGAGTTTGTAGCCTCTAGAGTGGAGTAATAAGTGCTTAATGGAAAAAGGACTTAACAAGGGAATTACGTTGAGCGTACGTGTAGGTACGCCCATCGTACTCACCATCTTGCCTGTACGCTTAGCGTACGTAAAGGTACGCCCCACATACTCTGTCAGTATGGGCTTTGTGTCCATGGGTCACGGTTGGGCCATGCCTTGGGTCTTTAGGCCTTTTGGGCCATCATAAGTCAGATATTATGGGCAAAAGATATTTTTGGCTTGGTTCAAAGCCTATTGGAGGTATTGGGCCCAGTTTAGTAAATTGGGTCATTAGCGGGCTTGAGGAGTTTATCTAGTGTTAGGCTTGCCTTCAAGATTTGAGATTTAGGCCTCTGGAGAACCCACTTATCATTGGGCCTTGGTGGGCCCAATGGGTTTTAGGTTGTTGATGGGATGATCGGTAGTCTGTCTTGGACCTTCTGAGTAAGAATTGGACTTAGTTCCTAATTTGGTTAATTGTGGGTTGGCACAAAGTTAGTAGCCGATGCGTAGCTACAGCATTTGTAGGGGCTATTCATCATTTGAGGTGACTCTTCTCACTATACTTTACCTAGAGTTGTATTTATGTGTGACCGGAAGGTCTTTATGTGCTTATTTGATTTGTGCTTTTGTCTGTGTGATATATGTTGTATTATGACCGCACCGGAGGGTCCAACGAGCCATGGGACTAGAGGGTCCCAACCAGACCGGACCGAAGGGTCCAACGAGACATGGGACTGGAGGGTCCCACTGAGACACATAGACCGAAGGGTCTTACAAAGTTATAACCTCGAGTGGCTAATATGTTGTATGTGGTATTTTGAGGAACTCACTAAGCTTCGTGCTTATCGTGTTATGTGTTATGTGTTTCAGGTTTTTCTCAGGATCGCGAGAAGGCGTCATCTTGATTGTACACACCAGTGAAAGAGTTTATGTTTTGAGGATCCTGGATCTTAACCAAACAATTAAGGAGTTGCAAATTGTAAATTAAATAAATGAGAGCTTAATGAAATGTGTATTGAGAATATTATGATTTTAAAAGAAAATTTTGTCTTGAAAATTTTACGACATTACAAGTTGGTATCAGAGTCTTGGTTTAAAGGATTCGGATGCACCTTCGGGTAAATATGGACTCAAACTGAGGATTTGAGAAAAGTTTTCAAAGAAATGATTTTTCTAAAACGAGCAAGAGTTTCTGAGAGAAAAGGAGAAGGAGTAATGTGTACAATAAGTCAGAGCCCGAATGGTGATTTCCCAAAATACCCTATTTTGTGTTATGAGATATTTTGTGATTTCTGCATGCTAGAGGATAGGCTAGGTATTTCATATTTTAGGACTAGAGTGGCCTGATGTGTAATGCCTTAGCCTAGGAGTTGTTGTTATTTGTGATGCGCTTTCGAGTATGTGTTGAGTAAGAGTATCCAGCATAAATATTTCAGAGATGGAGTTTCGAGTAGAGGATTAATCTAGGAGAGACACCTAGATGAGCATTGGAAGAGCCTACTGAGAGAGTAGTTAGATGCCCGCATGGGGTAGAGTTGCTTGAGTTCAGTGACACATGTTGAGTGTGAGTAGAGAAAATAGAGTTGTAACCTAGAGTGGGTTTTACATGCTGGTGGAGATTATTCGACGCCCGAATGCTGATTGCTTCGTGCTTTGTGGAGCTCTCAATGATAGGAGACAGCTATCAGGAGGATATGATGATATTCAGCAGGTAGATGGCTGGCATCATAGGGAGTTTTTCAACAACTGATAGCGGAGAAATGTGAGAACCTAGGAAGAGCCTAGGGAGTGACCTTAGTCAGATGAGTATGCTGACAGAGTAGAGCATTTCGCTGGGGAGCGAACACGTGTGACGGGATTGGTGATCGAGAAGGTTGAGCAGCTACTTGGGAACTCTGGGATGGTTCGTGTAGAAAGTATGGGTAGATGTGGCAGGTAGTATGGGCCATACTACTGAAAGCAGAGGACCTATACTCGATGCAGGGAGTATTCTGGAGGTTTTGAGTAGCAGATTGAGAGGTGATGTCATGGTTCGAGAACCATGATTTGTAGCAAATCGAGAAGTGATGTCATTGTTTAAGTACCATGATTTGGGGGCAGATTGAGAAGAGATAACATGGGTTGAGTACCATGATTCGTAGCAGGTAGTGCTTGTGCCTTTTCCAGTATCCCGTCGTGATTGATTAGACTGAGATCAGATGCGATTGAGTATAGGGACAGAGGGCCATGTTGAACGAGTTTCATCAGAGCATACCTTGAGAGGGAAATCGAGTTATTTCCGAGGGATTTTTGATGAGATGCCAGTTGGAGTTGCAAGACTCAGGGATGAGTAGGGATGGTGCTTTATGGAGAACTACGGTCTGAGTTGGGCAATCGGCCGATAGTGGAAATGTCGCCTTCTGTGACCTGAGTGGTGCTATTTTTGTTTCGTGTGCGAAACAGGAGAGATATTGATATTTCCGGTTCCTGAGCTTAGGGGTAAACCCTGTGGGGTAGCTTTGGCTGCAATCTTTCACCAGAGTATCTGGGTAGTATGTCTACTGCAAGTTAGTATTATAGTGTGAAAGGGGCATCAGTGATGACTGAGATGGTCAAGGGCAAGGATGTACCCTATTTGAGTATAGTAGGCTATGTGCTAGCAGCAGCGTCAGGTGGTCAAGAGGAATATATTGGGGCAGTGGCTCTCATCGTCTATGAAGGATATCGAGTGCGGGAGTGAGGCTTCTGCCCACATGATAATTATCCAAATGGGACGTTGGTTGGAAAGTCGAAGAAGAGAAGTGTGAGAATTCATTATTCCCAGATTGAGAGTCATGACTACTACGGGACAGTTCATGTTGTACGTGTTCAGGAAAGGATGAGTGCCCCCATGGCAAGTGGCTATTGGTTGGGGGATCCTGTGGCGACTAGAAATTCCTTGGGTGTTGTAATGAAAAATTCAAGATGGGAGGCTCGTAAGGATAATTTCGGAGATTAAGAATTCCTGGTTCAATGTATGGATTGTTATATGCTCTTTGGGAAGGGTAGGAGATGATCGGGCAGCCAACTTCCTGGTCGATATGTGTAATCTTGCTTGGGTTTTGAGCAATAGAGGAAAGAGGTTTGAATGGTCATCAGTGTGTTTTGAGTCATTGACGATTCCTCCGTGTTCCAATTAAGAGTTGGGATACTCCGAAGTTGCGCGTTGTGTGAAATGAAGATTAGTTATGAGATTCTGAGGGAATGCATTGATGTATCTGTGTATGATACCATAAGTAGGAGATCAGTGGTTGAGGCAGGACATCGTGAGGTTTGTGATGGTGTGACGAGGTATCCGAGTATAATGCCCTGAATTTCGAATTATTTTTTAGTCTTGAGTTTGAGACGGCAAGTGGTGTATCAAGTATCTATGGTTCCAGTAGGAGCCTTTCGGTTATTGACATCAAGTAGGATTATTTAAGATTGTGAATTGCAGTGAGGAAATGTGTTTCGTTATGACGATGGTCGTCAGAAGTAGTGATGCATAATTTGGATAAGTGTGAGCACCTATCTATGTTGGTCCGCGGAGCATGAGTTAGTGGACGCAGTGTGGTGTTGACGTGAGGATGATATTGTGGGGAAATAAGAGAGGGTGTTGTGATGCTACGGAGAGCAGTAGCACTCATTAGTCAGCGAGAGGGTGTTGTGATACTGCGGGGAGCCGTAGTATTCACTAGCCAGCGAGAGAATGTTATGATATCATGGGGAGTCGTATTATACACTATTCAGAGCATGACGCATAAGAGTTTTAGGCTTGGGTAGCCCTAATAATTGAGTTTTGGGAGCCTAGTGGTTGGACCAGGGGCGAGGCCGAGGTCTCCATATTTGTCAGGGATCGCTATATTCTGAGTTGAGTCGTGGTTATCGCAACCGAATGGAATTGGAGAAGTGGTGTACGCGTGGATTGCGAATCTTGGGTCATGAGTTGAGTACCATATTGGAATTGAGTGGATCCAATTTTGTTGTTGAATCCGACTCTAGAGCTTGAGTATGGATTCGTTCGTGTGTTTAGTAGGCAATATGAGGTTTCGGATTCGTAGATGGGTTCATTTTGAGAAGTATTGTTCTCCATCAGATGTATTAAACCATACTGAGTTAGTTCGTCAGTATGGGAAGAACCGTGAAACGCTCGGAACCAGTGGTTGGTAGACGACAGAGGTCGAAGGTGAGACGATATCAGATAAATTGTAGTATTCGATTGGGGTAAAGAGAACGACGTGACTTGTGTGTCACAATGAGCTAAGGTAGCTATTGTGAACAGGAGGGTTGTAAAGTTATTATATTGGGTGTGCAAGGGGTAGCCGTTGGAGGTTAAATTGTTGGGTCGGGAGCTGACATGGTACTCAGAGATGGAAATGTTTTATCCGAGTCTGTTATTCGATGAGCGATTATGAGGGTGATATTCTGCATGGGCGGTCTGGCGGGGAGACAGACCACTATAGTCTTCCAGTTTTGGAGAGTTAAAGCAGATACCTCCACGGGAAAAAGGGGTCCGTCCTTCTTCAGTTTGGGAATTTCTATTTGGTTTGGATGTCTCGGGAGAAGGATCGTTGAATGTTAAGAGATTTTCCGCTTGCGCTTCTCGGGCTATTTGTTTTGATCTATGTGAGGAAAAAGAAAGATAAAGAGGGCGAAATCTAATTTAAGTGGCGGTGAATTATAACATCCTGTTCCAGATTGTTTTGTGATTTAAGGCGTGTGGGCCTTAACCTGAGTATGAGAAGGCTTTGAGGCATTTCATGAATTTTAGGATATGAGCTCGAGTGGGCCTCAGGAGGAATAAAGTTAATAGAAGTGTAGAGTTTCTCGGATATAAAGTTCGTCAGAAATGGACATCGAGTGAGGTAGTTATGGCACTTGTAAGTTATTGGCATAAATGGTCCCTGTGGAGAAAAGTTGGCATGTAGGACCATGCATGTAAATTGGAACGCGAGTGGGTACGCCCAGCGTATGATAGGAAAAGATCACGGGTACCTTCTGGCGTACGCCCAACATACGTCCAATGTCTAGAAACCCTAATTTTAGGGTGAGCCACTATATAAAGAACATATTGGTTCAAGCCATGTCCTCCTTATCTGTTCCCTTACCCTCAGAAAACCCTATAACGTCTCATCCCCTCATTCTTGAGTGATTTTCTCCTTAAGAAGCTCATTTTGGTGGTGTAAACTTGGAAGAAGGAAAAGAAGAAGTTGGCAAGGAGGAACTTTCGAAGCTGGAGCTCATGGATCTGGAATAGCATCATCATTTGGGACTCTTTGGAGGTATAAAGTTCATGACTTTACTTAAGGATGCATAGATCTAGTTTTAGAGTCATTTTGGGTCCCAAGATTGGACCTTTATGATGAAATCTCGTTTCTGAGCTTAGGGTTGCCACCCTCAAGGCTAAAAGTGTTTCTTAAATAGTAAAGTTTTGAACTTGCTAGTCCATTCATAATCATGCATGAGATCTAGCCCTCTTTATGGAAGTAAAAGATCATTTTTTGGAGTTTGAGTTGTTTGGGCCAAGTAAAGTCACCAAGTTAGTGACTTTATGGAATAAGACATGGAATAGGACCTGGATCTGAGTTTGTAGCCTTTGGAGTGGAGTAATAAGTGCTTAATGGAAAAAGGACTTAACAGGGGAATTACTTTGAGCGTACGTGCAGGTACGCCAAGCGTACTCACCATCTTGCCTATACGCTTAGCGTACGTAGAGGTACGCCCCACGTACTCTGTCAGTATGGGCTTTGTGTCCGTGGGTCACGGTTGGGCCATGCCTTGGGTCTTTGGGCCTTTTGGGCCATCATAAGTCAGATATTTTGGGCCAAAGATATTGTTGGCTTGGTGTAAGGCCCATTGGAGGGATTGGGCCCAGTTTAGCAAATTGGGCCATTAGTTAGCTTGAGCAGTTTATCTAGTGTTGGGCTTGCCTTCAAGATTTGAGATTTGGGCCTCTGGAGAACCTACTTATTATTGGGCCTTGGTGGGCCCAATGGGTTTTAGGTTGTTGATGGGATGATCAGTGGTCTGTCTTGGACCTTCTAAGTGAGAGTTGGACTTAGTTCCTAATTGGGTTATTTGTGGTTTGGCACAGAGTTAGTAGCTGATGTGTAGCTGCAACATTTGTAGGGGCTATTCGTCATCCGAGGTGAGTCTTTTCACTATACTTTACCTAGCGTGGTATTTATGTGTGACTAGAAGGTCTTTATGTGCTTATTTGATTTGTGCATTTGTCTCTGTGATATATGTTGTATTATGACCGGACCGGAGGGTCCAACGAGCCCTGGGACTGAAGGGTCCCAACCAGACCGGACCAGAGTGTCCAAGGAGTCATGGGACTGGAGGGTCTCAACCAGACCGGACCGGAGGGTCCAACGAGCCATGGGACTGGAAGATCCCACTGAGACACATACACCGGAGGGTGTTACAGAGTTAGAGCCTCGAGTGGCGAATATGTTGTATGTGGTATTTTGGGGAACTCACTAAGCTTCTTGCTTATCGTGTTATGTGTTATGTGTTTCAGGTTTTTCTCAGGATCGCGGGAAGGCGTCAACTTGATTGTACACACCAGTGAAAGAGTTTGTGTTTTGAGGATCCTGGATCTTAACCAAACAATTAAGGAGTTGCAAATTGTAAATTAAATAAATGAGATCTTAATGAAATGTGTATTGAGAATATTATGATTTTAAGAAAAAATTGTCTTGAAAAAATTACGACGTTACATAAGAGGTCAGATCTACCCTTTGGATGAGATGAGCTCAACGGAAATCGAGTTTATGGACATGGACTTTAGGGGACTCAGCGAGTCGTTCATGGGACTCGACGAGTCGAATATTGGTTCCCCAACCTTTTCTGTTTCTGAGGAATCTGGTTGAGTCTAGAAGGGGACTCAACAAGATGGACATGATTATGGACCTAGAAACCATCAGACTCAACGAGTTGTTCATATAACTCAGCGAGTCACAGACTGGACATATTCATATGATGAAGATGAACTCGACGAGTTCAAGGATGAACTCAGCGAGTCAGTTGAAGATAGTCCCGATGTTATGGTTGAAGGAGAACTCGTCGAGTTCTTGCTAGACTCGACGAGTAGAGTCGAGGGTTGTATCATTTTGAAAGGATAAGGACTCGACGAGTTGGTGGACCAACTCGGAGAGTCAAGTCAACTGGAGGTTGACTTTGACCAGGGGTAAAGTGGTCACCCTAAGAATAGTTATCAGTTTTTGACTAAGTATCCTTATGAAATTTATAGTCGAAGAGTCGCCGGAACAGCAGACATAGATTCCTCACCCAGAGTTTCAGCAGTCAGTCGCACGAGGTGAGTTTCCTTCCAGTAGGAACGAGTCTACGGTCACAATGTCGGCCTGTTTAGATTATAGTAGTTCCGGACTATGGTCCGATGTCGGGGCGGCCCCAAAAGTAGTTATGTATGCTTGATGTCTTCGTGATTCGTGCATGTTTATGTTATGTGTTATATGTTCTGGACTCCAGTCCGATGTCGGGCGATCCCGATGCAGTATATGTGATTATGTTATATGTTTATTGTATGTTGATTTTATTCCGGATTTCGGTCCGATGTCGACTGAGGCTCGATGCAGTGGGCAAGGCCCAGTATGTGTTATATGCGTTATTGTATGGTATGTGGTAGTTTGGGGGATCTCACTAAGCTTCGTGCTTACAATTTCAATTACGGTTTCTGGTACTTCTTCTAGCAAAGGGAAGGGCTCAGGATGATCGCATGGCACACACACCACAGCTTTCAGCCTGGGATTGTTGAGACTCTGATGTTTTTATCACATGTTTTGTTATAGTATTTTGGGATGATGTTTTGTTACACATGATACATGTTTTTTCCCTTATGATTTTGGAAGATTTATGGTTTATTACGATTTTCAAAAATAAATTTTTAGGTCGTATTTTTGGTTGTTACAACCACCATTCTGAAACAAAATACACAAATGCCAGGGTCATACATAGTCTCGAGAGGTATTACACAGACTCCAAGTTTCCTGGTTCCACCTTAGCCCTCCTTGACTCGAGTACAGATCCTCTACTTTCAGTAGTACGGGCCCATACTACCTTCCACATCTATCCGTACTTTCCTCAATGATTGCTTCGACTTCACCAAGTCTCTTCTACTACTGTTGCATTCCTTGCTAATCTCGTCCTAGGATTACCCTAGGGTAACTTTCCAACCCACTCTCCACCATCAGCTGCGTAAGGAGTTCCTGCCACCTTCACCTAGCTAGCTCGTGAATACCATTAATATCACTAAGACTAGATAATTCTTCGAATGAGAAGTCCTACCCTACAACGGTTGAACTCAAACAAGAGTTGCGAAATAGGGCTAGACCTAACCTTCTGAAATTATTTAGTCCTCTCAATATGTAATGTAATGTATTATTTTACTAGTTAGCAAAAGATAGCTAAAACTCCTATTAGCACAAAGCGAGCAACATTCAGGCATTGAGTAACCCAAACCAAGAATATCATATTCAAGCTATCATATCACTGACTAATCAGTACTAGCATGCAGCTCAACAAGCACATATAACGACATATCATGCATCTTCCTAGATCCTTAGCCCTAATATAGCATGATGTTCTCATAATCATATCATATCATATCATAACATATAATGTATGGGTATCTTTGGGAAAACTTGCTTGAGCTCGGCCGGTCGCACACATCAAACACCTTGTTCTTTCTCAAAACTCTTTACTTTAACTTTTAGAAAAACTTATTTTCTTAAAAAAAAAAATCTTTCAAGCCCTTGATTTGAGTCCAAACACCCCCGAAGGTGTGTCCGAATCCCTCAAACCAAGGCTCTGATACCAACTTGTAACATCCCGATTTTCAAAATCAAAAAAATCATTTTAATTACGTTATTCATAAAACGGTTTACTAAAAACATCATTAATATCATGTCAATCCATAAAACCATAATACCATGTCTCAAAAATCGTATCATCGAATAATAATAAAATCAGAGTACAATCCCATAGATCTCAAAATGCGGAATCATGTGTGTGCGTGATGCGTTGCTACCGTGTCGGCTCCTTCCTCTTCGACGAAGAGGTACCTGAAACCAAAATTTTAAACCGTAAGCACAAAGCTTAGTGAGTTCCCCCATCATACCATATACCATACAACATACATACCGTCGGGAAATTCTAGGGTGCCCGACCTACCCATGTCAAGCAGTTCTGGGGTGTTGACCTACCCTCCGGTCCTAAGAACCAAGCTTGGGGACTATTCCCTACTGCTACATATAACATATCATGCTAGCACATAAACATATCATGTAGTAGCAAACCTAGACAATTATCACAAAGACAATCATCTATCAACAACTCCTACTGGTGGGCCGGCATTGTGGTCGTAAACCCACCCCTACTGGAAGGTAACTCACCTCAATGGCGTAGCGTGTTTGAACTGTCCTCGCTGCTGAAATCAACCCTTCTCGGACCCTATACATAAAAATATTCCTTAAATACCATTTCCTTGTCAACTCAGGTCAAGGTCAAATTCAACGTCAACACCTTGGTCAAAGTCAACCCTAGGTCAATTTTAACATCCAGTTGACTCAACTCGCCGAGTTGGCACCACAACTCACCGAGTCCCATAATCTTTATAACACGAAAACCTCGACCCTACTCGCCGAGTCTATCAAGAGCTCGTCGAGTCCCCCTTCAAATAAAGTCGGGACCTACTACAACTGACTCGTCGAGTTCATCTTCGAACTCATCGAGTTCATCTTCATACGGTTGGGATATCGCATTGTACTCGCTGAATTCATCCTTGAACCCGTTGAGTACGTTGATCTTCACGTTCATTGCGAACCCAACTGGCTGAGTATTGCTTCCACTTAACACACTACTCGATATCAGAAGGGTTTTGGGATGAATGCGACCTGACTCGCCGAATCACTTAAGAGACTCGCCAATTCCCTCTATGTCCAAAACTATTCAGTCGATTTCAGATGGTCTTAATGCATCCAAGTCACAGATTTGACTTCCTAAGGTCCATTTTACACGTAAAGTTACCATCTTCATGTTCATGCATGGGGTTTTTGGCTCAAAAGGCTCTAAAATAGGGTTTAAATGATGCATGGGGCTCCAATGGCCATAAAGTTGACACCTTTATGCCATGGGAACCCTCAATGGTTCCAGATCTAAAGTTAGAACTCCACATAACACACTAAACCCGAAGGTGCCTTAGAAATGCCCCAAAAATGACAAGATTCAAGCCCTAAATAGGATCAAACAAATGGGAAGTCAAGATTGAAGCTTTTTACCTCAAATGAGCCAGAAATGGAACACAACTTCTGGATCTACCTGCTTCCTCTTGAACTCCCAAGCTTCCTTCTTCCTTCTCAAGCTTCACAACCACCAAAAATACACAAAAAATGGCTCAAGAACACGCAAAAAAGGTTAGGGTCTCGAAGTAGAGATTTCTGGACAAAGGGAGGCGATGAGGGAGGCCACAATGGGGGTGTTAAGGCATTTAAATAGGGTACAAACCCTTAAATTAGGGTTTCATCCAGACTGTCCTACTCGTCGAGTTAGGGCATCTGACTCGGTGAGTAGGTTCTTCCACCCACGCCCAATTTGACCTCTACTCGACGAGTTGGGCCTCCAACTCACCGAATCCCAGAGTAAATTCATAAAAATTATACCTAAATTACATACCAGGAACCGGGCGCTACAAATCTCCCCCACTTATTTTAGACTTCATCTCGAAGTCTGCCACTGCGTCTGGAAAAAGCTCGGGGTAGTGCTCCTTCGTCTCATCTTCCGGATCCCAAGTCCATTCCTAGCCCTTGTGGTGTTACCATTGCACCTTCACCAGCTCGACCCTCATGTTCCTTAGATCCTTCGACTTCCTGTCGAGGATAGCTACTGGCCGCTCGATATAGTTCAGGTTGTCATCCACCTGAATATCCTCTAGAGGCACCACTGTTGAATCATCGACCAGACAGTTTCGTAGCTGGAAGACGTGGAAGGTACTGTGAATATGGCTAAGTTTGTTGGGTTTTGAGCAATCTAACACTTCCTAAGTGTGCATGCAACCCTAATAAACCTTGGATCTATGTTTGTCTAAATACATGCAAAATAATAATTTTCCAAGGTTCATAACCTATCTAACATGGCATGGGGAACATTTCAACATAAAAGAGTTAGAAGAGATTACATACCTTTTTGATGAGTTTGATTCTTAAGGAGTTTGAGGGCCAAGCACCAGTAGTGTGAATGCCTCAAATGGAATCACAAATCACCACAAACACTTGGAAAACTTGAGAGAGTGTATACACACACTAATTTTCGGCCACACACAAGCACACACACTAGTTCACTAGTTGCCATTTCATGCACCATAAGCATACTTATATAGTGTACATGGTTAGGGTGAAACCCTAATAACCCATGACCTTTCCTTTTCCAAGGATCCATGGGTTAAAAGCTCCATGGATCATCCATGGACTTCCATCCAAGCCTAGCGCATTAACGAATGAGTGTTAGCCCACACCATATAAAATCAATAGCCCATAATCTAATTAGTCTTCCTTTTAATCTCTAAATTAATTCATAATTAATTTAAGACTAAGACTAATTAAATAACATAACCTCATATTAATATATTATAACTTATAATATATTAATAAACATATGTGTATAACTCTCATAAAATTATCCATAAATTGTTCGGGTGAAATGCAACCCAAATGGACCATGCCGGGTCGGGTCAAGTATATACCAAATAAGTTATGGACTTAGACACCTTATCCAACAGACTCCCACTTGGATAAGTCTAATAACTCTATTTGCCTATATAACTTCAGGAACCAACCAGCAATCGTAGCTCTCGAAAACTCTATTGAACTATGAAAAGCCATTTTAAGACAAGAGATCATATAATCCTCTGTTCTCATTATATCAGCCGGAAAAACACATGGAACTATGTCTTGCTTATTGTCTGGCAGTTGTTTCTCGATTTCCGATTTGTTTGACAAAGAACTTTACTGAACACATCATTTTAGTTCTGACCGGGCCCAGTACATGGGTCAACACAAAATCATCGAGGGGCCCAGATATCGCTTCTATTTCTAGAAGGAACAGATAAACTTCGACTCATATGCTTGTTCTACTACTTGTTAAATTGTATACAAAGGCACGTTTTATAACATCAAGTTACTGATGCGTTTACGTGCAATCAATGCACAACCAACTCATAGGCAACAACTCATATCTCTAGGTTTGAAGACTTATATGATATTATCGTCTCACGATCACTCGAGATAAATTCCATGAAGTGATACAAGTGAGCGTGGGTTTATACCAATACTCATAACTTATGAGTACTCATGAATGTTGCAGCAACCATTGCCATGTCTAAACACCTTTATACCAATACTCATGAATGGTTGGTTCCTGAAGTTATATAGGCAAATAGAGTTATTAGACTTATCCAAGTGGGAGTCTGTTGGATAAGGTGTCTAAGTCCATAACTTATTTGGTATATACTTGACCCGACCCGGCATGGTCCATTTGGGTTGCATTTCACCCGAACAATTTATGGATAATTTTATGAGAGTTATACACATATGTTTATTAATATATTATAAGTTATAATATATTAATATGAGGTTATGTTATTTAATTAGTCTTAGTCTTAAATTAATTATGAATTAATTTAGAGATTAAAAGGAAGACTAATTAGATTATGGGCTATTGATTTTATATGGTGTGGGCTAACACTCATTCGTTAATGCGCTAGGCTTGGATGGAAGTCCATGGATGATCCATGGAGCTTTTAACCCATGGATCCTTGGAAAAGGAAAGGTCATGGGTTATTAGGGTTTCACCCTAACCATGTACACTATATAATCATGCTTATGGTGCATGAAATGGCAACTAGTGAACTAGTGTGTGTGCTTGTGTGTGGCCGAAAATTAGTGTGTGTATACACTCTCTCAAGTTTTCCAAGTGTTTGTGGTGATTTGTGATTCCATTTGAGGCATTCACACTATTGGTGCTTGGCCCTCAAACTCCTTAAGAATCAAACTCATCAAAAAGGTATGTAATCTCTTCTAACTCTTTTATGTTGAAATGTTCCCCATGCCATGTTAGATAGGTTATGAACCTTGGAAAATTATTATTTTGCATGTATTTAGACAAACATAGATCCAAGGTTTATTAGGGTTGCATGCACACTTAGGAAGTGTTAGATTGCTCAAAACCCAACACATTGTTGAGCCCGAAGGGCATCACCACGAACTCGTAGTGGCCATAGTGAGTCCGGAAAGCAGTCTTTTGTACGTCCTTATCTCTGACCCTCACCTGATGGTAGCCTGACCGCATATCTATCTTGGAAAACCAAGATGCCCCTTGTAGCTGGTCGAAGAGATCATCAATCCGCGGCAGTGGGTAACGGTTCTTCACTATTACCTTATTCAGCTCCCGGCAATCAATTCACATCCGGTGCGACCCATCCTTCTTCTTCACAAACAGGATCGGGGCTCCCCAGGGTGAACTGCTCGATCTAATGAAACCCTTATCTAACAGCTTCTGTAGCTTTGTAGACAACTCCTGCATCTCAGGAGGAGCCAACCGATATGGTGCCTTGGCTATCGGAGCCGAACCGGGGACCAGGTTGATCATAAACTCTACCTGTCTCTCCAGAGGTATCCCAGGAAACTCCTCCGGGAATACATTTGCGTACTCTCACACCATTGGTACATCACTCACCGTCGCCTTACCCACCTCCCGGGTATCCATGACATAGGCGACATAACCTGCACATCCCTGCTAGAGATAGCACCTATTCCTCACTGCTGAATATAAAGCTGGTCGAGGATGTGGCCTCTCGCCCTGAATTACCAACTCTCCCCCACCTGGGGTCTTGACCCAGACCAACTACTGCATGTAGACGGTCACTGCCCCATGGGGCTCAACCAATCCATGCCTATGATAACCTTGTTCCCACGCAATCGAATGGGAACCAAGTCTACCAGATAGCGCTCCTCATACAGCTTCATAACACAATCTCCAAAAACCTCTGATGCTCGCACTGATCGGTCGTTCGCAATCTCGACCTCTAGAGGGCAGTCCAACATGCCTGAAGACTCTGGGAACCTCTTGCTAAGTGCAAGGGAGACAAATGATCGAGTAGCACCCGAATCGAACACAACTGAACTGGGATGCCGTTCACATGGAACGATCCTAAACAAAACATATAACATGGCACATCAATATCATAAGCAACATCTAATAAGGGCTAGAGAGAAGAAATCATACCCGTCACCACATCGGGTGCGACACGTACCTCATCGGTAGTCAACTGGAAGGCTTGGCTCCTCACCACTGGAGCCTCTGACTTTCCCTACCGGCCATCAGTAATCCGCAGAGTCGTTGGAGCTGGTGCCACCACTGGCGTTGCTGCTGCTTTCTTTAAAAGATTATAGGTTGATAAGTCTCATCAGATGTGTGTATAAGATCATGGCGAAAACTCTACTCTTAGAATAAAAAAGAAAAGGTGATTGCGTCAGTTATTGGTGATGTTCAGACTACTTTCATTAAAGGGAGGAATATCTTAGATGGTCCCTTGATTATTAATGAAGTTTGTGCATGGACAAAGGTGTCTAATACAAAAAATTTCATGCTTAAAGTGGACTTTGACAAGGCGTTTGATTCCATAAATTGGAATTATTTAGACTCTGTTATGATGTAAATGGGATTTGGTGAGAAATGGAGATTTTGGATCAAAGGGGTGCCTCTCGTCTGCTAGAATCTCGGTTTTAATTAATGGTTCGGCCACTAAAGAAATTCCTTTATCCAAAGGTGTGCGTCAAGGAGATCGCTCTCTCATTTTTCTCATTATTATTGCCATGGAGGGGCTCAACGTCGCCATGAAATCCGCTTGTCAAAAATCCTTATTTCATGGCATCAATATTCATAATGAGGGTCCTTCGATTTCCCATCTCTTCTATGCTGATGATGCCTTATTTGTTGGGACATGGGAGAGTTCCAACTTTGCTAATTTGTCGTGCATTCTTTGCTGCTTTCATGCGACTTCTAGATTAAAGTTTAATTTTCATAAATCTAAAGTGTATGGGGTCGAGGTTTCGGAAAGGGAGATATCCAATTATACTCGTGTACTTGGATGCCATGCGGCTACGTTCCCCTTCAAGTATCTCGGGGTGATGGTGGGTGCTAATATGGAGCTCAAAAGGAATTGGAAACCGGTAATTGATAGGGTTCAAAGTAGGCTCTCGTCTTGGAAAGCCAAAACCCTTTCGTTTGGGGGGCGGGTCACCCTTGTTAAATCTATCATGGGTGGCTTTCCGCTTTATTACTTTTCTATTTTTAAAGTGCCAACTTCAATTATTGATCTTTTGAAGAAAATTCTTAGAAGATTTTTGTGGGGCGGTAGTGATGAAAGGAACAAAATTCATTGGGTGGCTTGGAAGAATATTTTAGCACCAAAAGAAAAAGGAGGGGTGGGAATTGGTTCCTTGGCTTCTCTCAATTGGGATTTGATTATTAAATGGATATCGTGTTTTAAAACTGAGACCCAGGCTCTCTGGGGAAAGGTTATATGCGGGATGCACAATCTCCATAAGAAACATGAGACCGCTCTCTCTAAGAAGATTATTCATGGAGTTTGGCAAAATATCACTGGTGTAATTCCTGTCACTGAAGGAATCGACATTCCTCTCTCTCTCTCATATTTTCAAAATAGTTATTGGTTTAGGTAGGTCCATGTTGTTTAGGCTCGACAACTGGACAGGTGATGGGTCTTTAGCCAGCAGGTTCCCCCTTGCCTTTGATAAGGATAAGAGACAGGCTTGTTTCATTTGTGACCGGATCTGTTCCGGTCAGGAAGTGTGGGCTTGGAAGAGGCGTCCAAGGTCTAGAGACGAAATTGATGATGTTGATTTTTTGAAGATGGTGGTATCCCATTTTTCACTCAGCGATAAGGAAGACTCTTGGAAATCGGGGTTATCCAATGATGGGAAGTTTTTCGTTCGTGACGTGGTCGCTTATCGACTCATTTTTTACTGTGTCGTTGAATAATGGCATGATCTGGGTGTATTTTGTTCCTCTGAAGGTTAAATGCTTCATTTGGAGGTCTTGTATTGGTAGAATCCCCACTGCAAAATCCCTCTAGCGTAGGGGTGTTTCAATTGGTGACCCCTCTTTTCCATTGTGTTGTGTGGGTGTTGACGAGGCAAACCACATTTTCGATGGCTGCTCTTTTTCTCGAGATGTGTTGGAGATGGTTATGAGGTGGTGCAGTATTTATGCTCGTGATTTTACTTCCATAAGTGAGGTGATTGAGTTTGCGGCTAATTAGGGGAATTGCCCAAAAAAACGGAAGATTCTTGTTTCCATCTTCTATGGGTCCCTTTGGTGTATTTGGAATGCGAGAAAATGATAAATTGTTCAACAAAAATGTACTTATCCAGACAAATTGGTAGATGAGGTGATTTCTTTAGTTTTTAATTGGGTCAAGTTTAGAGGGCGTTTTGGGAATTGTAGGTGGATTGATTGGTGTTGTCTTCCCTTCAATATTATGTAATTTAGTTTTATTTTGCCCCGCATAGTTTCTTTATGTGCAGTGGTTAATAAAAGTATTTTCGTTTCCAAAAAAGTACATGCGGAAAAATTAAGACCATTTTGAGGAAATCCAAATCATAAGATATATTGTCAATTAAAACTTCAACTGCGCCAACATTTATCATTGGGTTTATTTTTGCATTAAATGTAATAATGAGAGACATTTTGATAGAATATTTTAAAATTTTAGCTTTCTATAATTTTATCATATCATGAAATGTGTCAGTATTTAAGGTTCATTTAACTTTGATGTTATTAGAAGGATTCATTAAACCACAAATTCATTGAACAACATAAAAATAATAATAAATATGTTTATTTCTAAACATTTTGTATGTTCACAACTAAACATATATATGTTCAGTCATGAAATTAGTCATTTTCATGCGGTTCTAATATTTTATGGTTATTATTTGGTTCTATGTTGATTTTAGCCCTATATAACACAAACACACACACACACACACACACACACACATATATATATATATATATATATATATATATATATATATATATATATTGTGTATAGGTGAAAATAAATATAGACCAATCACTTGTACGAAGATGTCTAAAGAAAACATTGTCCATTCTTTCTTGGAATTAATGGGAAATTTGGCTTTATATTTCATCATGATATAACTATATTCGTCATCAAATTCCACTCAATGACCAAATTTGCAGAGTTGCCCGACACTTATGAGATTTTGCTTCAGTCCTTTTATATAAGCAACTCTTTGTATGGAGAAATTTCCATTTGTTAATACACTGCAACCTCGAATTATCCTATTTGAGTCGTTACCAAACATTACATGTCCATCATCTGTGACTACCCTGCAATCACGAAGGTATTCCAACCTTCCAGTCATGTGCAAGGAACATGTGTTACCAATTAATAATTCAATTTCGTGATCTTCCTCGCACATTGTCTGCATAACCATTTAATTAATTTGGGCACCCAAACTTGTTTTGGCCCGCAACAACATAAAAATATTTTCTAACAAATTTTTAAGAAAAATGAACATTCTTGGTTGTAGATGAGATGCATGTACTTTTGTGTAACGCCCGTAGATCCCAGCTAGTCAATTTATAGATAATAAAAAAGATTATTTAGAATAAATAATCTTAACCAAGTTGTAGAATATGTCTCAAGGGTTCCGTACATATAAAGAACGCCGAAATCGGAGTTATAACGAAGAAGTTATGGCCTGTCGAAGTTTTATGGCAAAACCGGCAAGGCACCGGGAGACGTAAATAGTGAAGTTATGATGGAGGACTTTTTAGCCTTATAAATCTAAACAAAAGTTGTAGTATACGTTAAACCGAGAACATACAAAGAAAAAACGCCCAAATTTGACTTCGTATAAGGAAGTTATGAATTTTCTAAGATTTTGTTTAGCATTGCATAGCCCGAAACTCGAATTTTAGATCGAGCGATTTTTGGCCTACACGACCTAAATGAGAATTGAAGATCTCATTAATAGGAACTCAACGGTAAAAAGATAGACGAAAACAGAGTCCGTATGTAGAAGTTATGAATTTTACGTGGACATTTAATAATATAATCTCCTCGTACTGTTAAATTTAAGATCGGTCGAAATTAGCCGACGGAGTCAAAATGAAAGTTTTAGATCTTATATTTACCTACGTGTGGATATAAAGAACCTCAAAAAACGGAGGTCATATGTGAAAGTTACGGATTTTAGAAGTCAGAAGTGTGTTATGCGAAAATGGGTGATGTGGCACAATCTTCGTCATTGCTTTCTCCCCAAGTCTTGCCACTAGATGGTGACATGTGGCACCAAGTTCAGCTATTTTTCACCCTATAAATAGAACCTCTCTCACCCTCATTTTCTTCACACCTTTCCCATTCGTTTTTCTCTTTACTCTTTCTCTCTCTCTCTAGAACCTCTCTCAACCCCGAAACCCCCCGAAAAGCGTAGGGAACCTTCCTAGCACGAGGCGGAAGCCCCGGAGTGCTCAACGGCTTCGAGAAGAAGAGCTTTTCGGCTCAGGAACACTGCTTCAAGCAAAGCCTGGTTTTCTATAAAACTCGCTGTAAGTGAGCTATGCCTATGCTATTTTTAATATATCGTTTATTTAATTATAGTAACGTTATTAGGAACTTATAATAAGTACTTGGGCTATTATTATGGGTTATATAAGTATCGTTTAACGCTTATATAATAGTAATAATAGCTAGACTATTAATTAGTCTCGGCAAATAATAGATCGAATGGCTAGAACCCGAAGCGGAGTCGGGAATGCGCACAGAAATAGGAATCAACAGCCCCCGGTGATTGAGCGAATACCTGTTGTAATGGGAGCTGCACCTGAGCCAGTCACCATGGCTGGAGTACAAGCCATGATTCGGGCTATGTTAGCTGTACAAAGGGAGGAAATAAGATAGATGTTGCATGAAAATAGGGACGAACCTACCATGCCCATCGAGCAAACCGAGCCGATTCCCGAGCAGTCGGAGGAAGGGAACTATAGTCGCCAAGTGAGTCAAATAGGGACTTAAAGTGAACGAAGGGATGGCCCGGAGAGGGGAAATGACAAGGATGGGCGAAGGTATAAGAACTTCTTGAGTGCAAAACCACCAAGTCTTTCCGAAAGCCCGAAGCCGATTGATATTATGGATTGGATCTACGAGACGGAGATGGTGTTTGAGAGTTGCGACTGTAGAAACAAGCAGAAAACGTCTTTTCGATCAGGCAACTGAAGAGCGGAGTCTTGAGCTGGTGGAAGATACGATGCCCAAGGGAGAAGCAAGTAAGATGTCTTGGGAAGATTTCCTAGTGCAACTGAAAATGCAGTACTGCTCTGAGAAGAATCTACTAGAGATCAACAACGAGTTTCAGAACCTAAAGAAAGGATAAATAAGCATCACCGAGTACGCTGCAAGTTGTACGGAGAATATGAAGCTTGTTCCTTATCTAGTTCCAACTGAACTTTCCAAGGTCAACAGGTTTGTCAATGGATTACCAGCGGACTTTGCTACACTGGTCCAACAAGCAACCACTTTGAAAGTCGCCATCTGGGCAGCCAAGAATGTTGAGACCCAAATAAGAGAAAAGGGTCTGGAGAAAATTGAAGTTGGCGAGAAGAGGAAGCTGGAAGGATCCTCAAGACCTGATAATAAGGGAAAGTTCTCAAAGTCTAACCTGGATGACCGAAGGAATGGAGCCAAGTGGTGTGAGAAGTGCAAGAAGAAGCACTTTGGAAGATGCGATGGAGAAGTGACGTGCTATATGTGTGGTAGTACCGGTCACTATTCCAGAGATTGTACATTCGACAACAAGATGTGCTATGAATGTGGGGATGATGGGCATATTTCAAAGAACTGTCCAAAGAAAAACGAAGCTGCAAGACCAAATGCACCACCGAAACCAAGGGCATTCCACATGCTTGGATCAGGGGAAGTCATAAGGTTACCAATAAGCTAGTCATTGATACCTTTTTATTCAAATATGTCGTTAGCATCGTTTCGGTAATGAGTAAGAGGATGATTGTTATTCCGACCCTAGTGGTCATATCGAATTGAGTCCGACTACGATAAGTATGTTACGTGGTTCAAAGAACCAAGTTTGATGTAGCATCGGACTTAAGTCGGAAGATTGAAATAAAAGATAATCAAAGAGATTGGTAGAGGTATCACGATAGTTGCTTGTATCTAGAAATGCTACCTTTTAAGATGTGATTAGAACATGAAGGAAGGTATAGTATGTTTCGGAATTTGACTCTAAAAGACCTGAGTCCAAGCAATGCATCATACGATGAAAGGTCGTTAGAACATGACCCATCGGTCTATTATGATAATCGAAGGAAGAATCTTATCTCAAGTGGGTCCAAGATCGGGCACCACCTGCAGTCAGGAAGTCTAAGAGTTAGATACTCGTTCGAAGAAACATCAAAGTTACGGTTACTACTTAGGATGAAGAGACAACGTATGGAGTCATCATGTGAGCCCTGTTTCGTTGATGATTTCGGGACGTTATCATCCTAAGGGGGAGATAATTGTAACGCCCGTAGATCCGGGCTAGTCAATTTATAGATAATAAAAAAGATTATTTAGAATAAATAATCTTAACCAAGTTGTAGAATATGTCTCAAGGGTTCCGTACATATAAAGAACGTTGAAATCCGAGTTATAACGAAGAAGTTATGGCATGTCGAAGTTTTACGGCAAAACCGGCACGGCACCGGGAGACGTAAATAGTGAATTTACGATGGAGGAATTTTTAGCCTTATAAATCTAAAAAAAAGTTGTAGTATACATTAAACCGAGAACATACAAAGAAAGAACGCCCAAATCTGACTTCATATGAGGAAGTTATGAATTTTCTAAGATTTGACTTACCATTGCACAGCCCGAAACTCGAATTTTAGATCGAGCGGTTTTTGGCCTACGCGACCTAAATGAGAATTGAATATCTCATTAGTAGGAACTCAACGGTAAAAAGATAGACGAAAACAGATTCCGTATGTTGAAGTTATGAATTTTACGCGGACATTTAACAGTATAATCTCCTCGTACTGTTAAATTTAAGATCGGTCAAGTATTAGCTGACGGAGTCAAAATGAAAGTTGTAGATCTTATATTTACCTACGTGTGGATATAAAGAACCTCAAAAAACGGAGGTCGTATGTGAAAGTTATGGATTTTAGAAGTCGGAAGTGTGTTGTGCGAAAATGGGTGATGTGGCACAATCTTGGCCATTGCTTTCTCCCCAAGTCTTGCCACTAGATGGTGACATGTGGCACCAAGTTCAGCCATTTTTCACCCTATAAATAGAACCTCTCCCACCCTCATTTTCTTCACACATTTCCCATTCTTTCTTCTCTTTACTCTCTCTCTCTCTCTCTCTAGAACCTCTCTCTAGCCCCAAAACCCCCCAAAAAGCTTAGGGAACCTCCCTAGCACGAGGCGGAAGCCCCGAAGTGCTCGACGGCTCCGAGAAGAAGAGCTTTTCGGCACAGGAACGCTGCTCCAAGCAAATCCTGGTTTTCTATAAAGCCTGTTGTAAGTGAGCTATGCCTATGCTATTTTTAATATATCGTTTATTTAATTATAGTAACGTTATTAGGAACTTATAATAAGTACTTGGGCTATTATTATGGGTTATATAAGTATCGTTTAACGCTTATATAATAGTAATAATAGCTAGACTATTAATTAGTCTCGGCAAATAATAGACTAAACTCTAGTGGTAATAATACTAGGTTTCGTCGAAGGAAATTATTTTTAAGAAGCGAAGCGCTGTCTGAGTTCAGATTCACCACCTTTTCAAGTGAGTGCATGTTCCATTTCATCTTAAACATAGATATGAAGTATTTTATATAAATTACGTGTTATGTGTGCATATTATCTGAATACTTGTTGTCTATGATGGATGAATGATTTTATACATGTTTTAAATGATTTAAATATATATTTATTTTATATCTACAAATATGTTGGGATAAAACATAGGTAGATGAAATAGTTGATGTATGATAAAATAAAATGATGAGAGATAGGTGATGACAGGAAGTTGATGATAATTAGGTGATGGATAGGTGATGATGAATCGATGATGTAGGATGAAAGATACTATAACCTTGTCCAGCAATTTGGAGATGTAGTCATCTACTAGAGTATAGATGGCGACCACTGACTATTCTAGACAACCCGTGGAAACACCAGCAGATTTATAACCTGTAGGTGATGAATTACGAGTCTAGGTGATGTTGTGACTCTATATTCATGTGATGATACTCTAACCCTTACTATGAATTACGAGTTCAGGCGACGTTGTAACTACGTATCCGTGCCTTAGGAACGAGCATATAAGGAAATGTGAGGTAAAAAGATGAGAGGTAAATATGATATAGGTGATGACCCTTAAGATAATTCTTTAAGGAATATTAAAGAAGATAACGGGGATGGATAATCGGGTTGATTGTTTGATGTTTAAATATAATAATTATATTATTGTGGGTTGAAAACCCTATGTACTCACCAGGTTTCCCAACCTGACCCACTCCAGCTTATTTGTATCACAAGTGTCCATACGAAGCTACTTTGCACTAAGAGATTTAAAATAGATGTAGATCACTAGTGTAAATGAATGTAAGTTGTGTTTATGCTCATGTTTCTGTATTGACGATGACATCCCAAATGTTTTAAATGAATAAAAGTACATTTCTTCGAAAATGCTTTGATAACGTATTGATCATTTTTTCTGGGAACAAATTCCGCAATATTTTTATTAAAAGAAGTACTCTTATTTTTAAAAAGCATAAACAAAATCGGTCTTTTCTGGCCGTGAAAATGGGATGTCATAGTTTGTATCAGAGCATTAGTTTAAGCGAACTAGGAATATGGATTTATTTCTAGACTTAAACTTAGAATGCTAAGCAATGATTGTGAGGAGTGTGTCTTAGGTAATACACCTGCATAGACACAAGCACTAGCTTATTTAGTGAAAATGCCTAACATGCTTTTATGTGTTAAATGATTTATGATGCTAAATGTCTGAACGGATCTATGGTTTGTTGCCGACCGGATCTGGAAATTTTATGTGTTCAGATTTCTAAACGTTTAGATACGGTATTAGAATTGGGATGTAACTTTTCGGAATAATAGGAAGATTTACACGTCAATCGTAAATAAAATCTTTAATATCTTAATTCTCGTCATTATACACAAAACGTTTATAGATTGAATGGCTAGAACCCGAAGCGGAGTCGGGAACGCGAACAGAAATGGGAATCAACAGCCCCCGGTGTCGAAACCATTAAGCTCGATAGGAAATAATTCCTCGTGGAACTTATTCCCAATTAAGATGTTTTTCATACGATGGCTAACAGGTACAAACTTGCCACTAGCAACTTCGGCTAATAAGGCATTATCTAGTCTAACAACAGGCAAAGCTAGCTTTCTACCAAATTCATGCGATATAAAGGAGTATTTGGCTCCAGAATCAAATAAAATTTGGGCAGGCAAATTGTTAACGAGAAAGGTACCTGAAGCGACATCAGCTTCATCTTTACCATCTTCCAGTGTCATTTGGAATGCTCTCTCCTTCGGCTTTGGCGGAATGTTGGGTCTAGCTGCCTCCTTCTTCTTCGGGCAGTCCCTTGACATGTGTCCCTCCTCACCACAACCATAGCAAACCTTCTTAGAGAGGGTACATTCATTGGCATAGTGACCTGGCTTTCCACACTAGTAGCACGTGGCCACTACCTCACATTTTCCATGATGCTTCTTCTTACATTTGTCGCACCATTTCGCTTCGCCTCCACCTCCCCTCGAACCAGACTTCGAGAACTTGTTTATCTTGTTGGACCCTGAAGTTCCATCGAACTTCCTCTTTTCACCAACATCTATCCTTTCCATACCCTTTTTCCTTCTGCTGGGCCTCCACATTCTTAGCTGCACGAACAACTGTTTTTAGAGTAGTTGTCATCTTGATTGTCGGACCAAAGTCGGCAGGCAGTCCATTAGCAAACCTCTCAATCTTGGAGAGTTCCGTTGGCACTAGGTACGGAAATAACTTCATTTTTTCAGTGAATGCAGTAGCATAGTCATCTATGCTCATTTTCCCCTTCTTTAAGTTTTGGAACTCAATGTTCAGATCTATCTCTGAACAATACTGCACCCTTAGTTGTTCCAAGAACTCCTCCCATGACATTTTTAGGGCTTCTCCTCGTGGCATAGTATCTGCCAACAACTTCCACCAACTCAATACTCCAGTCTTCAGTTGTCTAACTGCAAAGACGGTCTTCTGTTTTTTGCTACAGTCGCAACTTTCAAATACCATCTCCATTTCGGAGATCTAATCCATTATCTCAACAGGCTTTGGGCTTCTAGAAAGACTTGGCGGCTTGGCGCCCAAGAAGTTCTTGTACATTCGCCCATCCTTGTTGTTTCTCCTTTCCGGATCGTTCCTTCGTTCTCCTTGAGTCCCAACTGGACTCATAATGCGACTATTGTTCCCTTCCTCCGATTGCTCGGGAATCAATTTAGGTTCCTCAATAGGTATGATAGGTTCGTCCCTATTATCATGCAACATCTGTCGCATCTCATCCCTTTGTTCGGCTAACATAGCCCGAATCATGGCTTGCACCCCAGCCATTGTTATTGGTTCTGGTGCTGCTGCTACAACAGGTATTTGCTCAATCATTGGCGGTTGATTCCTGTTTTCATTCGCGTTTCCAACGCCACTCCTTGTTCTCACCATTTTTGATCTACACACCGAATAAGGTGAAATTAGATCCTCATTCACGATAGATATTCAAATCATCCTTATTACTCCGAAATGTTTACATGCTAGTTCTAATAACGTAGGCATACGCTTAGAATCCTACACACATAAGGTTTCCAGATCCGACAGGCAACAGACCGTAGATCCGAACAATTAATATCATATATGGCAACATATAACATTTAGCACATAAAAGCATTTAGGCAACTTTCCTAAAATAAACTAGTGTTTGTGTCTAAAATCCAACATACACACATCTCAAAATTCCACTTAGCATTCTAAGTTGAAGTCTAGAAATCCTACAAATTCCTAATTCGCTTAAACTAAGGCTCTGATACCAACTGTGACATCCCCAAAATCACGGCCAGAAA
This sequence comes from Lactuca sativa, assembly GCF_002870075.4. NCBI lineage: Eukaryota > Viridiplantae > Streptophyta > Magnoliopsida > Asterales > Asteraceae > Lactuca > Lactuca sativa. The sequence goes on from NC_056628.2 coordinate 48,110,603, forward strand.
AGACCGATTTCATTTATGCTTTTTAAAAATAATTTCAGAGTAAATCCTTTTGATTTAAAAGTGTTGCAGAATTTGTTCCCAAAACAAACATGATAAAATAATATTTATCAAAGCATTTCATCAAGAGATGCATTTTCATTATATAATCAAAACTCGGGATGTCATGTTCCGATACAGACCATAAAGCATAAACGATAACATTACAAGTCATTCAACAAATATATACATATACAGGCTTGTAAACAAAACAACTTGACGATTCAACCATCTTATGCCCTCGCGCCACTACCTGTAATACAATTAAAACTGAGTGGGTCAGGCTTGGGAGCCTGGTGAGCATATAGGGTTTTCAACCCATAATAAATTAATTATATTTAATTTCACCAACCAATCACTATCCCTATTACCCATTCCCGTTATCCTCACTTTACGTCCCTAAAACAACATCTATCTCAAGGGACCTAATCTAGGATTTTCATCGGGACGGACATCACTGCTAAGGGGTTTCCTCAACAATAGATATCCTAAAGGCAACCATGAGGGGGATAGAGTACACCGGTGAACACATCGTTCACAACACCTACAGGTTATGAACCTGCTAGCGTTCCACTGGACTGTCTAGAAAGAGTCCGTAGTCGTTATCCATACTCCGCTGAATAACTAGATCAACAACAACAACAACAACATCGAGGCCTCTCATCTGTTTATTTCACACCAACTATCTACCCATGTTCTACCCAACATATTAGTAGATAAAAATATATATTTTTATACATAGTTTAAAACCTGTATAGCATTTTCATTCAATATATATTCCACATAACAGATGAGGCACACTCACACAACACGTATTTCATAGAAAGTAAATCAGATCTATGAGATAGAAGAGAATGAATATACAGTCACGCACATAACAAAAAAATTATCCACATAACACGTATTTCGTATAAAATACTTCATAATTATGCGTTAGAAGAAAATAACTACACACTCACACGTATAAACCACAATATACTTAATACACTCAAACCATACTTGTATTATTATCGTGTTTATGAAAGGTAGTATACACTCACTTGATCAGAAGATGATCGGACAGCACTACGGCTTGCAGAAGTACTAATCCTCAGCAGATCTGGAAGATCTTCACAAAAATCAAACTTCTCGCGGGCAGAGCTTCGGCTCGGGAACCGCACTTCTCGGGATCTTCGGGATCTCGGGACTTGCTTCGGGGCTCGAGAATATTACCGGGGCTTCGGGGTATTTCTGGCACGCAAATCGATGCAAAACGGGAGAGAGAAGAGAGAAAATAGCAAAGGAGTCGGCTGCCCTCGCATCCTATTTATAGGAGGCTGGAGCCTCGGAGTACGCGGGGCGTACTGCCTCAGAATCGTCATTGCTTACGTATCCGAAGAACTCGAGTGCGAGGCGTGTCATGCTTCGTTGTACGCGGGGCGTACGCTAGTACGCTGGGCGTACTTGTGATGAGTCCGATGACTCCTCTTCGGATAATGTCGGATTTAATAATTAAATTTAATTATTAATTATTTAATAAACTTCTAAAATTCATATCTTCTTCATACGAACTCCGTTTTCGACGTTCTTTATATCCAAGCGTAGGTGAGACTACGCTTTAAAACTTTCGTTTAGACTTCGTCGGCTAATTTTGACTTTATTTTTATTATTTATTTTTAATAGGCCGGGACAGAAAAACTTTGTTATAAACTCATAACTTCTTCGTTTGACGTCCGTTCTCGCCTAACTTTTCATAGCTTCGATACCAACAACGAGACCTTCGATCCTAGTTTAGATTGCTTCGGCTAAAAACCGCTCGATCTCAAATCGAGTATTTCAGGCTGCATACCGCTAAGCCGAAACTTCAATAAATCATAACTTCCTCATACGAAGTCAGATTTGGGTGTTCTATATATATTCGGAAACCTCGTTTCCACTACTACAACATTAACCAAAGATATCAAGTTTATTTTACACTTAAATTTTGACGCTTATTTTTATTCTTAATTAATCAAACCACATAACTAAGCAATTAAGCACAAAACACATAATACTCAAATAATACACTTCTATTATTTCAAAACGGGTTACAAAGGTTAACCTAGACTATTATATCAACATTAATGACAGGCCCAGAAACACAGGCGTTACATGATACTCTAACCCTTACTATGAATTACGAGTTCAGACGACGTTGTAACTACGTATTCGTGCCTTAGGAACGAGCATATAAGGAAATGTGAGGTAAAAAGATGAGAGGTAAATATGATATAGGTGATGACCCTTAAGATAATTCTTTAAGGAATATTAAAGAAGATAACGGGGATGGGTAATCGGGTTGATTGTTTGATGTTTAAAGATAATAATTATATTATTGTGGGTTGAAAACCCTATGTACTCACCAGGTTTCCCAACCTGACCCACTCCAGCTTATTGTATCACATGTGTCGATACGAAGCTACTTTGCAGTGAGAGATTTAAAAGAGATGTAGATCACTAGTGTAAATGAATGTAAGTTCTGTTTATGCTTATGTTTCTGTATTGACGATGACATCCCAAATGTTTTAAATGAATAAAAGTATATTTCTTCGAAAATGCTTTGATAACGTATTTATCATGTTTTTCTGGGAACAAATTCCGCAACATTTTTATTAAAAGAAGTACTCTTATTTTTAAAAAGCATAAACAGAATCGGTCTTTTCTGGACGTGAAAATGGGATGTCACATTTTGACTGTGGAAATGAAGGTGTCATTGACTATTTTCCTAAACTTGGGATTTTTGGCTATCTTATCTTTTGACTTCTCTCTTTCTAAGAGTTATGGTTTTTCCTTAAGATTGATCTTAGATTTGGAGACAATTTTCTTGGTATTAGGATAACAACTAAAGGTTAAGTTATGTCTATTGATCCACATGCATTATGAGGTATGGTTTGTTTTGGAACCTTGGTCTTAGTATGAGAGTCATGCTCAGTAGACTTCATAATCTTATCATCTTTTAATGACTCGATATCTTTGTTAGTACCATCTGCTTGAGAAATGACAACTGTGATGTTGTCATTCTCTGCTGCTTTAGGACTATATGTGTTTTGTTTGGATTAATGGTCTACGAAGGTTTTATTAAGGTTTTTTTATTTCTAAAACTTTTTGACTTTTTATTTGTAATAGGCTTTGGACTTGATTCATTGTTCCTATTCTCAGTGCAAGACTTGATTTCTTCGGTTAAGGCCTTTTTTGCTTCATCCTTTGGTGACAAATTGTTAAAAGTATCTAGCTTTTGTCTTTTTCTTTTGAAAAGTTTGCTTTTGTGATAAATTGGTTTGGGTGAGGAATCATCAAAATTGTATAGTTCTTGACATCTAGAACATTTTCCAATTTCAAATTTATTCATTTTCACTCCTCCAAGAAGAGTTTAATTGAAAGTGGTTGATGTGACTATACATTTATCTTTGACATAAGTCGTAGAAAAATGGTAATGAATCAAACATGTTGATGTGGATATACATTTATCTTTGATTCAATTGTAGACAGAGGATGTGAGACTACAATTGACTGGTATTGATTGATGATTTTCAAAGAATCCTGAGATTTACGGGACAATCTCTTTAATCACACAGTTATTGCTCAAGTCATGAAGTCTTCCTATTCCTAAAAAATTACATTAAATGTATTCAGGATATGTCTTATCATTGAAGGGAAGGACCAGGGCCGCCCAATACCTGGGCGGCTTGGGCTTAGGCCCAAGGCAGCAAATTTCTAGGGGCATAAAATATGTCCAACACTGTTTATATTATATATATTTAGTGGCCTAAAAAAATTAGCCCATACCTTTGTGATTTGATTTCTGACATGAAGAGGGCAACGGAAACACTTGGGCGCCATACAACCATCGATTCGTTCATCAGCTCATAGAAAATCGAAACGCCGGATGCTTTGAAACTTGTTGCTATCGATTGAAGAACCATTATTTATTAGTCGATGTTCGGTAATACATAACTCCCAATTTCTTTCTCTGATTTCCTTTTCATTGATTTCTCTAAAGCGCCCAATTTCTCTTATTTCTTTTTCATTTTCAGTCAATTTATTTTTCTATGATTTCTTACTCTAATATGGTTCGGTGGTTCACACAAAATCATTGTTCCAGCCTTCTGATTTTTGATACAGCGATTCTGATTCAGTGATTTGGGCATCATTTTGATTTTGGGCGAGTTTTCATTATTCTCATTTTAATTTCAGAAGTGATTTATGTTTATTGTTTTAGAATTCAGTTTTTTTCCTTGTTGGGTGTTCCAGTGAAAGCCTTCAATTTGATTACAAGGAAAAAGAGTGAATGGTGGCTCAATCTCTTGTTGGATTTTTCATATTTGTATCGGATTTCTTCACTGTTTCATAAATCAGATTTGGGTTTGGTTATTTCAGAATTGGTTTTAGGTAAGCTCATTCGATATATGTGTTTATTTAGGTTTGTTTCAGAAATCTGATTTATTTCTTCTTTATCTGATTTCTTCTCTATTTGATTACAGGAAAAAAGAGTTTGGGCTCCGAAATCATACTTGTATCTAATTTCTCCATTGTTTCTAAACTTAGATTTGGGTAATTTCTCTAATGTTTTTTCCAAGTTTAAGCTCTGAAATCATATTTGTTTTTTATTTTTCTACTGTCTCAACAATCAGATTTGTATAGGCTTATTCATAAATCAGATTTTAAGATTTTGATGAGTTTACTTTTGAAATTTGTTTGTGTTCAATATTTGTTGTCTAAACATCCTTTCTAAACTTGTGTGATGTGAAGCAGGAGCAATATTATTCTTGTGGATATAGCTCTTGTTCAATTGAAAACTAGATTAGAACAAATGTAATATTTTGAATGTATATTTGGTTTTTTGTTTGATTGTTTCAAATTAGTTTTTTTAGTTGCTGAATTAAAAAAAAATATTGTTTAAAACTTGGGTCCAATTTATCAAATGGTGAAAATATGATATTGATGGAATCGAGTTATAAGTATTGCATAAAAAATTTATTGGATGAAGCACCCACAAATTTGTAGGTTTTTGTTTGTATTATTTGCTCGATTATAAAATTTACTGCATTTTTTATTTTATAATTCTTATATATATATATATATATATATATATATATATATATATATATATATATATATTGTACGGTACATATATAAGGGCATAAATTTTTTATCTCGCCCTGGGTAGTAAAAACCAATGGACCAGCCCTGGGAAGGACGAAAGGTTTGTTTGGAGGGACATGTGGATAGTCAGCATCAAAACTCGATGGAGATTTTTCTCTTGCGGTGAAGCTACTAGACCAACCCCAGTTATATATGTTATTAATGGACCCGTAATTAATAAGATTTTTTATTTCTTCGCTTTCAAAGAACAATCAATTAAAATATTTAAGCATACATTTTCTGTTCAGGCTAAATCACGTTGACTAAAGCAACTTCTAATAGTTTCATTAAGAAGCCTACCATCTTTTTCTAATAACAAATCATTTTCTAACGCAATGACCTTCAGCTTCTTGCCTTCTAGTCAACTCTCAAGTGGTACAGCTCCTGGTTCTTTATGTTATTTTCATGTAAGGCTTTGTTATAATCTGAAAGGACGTTAGCACACATTTGAGTGATTATTTTAAGTGAGGCTCACCATCATTCAAATTATAATGATCACACGAGATCATAAATTTTACATGCTTAATAATGCTTGTGTATCCATCTATAGCCATGAAGCAGTAATTCTTTTTCAACTTTAGTGATCCATTTATGGTCTTTTCTTCCTTCCTCACAACTAGATGCAAATTTCCATGCTTTTGTTTGTTGTTTGTTGATGTGTGTAAAACTCAACTAGTTTTAAACCTACTTTTTAATAAAAATAAACACATAAAGGCAGTGGACCTATCAGTTGTGGTAAAGCTAAATATGTAGGGTATCGAACACAAGGAACGGTAAATTAAAACTAAAAACTAATTTTATCTAAATTAATTAATAAGTAGGGCTTTTCTCTAGTTTTACAAGACTAGAAACATACTAACTATCTAAAAACTAGGAAAGCAAAGAACTAACTAGATTCAATAATGAGAAGGAACTTCTGTTTAGTTCAACTCAATTGATCCTATGGTTGATTTCATGGTAACAGTGCAATGCATTAATTCTTTTATTGGCTACCGATTCTAATGATTAGCTTCGCGTTCACTACACTAACCCTTAGTGAAATAACTAACTCAAATAGTGATCAGTTGTCTAACTTAATTAAATTCACTAGATTAATTATTCGGGTTAATTTAGACTTGCAATAATTAACTAATTTGGTCCTTTAGTTAACTTCTTGTTGATGGTCATCATACAAGCTCACACATGAATTTACTTAATTTTCTTGTTAATTCTAGTTTCATGTTCATTAATCCTAGACATATGACAAAGTGGTCACATAAACATATGAGGTTGATAATCAAAAGATGTTCATGCTATTTAATTACCTTCCAATTAACAGAAAATTAATTATCATTCACACACAAGGTTCTTTAGCAAGCTAAAATAACAAAAATCACCAATATTAAATTAATCCTACAAATAATCAAACCATAGTATCAATTTTGTATCCCCAAACAGAAGTTTAAGAGTTTTAGCTCATGATTGAAGTAAATAACAGCAACCAAACAAATTGTAATTGTCTAACCATAGTGAAAAACAAAAGATTGAGTAGAATGATGAAATTTGCCTCAAATCTTCTTCGGAATTGAATGCTAGCTTGTATCTTCGTTCTCTAGGGTTTTTCTGGCTCTTCAATCACAGCTAACCTCTCCAGAATGGTTCCAAAATTCTCCCCTATCGATCTGAGAAGTTATCTTTATATATGCGAAAAGACTCGTCGAGTCAGGTGACGACTCGTCGAGTCCATCTCTCAGTCCCCGTATGCGATAAGTCTCTGGGTCTTCGAGTCTTTATCTTCTAGAATATTCGCTTGGACTCACCGAGTAGGTGTTGTTTTTAGTGTTTTTCTTCTTTGTTCAATTCCCGAGCTCTCAACCGCTTCTTCTGCTTCCTTTTGCTTCCGAGCTTCACTTTTGGACTGAAAATATAATTCAAACACTTTTAAGTACCTTTTTGTCCATGATATGCAATAATTTAGCTAATAAATGAATAAAAATCTATACTTAATATGAACTAAATATGCACATATCATCTGTTTCCTCATCTCCATTTCCCGAAGACCATACTTTATGATCTCTTCACACATGAATGACAAATGTTTTTACCTTTTCCTTATCATCTACTTCCTGATCCATTATGAGGTAAACTGCCTTATATTTTACCACATTTTCTTTGTATTCTCTTGCGAAATGATTCTCTTTGGGACATTGTGGCAGATTAGAACACAATCTTTCTTTTCTTCAGTAATGACAAAAGTCTCTAAAGGGTTGTCATCATTCCTGTAACTTGGTGGTGTTAATTTGTTAAACTATTGACTTATAAGGGAAAGAGCAATTTGAAAGGCTTCCTCTTCTTATATGTTCTCATCTTATTCATATGACTACTATGAACTGTCATATAAAGACTAATAAGAATGTTGGTTGTTTTGAGGATATTGCGATGGTCTACTTGCAAGATGTGGTGTGACAACCCGAAATTTCTAGCTTTCATTCTTCATTGTTGTTAAAGTTAGCTTCGATTTGCTATTTTATAATGAAGTTTTGGGTCTAAAAGAGTGCTTAAAGCTTAGTATAAGTGAGATACGTGTCGGAGGATGGGTTAGATTGGGTGTAGCATTGGAAAAACGGGCCAAACACACCAAATCAGGTGTGTGCGGCCAGCCAGCCGCACACAAGCCAACCACACACACCTCCAGCCGCACTCACTCCCTTATATATACTATCCTTAGTCATTTTAATCATTTCTTACACTTCTACAAAGCAAGGACCCGAAAATCCTCTCAAGTATCATCCGGAAAGGTAACATCTTTCACCAAGAACACCATGTTTTCTGGCAGCACACACTTCTGGCCGCACACATGGCTGCACACACGTGCTGGCAGCACACCTGGCCGCACACACACATATAGTGTGTATTTTGGCCATACACTCTCTTGTATAGCCTTATAACCCTTCATACAATCATATATGGTTGTAACACTTCAATATAAGTGTTTACTAGTCCCTAAGGTGGTCCTAATTCATTAATTAGTTGTTCATAACACTAATTATATTCATATATGTGCCAATATATGCTAAATAGGATTCGCGTGTGTACTCAAGTCACCACTTGGTACTTAGCAACTGATCCAACATTTTCATCAGAACCACTCACTACAGGTGAGTTCATACCCCTAAATTAACCTTTGAAATATTTTTAAATGCTTTTATGGGGGGAATACAAGTTGAACAATTATAGTTATTATATCAATCACATGTGATTAATGACTACCAAGCAAATGGTTTTCTTACTTTCCAAGCTATTTATCAAACTGTTTTACCTCAAACTGTCTTACAAACTCCTTTAATTGTCAAATACTTTTACTTAAACTCTTTTAAACTTATATTCTGTGTATCTGTATAAATATAGTTATATAAGTAGGATTGAAAAGACTTAGGACTGCTAGTCTACCCTGCTTCCTGTTCTTGTTTGATGTGGTCTTAGGGTATCAAGGTTAGTTGTCCGAAGGTCGTTTGAATCCTAGTTATATATTATGTATATGTATATAGATATAAAAAGGTTATTTCTTTCATTGAATTCCATCCCCTTGGGTAGCAAGGGTATACAAACATGTTCATACTTTACTAGTAAGCTACCATAAGGGTAGTTTAGGAAGATACTATTACTAGAACAATGAAACATACAACGAGTCAGTTCATACATGAGTCAATACATAATATGATGAGAATCAAACGTGAAACAGAGTGATAAGAAACAAACTATAGACACTATGATGAGAAACAAACATACAGGCTAGACAGAGAAAGAACACACAATACACCTAACACACAAATCACATTGCATATACATTAACTACATTTATGTGAGCCATTAAGCAGGGCATGACACTACCTGCCATGACTATTTTTGTATCAGAATCTCCTTCATTGGGGAGCGTATTGAGTTTGCGTATAGATCTATACTGGATTGACTATCCTACACCTTGTTGCTCGCTACAGTGGGACTTGCAAGTCTACGGGTGCCAAACGTCATTTTTACGGCATCTTACATTGTCGTTTTTCAGCTAAGTCGGTAGCAAGATACAGGCCGATCACATGTTACCTTAAAATTTACATTACGTATAAGGTAGTTAGTATAGTAGTAGTTACTAATTTCTACATTACAGTACTATAACATTTCCCCTTTACTTTTTACTTTGTGGTATCCACACAATAAGTAATAATGTAAAAACTATATTTTTGGTTAATAGTAGTCGGATTTGGGAAAATACACACTTTTACAAGAGACACAAACAAATACTAGATGCCTTGGTAGAAGGCTACTTTTAGTAGAAAACATAGGGTTTTTTAGGAGAGTTCAATCAAATACAACACTTTTACAAACATACACAGTACATCTTACAAAACATCATACAAATGCTTTCATACAAACACATAAACTAATATACTTATGATCTCACCAGCTTAAAAGCTGATACTCGCTTTCAAAATAACTTGTATTCTCAAGTCGCCAGTAGACAGGTACAGGTGCCAGGTTTTGAGAAGAAGGAGCTCGTTCAAGATTCCTCTTTTATTTTGATGTATATAATTTTTGGTGTCTATATAACTTGACAGAACACACTTGTATGCAATTATACTATTAATGCAATGGATGATGTTGTTGCTTGTTTACTACTTTGCATTGTTCTGATACTGTACATGACGTCCTCCACCCCAGAACATTTCTGCCGTTCATCGGTTTTGGGGGTGTGACATGTGGTGAGTTAGAAACCAATGCCATTAGTCCTCCAAGATCTATGGAATCCTTTAGCATGGTGTATTCTTCAGCTTGAAGTTCAATATACAGTTTATATAGAGAAATGGAGTTTTGATTTTGTCATTACCTTGACTGATCATCTTTGCCATCGTCTATTGTGCATTGTCTTCCTAGACCATTTAGAAACTAAAGATTAGTTTCATGATTACTATGAATACACGCATTTGAAAGTATGGTGATGATAAGGTTGAATCTTTTGAAGGATTCGTCAAGACTTTCTCTAGGAAGAGGTTTAAAGTAGTTGAAATTATTTAGCGCAGTTCTTAACTTTTTTCTTGTGCTTATTTTGTTCCTTTGAACATGTTTTTGAGAGTTGCCTATATGTATTTTTCAGATTAGCGGATGATTATGAGATCATAGATGTCAGGTGGAACACCACAATACACCCTATGAAAACCAATTTCATCATTTTCCATTTTTGAGATATCACTGACAGTGGGTCGAGACATGGTGGGGCCTCCACAAAGTCTGATTTGAGTTTCATCGGTGATAGAAAGCGAGGACATGGATATGAGGTTCTTCCATAACAAATCTCCAAATATCTTTGCCATGTATTTTCAATTACCCCAATCCTTTTGAGACCAGTGATGATATTCACTTGCAAAAAATATTGGAGCTCGATTAGAACCTCCAACACCGTTAGATATATTTAAAGAGTAATATTGAGCCATAGTTCCCTAAAACTTTTAAAAGGCGAGCTAAGTGGTATAGAAGGCCTTTTCAATCAGAGATATTTCTAAAAGTAAGAACAATGTTTTTAGAAAAATTAAAAAGCAACCACTTTGGCTCTGATATCAATTATTGAGAGAAGAACTTGATTAATGATTATGAATGATACGTAATAGTAGGTATCTCTAATGGATCTTGGATAGTTCAACAATAATTAAGATGAGGTATGTAAGATTATTATATAGAAATTATAAGAACAACAATTACAAAATAAACATAAGAGAAGTAATAAATAACTTAGTTGAATCCTAACCAAGCTTTCTTGTAAGACTTGAAGTTAATAAATGATGAGCAACATAAGTTTGAATAAAAAAGGCAACTTGTATTACTGATAATGTTTTTGGGGTACAAGAAACATTCTGAACAACTCTTAAACTCTCTATTTATATACTCAAAAGGTACATCGAACAGACCAGACCATGCTTAAGTATGGTGGACAGACGACCATACTCATCATATCTAACTTACACAATCTAAACAAATTATTTTACTAGATAAACTATCTTCAATTACTTCTCTTCGATATAGTGAACACCAGAGATCAAACTTTAAAACACATAAGGTCGTGAGTGTCTTTGCATTAGCCTTCATCACTATCTTCGCATAAGCACATAAAAGGTAAATCTAAAGACACAATTTACTTCAAAAAAATGAATTATGGTTCTTTGATATAGGTTATGATGAAATATATTGAATTTGGAAAGGTCTTGGGTTACAATTTAAGATATTTTGTTTAGTCACACACATACCAGTAACACTTCTATGGAATTATTATTCCTTACATTTAACTCAAAATGGATAGATCCAAGAAATAGAAGCAACCATTTATAAGGCAAAAAGTCCAACAAAAGACAACACAAACATGGTCACAAAGATAGATTCACACAACTAAAATGACTATTTTACCCTTCTCTAATTTTTTTTCATTATTTCATTAAACATACTAACATGGTTAGGCGCCCTAAGTGAATATACATGAAAGGATGAAGAAGAGTAAAAACTGCATAGATCGCCCCGTAGTAGTCCAAAAACTATAGATTTTGTCGTCATCCTTCAATTTTAACCTTTTGCGTATGTATGCTTGAATTGATCGGTGACTGAAATCAATCACAAATTGACGATAATACCCTTTACATGTATAAACATCAAATAAATTCAATATATGACGCAATTCAAAACCTTTGTTTCATAAAGCATTTCACAACCCACTCAAAAAAACCTTTGAATTTCTTGTAGTAAATGACTTATTTCAAAACATTTCATACTAAATCTCCTATTTCTGTCAAGAAAAATGATAACAGTACAATCACAATCATGTCAAGAAAAATCCCATTGATGTCCCATTTTATTAAAATAAACATGAAGATCTATCAACTAATTTGTAAAAATTTACAAAACACACCTAATTTTTACCCCTGAATATATAACAAAAAAGAATAAGAATATGAAATGCTAAATTTGCCCCTAGATTGAATAAAAGTCCTAACCTGGTGTTAAACTAAGAAAATAACATGCAAACACACACACAAATTCCATTTTTAGCAAAGAAAAGTAGGTCAAGAAGGCAACTTTTTTGTCTTTTGAAAAAAAAGTAGGTCAATAAGACAATTTTTTTTAAATGGCAAAAAAAAATCATTTTTTCACTAAATCTGTAAAAATAAAAAACAAAATTCAAAGTGCAATGCTATTAACATGCAAACAAAATTAACATAACCATTTCTCTTACAATATCCAACAGAAATTAGCATTTAGGCATGTACTTGTTTATCAACCTGCTTCATGTTCGTGAATATATCCTAAATTGGACTTGGCTATATTATCAATGAAGAAATATTACAATAATAATAAAAAATGGTAACAAATTTAATCAAAATAACATGTTGACAGTACAGATGCACACATCATGCAATTGAGATGAAAGTGAAGGCATTTCTATGATTTTGGGGTAAACCTTAGGTTGGAAAATTTGAAAAATTCAAAATCTTTCTTTAAGAGAACCAACATGTTCATCTTTCTCCAGGCAATTTGATTCACTATTCCTAGATTACTCTATATATATTATTCGGATGGAATTCTTATTATTGCAATATTCAAGGGCCAAAAACAAGGGTTTACAACATGCAAATGGTAAAAGAAATATATCTGAAAAAGGTCACCAATGTTAACAAAAAGGACATCGGGGTTGGGTTTTACTGCCACCCATTTGGAATCTTACATTAGTTGAAGCCCACTAACATGTTCATCTTACATTGCACCAACATATTCCGACATCATTTCCATGTGCATTACAAATTCATAAAACTATAGATTTGAAAGCTGGCACATAAGGATGAAAAGGTTTACATGTTTACCTGTCCAGCTGGCACCTAAGCATCCCCTGTTAGCTTAACTGCTTCTACATATTCATAAAACTAAAGATTTGAAAGCTCTTTCATGCGGCCTTCTTCTTTCCACCGACCAAATTTACGCCTTAATTGAATCAGTTCTGAAGTGTAAAGCCCATGTGAACCAACGTACAATGCTAAAAAAGTATTTATAATTTAGTAAGATAAATTATAAAACAAGATAATGAATAAAATAAAATGGATACCATTTAATGGATCTTTATTTGTTGGAAGCTCAATTCGGTTAAATGTTGTGGATCCGGATAAAGGTTGATGATTTTTAGCATGGGTAAGTGTAAGATTAATCAACTGGCCAACATCTTTAAGCACCTGTAAAATGTTTTATAAAAACTATATATTTTGACAAAAAGTCAAAAATACCGCTCTTGTTTTACCCTATTTTAGAATTTTAGTAATCTGACCTACATGGGTATCTTTCCTTTTCCAATTAACTTGGCAAGATCAAGCATAATGGTGTCTATGCTACGATTACCACGAACGTGTCCTTTTCTCAAGCTTAGCTGGCACACAGATCAAATCTTTAGGAAGGGTATTACTAGAAATCTTTTGTACTAAGCCACCAACTACAATCTTGACTACAAAATGAAAATCTAACATGAATACAATCGGGAGAATGATAATATTCCTAATAAGAAAATATAATGTTGATGGATTAGCAGTTGAAGAGTGAAAATAAAATATAAACCTGCTCACAAATGTGACAAAAGGTACACACGATATAAGGTTTACTTCGAGTTTTGAAGTTTAATGGAGGGTTTTCTTTTCTTAGAAACTGGTTCTTCATCTTGAAATTGTTCTTCATCAGCTTGCACTTCATCAAGCAAATTTTCTGCATCAGGTGTTGCCTCGTCTTTCCTTTTTATACTAAAATAACAAAAAGTAATGCATAGTTGTTAAACATATGATTACGTATTTACTGGAGGATGGTTAATATAAAACTAAAATTTTAACTACCAGAAAAGTTCATTATCTTTCAAGATTTCAGCTGACTCGGTAGGTGGCAACACAAAGCCATCCATCTGCAAGGAAATAAATAACCAAGTATGATGAAAATAAGATATCAAACACTAAACTTTACTTACTTTACTCATCAACTCAGCACTTAATAGATTGAGTATTGATAACAACTGGTGATTAAAAAGTACCAACCTGCAAAACTTATCAATAAACTTAAGCAACAACTCATCAACACCCAAAAGGGCGATTTACACAAAATTAACATTTGGAAGAATAATAACCCTCGTCTGACTAACGATTTAGAAAAAATTAGGGTTGTAGGACATAAGTTATGGCATAAGAATAGAGAATAGAAAGATACAAATTGGAGAGGATATTGTTTGATGTTGTAATTTGAGGAGAAGCCAACTTTTGTTGATCCAATCCGATCGTTGTTGTTTGCTAAGAATTGAACGAAATGGTGGAGGGTGACCCACTAATAGGTTGTAGCGACAACCAATGATGGCGTATCCGGTGGCGTGGTGGTAGATGTTCCAGTAAAATCTGTATTTGTTCTCTGGTTTTGGCCTAAAAAACAGAGCAAATGCCTGAAAAATTGTTAACATCAGTTTCAATTCTACACAAGATTGACAAGAAATTATGAAAAATGTGATCGATTTTTGCATACCTAAATGGTTCCTAGGGAAAAAAGTGCGATTCTGATGTTGCGGTGAGTGTTGTATTCGATTCCGACGGAGTCGCTGCTGAGTTTCAGTCTAATGGCCCATCCGGCTACTCCGACGACGTAGGCGGAAGCCTAGCAGGTGACATGGATGTAGAACCAGGCTGGGTTAGCCGACTTGAAGACTTTTAGATATCTCGCAGCCATGGCTCCCATTGGCATCATTACTCCCCAACTTACAGCGTTCAACACTCCGTGAGTCTGTCAAATTGGTAAATGTCAAAACCAAATCCATAATTTAGATCTCGATCATCAACAAAAAAAAAAGGAAAAAGTTTAATCGACTAAATATAAAAAACTTACGTTTCTCCTTCCTAATAGATTCTGAGGCGATTAGGAAGGAGACGCAAAGAAGAGGGTTCGGTTTCTTTCTAATGGCGGTTGTTGTGTCTAGTGTTGTGTGTAGAGAATATTAGGGTAAAAAAGAAGGTAATACCGTGTATACGTATAACCAATGTGATTATGAACTTAATATTATTGTACATCAATTAATAGGTATTGTACCTCTTAATTTTCAAGAAACATGCGATATGTTTAATCTTCTCTAATAAATGAAGATTTTTTTTGCCACTTGTAACTCTTACATTAATTTGTACACATGTCAATTTTTGGTATTTTTGAATAATTTTTTTTCCATTTGTTATTTTCTCTTTTTTATCTTTTTTTAATTAACAAATCAAATTTACACATCAACTAATAATTGCCTTAATTAAAAAGAGAAAATGACAAAAATAGCCATTTACACTAATTGCATTACAAAAATAGCCAAAAAAAAATCGAAATTACAAAATTAGCCTACGATTACGCAGATGGAGATGCCCCATCTGCGAAATGAGCATCTCATCTGCGAATGTACAAGCACCTAAAGCACAGTTGTGCTTTAGGTGCTTGTACATTCGCATGTGCTTTTAATTTTTTTTTTTATTTTTTTTTCTGTATATATAAGGGTAATTTCGCAGATAGAATAGGTCCATCTGCGATTTACTCTCATTCTATCTGCGAAATTGTGGTTTTTTTTTTGTATTTTTTTAGTTTGACTATGAAATGAATTGGTTTGACTACAAAATCATGTTGCTATATAAAAAGTTGTGTAGAAAAATATCATTTTGGTTGTTATATAAATCAGGTTCCATTAACTTGTCATCTCCCACCGGTTACAAGACAAACCAAATATTCAATCATTTTTTGAGCAAATTGTAGAGAAAGATCCTAAACAAATAATCAAAATGATATTTTTCTACAAAACTTTTTATATAGCAACATGATTTCGTAGTCAAACCAATTCATTTCATAGTCAAACTAAAAAAAAAATACAAAAAAAAACCACAATTTCGCAGATAGAATGAGAGTAAATCGCAGATGAACCTATTCCATCTGCGAAATTACCCCTATATATACAGAAAAAAAATTAAAAAAAAATAAATTTAAAATCACCTGCGAATGTACAAGCACCTAAAGCACAGCTGTGCTTTAGGTGCTAGTACATTCGCAGATGAGATGCTGATTTTGCAGATGGGGCATCTCCATCTGCGAAATTATGGGTTAATTTTGTAATTTTGATTTTTTTTTGGCTATTTTTGTAATCTCATTAGTATAAATGACTATTTTTGTCATTTTCTCAATTAAAAATTGTAAATAAATTTTAATATTAGTATTTATATATTGTATTTAATATGTTTCTTTTTAAATACAAATTTTAAATTTCAAATCTAAAATTTAAAATTTAAATAAATTTTTGTTTAAACATTTATTTATATATATATATATATATATATATATATATATATATATATATATATATATATTTTATTTTATTTTATCTAACCCGTATAACATACTAATAATATAAACTAATAATATAGTAAAAAAAAATTGCTGGATTCCTCAATTTCCCGATATTTATTATTTATTTATTTTTTTGGACAAGACAGTGTAAAAGCAGGTGGATGAATGGTATTGGAAAAATCAAAAGGTAAAGTTGTACTTTCATTTTCATCTCTCCACTCCTCCAACTCTGCCTAAACGCTATCTTCCCTCGGTGTCCCTTTCTCTCATTATCATCAAAGCTTTGATTTTTCTTCCTCTTCAGAACTCTCTGATAGTCTTCCTTCTCCCAGAAGCGAAAAGTCTAAATTTTGATCTTTAATTCCAAGGAAGTTCTTAGGGTTCTTGATCACAATATTTGGAATTTTTTTCTATTCCCATGGAGGTAAATTTACAATTAATCCCACACAAAAATCGGTTGGATCCATGTGCTATCCGTGGTTTATAAATTAATCTCTTAATTTACTTTCGTTTATCCACCATGTCATGATTTGGTATTGATAAAATCTTTAAACTTAGCTCTTTCTCTTCAAGGGTTTTCTTGTTTTGATTGTTTTTTCATATGGGTATGTTCTATCTTTATCATATGAATTGTTTATGATTGTTATTATCGATTATAATTGTCAACTGGCGATTAATTAGCCTAGAATTGAAGTTGGTGAAACTTAAAGGGTTTTAAAGATGTGATAAACTCGTATACAATTAAAAATTACTTTGGGGAAACTATGGATATTCGATGCATGTCTTTTAATGTTAAATTAATGGTTTTTTTGTGGTTAATTAGGTCCCAGAAATGGAAGAAGGCGAAAACGCGACTCATCTAACTTCTCCTGCAGCTTTCGTAGAAGGAGGAATACAAGAAGCCTGTGAAGATTCTTGTAGCATTTGCCTCGAAGCTTTTTGTGATAGTGATCCGGGAACAGTAATAATATATATATTCTTTCTATTTATATATCATCGTGTTTTCTTTCTTTAATTATAATTTATAAGTTACAAATACACAATTCATGGTAATTTATATGTTTCCTATATCGTAGGTGACAAGTTGCAAGCATGAATTCCACCTTCAATGCATTCTTGAATGGTATGAGACTACGACTTCTCTTTCTTGAATTATTTTCACTTCGCTATATTTTCTTGAATTTTATATGGGATTTCAAGAATTATAATGTATGCTCATAACTCATGAGCTAAATAAACCTTGTGATACATTCTCTTTAATAGGTGTCAAAGAAGCTCTAATTGTCCAATGTGTTGGCAAGCCATTAGCCTAAAGGATCCATTAAGGTGACCTAATCTTCTTTCAAATCAAGATTCCATATTTTGTGTTCTTATTTTTTATGCAATATGTGTAGTCAAGAATTATTGGAGGCAATAGAACAAGAAAGGCGAATCAGATTCAACCCCACAAGAAATTCAAACTCCACAATATTTCATCACCCAACACTCGGCGACTTTGAACTACAACATGTATGTCATCTTTCTTGATTGTTTTTTGCAATAAAAATCAAAACTTTTTTTTGACACTTTTATTTCCATTTCTTCAGCTGCCAGTTGGTGTGAATGATAGTGAACTTGAGGATCGAATCATTCAACATTTGGCGGCTGCAGCCGCCATGGGCCGGGCCCGCCATGTGGGCCGGAGGGATGGGTCAAGAAACCGGTCAACGGGTCCGGGTCAGGGTCAGGGTCGACCCCAGTTCTTGGTTTTTTCCACTAGTCCCAATACGGGCCCACCTGCCACCATGGCGGGCTCTGGTGGCCCGGTTGAAGAGTCTGAAGAACTTGGTGGGCCCGCTGTTATTGGGCCTGTTAGTGGATCGGGCCTGTTTACGGGTCGTGGAGGTGGAACTTCTGGAATGGGTAATGATTCAATTAGTCAAAGTCAACAAGAAACATCGGTTATTCATAGGTATTTATCGATTTTATTTTACAATAAAGTAATCTAATCAATGCTATAAGATCTTAGATTGCTATTTTTGGTATCTTCTTCTTATTTTAATGTTGTCTATTTATAGAAACTCAAGCAATCTATCTTCTCCACCTAATCAAGATACAGCAGGGCCTTCAGAGTTGCAAACAGCTTCAGAGACATGGAAATCTAAATTCAATGCCATTTCAACAAGGTACAAATCGTTATAAATTATGACTTATATATATTATTAACCCAAATTCTATCTCTGAAATAAGTTTAATTTATGAAAAAAGATATAAAGAATCACTATCAAAAAGTACAAGAGGGTGGAAGGAGAGACTTTTCAACAAGAGTCCACCATCAATGTCAAATATGGGATCAGAAGTAAGAAGAGAAGTCAATGAAGGAATTGCAAACATAATTGAACGCCTTGAAGTCCATGACAATAACAGAGAAGACCATAATGGTGTTGAAAGAATCAACTAGTGTGAGTTATGAGTTATGTTTTATTGTGTCTTTGACTTTTTGTCACATGGTCAAACCGAAATTCTTATGTTCATCTCTCTTATGTTGCAGGTTGTCAAGAACACATATATCCATGATAAAGAGCTAAATCACACCTCTAGAACTTTACTATCTGCTTGTAAATTTGTTGGTACTTTAATCTTTAGATTATCAAAGATTTACTGATTTGACATGTTTGAGATGCTTTGATGTATTCAACTTTTCTTATGAAACTATATTTAACCATTAGTTTTGTCAGGCTGTACTGTTATAACAGTACAGCCTGACAAAACTTTTGTGATCTTTGTGTGTGCTCATACAAGATTGGTTTTATAATTTCTGATATTATAAAACCTATATTATCAATTGGAGACTTTACCTTATCCATGTATCCATGTTATGCCTCGTCTCGAATCTGGAAATAAAGGTAAAACATTTAGCTGTGGCTTAAGGTTTAGGAGTATTTTTACTTTTATTCATACATATGTTGCGATAAAACAGAGACAATTCGGGATAAAGGAAAACAATAAATATAAACAAGTACAAATGCGTAATATTCTCAAGTGTCAACTTGTTTAATTGTTGTTGACGATAACGGACATGAGAGATTGGTGTGACGTGCAATGAGAAAATTCTTGTGCATTGTATATATGCCCCACAATTTTTTGCAACCCAAAAGACATTTGAACCAAGTCAAAAATTTCCCAAACTTAAGTTTTGAGGTAAAACAGATACAACAATATCGTTTGGTACTTTGAACATTCTTTTGAAATTAGAGAGTTCTTTTTTAATTGTAGTTACGGGTCTTCCAACCATCACCTACTAACTACAACTTCACAGGGGTAAAATGGTACAAATGCTCTTTGTGAATACAAATAACTTTTCCTTGGAACTATTCTTTATGAATACAACCAACTATTTTCTAACACCACAACGCTTCATATATACAACTAACTCTTACCTATCAATATATATATATATATATATATATATATATATATATATATATATATATATATATATATATATATATATATATATATATATATATATATATATATATCATTGTTGTAAAAATCCCGTCTAGGTCCCGATTAATCTTCGATTAATCCCTAGGCGCTACTCGACCGATTAGAGGACGCCTAGCGATTAATCTCTGCATACATAATGAGTGAAACATTATAAAACGATGAGATTTTAATATTTTGAAGAAGTTTTATTTCAATGGAAACTATTTGAGGCATGATTAGTGTTGTATTAATCATATTAACCTATTTTGTTATCATATTAGTGGTATTCACGAACATTGATATGATATTACTCATATTTAATTTTTTAAAATTCAACAAATTAGCTATTAATGGTCCCCGATTAATCCCCCGATAAATCTCCGCCTAGCCGATTAATCTCTTGACCCCGGTCCACCGACTAGCTAACGTCGAGCGTTTTTTACAACCTTGATATATATATATATATATATATATATATATATATATATATATATATATATGTGTGTGTGTGTGTGTGTGTGTGTGTGTGTGGGTGTGTGTGTGTGTGAATACCCCATCAATCTTCACACACAATTTAATTAACTCAAAAGCTTAATGTAACACCCTGTTTTGAATCATTTCGTAATTCAGGGCTCTGACTCGAAGATCAGTTATCATAAGGCTTCGGGCCTTGGGGGAAAGAGATATTTAGACCCTCTTTGAATGTGGGTAATGTAGATTAGGTGATCCGAGAGTTTAAGTAGTGATTTGGAGCCCGAGGGTATAACCGTAAAGTGATAGTTCGGGCCTTTTATGAATTTTGGATTTACGTTCGGTAAGTTTTAAGGCAAAGGAGAGTTGAAAAGGTTGTAGAGCTTCTCAACACCTTTACATGGATATAAAGATTGTCGAAATCAAAGTTGAAACGAAGAAGTTATGACCGTTTGAAGTTAGGGTGGTTTTGGGTTGAGCAGCGTACGTTGAGCGTACTCAACGTGTATGATGGGCGTACTAGGGCATCCTTAGTACGCTAGGCGTAAATTGAGTACATTCGGCGTACGTGACCAGTGCCCAAACCCTATTTTCATGGTTTGAGCCCTATTTAAGCTTCTTAACTCCCTCAAACTCATTCCATTCTCAGCCTCCACCTCTCCAACACCCTCTCTTAAAACCCTGACCCTAGATTGAGCCTTGTAATAAAAAAGACGGTGTTTTTAAGTGCTCTGGAGTGTTCTTAGTGCACCTTGGAGAAGAAGGAAACTCATTGAAGAAATGTTGGTTGTATTGGAGCTTGTAGATCCAGATTTTGTTTGTCTTGATCTTTCTTCTAGAGGTATAAAGTTTGAATCTTGATGATAAAATTGTTAGATCTAGCAAGTTTTGGGTGTTATGAGCTTTTAGTCACTTTAGGTACATAAATTTTAGATCATGATATTTATGAACTTGTTATGGATACAATTGGAAACTTTATCCATTTAAAACATCATTTTGATTCAGATTTGAAGGTCGGAGACTTGGACTTAATGGATTAAGTTGAAAAAGATGCACTTTTGGGTCCCTTTGAGACTTAAAGACTAGATATTGTTTTTTGGGACCATTCTAATAGACAAAGTTGGAAACCTTATCAATTATGGAGCTATTATGAATCATTAAAATGTGATATTGGCCCTTCTATCCATTCCTACAAGAGTTGTGATGTCTTATTGGGTTAAGAACTTAGAGTTATGGACATTAAGCACTTTATAGCCATGCAAAGTCATAAAGTTGGAAATTTTATGACTTAGGTCATCATTTCAGGCTTGGATTTAAGTTTTGGAGGTAAGGGGTTAATGGAATAAGCTCTTAGTGGAGTTTTTGGGACTGGGCTGCATACGTTGGGCGTACCTGGTGGTACGTTGCGCGTACGCGGTCAGCGCTCTGCTTTTGGTCAACATCAGAATACGTAGGGCATACTCTGTTGGGAAGAAATATTAACTTTTGGACCTTGACTGTTGACCATGACTTTGACCGGGGTTGACCAAGTTTGACCTAAGGGCATTTTGGGTAATATGATTTATAGTTTGAGATTTGGGTTCTTGTTAATTGTATAGGTGACCGATAGAGATAGCCTTTAGAGCAGTGATCGGTGCAACTATTCTTTCAGACTGTGAGGTGAGTCTCTTCACTATACTCGGGGGTCGAAAGCACCAATGTCGGCCCACTGGATTACGTTTGTAGGATGATGGTTGTCTTTGTGACACTTGTTGATATGCTTGTATGTGCTTGTTGTCTTTGTGACTCATGCTTATATGCTCGTATGATTTATGTATTGATTTATATGGGCTCGGAGTCATTTCAGACTCGGGGTTGATACGGACCCGGCACAGCTACAAGTTGATATATAGAGTCATTATGGACTCCGGGTTGATATGGACCCGACACAGCCACGTGCTGCTATATTTGTATATATATGTGGTATGCGGTATTTTGGGGAACTCACTAAGATTTGTGCTTACGATTTCATATTTATGGTGTTGGGTACTTTCAGTTCAAAAGGGAAGGGCCCGACGTGACAACACAACATCCCCTAGAGTTTTCCCCATTGGCAATTAATGATATTACTCTGCTGTTTAAATAATATATTCACTTTGATCGGTTTTGGAACAACTCGTCATATGATTATTTGTTTTAAAAATGAAAATTTTAGTTTGGATTTTTAGGACGTTACAAGTTGGTATCAGAACCTTGGTTTGAGGGATTCAGGCACACTCTCAGATATGTTTGAACTCAAACTGAGGAATTGGTAACCTTTTGAATGAAAATAAGTTTCTAAAAAGATTTTTTTAAAGAAAATAAGTTTTTGAAAAGATTTTTATAAAGAAAAAGGGGGTGTGATGCATGCAATCAGCCGAGCTCAAGTAAGTGATTCCCATATACCCATACATGTTGATATGATAAATGATATGAATGCTTTAATGTTAGGATGAGGCTAAGGATACTTTCAGGAATTGCATGATAGATTGGTCTAATATGTGATGCCTTGTAGCCTAGGAGAATTAGATGCTATTCTAGATTTGGAATTTGTATTGGTAGAATTTATGGCTAAGTGTATGCTTTAAAAATTGTATACAATTAGGATCATATAGCCCTAGAATGATTAATTTGACCTTATTTCCTGTTCCGTGTTTGGTTGTGGTCTTAGGGTAGAGTCTTTTATTTGACAGTCTATTTGATCCTTTATTGTGGATAATTTGCATGCATAAGGCAAGCGGAAGTGAGATTGGAAGTTCCTAGCATAGTTAGTAGTAAGTGAGCTTGGGGATGTCCTTTTTTGTTCTGTGGCTTGGAGTGTTACTACATGAATGTTGCTTGCTTTGTGCTTTGTGGAACTCTTAGTGATGTGAGTTAAATATTAAGTGAATATGTCAAGTCACATGTAACGCCCGTAGATCAGGGCTAGTCAATTTAGAGACAATGAGCGTCAAAAATGAATTTTTCATAGAAGATTATTTAGAAGGATTAATCTTAAATAAGTTGTAGTATATGTTACAAGGATTCCATACATATAAAGAATGCCGAAATCCGAGTTATAACGAAGAAGTTATGACCTGTCGAAGTTTCGCGACAGAACCGACATGACACAATGCGACGTAAAATAGTGAATTTATGTAAGAGCAATATTTGGCCTTAGCGATCTAAATGGAAGTCGTAGAATACGTTAAACCGAGAGCGTGCATAAAAAGAACATCCAAATCTGACTTCGTATGAGGAAGTTATGATTTTTCTAAGTTTTAGCTTAGCAGTATGCAACCCGAAGTTCGAATATGAGATCGACGAATTTCTAGCCGAAACAATCTAATCGAGAATCGAAGATCTCGTCGATAGTAGTTCAACGGTAAAAAGACAGACGAAAACGGACGTCAGATGAAGAAGTTATGAGTTTGTAACAGAGTTTTCTTGTCCCGGCCTACTAAAAATAATATATTAATAATATATTAAAAATAGATTCAAAATTAGCCAACGGAGTCTAAACGAGAGTTGTAGAACATAATATCACCTACGCGTGGATATAAAGAACGTCGAAAACGGAGTTCGTATGCGAAAGTTATGAATTTATGAAGTTCGGGGCGTGAACCCCAAAGCTGTGTCAGTGACCACGACGTCGAAATAGTGCTCAAAACATGGCATGTTTTTTGACGCCTCCTAGAGTCTGCCAAACCCAACTTGCGATGAAGCATGCAGTGACGATCAATCCCACGATGTGGAAAATGAAAATTTTGCCCTATAAATAGATTTGAAGGGGCAGTCGGCCAAGGTTGCTAATTCACCCTTCTCCCACTCATATTACCTCAATTTACGTGCAAAGAAGTACCCTCGAAGCCCCGGTATCATCCCGAGACCCGAAGCAAGTCCCAAGCCTGAAGATCCCGAGAAAAAAAGAGTTTCCGAGCCGAAGCTCTGCCCGCGAGAAGTCCGGTGTGTGAAGTGATCCCGGTTTCACCGAAGAATACTACTCTTAGAGCCATAGTGCTTTCCGAGCATCGTCTAAACAAGTGAGTGTGTATTTACTTTCTTCTACCGCATAGATATGAAGTATTTGCTATGAAATACATGTTGTGTGTTTATACGTTGTTTGTTTACTTGAGATGGTTGTTGAATGAATGTTTTATACTGATTTTTAAATGATTTAAACTATATATGTAATTTATATCTACAAATATGTTGGGTAGAACATGGTTAGATGAAATAGTTGGTGTGTGAGGAAAGATTAGTTTGAGGATGAGACAAAATATGATATAGATCATGAAGTGAGGGTGACAGGTGAAAAATGAGTGAAACCTTTACCCAAACGATGCCCCCCCCCCCGGTCATTCAGCAAAGTAGGGATGACAACCACAGACTATTCTAGACAGTCCAGTGGAACACTAGCAAGCTCACAACTTGTAGGTGTTGTGGACTTGATGTTCACTGGTGTACTCTAAAAACCCTGACAGCTATAGATTTGGTACCTCATAATAAAACGATGGTAGCTATGGATTTAGTACAGTGTAGATGAACCTTGGTGACTATGGAGTTAGCGTCTGTTAAGTGAACCTTGGTGACTATGGAGTTAGTGCCTGATAGCTATGGATTTAGTACCTGATAGATAAACTTTGGCAGCAATGGACTTCGTGCCAATTCCTTAGGTCAATCCTTAGGAACGAATGAATAAAGGATAGTTGATTCTTAGGGTAAAACCTTAAGAAATAAAGAAGATAATGGGGATGAGTAATTAGGTTGATTGTTTGATGATTAAATATAATAATTATATTATTGTGGGTTGAAAATCCTATATGCTCACCAGGCTCCCAAGCCTGACCCACTCAGTTTTCATTGCATTACAGGTAATGACACAAGAGTATAAGTTGGTGGACTTGACGAGAGATTTTGGATTATAGATCAGTAGTTATAAATAACTGTTGTAAGGTCTATTTTATATTGTTTATGCTTTTGGTCTGTATCGGAACATGACATCCCGAGATTTTGTTATTTAATGAAAATACATTACTTTAAAGAAATGCTTTGATAAATTCTTATCACATTTTATTTTGGGAACAAATTCTGCAACTATTTTCTTTAAATGGTTACTCTGATTTTAAAACAAAGCATAAACAAAACGGTCTTTTCTAGCCGTGAAAATGGGGATGTCACATCACATGTAACGTCCAGTTCCTGGTATGTATTTAGTTCAAAATTTTATACACTTATGTATAAAAATTCTACGAGTTGGAGGCCCCAAAGTCGTCGAGTATGAATGGCATTGGACGCGGGTTGTGAAGTCTACTTGACGAGTAGGACTGACATAATGAAACCCTAAAAATAACATCATCAACATGAAAAATGAATATATATATATATATATATATATATATATATATATATATATATATATATATATATATATATATATATATATATTGCAACATAAAGAGCTTCCATGACTATAATGAATAGGAAATGTGAAAGAGAGTCACTACGATGTAAACCCTTCTTTAATTGAAATTCTTGAGTAAGGCTCCGATCTAGTAAAACATAAGCCCTAGACGAGGAAAAACAAATATATAATCTACTTCACATAATCCCAATTCAACGGGTCATAAGACTTTCAAAGTCTATATACAACAGTAACATCTTTTTTTTTATGCTAAACCAATCGCTCATTCACAATACAAGGCCCAGAAAGAATCAGACACCCCTTTACAAAAGCTTACTGCTCCTGACTAATGACATTGTCCATTACTGTAGCTAAGGTTGTTAATCGGGTTTCGGGTTGAACGGGTCGGGTTAGTCGGGTTTTTCTAGAAAAAATATTCACCGAAAACCCGACCCTAGTAAGGTACGAGTTAGTCGGGTTCGGGTTAATCGGGTTTCGGGTTAGTAGGGTCAGGTTAATCGGGTTAGTCGGGTTGAGGTTGAAATGTAAGATGAATTTATGTTGTGCCATTTTAATACATAATCCACATGTATAGGGACTTAAAATGTAAAGTTGGTATATGATATGTATTTTTGGAGTTTCTTTTACCATATTAGTAATGTAAACAGTGAATAAAATTGGTAAAACTGTTACAATACAACCGTACTGCATTAAGAGGAGAGGAAAGTTATATCATTTTATACATCTCTATACATAGTAATTGTACTCTATGGTTTGTTTAAATAAGAAATATGTATTAATTGTAAAATCCCATGGGATCTTGAATTCATGTCATTCAACGCAGTAAAAAAAGTTTTGGTAATAAATTCTTAATCGGGTTATTCGGGTTGACCCGAAAATTGTTTGGGGTTGATTTTTTCAAAACAATTTTCGGGTTTCGGGTTAACTCGAATAACCCGGTTAAGAGTTCTGGCCCTTTTAAACCCTACCCTAATTACCTTATTCGGGTTCAGGTTGGTTCGGGTTAATCCGGTTCGGATTTTTTTGACACCTCTAACTGTAGCAAGTCTACTGGCCAACAACTTAACAATGATCTTATATTAGACCCAAATCAAGATAGTAAGCCTAAACTTTATAACCACCATCAGACTTGAAACCTTTGGAATAAGTTTCAGAAAAGAAGCATAGGACCTTGTAGGAATAACAATTTGACTGTGAAATTCGTTGACAAAACTCATATAATACTGAAGAAATGAAGGTGATACTCTATATCTCGTCATGATACTAATCTTCCCACCGAAGAAGAAGTAATCCATGTATGATTATGGAATTACATAACTCAAAAATCCACCACCAACTTCGATCGGATATTGTTGATGATATTGAACATGCATACATAGCTTTTATGGATACCTATTTTTTTAATCATCGTATTTAGGTTTTAAATTTTCATTTTTAGTAGTGTGCTTTTTTTAATAAAATGTTATTTTTAGTTATATTGTTGTAATTTAATTTTAAGTTATTAAATGCTTTAATACTTTTTTTAAAAGAAATTTGTGTGGGTTGGAAAATATGGACTCTTTGTGTTGAGGGTTGAGAAATATAGAAATGAGAAGAGAAAGAAATGTTGATGTAACATATTGCTCACAAAATGGTTGATAGGGTTGGAAAAATCCATTATTTCCACCATTAAAACACAACCTTCATTTTCTTTCTTTTGGATCGTCAAAATACAATATCTTTTCGTTTCACTCCCTTTTTCTCTTCATATTTTCTTTTACTTTCTTTTCTTTTATTTCTTAAAACTTTTGAAAATTAGGTGTGATGCTTCGATAGGTCATTAGTTGTTCATGATTTTGGACCTACCAACATGAGCAATCATACATATTCAAACTATATGATGAGTTGTTTTCTTAGGCTGGGAGAGTCGTGTTGCTCTTGCCGAGTTCCACCTCAAACATAGCAAGGAAAAAAGAGGGAAAGAAGTGAGGAAGAAGAATAGAGGGCCTGTTCTGCTGAGTGGGGGAGAAGAAATAAGGAAGAAGAGAGAGAGAGAGAGAGAGAGAGAGAGAGAGAGAGAGAAGAAGAAGAAGAAGAAGAAGAAGAAAAAGAAGAAGAAGAAGAAGAAGAAGAAGAAGAAGAAGAGAGCTTGGTGTCCCACTGTCGAGTTGCCCTTCCAAGCTCGACATGCCGAGTTCATGTCACGGTGTTTGCCGAGTACAAGTTGGATGTGTCGAGCTCTTACCGAGCCCACTTTGTTTTAACGTTATTTGGCATTTTTAGATGCCACTTTATGCATTTTTATATTAGTTTTTATTTGTGTTTTTTTTCATAATTTTTGCATTTTTGTCTGCATTTGTTAGATAACGGACAACTCATGTATGCCATTAGAATTCTCATACTCCTCACGTTTTGGTGTCTATTTCAGGTAATTTAAAGTGGAGCGGTAGTTTAAAAGTCTTTGGATATAACTAGAGCATAACCAGAGCATATATATATATATATATATATATATATATATATATATATATATATATATATATATATATATATGGAGCGTATCTAGGGCTGAAATGCTGAAAAGACCAAGCATGGGTTATGCCTGACTAAGCATGGGTCGTGCTCCACCTCTAAAGAATTTCTAAAGCATTTTTGAACTCTGAGATCTACGAAGCCCAAGCATGGGCTGTGTGTCCCCATCAAATTCCATTTTTTTTGAATTTCGAAGATTGTGAGTACCAAACACACCTTGAACACCAAAGCACGGCCCGTGCTTCGAAAAAATGCCCAAAATAGCAACATACTTCATTAAACACAAAAGTGACAACTTTCACTGAAAGCACGACTCTCCCATTATGTGTTTTCCAAGAATATTCATTTGATGTTGTTGTCTTGCATATAATCCCCTATTTTTATTCCAATTTCAGAAGAGACACTCAGAAACCCTTTCCATACGATTGTGTTTGCGATTTCTGCACTTTTCTATCGATTTCTGAAGATTTGAAGACTGTGGATCAATTATCTCAATTACTTTAATAAATTTTAATTGTTTAGTCTTTCTTTTTATTAGCTTTAGATAGTTTTTAATCATGTCTAGCTAAAAACCCTAGATTTCAGTTATGCAAAAGACATCAACTTTTATGTTTTTAATCTAGGATTTGGTTTTTAATTTGTGAGTCTATCTAGTGGTTTTAGTTTTGTGCTTTATAAATGTTTGATTTTTAATTCTTTTTAGACTAATTACCTGATTAGGATTAAATCATTCTAGTTAATCAGTTGTTGAAATTCGTAATTGTTTTGATAAATTGGTAATGCGTAACAAGTATCAGATTGGTTCCGTGGTGGGATTTAATTCTAATATAAAGTGAAAATCACATATTATTATGCTTCCGAGCTTGTGAGAAGTATTGAATATTAGTGAGAATTTTACATTGTTCATGATGATGCTTTTTTGATTTCATTAAGAGTTTGTTTAATTAAGTTAGTAAAAAGTTGGGATTAACCGAAAAGCTTGTTTTGGTTAATTAACTAGGTAAAAGAGAAGTTATTAAAGTTTGTTAGTAGTTTTCAATACCAACTTAGATAGAACGCATCTTAAATAACTAGATCATGCTTCCATATCCTAGATCTGAATTGATTGCATAATTATGAGAGTCGCACTAGAGCTGAAATACTTTTTTATTATTGAATTTTCGTAAAGTTATTTCACTACAAGTTTTAGGTTTAATTAATAAACAAAACCCCAATCTTTACATTTTATGTTTCTGAGTAGTATGTGTCATAGACAAATATGCATTGACTTTTAGGTTGTATCATTTAGATTCGACCATGCTTCCATATGCTACTTATTAGGGCAACCAAACAGTGATTTTTATTTCTTTAGACGTTAACGACAATGTTTTAACAAGCACCATTGCATTAAGTGTTTATTTGATCTTGGTAACAGTTTATTTTGGGAAATTCTATATGTACCTTCTAAATTGTTTTGTGTATATACCTTGTGAGTGAAATAATATGTATACAACTGTGATTTGATAATTTATGAGTGAAGACACGTATAATACCCCATTTTATTTTTCTTAGAGAGGTGGGTATGAGCAACGACGTTATTGGGTGTTATTGCATGTTATAACACGTGAACACCGCCCCCCTTCCCCGTTATTAGATGTTATGAGACTACGCGTTACTCCCCGTTACCACCATAACACGTTATAACATGTTTTTTTTTTTTTTTTTTGTCGTTTTCCTAATAACGTGGACCTACCAGTCTTATATACAGTTCTATTCCACGTTAATTAGCATTAATTAGGACCCACTTAATAAAAAAGACTCGCAATTATCTTTAAATATAACTCAAAAGTCACAATCAATAGATGATAAATGCATAGTTGACTTTTGACTAGGAATTGGACGGATGATACGTCCGATGGTGACATATATAGATTCATTCGCCTTACAAAATCAAAACTTGCAACAACCTAAACAAATTGAGGAAACACACAAAACCACAAAGTGCCAAATTAAAATTTTTAATTGTTTATGTTTTCGTTCCAAAATAATAATATATTTCGATACATCGATACATCTAAAAGATCCAAAAAATAATTTTTTTAAATAATAATATGCTTTTAAAAATAAATATTTTTTTTATCAAAATATTACTAATTATTAGTTAAATTACCATGAAATTAAATACATCTATTATAAAAAAAAATGCTACAAAAAAATAATAATGTCATTTCATTTAATAAAGTTAATGATAATTAATATCTTTTTAATATATGTATTTTTTTTTATCTATGAACAATAATTTTGAAACGGAAAAAATATTAAAAAATCAAATCTACAACACTATCATAATCATAAAATAGTAATAAAACACCAATAAAATCAACTTTCAAATCATTAAACGAGTTATTATACTATTAACAACAAATTAAATTTTCTTGCCATCCAATATATTATGGATAATATCGGGCAACAAGATTTTAAAGCCTTCAATAAAAACTTGAATTAAAGAAAAGATTTTAGTTGGTAGTTCGAACTTATATCTTTTATTTTAAAACCTAAATTTTGCAGCTTTTAATTTACAATTGGAAACTATTTTTGCCAAATAGATCTATCAGTCGAAGAAGGTTTTACCTTGAATATCTCCATATGCATGTTATAATCCAACTACATTGCTTTATTCATTACTATATAACACTTGCTTAAAAATTACTTCAATTTGTATCTTAATATATACTTTTTAAATCGTCTCAAAGTCTCTTAGTACTTCAATACATCATACATGTGAATTGTATTCACACTTTATATATACCCTACATCCTTGGGTCTAACACATAATTTAGTAAAAATATTTGTTTTTGAACAAATATATAAATTATAATCAAAGGGTTCTTTAGTAGTTTGTTGCTTTGAATCTGATTTAGTCAATATATCAAAGAAATCAATCAAAAACTTAACGTGATATTAAAAAAAAAAAAAAAGTGAATTTAACAAAATCAGATTTAAACTTTTATAAAACCGAGTAAAAAACATGTAAAATAGTTATAAATAACATAAAAATCACAAATAATTAAGAAAAAATATTGTGGGTGGCAGTAGCTGTTTCGCAACCGCTATAACATGTTATTTGTTCACGGGCTTTTGTCTCCTCCACTCCTTTTCCAAACGAAACGACAACACATCCTGCCGTTTCATTCTCTCTCTTCCCCCACCTGCCTTCTTCACTCCGCCATAACCAAAACCTAGAGAGAGAAACAACTCCATTAACAGTTGTTGATATTTTCACTAGAGAGAGAAATCAGAAAACAGAGTAAACCCACATTTTCCCCGTCTCAATATTGTCTTCAATCTTGATATTTTCACAGATTAGCACCATGGATTTTCAGATCTATGGTGCATTGGGGATCTTATTTTTCATATTTTATCTCATACCACCTGCATCCATCAATGCAACTGAGATACCTCAACAACACACCAAATCTAGCTCTACCCAGATCAATTCAAACTCGGTTCTAGTCGCGCTTCTGGATTCGCACTACACTGAGCTATCCGAGCTCGTTGAGAAAGCCCTTCTTCTACAGACCCTTGAGGAGGCAGTTTCTCGTCATAACATCACCATTTTTGCTCCGAGCAATGAAGCTTTGGAGAGACATTTAGATCCTGAGTTCAAACGGTTCTTACTTGAACCTGGGAATCTCAAATCTCTACAGAATCTGTTGTTATTTCATATCATTCCGTCTCGGGTCGGGTCGAAGGAGTGGCCGGAAGAGGATTTAGCATCAGTAGCGTATGAAACACTGTGTGTTGAGGAAGCTGAGAATCATCTGCCGTTAACCCGAGAAAACTCCGGTGAGAAAATAGTGGTCGGTTTAGCTAAAGTAATCCGTCCCGATGATGTAATCAGACCAGATGGGGTGATTCACGGGATTGAGAGATTGTTGGTGCCCCGATTAGTACAAGAAGAGTTTAACCGGAGGAGAAGCTTGAGTTCAATTTCAGCTGTTTTACCCGAAGGAGCTCCGGTGGTGGATCCGAGAACCAACCGGTTGAAGAAACCAGCCACTCCAGCTCCCGCCGGTGCTCCACCAGCACTACCGGTATACGATGCGATGGCTCCGGGGCCTTCTCTAGCTCCGGCACCAGCACCAGGTCCAGGCGGACCCCGCCACCACTTCGACGGCGAGAACCAGGTTAAAGACTTCATCCAAACACTCCTCCATTACGGCGGCTACAACGAATTAGCAGACATATTGGTCAATTTAACGTCATTAGCGACGGAGATGGGTAAGCTGGTGTCCGAAGGTTACGTTTTAACAGTCTTAGCTCCCAACGATGAAGCCATGGCTAAATTGACAACAGACCAGTTAAGCGACCCCGGAGCACCGGAGCAGATAATTTACTACCATTTGATCCCGGAGTATCAAACGGAGGAGAGTATGTACAACTCCGTACGGCGGTTGGGTAAGGTTCAGTATGATACATTGCGGCTGCCGCATAAGGTGGTGGCGGAGGAGGGTGATGGATCGGTGAAATTCGGGCAAGGGGAGGAGACAGCTTACTTGTTTGACCCGGATATCTACACCGACGGAAGAATATCTGTGCAGGGTATTGATGGGGTTTTGTTTCCGTTCGAGCAGACGGTGGAAAAACCGGCCAGCAAGGTTGCTCCGGCGCCGCCGACGAAGAAGATCGCGGCTGAGCAAAAAAGAGGTGTGTTTACTGTTTACTGTTTATTCCTTCTAAATTCTAATCCCCATTAATTAATGCTTTTTTTTGCCAAATTCATGTTAGAATTGATGATCAGAGTCGATAATAACAGCTTGAAAGAAACTATCAAACAGATTAACATTTTGGAAATTACCTTCATTTGTTCTTATTGAAAACAGCCTGTGTATGATCTGTTCATCATGTTGTACCATGTGTACTGATACTTGCACTTCAAGACTCTTCCTTTGTACCTTGTGCATTAAAAGTTGTACATTATAATGCATCACAACACATGTTATGCTATATAAAAAGTTTGTGGAATACCTGTCTTTTTTAGTAGACCATAGAAATGATGGAATTTTTTGTAATGATGCTAACAATTTATTTCATTTGATTTTTTTTTTTTTTTAAAATTCAGGGAAATTATTGGAAGTGTCATGTAGGATTGCTGGAGCATTTGGACAAGATTTCCAATTTAAAAGCTGTAATCTTGATCTATAAAATTGAAATATAATTTCCAAGAAAATGCATAAAAAGGGGTTAAAATTGAACAACCACAGAGCTGGATTCAAGGAAACAATATAGCAGATGGATGCTGCATTTTGCATTCAAGGAAGTTTCTCACACAAAAAGAAAGTTTGGCTTTTTTTTTTTTTTTTTAATTATAATTTTAATCTTGATTTTTGGGGTATTGTTTGTTTGTATGGATGGAATGGTGTAATTACTACTATTAGTAGAAGTGATTCTTTGGGAACACAAATACATAAATCATTTTGTACAAGTGATGTGTAGTTGGTTTGTTTATGATGTATCAACTACTATAGATTAAAGTTTTGATTTAATGAAGTCACAAGCATAGGTTTGTTTATATTTGAGTGTACTTTTTTTTTCCACTAAAATCATGTTGTGATGTATTGCAATCGTGAAAATCAATTGGACTTTAATCCGCATCCTTAGTCTTATGGAGAAATATAAAAAGAGAAATATGAATCTACCTATGATATTTATTCGTACACCTTGCTCTTAAAGTTGTACATTGTTGATGCATATAAGAAAATGTGATACAAAGTTTGTGGAATAAATGGGCAAGATTCCTAAGATACAAGCTTATAAGCTAAATATATTTTCCAAGAAAGTTCATAAAAAGAAAGAAAATAGAAGCAACTACAAGCTGGAGACGAAGAGGTGACAGACTGTTTATATTCATTTCATACCTTTTAAGTGTTACATTATTACGATGATCATCAAGTATTGAATTAATTGACGATATTTATTGGATTGACAGGTAGGGATGATAGAGTAGAGATATCATATAAAAGGTTTATTGGAAGTGATGGATGATGCAAATTGCATTCAAGGA
Source organism: Lactuca sativa (assembly GCF_002870075.4). NCBI lineage: Eukaryota > Viridiplantae > Streptophyta > Magnoliopsida > Asterales > Asteraceae > Lactuca > Lactuca sativa. The sequence goes on from NC_056628.2 coordinate 48,145,105, forward strand.
AGCTTCTCATTCAAGAAGAAAGTTTGATATTTTTATTTTTATTTTTTTAAACTTGCTTTTTGAGGTGTCGGTGTTGTGAGCCGAATGGTGTGTAATTACTAATGTGAATATGTTAAATATGTTTTTTTCAATAAATCTTATATCATATAAATTATAGTTGGTATACAAATTTAATTATCAATACTATATTAAGTATATCGTCAACAATAAAAATAGGAGGAATTTTCTGCATGGTCTCACGAGTCACGAGTAACAGTCGTTGGACAACTGAGGTCAACGAGATTAAAGAGGAAGTATTTAAATTCTACGAGAAAAAATTCACTGAAGACCATGTATCTAGACCTAAACTCATCAACCCGTGGTTCAATACAATCTCAATGATGGACGCCATCAAAATCTAATCTCAATTCAGTGTGGAGGAGGTTAAAGTTGCGATTTGGCAATGTGGAAGCGAGAAAGCCCCAGGTCCCAATGGTTATACCTTTAAGTTTCTTAAAAAAATTTGGGACATCATCAAATACGACGTGGTGAATTTTGTTAGGTATTTTGAAGAGTTTGGATCATTACCTCGTGGGTGTAACCCTTCTTTCATTACGCTTGCTCCTAAAATCAAGGACTCATTGTCATTGAACGACATCCGTCCAATAAGCCTAATTGGATGTTTAAGTAAGATCATAAGCGAGTTACTTTCCACTCTTATGAAGATCGTCATTGGTAGGATAATTGATGATGTTCAGTCGGCATATGTAGAAGGGCGGTGTATACTTGATGGCCCCCTTATGATTAATGAGAATTGGGCAAGCTTGTTGGATGTGAAGTTGGAGTTCTCCCTTTCGACTACCTTGGGGTTCCGGTGGGAGCCAATATGAATCTTATAAGAATTTGGAAGCTCATAATTAAGAAATTTCATTCCAAACTTTCTCTCTGGAAGGCCAAAACCCTCTCGTTTGGTGGTAGATTAACGTTAATAAAGTCAGTTCTTAGTAATCTGCCCACCTACTACTTATCCTTATTTAAGGCCCCGAAATGTGCATTAGACGAGATGGAGAAAATTAGAAGAACTTTTATATGGGGTAGATGTGATGATAGGAAGAAAATACATTGGGTGGCTTGGGATAGAGTCCTAGCAGATAAAAGTGATGGTGGATTGGGTGTGGGATCTATACCGTCCTTAAACTTTGGGCTACTCGTGAAATGGTGGTGGCGGTTAAAAAACGAGAAGAGCTCTCTTTGGGCTTGGGTAATCCACGGGATTCACAACTTGTCGAATAAGCCCTTCGATTACTTATCTCGACAAAATGGCAGTGGGGTATGGATTAACATTGGATGTATTAAAGAGGAACTGTTGAAGTACATATTGGGAGTTCACGATGTGTTCAAACAGGTGGTAAAGGGCGGAAAGGAAACTCTATTCTGGTACGACTCATGGTTAGGTTTTGGGAACTTAAAAGCCAAATACCCTCACCTATTTGAGCTGGAAACCAAAAAAAAAGTGTTATGTTGCTGACAGAATTTCAGAAGCAACCATCTCTTGGAATTGGAAGTCTCACCCCCTGATTTTAGATTAGAGCCAACTGTGCAAGCACTAACCAATGACATCTCTGGTATTCGTTTAACTCTGGGATATGACCATTGTAGATGTAAGTTAACGGGTGACGGTACGTACACTATTAGCTCAGTTAGAAGGGTTATTGACAAATTCCCTATCACTACTACGGGCATAATGACAATACAGTGGTATAAGGTGGTCCCAATCAAGGTGTTATGTTTCATTTGGAGAGTTGCACAAGGTAGAATACCCGCAACAGTTGCTTTGGAGATGAGGGGTATTAAGGTCAATTCATTGTTGTGTAGTGCGTGTATCGGACAATAGGAAAGTGTAGACCATGTTCTCATTAGTGCCCGTTTGCGTCCAGAATTAGGAGCAATATCATGAGCTGGTGTGGTGTAACACTTGATCAAAGTTTAATAAGGAATATTGGAGATCTTCTTCAAGTTATAGCTGCATGGGGATGTTGTCCGAAGAAAAGGAAACGACTAGCTATCTTATGTTATGGAATGTTATGGAATCTATGGTGGTTCCGGTACAAACGACTATTTCAAAAGGAAGGTATCTCATTGATGCAAGGGACTGAATGTATTAAGACTATGGTTTTTTACTGGCTTAAACATAGAAGCAAAAAGGCAATCTGTAATAGGGGTCAAAAACGACTATTCGACAAAAGATTATTAAGAATAAATAATCTCAACCAAGTTTTAGTATATGTTACAAGGTTTCCGTACATATAAAGAGCGTCGAAATCCGAGTTATAAGAAAGAAGTTATGACCCGTCGAAGTTTCGCGACGGAACCGACACGATACCGGGAGGCGTAAATAGTGAATTTACGATAGAGCGAGATTTAGCCTTAGCGATCTAAACGAAAGTCGTAGTATATGTTAAACCGATAGTGTGCATAAAAAGAACATCCAAATCTGACTTCGTATGAGGAAGTTATGATTTTTCTAAGATTTAGCATAGTAGTGCACAACTCAAAATCTGAATTTTAGATCGGTCGATTTTAGCCAAAATAATCTAAACGATAAATGAAGATATCGTTAATAGGAGTTAAACGATAAAAAGACAGTCGAAAACGGAGCTCGTATGCGAAAGATATGGACAAAGCTTAGTCCCTACTCTTCGAGCGTTGCGAATTCGATACAGTTTTGTAAATCTGAGATAGAGTGAGAATTAGCCGACGGGATCTAAATGAAAGTTGTAGTACTCGTAAATACCAACGCGTGGATATAAAGAACGTCGATAATAGAGTTCGTATGCGAAAGTTATGGATGAAGCTTAGTCCCTACTTTTCGAGCGCGGCGAATTCGATACAGTTTTGTAAATCCGAGATAGAATGAGAATTAGCCAACGAGGTCTAAATGAAAGTTGAAGATCTCATTAATAGGAACTCAACGGTAAAAAGACAGACAAAAACGAAGCTCGTATGCAAAAGTTACGGACGAAGCTTGGAGACTACTTTACTATACACTTCCTATAAATAAGATATGAACTCTTCATAATTTCCTCAGACCTTCAAACCTTTCTTTCTCTCTCTCTAACCTCTCTCTAACCTCCCTAAACCCCTCCCAAGTCTAGGGAACCTCCCTATCACGAGAAGAAAGCCCCGGAGCACCCGACGGCTCCGAGAAGAAAAGCTTTCGGCTCGGAAACGTTGCTCCAGCGAAGCCCGGTTTTTAATAAAAACCCGCTGTAAGTGAGTTACACCTATACTATATTTAATATAGCTTTTATTTAATTATAGTAACATTATTAGGACCTTAAAATAATTATTTGGGCTATTATTATGAGTTATATTGAGTGTTATTTAACGCTTATATAATAGTAATAATAGTTAGACTATTAATTAGTCGCGATTAACGTTAAAACTAAACTCTAGTGGTATTAATAATAGGTTTTGGTCAAGGAAAAAAATTGTTTTGAGATAACGAAGTGCTGTTCAAGTACCGAGTCACCACCTAATCAAGTGAGTGCATAGTTACTTTCATCTTACACATAGATATGAAGTATTTTATATAAATTACGTGCTATGTGTGCATATTACCTGAGTACTTGCTGTCTATGCTGGATGAACGATTATATACACGTTTTAAATGATTTAAACTGTATATGTATTTTATATCTACGAAAATGTTGGGGTAAGACATGGGTAGATGTAATAGATGAAATATGAGTTGGATGATGAGTTGAGAGGTGAAATAGACCGTGAGGTGAGGGTGATAGGTGGACGATGTGAGAAGCCTTTTTCCCAAATGATGACCCTGTCATTCAGCAGAGTATGGATGATAACCACGGACTATTCTAGACAGTCCAGTGGAACACTAGCAAGCTCGCAACCTGTAGGTGTTGTGAACGATGTGTTCACCGGTGCACTCTAAAAACCCATTGATATGTATTGCGAGTGGACTCTCGAAAACGATACTGTCAATAAAACCCTGGCAGATGCGCCTAAAGGACTCTACCGGCAGAAGCGCCTAATAGAGAACCTCATAACCCCGGCAGATGCGCCTAAAGGACTATTCCAGCAGATGCGCCCCATAGAGAATGTCACAATTTTGGCAGTTGCGCCTAAGTGACAGAACTAGCAGTTGTGCCTGACAGATGTGTCATTTACAACGATGGAATTCATACCTATTCCTTAGGATACTTCTTAGGAATGAATGAACAAGAAATAGCTGATTCTTAGGGTAGATCCTTAAGAATAAAGAAGATAATGGGGATAGGTAATTGGGTTAACTGTTTGATGATTAAACATAATAATTATATTATTGTGGGTTGAAAACCCTATGTACTCACCAGGTTTCCCAACCTGACCCACTTGGTTTATTTATATCACAGGTGTCGATATGAAGTAACATTACACTGAGAGATTAAAGAGATGTAGGTCACTAATGTAAATAAATGTAAGTTCCGTTTATGCTTATGTTCCTGTATTGGCAATGACATCCCAAACGTTTTAAAATGAATAAAATACGATTCTTCGAAAATGTTTTGATAATGTATTTAACGTATTTTTCTGGGAACAAATTTCGCAACATTTTTATGAAAAGAAGTACTCTGATTTTTATAAAGCATAAACAAAAATCGATCTTTTCTGACCGTGAAAATGAGGATGTCACATTAGCGTCCCCTTTTATTGGCTTGTAATCGTCTAACTCTTTTGTATGTTGCTTTGGGCCATCTTCTAGTTACTTGCTAGTTGAGGTTTTTCTCCCTTTTTTAATAAATTTGTCGTTTCAAAAAAAAAAAAAAAACTAACTTGTTTGACTAATTTATTTGACCGCCAATAAGTTTGGATATCAAGATTTTGTTAAAGTAAAATTTTAATTTATAAAAGATTTTGTTTAACTAAATTTAACAAAGTATATTTTATTTTTCCTTAGTAATGCCTATGTTGGTTTTGTGAGTGGAGTGGTTTATAATTACTATCTATGAATATGTTACAGTAGCATGTTTTTTCTGTAAAAACAGTATATCATACCAAATTATAATTGGTATTGAAAATTTTATACCATTAACATATCGTGAATACTTAATTACTATAGGCCAAACATCTTCGCTACCATTACCATTTACCACCATTCTAACTTGGACAAACCTTTACATAATATTAATAGCATTAAAACTTGGACAACTAAGATATTCCATATATAAAAATCATACCATCAATATCATTAGTACCATACTTAAGGTGGTGTTTAACTATTTATGAGTAAATAATGCAATGGTTTACGTGACATAAATGCAACACGATAACCCTAAATATACAAAATATATTTTGGACTTAGTGTTAAGAAAAATATGTATCTATGTTATACATATTATCTCCGTACTAACTATTTATAGTTGGTGGATTCTTCATGTGTAGAAATCCACCCTTATTTTTCTCTAGTTTATTTTTATTTCACTAAAATTTCTTTTTCAACTTCTTGATTGATCTCTTGAGTTTCAAGAACAACTTCCACATTTACCTAGCCATCTTAATTTACCTGCACATATTCACCAACTTCTATATTTTCCTCTATAGTCTATATTTACATTCACATCCACATTTTGCGTGAAATTCATATCTTATATTCTGTTAACTAACTTCCACAATCATATCTGAAATGATATTAACATCTACAAAACTCTCATGTATTTCAAAAAGATACTTCTTTTCTAGGTTACAACCCGTAAAAATTACGGATAATAAAAAAACAATATTTATAACTAAAAATAGTAATGAAAAGTCAAAGATTTATAAAAATTTATTGAATTAATAAAATATATGTTTTTTTGGTAAAAAATGATTGTGAATATTAATCATATAACATATTTGCTATAACTCTAATTTGTAGATTATATATATATATATATATATATATATATATATATATATATATATATATATATATATATATATATATATAATTTGTAGATTATAACTAAAAGTGGTAATGAAAAGTCAAAGATTTAAAAAAATTTATTGAATTAATAAAATATATGTTTTGGTTGGTAAAAAATGATTGTGGATATTAATCATATAACATATTTGCTATTCTAACTCTAATTTATATATATATATATATATATATATATATATATATATATATATATATATATATATATATATATATATATATATATATATATATATATATATATATATATAATCGGTTCCATTGATGTTGGGGCAGTTTCGCTATAAAACTGAAACCGATTCATTTGTTTTCATTAGCAAAATATAGAAATCAAAGAATCAGTTTTACAAAACATATATGTATCTGTTAAGTGAAAAAAAACATTGTTATTTTTTATTCTGAAAAAACTTGGGTCGGGTACCTGTTCAATAAAAAATAAGTTAAAAGCAAAAAATATTTCTCTCTTAAGTCAAAATCGTGACTGAATATATCAAGTTTTGTCCCTATTACGTAAAAAAGAAGCAAAATTTTTATCTTTTTTAGTTAAGACACACATAGTACACTTGTAAAATGCAACAAATAATAATATTTTTATCCTAAATTTTTATGTTCTTATTACCTTGCAACCCATTTAAAAAAACTTCAGCAAGTAGCTTTTTAGCATTGTTAGATCTACATGAAAGTAAATGAAATTCAAAATTAACCACGAAAATGTTTTTTTTTTTTTTTTTTTTTTTTTTTTTTTTTTTTTTGGGCTAAACAGTCAAAGTCGGTAGGTAAAAAGGGAACATTTTAAAGAGGAAACCTTTTTAATGGGTCCAATCCATGCTCCTTCACAAGTATATCGCAAAATCCATCTCAAACCCCTTGAAATAAGAAGAAAAAATCCATAAATAAAATTTCCATTATTAAATCGTTGCAACTTCCTTTTCCTTGCTCATTTTCTTAGAACAATGTATCCACAAGTTCCAATTTACAATAACTTAAAGACATGAAGCCGAGTAATCAAAGAAGGAGCATTTGAATCTTGAGCTATTAAGTGAATATCGGTTCATAACACATATTATAATAGTGTTCAATAGAAACCCAAAATCAACATCAAGATAGTCCTCAAGAAACAAAACATGAAATATAGCAGAATTTGATTAAATCCCCAAAATTACAAAATATGAAATACATTGAACATACATAATACCAATGTACAATTCAAGAAACTAACGAATAAAAAACATATATCTCCTTAAAAGATGTATAGGGTTCAAATTCAAAGTAAAAATCCATATATGCACATAATGAAAGTTTTCGAATAGCAAAAAAAACCATAAACCCAAGTTCAACCTCATATAGATTAATTCACTAAAATATATATATATATATATATATATATATATATATATATATATATATATATATATATATATATATATATATATATATATATATATATATATATATTGTTTTAGAGGCAGACGATATTACCGGTGCCTTGTATCGACACTACCACATTCCTCCAACCTAGTATGAGTTAGAGCTCAATTTACCAAATACATAACATTTTCTTTCAGAGTAGCAAGAGATGTGAGAGAGAAAGGTGGTGGGGAAATCGATTCAAATTCGGAGAAGATACGCTTCCCGTTTTATAGTGATTACCTTTAACGATTTGTTGTAGATTTTGTTATTTTATGGGATTGACGGAGGATAAGGGAAATTTTGTTGAAGAGATGTCATGAAGGGATCCTTCAATTTCAGAAATGAGTTATTCACGTTAATGATTTAATGATTTTCCAAATATTAAGTAAAATCATGGAGGGTATAAAGGTAAAATCACTTTTGACTGAAAAATAAATATAGAAGAAGTATGCATAAAAAGGATTCTTTTATTAGATACATAGAGGTAATAAAAATAACAATGGACTTAGTGCAAAGTGACAATCTCCTTTATCACCTATACACGATCAATGATTGTAACGTCCCAAAAATACGAGCCAAAAATTTCATTTTTAAAACATACACTTTGCAAAACATTAGAAATAAAACACCCACTGATCATATCATTTCATAAAAGATGTTGCGTGTCTAGAAACCATTTTATAAAACATAACAATGTCAGAGTATATATCCCCAAGAAGATCTCATAGTGCGGAATACAAGGCGTGTGTGTGATGTGCCGCTACCGCGCCGGCTCCTTCCCCTCCGAAGAAGAGGTACCTGAAACCAAAACTGAAAACTGTAAGCACGAAGCTTAGTGAGTTCCCCCATATTACCACATACCATACAATCACACATCATACATACTGCCAGGCAATTCTGGGGTGCCCTACCTACCCGGTATGACCATTCTGGGGTGTTGACCTACCCGTGTCAAGCCGTTCTGGGGTGCTGAATACCCATGTCAAACCATTCTGGGGTGCTGACTACCCATCGATCCTAACAACCGATCCTCGGGGACTATTTCACCCCCTACTGCTACCATCACATATATCATAACATAACATATTATCAGACATATCCGGGGTGTCCGATCTACCCTTCGGTCCTAACGACCGAACTTGGGGACTATTCCCCTCCTACTACCACTATCACATATAACATATCATGCCAACATATAAACATATCATCACATACTGTTAGGCATGCCTGGTGTGTCTGACCTACCCTTCGGTCCTAACAACCGAACTCTACTACTATCACATAAACATATCATGCCAGCATATAACATATCAGGTAGTAGCAAACCTAGATGATATCACAAAGACAATCATCTAACATACAACTCCTACTGGTGGGCCGGCATTGTGGCCGTAGACGCACCGCTACTGGAAGGTAACTCACCTCAAAGTAGCTGCTGATCTGCGTGGGAACTGACTGTCTTCTGCTGCTGCTGCTGCCCAAGAAGTCCTCCGCCTAAAATCCCCACAAAATACTCGGTCAAATACTGTTAATCGACCTCAGGGTAAAATGACCATTTACCCCTAACCGAGCCAAGAGTCAAAGTCAAAATCAACTTCCAGTTGACCCGACTCGCCGAGTTGGCCTGCCAACTCGCCGAGTCCCTATCCCTTTGTCTGACCATAACCCCATCTCTACTCGTCGAGTTAGGCATTGACTCGACGAGTTTTCCTTCTAACCCAAGGTCCAATAGTCCTTCATCCTACTCGCCGAGTTGTATGAACAACTCGTCGAGTTCATCTTCATCCGAAGAACATGCTATGCTAAGACTCGCCGAGTTGTATGAACAACTCGTCGAGTCTGTTCTTGAGGCAAGAAGATTGCCTTGAACCCGCCGAGTCAGGGCATTGACTCGCCGAGTTCCTTCATGGGTGAGTCTGGCTTCCGACTCACTGAGTCACACCCCATGACTCACTATTCCACTCCGCAAACACAAAAAGGGGAAAACTCGGGGACTCGCGACTCGACTCGCCTAGTCCGATGAACGACTCGCCGAGTCTTTCACATGCAAATACTATATACTCGATTTTGCTTGAATCCAGCTCATGCCATACATAGATCTGAGTTTCTAGGGCTTGATTAACACGTAAAGTTTCCAATTTTACGTGTAAATAAACACCAATGAAGGTTTTAGGGCTCAAAATGCACTAAAAGAGTAGATCTAGGGCTTTCATGCAATATGGCTCCATAAAGGCAGTAGATCCGAGCTCCTGGAGCTCAATTATGCCTAGATCTAAAAGTTAATCAACTTATTACAGATCCTAAATGATACCCAAGCTTGGAAATGTCTCAAGGAGGACTTTAATGGAGCTATAAGGGACTACAAGCATGGAAACAGAAGGAAACTGAGTTATACCTCAAGGGAATCACTTGAATAACACCAAGATGTCTGGCCTCCTTCTTTTCTTCTTGATCTACTCTTCTTTTCTCTCAAAATCTTCAAGAAACACACCAAAACACTTCAATCTCACAAGGAACAAGGGTTGGATGATATAGGGAGCTCTGAGGGTGAAGGGGGCGAGGTTGGGGCGCATAAGGTTGGTTTAAATAGGGTGCAAACCCTTGAAATTTAGGGTTTCATCAGACAGCGGGGACTCGCCGAGTCCAGAATATGGACTCGCCGAGTCGTCAACTTAAACGTGTTCCATATCCCGTCTCTACTCAGCGAGTCGGGCCTACAACTCGCCGAGTCCAAGGCTAAAAATGCAAAACACTTAGATAAATTTCACATACCAGGAACCAGGTGCTACAACGATCAACCTTCAATACGATGTTCTTATGCAATTTTGATTTTTCAATTTGTCTCATAGTTTCCACGTCAAATGCTGTATCAAAACTAGGCCTGTCGAAAAAACCTGAAACCCGTTCTACCCACCCGACCCGTTCTGAATTCGGGTAGAATGGGTTGGGTAGAACGGGTAACGGGTATGAACATTCGGGTAATAGGTTAACCCGATAATAATATAGGTCCGGTTTTAGGTATGAATATTTATTTTCGGTATACCCGAATACCCGAATTCGTTTTTTAAATAATACCAAATATACAATGCAGTCACGTACGCACACTTCAAATAAAACAAAACCCTTCGTTTCCTTCTTATGAACGACGGCTCGACAGTCGACGCAAACTTGCAAAGGGAATACGTCTTGAACCGTCATCACAATTCTCTGTTTCTCACTATCGTACGACATTGCAATTCTCAATTTCTCAGTTTCCCCTTAACCCTCATCGACTCCTCTATCTGATCACGCTTCGGTTTCTTCCTTCTCCATCTGATCACACTGAAAAGTCCCACTCTCCTTGAACGGTTGAAGCTTGATCGATCAAAAGACTTTTCAAGTATGCAATCACAATCAGAGGTTAATAATTCTGCATTTAAGAAATTTTCGGGTATATCCGATAATTACCCGACTCGACCTCAAACCCGAATGCCCGAAACCCAAAAACCCGAATTACAATATAGGTCTGGTATTATTTTCTTAAGGAAATACCCGTTCTATCCGAAACCGGAAAATTTTACCCGTTCGACACCCCTAATTAAAACTACTCAATCACAACGTGTCAAGCCATCACATGTCCCACCAAATACTAACAACAATTTAAACGTAACATTATTTGAACATTAAACCTTAGTGTGTGAAATTAAATACCTCATAGGCTATTATTTGAGACTCTATGATCATATTTACTATTAGAAATAATGCTTTTGGAACGCCAACACATAAATTAATTTGTACAGTGATGAGTAGTTGGCTTGTTTAAGATGCCACCAACTACTTTAGGGTACACATTTAAATAATTAGAAAATTAAAATTCTTTCTAGGAATATTTTACCTATTCTTTATTCAAATACTTTCCAATAGATGATCAACTTAATCATTCATCCACTTCATAAAGCAGAGAACAATCTCATCCTAAACAATACACACGTTTGCATAATTAAGAAATCAAATTGCTACTTTTCTTCTTTCTTTTGCAAATAACAGCTAAAACATCAAATCAAATAACCAAACATATCCATTTATAACAGTAAATTACACCAAAATCATTCGCTGCAAATAATCCTCAAGAACTTCGAAACAAAAGAACAAGAACCCCCTATTACATACACTTATAACTTATCAACAACACAAATTTACCGCTCATTTTAGCCTCCAGCCACGTCGTCCTCCGGCGTAGTATCCTGCGCCACGCTGTCTTCTATCCAACTTTCAACATCACGGCGGTTGACACCCGCCACTTGGCTATCCTGCGCCTCCTGTTCATCTTTCAACTCCTTTCCTTTCAGTTTACCAGATTTCACTTCAGTTTTCGATAACGATTTTGTGTTGGGCTTCTTGGAAGAAGAACCAGGGTTAAACCTAGACGACGACGTCGTTTGACCTAATCTACCGGAAGTCGCCATTTGTTCCGACGACTTGCTCGCTGTAGACAAAGAACTCTTGCTTCTTCCCAATTTTGGTGAAATCGGACGCGTAGTTGGTGTCTGTAAATATAAACATTCAATTAACCCTAAAAGTCTCGGAAAACCCAATTCAGAGAGACGAATTAAAAGGTTAAAAAGGTACCTTTTTGAGTTCAATTTTTGGAGGGGGTTCTTTGTAAAATTCCGGCATTGGTTTAGCTTTAAACGTCAAGCTCTTCCTTAGTTTCTTTAACTCCTTATCTTGGTTTTCCTGAATTTACAAAATCTAATTTAGTTTCTGATTAACTTTTGATTGACAATTGAGTTGAAGAACATGTGAACAAAGTCAACACCTTTGATTTCGCTTGCATTGTGGTTTTTTCTACTTGTTTTGCTTGAACCTTCTCCTCGATCTTTGAAAAAAACTAGACAACAAAGATCGAAATATAATTTAGTTTTGTTACAGACTTAGAATCCATTGATAATGACAAAAAAGTGTGAAAGAAAACGAATTTTGCACATCTTTTCTTCTTTCTGCTCGTTCGTCTAACCGGAAAGAGAAGCCGGAGGTGCTGTTCCGGCGACGCCCACCGGGAGTGGCGGCGTGTCTAACAACAAAAAAAAAAAATCATCATAAATCAAACAATGAAACAATGAATTATGGAATGATAAGTTAGGTTAAGAATTATACGGCGAAGCAGTTGAACTGGCACCATCGTCGTCTTTAACTCGCCGACCAATTTTGATTAATGGTTTCAATCCATGATGATGATCATCTGATCTGTAATTGCGAAAAAGAGAAAAAATCAAAATGTCAACTGAATTCAAGTCTACGAACGTTTTGATTATTGATTCAACTTACAGAGGCTGTTCAGGAGGACAATCTTCAGTTTCTTTTGATTTGTTAGTCTAGAAATCGAAGAAACAAACAGACATCAATAATTCAATACTAAGAACACGAATACTTTCAAAGATACGAAAAGGGTAAACGGAATTCACCTGCGATAACCCACTTGATTTAATTCCGCGGTATGGTTTTCGAGGATATGATCGAGGAGAAACTGATGAAGACGATGAAGGTTCATCCTTTGGAGATCCCACAACTTGTTTAGCAATGGTGGTTTTCGCAGGAAGTGATAAACTTTGAGTGAGACTCGGCTTTGGTTTACTACTACCAAATGCGCTCTTACCAGTGCCATTTTTGGGCGTTTTACTGTTGTACTTCGAAGTAACCTCTTTGGTAACCGAAGTTTGCGTTTTAGGGTCATTAACATTCGTCGAAGATTCATCCGCGATTGCTTTTGATGAATCGAGATCTTCGTCAACTTTGTTCAAGTTTTCGGGATCAGGATCCACCACTTTCGTATCCGCATTCTCAACAACTTCATTAACGTCAAGAACAGTAGTTTCAGGAACCCCATTTCCAGACTCCATCCCTGTTCGGAAAACTTCAATTTCAGTACTAATCGATGAATTCCAACATAATTGAATCAAAAGTAAACAAAACCCCGATCAAATTATCAACAACTTAGACCCTAATCCAAAAAAGTTACTAATCCTTCGTCTGTATATAACAATCGAAGAATATCATGAAACTGAGAAGATAGACAAGTGGATAAACATTAAAACAATCAACCAAGAACAAAACTGAGAATCAAAGTACATAAGACCCAGAAGTTGAAACTGTCAAAAGAATGAATGAATGAATCATCAAACAACTATAAAGTATAAACATAACATTCGTGATGAACTTGAAGGGTATATGTAATTATGTACCTTTGATTTTGGATTAAACGGAAGCCCTGAGAATGATCTGTGGAGACTGAAGAAGAAGAAGAAGAATGAAAGGAGAAGTTGTCTTGAAAATTGAAATTCAAATGTTATTTGCAGTTGAATATAGAGGGAGTACATGGACCCGATCATGGAAGAGTTGGTGGGGGTAAAATTGGAATAATAAGGAACCGCAGGGGTAAAATGGGAATACATGATGATCGTGACGGAGGAGAACGTGGCCGGAAAATGGCGGAAGAAAAAAACAGGTGAATATTGTGATGGTGCCAACGTGGCACAAAGGAACAATGTTATTGGTCGCACGTTTCTGTTTCCTATTCCGACCCTCGTACCCCCAACAACCCCGTAGAATCCAGTTGTCCCATCGTGCACCTTAATGTTTGATTTTATTTCTATGTTATTATTTGATTATTATGTTTTTAGTAAAAAGCTAGGTTTTTTTTATGTTTATATTTTGATTATTTGATTGTCGGAATCAAATAATCATATTTAATAATAACAGCTTTAACACAATTGATTATTTAAGAAACTACTATATTATTACCTCACATTTTAGTCATAAATTAAGGATTTAAAAAAACATATAATATATACTTATTTGAAGAGTACAAATAAACTGTGAATAATATATATGATAAATTCATAAGGATAAAAAATACTATTATAATTGATAGAAAATAATTTTTTTAAATTTAGACAACTTAACATATAAGAATATTTTTGGTTATTTTATATATAACTTTTTTTTATATAATCACAATATATTAGATACTTAAAAATTAATTATCTGATTTTTAGGGATGTTTAGCAAAAAAAACTTATTGCTTATTAGCTTATAGTTTATTAACTTATAAGCTGATAAATAAGTATAGTAATTTATGAAAAAAATTAATTATTAGCGGTTTCCCATCACAATAAACTCTTTTTATCAAAAAAAAAAAATTAACTTATAGCGTTTTGGAACATCTAATAAGGTAATAAACTTCTTAAATAATCTTAGCCAAACACCCTTTTAAAACTTCTAACATATCATAACACCAAATTTAGACGATTTAACATATAATAATTTTTTTTTGTTACAATCGATTTTGCAATTTGAATTGTTTTACATCATGAAAATATTTATAAAATTTCATTTGATTGAGCTTTGCCCCATAATCTTCTTGTTCTAGTTAATTAGAATGATGGGATCTCATAAAGTTTGCAACTTTATGCATCCGTGGGACATTTGGGATAGTTTATGGCTTGGATTTGAAGTTTGGTTGTATTTTGAATTCCTACATGGGATTTAGGTCTTAAACACTCATTTTGATCTAATATAGGTTCAAGACATGCATTGGACATGCATGTCTATAAAGCACCGACTTTTATGTTGGTTTTAGTGTTAGAACACTTCTGGAAAAGATGGACTTCAAACTTAAAGGAAGAAGTTTTTAATGGTTAAGCGCATGCCTTGTGGAACCCAGGGTTTGAGTTTTTGGACCTTTTGGATGGCCCTAATGGGTAAAGTCATAAACTTTACCATTCTAGACCATGTTTTGGACTAGATCTGGTGTAACATCCTGTTTCGGATCGTCTGTGGTTAGGGTTCATGGACTGCAACCCGGGCATGAAGAAGTCTCAGGGTTACGACGAGTTGCTAGAAGCGTAGGGCATCTCGTCACCTTTCTGTGGATATGAGGTTCATTGGAATCAGAGTTATATCAAGGAAGCAACGGAAGTTGAAGTTTTCGCAGGATAAGTCCCTTATTTGAGAAAAGGGGCAGCTGAGTATGTTGGGGGTACGTGTGTGTACGCTTAGCGTATTCATGTGCGTGGTTTTTAAGCGGAGCAACCTAGTACGCTAGGCGTACTAGGAATATAGTGAAAACCCTAATTGTGGATGTGCCCCTATATAAAGGATATGATGGCCTCATTCCTGGCCATCATTCTCAGTCATCAAACCCTCTTAAACCCTAAACCTTCGTTCATAGAGCTGGTGAGTGCATTTGAGAGCTTTTGGGTGATTTTGTATGTTCTTGGAGTGAAGGAGAAGCTTTGGAGAAGGAGTGAAAGTCCAGGCCCTTAGATCTGAGCATATATGTGTTGGGAGCTTCATATAGAGGTATAAAGCTTCAAGTTTCTCACTCTTTTGATTTGTGCATCATAGTGAAGTATTTTAGGGTTTTTATCCCAAGTTGGAGACTTTATGAGTTATTGAGCTCCAGAGACTATGATCAACCCCCTTTGAGTGTATTTTGTGGTGTTGTGTTATAAAAATCAGGACTTGGACGTTGGGATCAAGCCATGCATGAGATATGAGCATTTTGAGCTAAGAGAGTGAGAGTTTTATGTGTTTGTGACCTTATCAGCCATGCAAAGTGTGACATCCCCATTTTCACGGCCAGAAAAGACCGATTTTGTTTATGCTTTATAAAAATCAGAGTACCCTTTTAATAAAAATGTTGCGGAATTTGTTCCCAGAAAATACATGTTAAATACTTTATCAAAGCATTTCCAAAGAAATATATTTTATTCATTTAAAACATTTGGGATGTCATCATCAATACTGAAACATAAGCATAAACAGACCTTACATTTATTTACACTAGTGATCTACATCTCCTTTAAATCTCTCAGTGTAAAGTAGCTTCGTATCGACACATGTAATACAAATAAACTGAGTGGGTCAGGTTGGGTAACCTGGTGAGCACATAGGGTTTTCAACCCACAATAATATAATTATTATATTTAATCATCAAACAATCAACATAATTACCCATCCCCGTTATCTTCTTTAATCTTACGGATCTACCCTAAGAATCATTTATCCTTCATTCCTAAGGATTTACCTAAGGAATAGGTACGAAGTCCATCGCTGCCTGAGGTTTATACAGCAAACACTAAATCCATAGTTGTTAAGGTACTAAGTCCATAGCTACCAATGTTCATCTATATGGTACTAAATCCATAGCTACCAACGTACATATATAAGGCACTAAGTCTATAGCTGCCAGGGTTCTTAAATTACAACTGGTGAACACTTAAATCAAAATACTTAGTAAACACTCCGCTTGAAAATACTTATTGAATACCTAGTTCAAACAATGTGATAATAATGTATATCTTAATCCTTCAAAACCACTATTATTATTATTAACACATATATAACCTATTTCTAAAACAATCTATCCCATCCCGTCGATCCCCACATACTGACCCTATACAATGATCTTACGAGATCTAGCCTAAGGAATCGATATGAACAACAAACTCACGGAGCTACTTCGGAAATTCCGAAGCAGCAAACGAGGATCAATAAAAACATCAAATAAGGGGAATGGAATAAGTTTCACCACGAACCTTCGTTCGTAAAAAGAGCCACAAGACAATTAAGTCAGGGGTAGTTATCTAGATAATTGTGCCTAGCAGTGGTCTGACATTGTGAGGTATTTTACCCCCAGACTCACCCTATCCGGCAATACAACATCAGACATGCCTGGTAGTGGTCTATTACCGACACACTTTATTAGGAAGTCTACAAAATTCCCTCAATTACTTCATGAAAGGAAACGCTCACACATGAAGCTCGTCCGATCACTTCATAAAAGAAACGAAGACTCCAAAGCTCTTCAAAATAAAAAGTATAGGGAAATACTAATAAAGTACTCCCGTACACTCCCGTGACCCGACGCACAATAGTGTCAAAAGAAGAAGTTTGCACATGATACCTATTGGATGAACACATAGTTCAAAATATCTGATGAACACATAGTTCAAAATCACCTAATGAACACATAGTTCAAAAATACATAATCCGTACTCCTGGATCTAAATTTTACCTCTTTACCTAATCCATATTCCCGGATTAGGTATGTCTGATCCATACTCTCGAAAACACCTACATATTACGAGTCTGCTAACGTTCCATTGGACTATCTAGAATAGTCTGTGGTCGTTGTCTATACTCTACTAGATGACTAGATCATCTTAAACAATGGGACTTCTCATCAATTTCTATTTCAACACGTATCAACTATTTTATCTACCCATGTTATACTCAACATATTTGTAGATAAAAGTTCATATACAGTTTTAATCATTCTAGACATGTATAAAATATTCATTCAATATCCATCTTAAATAAACAAACATTATATATATATATATATATATATATATATATATATATATATATATATATATATACATAGCACGTATTTTATAAAATACTTCATATCATGTGTATGCTGAAAGTGACTATACACTCACTTGATAAGACGATGATCGGACAGCACTACGACTCTTAGAGTAATATTCTTCGATGAAATCGGGCTTCTCGCGGGTAGAGTTTTGGCTCGGAAACTCTTTTTCTCGAGATCTTCGGGGCTTCGGGTGTCGGGGATGATATCGGGACTTTGGGGGGCTAAAGTAGGCTTAATGATGAGAAAAGTAGGAGAGAGGTTGAGAAATTAGCAACCAAAACCGGCTGCCTTCGATTTCTATTTATAGGGCTGAATTTCGCTATTCACGTCATGAACCAGGCTTGTTCACGTCGTGAACTTGGTCGTCATCAGGTGCGTAGTCGCGACATCAGTTTGTCAGGCTCTGATGGTGTCAATCACTGAGTTCACGTCGTGAACTCTATGTTTACATCGTGAGTTCTGACACAGGTTGAATTTTGTGCCCCGAACTTTAGAAATTCATATATTTCGCATACGAACTCCGTTTTCAACGTTCTTTATATCCACGCGTAGGTAAAATTATGCTCTACAACTTTCATTTAGACTCCGGCGGCTAATTTTTATTTCATTTTTAATATTATATTTTTAGTAGGCCGGAACAGGAAAAGTCTGTTATAAATTCATAACTTCTTCATCTGACGTCCGTTTTCATCTGTCTTTTTACCGTTGCACTACTATTAACGAGATCTTCGATTCTCGTTTAGATTGTTTCGGCTAAAAATCACTAGATCTGAATATCGAATTTCGAGTTGCATACTGTTAAGCTGAAACTTAGAAAAATCATAACTTCCCCATACAAAGTCAGATTTGGATGTTCCTTTTATGCACGCTCTCGGTTTAACGTATTCTATGACTTTTTCTTAGATCGCTAAGGCCAAATATCGCTCTATCGTAAATTCACTATATACGTTGCGCAGTGTCGTGTCGGTTCTATCGCGAAACTTCGACATGTCATAACTTCTTCGTTATAACTCGGATTTCGGTATTCTTTATATATTTGGAATTCTTGTCAAGACCACTACAACTTCCTTCATAGATATCATTTTATCTAATATTTATTTTCGACGCTTATTTTTATCCTTAATTATAATAATTAAGTTTAAAGCACATAATTTTTTCTTATTTCTTCAAAACGAGTTCCAATGGTTGACCTAGACTATTATATCGTCATTAATGAATAGCCTAGAAATACGGGCGTTACACAAAGGCTTAAAGTCACTGACTTTATGGAGTAAGAGCTATTAGGGAGTCCATATTTGTGATATGAGCCAAGGTCTTAACTGATTAAAACCAAATAAGTGGAATTAGTGAAGCTGGGTCGTACGCTGAGCGTAATCCCAGTACACCCCGCGTACCGACCAAGTTAGGGGTGTCGATCGGGTAAAATTTTCGGGTTTCGGGGAGAACGGGTCGGATTGTAAAACCCAAAAATTTCAAACCAATTTAAACTTTTAAAACATGTCATGTTCATCAAAACATTATAACTTTGTTTTCAAAATATTATTTATCAGAGTATTCCCAGAAAAATAAACATAATATAAGGAGTTGGACGATCATGCCTTCACCTTGTCGCGATCCCCTGATGTACCTGAAACAATAAACTGAAACTGTAAGCCCGCAAGCTTAGTGAGTTACCCCCAAAATACCAACGTCATACAGATATAACTATATCATATCGTATAAACATAATAGCAAACAATACAGCATGCTTAATGAGCCATCAGTCTGAATGGGCCGAATCCCGGTCCTCGGTCTATCTGGACCGCTCTCCGAGCCCTTGGCACGTCTGGACCGCCCTCTTCGGGGCCTTCAGCCTATCCTGACCGCTCGTTGGGCCTTTGGCCTGACTAGATTTGCCTGGCCTGGGCCTGCAGTCTACCCGGTCCGCCCAGGGTGTCTTGGCCTACTGCACACAACAGGACCTGCCTCAACCCTTTCCCCAAACCAACGAACATGTGCACATACATATAAACAAGTAAACATGCAGATCTAACCGATCCATATCATAGCAACTATCCTACAACCAGGATGAAATCTAACATAGCAACCATCCTAAACCAGGATGAAATCTAGCATAGCAACCATCCTAAACCAAGATGTAAATCATAAAGGGCCGGCCTTGGTGCCGTAGACCCTGTTGTTATAGTGAGGATAACTCACCTCACAACTGACGTCTGAAACTAGAAAGCTCAACTCCCGGATCACCAACACGAACTCCACCACCTATAGTTACCATAAAACCCTTTTTCATAAATCTCCAAATTACCAGAATACCGTAAGAAGTCAACTGGTCAACCCTTGCTCCAAGTCAAAGTCCACAATCAAAGTCAACAGTCCATGTTGACTCGACTCGTCGAGTGCAGTTCACCGACTCGTCGAGTCCTTCATGAACTCGAGAAGTTGGGAAATCCTTGATTGGCTCGTCGAGTTCCCCTTTAACTCGCCGAGTTCATATGTGTCCAAGAATTGGGAGAAAGCCTAGCCGAATCGCTGAGTCTTCGAACGAATCGCCGAGTTCAAGGCAATCTTCAATGGACTCGCCGAGTTGTTCATAAACTCGTCGAGTTCATGCAGACCTTTTTCCATGCAGACGCTTTTTAAGCCATGACAAGGTTCCAGATTACAGATCCAAGCTTCTAAGGCACGTTTATCACGTAAAGTTGCAAACTTTACGCACATGCAAGGCTCTAAAGGCCCTAAATGACCCATCTAAGCTTCCAATGGAGCTTTACACCTTGGGAAAGTCTCATCCTTGCATAAGCTGGAAACTTTATGGACTAAGAAGCCCAAGGGAGCTCATATATGAAGTTACAACTTCAGATCTTAGCTTGCACACAAGAATAGCTTCCAATCATACCATGAAAACCCTAGGATTTGTCCAAAGAGGGGATCTAAAATGAAATGAGGTCAGGGTAACAATTTATACCTTCCTGAAGATGCCCAATAAGGTAGATTTCAGATCCCACAAGCTCCTTGCTTTTGATTACTTGCTCTCCAAGCTCCTTTCTCCACAAAATCCTCTTCCAAGCTCAAAAATACACAAATGGAACACACACACACTCGATTAGGGTTTGAGAAGGACAAGAAGCAGTAAAGGGGAGGCTGGGGGAGGCCAATGATCCTTTAAATAGAGTGCAAAACCCCGAGATTTAGGGTTTCATCTGCCAGCTCCTACTCGTCGAGTCCCTTCCTGGACTCGGCGAGTAGGTCATTAAAATACGAGGACCAACCCGTTGCTACTCTACGAGTAGGGAAATCAACCCATCGAGTAGCCCTTGAAATCAAGAAACTCACACATTAAATCAATACATGAGAAACGGGGCGTTACAATTCTCCCCCACTTGAACTATACTTCGTCCTCGAAGTCTGCTGCAGTGAATAACTCCGGGTAATGCTCCCACATTTCAGCCTCCGCCTCCCACATCCACTCGGACCCCCTCCGATGCTCCCACCATACCTTCACCAAAGGTATCTCCTTATTTCTCAGAATCTTCATCTTTTTCTCCAGTATGCCCACAGGCCTCTCTACGTAATTCAGGCGTTCATCAACCTTAATATCATTCAGCGGCACCACCTTCTCTTGATCCATAATGCACTTTCGTAGCTGCAAAACATGGAAAGTGTTGTGTATCCGACTAAGCTCCTCCGGTAAACCCTGGCAATGATCCTGAATGGCCCAATATAACGGGGACCCAATTTTCCCCTCTTCCTGAAGCGGATCACACCCTTCCAGGGCGAGACCTTCAGGAGTACCATGTCACCGACCTGAAACTCTAACTCGGAGCGGCACCGGTCAGCGTAACTCTTTTACCGACTCTGAGCGGTTTGTAGTCGCTGCCTGATCTGTTGAATCTTCTCGGTAGTCTACAAGACCACCTCCGCCCAACCCATCACCCTGTGACCAACCTCACCCCAACAAACCAGGGTACGACACCTATGCCCGTACAACAGCTCGAATGGCGGGGCGAAAAGGCTAGAATGATAGTTGTTGTTGTAGGAGAACTCCGCAAGCGGTAGGTTAGAATCCCAACTCCCACCGAAATCAATGACACACGCCCTCAAGATGTCCTCGAGGGTCTGAATAGTCCGCTCGCTATGGCCGTCTGTCTGCGGGTGGAATGTTGTGCTGAAGTGCAACCGCGTGCCCAGCTCCTCGTGAAACTTTTGCCAGAAGCGCGAGGTAAACCTGACATCCCGATCAGAGATAATGGAAATGGGAACCCCATGGCGAGACACTATCTCGCGAACGTATACTTCGGCCAATTTCTCGGACGATGAGCTCTCCCGTATGGCCATGAAATGGGCAATCTTGGTCAATCGATCCACGATGACCCATATAGCATCAAACCCCTTCGTCGTCCTTGGCAACTTGGTAATAAAATCCATCGTGATCTGTTGCCATTTTCACATGGGTATCTCCAGGAGCTGCAGCTTGCCATGCGGCTTCTGATGCTCGGCCTTGACCATCCTACAGGTCAAGCACCTCTCGACGTACCAAGCGATTTCTCCCTTCATGCACGGCCACCAATAGCTCAAAATTAAATCCCGATACATCTTGGTGGCCCCCGGGTGAATAGAGAAATGAGATTTATGAGCCTCCTCCATAACCATCTGCCTAACCCCACCCGACATTGGAACCCAAACCCGACCGCATCGGGTCAATAGTCCCCAACTATCCTGCACGAACCGGGTATTCTCGCCATTGATCCTCTCCAGCTTCCAATTTTCCAGTCGTATGCCCTCAACCTGGGCATCCCTGATCAAAATCACAAGCGGAGAATCCACCGCTATCCTCATACATACCGCTAGGGTGGAAGACCCAGCTGACTTGTGGCTCAAAGCATCCGCAACTACATTCGCTTTACCCGGATGGGAAAGGATCTCGCAATCGTAGTCCTTGACTACATCCAACCACCTGCGCTGCCTCATGTTCAGGTTTGGCTGATCCATGATATGTCTCAAGCTCTTATGATCCGTGTAAATGGTACAATGGACCCCATAGAGCTAATGTCTCCATATCTTGAGGGAGAACACCACCGCCCCTAGCTCCAAGTCATGCGTAGGGTATCTCGTCTCATGCGGCTTCAGTTGTCGCGATGCGTAGGCTATCACTCATCCTCTCTGCATGAGGAGCACCCCTAAACCTGTGATGGATGCATCACAAAACACCACAAAATCCTCAACTCCCTCTGGGAGTGTCAAGACTGGTGCCTAACACAACCGCTGGCGGAGGGTCTCAAACGCCCTCTGCTGCTCGGGGCCCCACCAGAAATCCACCCCCTTCCTCGTCAGACGAGTGAGGGGTACTGCAATCTTGGAGAAATCCCGTATGAACCTCCGGTAGTACCCTGCCAATCCCAGAAAGCTCCTAATATCTGAGGGAGATTTCGGAATCTCCTACTGCATAACCGCCTCGATTTTGGCTGGATCGACCAAAATCCCCTCTTGGTTAACGAGATGTCCGAGGAACTGGACCTCTCGTAACCAAAACTCACACTTCGAGAACTTGGCGTACAACAGTTCTCGTCTCAGAACTCCCAACAGCTCTCGCAGATGCTCCTCATGCTGCTCTCGGGTCTTGGAATACACCAAGATATCATCTATAAACACTATGACTGAGCGATCAAGAATCGGTCTGCAGACCCGATTCATCAGATCCATGAATACTGCTGGCGCGTTGGTGAGCCCAAACGGCATCACCATGAACTCGTAATGTCCATAATGCGTCCGAAACGCGGTCTTTTCCACATCGTCCTCCCTCACTCTAACCTGGTGATACCCAGGCCTCAAGTCTATCTTGGAAAACAAAGATGCGCCCTGCAACTGATCGAAGAGATCGTCTATCCTCGGGAGTGGGTAACGGTTCTTCACCGTTAACTTATTCATCTCTCGGTAGTCAATGCACATCCGGTGCGAACCGTCCTTCTTCCGGACAAAAAGAATCGGTGCTCCCCATGGAGAACTGCTTGCCCAATAGTTCCTAAAGCTGTGATGACAGTCCTGCATCTTTGGTGGTGCTAATCGGTACGGCGCCTTGGCGATAGGGGCCGCACCTGGCACCAGGTCGATCCTAAACTCGAGCTGCCTCTCCGGAGGTATCTCTGGAAACTCCTCCGGAAACACATCTGAAAACTCCCTGACCACCGATACATCGAAAACCGAAATCTGATCCATGACTCGCGTATCTACCACATACGCTAGATAACCCGCACACCTGTGCTGAATGTAATGTCGAGCCCTGGCAGCTGAACAAAACCCTGATCCCACTCTGGTGCCCTCGCAATGTACCATCAGTATACCCCACTTATGGTTCGAACTACCACTCACTAGCCCTCGCAATCAATCATAACACTGAACCAACTGAGCCAATCCATGCCTACAATCACGCACACCTCCCCCATGGGGATCAGAATCAAATCTATCGGGAAGGACACCCCTTAAATCTCCAAGTCACACCCTCGACAAACTAAAGAAGCAGAAACCCTGTGTTCATTGGCGATAGAGACTCATAACGGACACTCTAGTTCGCCCACTGGCACACCAAACTCCCTACTGAAAGTCTGAAATACAAAACACCGACTCGCCCCCGAGTTAAATAAAACCAAAGCAGGCAAAGAGTCTATTAAGAACGTACCTAACCACAGGTACAACGGATAAGCATAAAACATACGTAATAAATGAGATAAAGGATAGAAACATACTCACAATCACATCTGGTGCTGCCTTATCCTCCTCTACGGTAAGCTGGAAGGCACGCCCCTGGGCCCTCGGGGGCATCGCCCGAACCTGACTCCCGTCAATAATCCTCAATGTAGCCAAAGCTGGAGCCTGTGTCGGTCTGGCAGCAAGTTGTGGACAGTTGGTCTTCACGTGACCAACCTGATAACAGTGGTAGCAGATCCTCTTATCCTGAACTGGGGTCGTCTGACGACAATCCCTCGCAAAATGCCCCTCCTAGCCGCATTTGCGGCATTCGCTACCGGACCTACAAACCCTCGTGTGCCCCTTTCCGCACTTGCTACAAGTGCGGATCTGATGCCCCCCTGTCCAGGCACCATATCGATCCTAAGCTCGATCTGCCTCTCTGGAGGTATCCCTGGCAACTCCTCCAGAAACACATCTGCAAACTCCCTGACCGCCGATACATCAAAAACCGAAATCTGATCCCTGAGCGTACCAAGGGAGGTACGCCCCGCGTAACCTCACTGTGGACTTTTGGGCTATGTCTCATTTTGGGCATTGAGTGTTGGGCCTGGATTTTGGGCTGGTTGCAATAGAGTTTTGGACCAAAGGAATATATATATATATATATATATATATATATATATATATATATATATATATATATGTGTGTGTGTGTGTGTGTGTGTGTGTGTGTATGTGTGTGTGTGTGAGCTTTGGGCCTTGAGCTGGGTTTGCCATTTAGATTTGAGAGTTGGGCCTCGGGAGAGCCCATTTATTATTGGGCCTTGGTGGGCCCAATGGGTTTTAGATTATTATTGGGTTGGATGGTGGTCTACCTTTAGACCTAATGAGTGAGAGTTTGGACTTAGTTTCTAATTGGGTTAATTGTGGGTTTGGATTATAGATAGAGGTCGGTGCGTAGCAGCAGCGTTTATAGGGGTTGTTCATCATCCAAGGTGAGTCTTCTCACTATACTTGCCATGAGTGGTACCTTTGTGTGATTGAGATGTCTTATGTGCTTATATGTGTATTGTGATATTCTGCATTATGTCTTTGTGATTTATGTTGAGTATTATTATTATGAGCTTATTGAGTTAGGACTTGAGGGTCCACCCAAGTTGTGGGACCGGAGGGTCTCCACTGAGACACATTGACCGAAGGGTCGTATCCAGTTAGCATCAAGTAGATAATGTGATGTGTGTAGTATTTTGGGGAACTCACTAAGCTTCGTGCTTACTGTGTTATGTGATATGTGTTTCAGGTTTTCTCAGGATCGCGGGAAAACGCCGACTTGATTGTACACACCAGTGAAAGAGTTATGTTTTGGGGATCCTGGATTATTATTCAAACCATTATGGAGTTGTGATTTGTAAATTAAATAAATGAGGTTTTTGTGAAATATGTTATGAGAATGATGTGATTTTTAAATGAAATTTTTTCTTGAAAATTTAAGGTGTTACTGTTGGATTAATGTCTAAATCCATAACTATAATTGGTATGTACTTGACCCGACTCGGCATGGTCCATTTGGGTTGCATGGCATCGTAACATTTGGATAAACCGTTTGTAAGAAGAGGACATGTGTGACATATTAATATATTATAAGTTCTAATATATTAATATGAAATCATGTTATTTAATTAGTATTGATCAAGAATTAATTTGGACTTAATTTAGTGATCAAAAGAGACTAATTAAATATATGGGGATTGATTGTGTAAATCATTCATTCTTATATATGTGGGCTTATGATCCATGATTCTTTATGTTGGGTTTAACCCATGTGGTGACCCATGGATACTCCATGGAGGTCAAAACCCATGGAGCATAAGGAATGGGGAAAGTTATGGGTTACATGGTGTAACCCTAAGGTGCACACTATATAAGGACCCCCTTAGCTCAAGAAATTGGCACTAGTGATATATATATGAGGACTAGCCGATTTGAGCATGAGTGTCTTCTTCTCATGGTTATTCCAAGTGTTGATGATGCTGTGTGAACCATTTGAGGTGTCACACTTGGGGCTAGGCTCTCGAGCATCATGGAGTCAAGCTACATCAAGAGGTATGTATTCTAACTTGTTATATTACCCAAGTATCAAAAGATTGTATGCTAGATAGGGTAATACCTTGGAATATTCATATTTGCATGTACAATAGAGAAAACATAGATCCAAGGTATTTAGGGTTGCACGTACACTCAGGAGTGTTAGAATGCTCAAAACCCAACAATGGTATCAGAGCTTAGGCTTGTTTTCACTTATACTTGATGCAAACTTGTTTTTCCAAAGCTGAAACTGTCCAGACCGTAAAACTCGACGAGTTTATGCAAAAAAACTCGACGAGTTCATCATTTTGGGCATGAACTCGATGAGTTCCTCAAGGAACTCGACGAGTTTTGGGTGCTGACAGCTTGCTATTTGATGTTTTTGACTGGAATTGGACTAGGAACATTACCCTAAGCTGTTTTTGAACTTGTAAACTTGTTTTTGATGTGGTAATGTTCATACTAATCCAATTTCAAAGATAATGTTCAATAGATTCATGTTTTGTATTAGTTTAAGGATTAGACTAATTACATGAAAAAGTTTGATTTGAATTATCTTGTTCTTATGAGTTGCTTAGATTAATAGAAAAGTTATGTGAAATTTTGTTTTCAATTCAAATTAATCTAAGAGTTAATTCTAAAATGTGTTTTTGTAACTTGTCCTCAAGTTATATGAAAAGTCACATTTAAGATTCATAAAACTCATAAATATTTCCATAGGTTATGAATAAAGAAAAGTCACATTCTTTTAATAGTTTAAGGTTTTCCATAATTTGTCCTCAAGTTATGGAACTTGAAGAGTTTTTGGATTAAAACTCCTTTAAACACATAAGTTATGGAAATTGAATAGTTTTGAATAGTTTCAAAAACTTGCCCTCAAGTTTTGGAATTTGAAAAGTTTTCCCTTATGAATACTTTAATTTCAAGTTAAGCCCTTAGAATTTTAAAAGTTAAAATTCAACCCTTATACTTTATAATATTATAAGTCAATAATATATATATATATATATATATATATATATATATATATATATATATGTATAAGAGCAAGTCGTCTTACAAATTAGTAGGCCTCATTCACGAAGCCGGTCTATAAGGGGGGTATAAGGTTACTGCCTATAAAATGACAGTTTAATGGGTGTCCACTCTCACCCACCGCTTCCTTGACTGGTGGAGGGTCGTTAGCCGAACAGGTAGGACAAGGACTATAATTCTCCCTTCATTAAAAGTATTAATGATAAATATAAAGTAACTAAAATGTTTTTGTAATTCCCAATCTTAGTTACTTTAGGAAAATGTGAATAAGGTGATAATCCATGAAATTACACTTTGCACTTTGCTTAAGTCGGTTAGTGGAGCGTGTGTGGTTAACCGACACGCTAGCTTGATTTAACAAGGTAGGCAAAGGGTAACTTAATAATGTTTATCATAGTATTGGTGGAGTGCGTGTGGTTAACCGGCACATCGATTAAGGGGTAAATATTAAGGGTACCAAGTAATTTGCATGGCTACTTCACACCTTGTTTTGTGATCCTCGGCTTCCCAGTCACAAAACCTGAAGGGCACACTCGAGATTGAAACATGCTATTGAACAGTTCAATGAATCTCAAAAGATCTAGGAGTTTCAAATCCAAGTAAAACCTAATTAAATTATTTTGTTTTCATGGTGGAAATTGGTGAATCATTATTCGCCTACCTTCAAATATTATATAGCTTGGATTTCGGCATCCCTCTTCCAAGTTATAAAATATTGTGTTGGGTCCTAGCCTTAATATTTCATATTGGGTGTTATATTAAGGACTTAAAATCAACTATCTTGAACATCTCCCAAAAGATGTATAGTTCAGACATCTATGATCTTCCCAAAGCTATTGGAACTTCACTTCCTCCACCTCCTCCAAGTATCCTCCCTAACCCACAAGTTCAAGGTCACTCAATCCCTATTTGCAAGAAAGGTCTATGTGTGATCGCATCTTGGAGATGATGGCACATATTGACAAACTGGGAGAGTTGGGTGTCAAAGTCTTAAGAAAGTTGGATGTTCAATCACATTAAGTCACGTAGTGAGTTCCTTTGGGATGACTATGAAACAGACTATGACATGACCTTTAATGATCTTATCTATTTTAGGGGTGTTCATGGGGCGGTTCGGCTCGGATAGCAATAAAATTATGAACCGTGACCACGGGGCGGGTACCTCATGTGCACTAACCGTAACCGAACCGAACCGAACCGTATAAAATAGGGTAACCACGGTTCGGTTCACGGGTACCCGTTAAATATAAAATTTCGAATCAGTAAATGACAATGTTATAATTAGTTGTTCCATGTATGAAGAGTGAGTTTTACAGCCATTGTTAAACTATATTTATGTGTTGTACAAGGTTGTTGACTTATTGTATAGCATATAATTGATATTTATTGATAACAATAATAATATAACTAATACATAATATGGGTACAAGCCTTCACTATTAATCTTTTTGTGACTTGTTACAGAAGAGTTTGCAGGAGTCCATCCATTTGATTTTCAATAGCAACCAATTATATATATATATATATATATATATATATATATATATATATATATATATATATATATATATATATATATATATATAGGGAGTGGTTCAAATGAGAACCAAAAAAGGTTAAGAACCCTAAGAACCTCTAATTTTAGATGTTTATAAAGGGTTTAGGGTTTAGGGTGTTTATAAAGGGTTTAAGGTTTAGGGTTCTTAACCCTAAACCCTTTATAAACATCTAAAGTTAGAGGTTCTTAGGGTTCTTAACATTTTTTGGTTCTCATTTGAACCTTTACCTATATATATATATATATATATATATATATATATATATATATATATATATATATATATATATATATATATATATATATATATATATATAACGGTTCGGTTCGGGTATCCATGGATATCTAAATATCCAAACCGAAACCGACCCGTAGGTACCCGGTTTTTTCGGTTACGGTTCTTTTTTGGTTTCGGTTTACTTTGGTTTCAGTTTTTTCGGTTTCGGATTGGCCGGATCGGCTCGGTTTTTCGGTTTTGCGGTTTTTTTGCACACCCCTAATCTATTTGCTTGGTGCTGCTGAATCAGAAATGATTTGAGGACTAGAAAAAGCAAATTTGATTAGAAGATCAACTTTACAAACCTTCAACGGACATTGACAATGGTTACATTGGATACCTAGTAAAAGCTTTCTCTTCCCAATTGAAAGGGATTGGCCATAGTCAACTCGGTTGACCAAATGGTAAAGAGAAAGGCTAAGTCTGAGATTATCCCATGTACCATTCCGAAAGGGTCCATTTGGTTCTATTGCCAAAAGGAAAGGGCATTGGCTGCGAAGCTGCCAAATTTACCTGAAAGATCATAAGGCTGGTAAAGTCAATAAGTTTGACTCTACTTCAGGTAAAGTCCACTATCTAACTTGGTTAAGTTTCTATTATGAGATTGTTATTACATGATGTGACTGGGTCACATGTTGATGTTTTAAGAATAAAAGGAAAAGTGAAGAAAACTTAAAGAAAGAGTATGATGAATCTGACTGCGAAGATGGATTTTTATCGCTTGATTGAAGATCAGATTCTTGAGCTACTCTTAGGAGTTATGATAGATTGCTAGGAAACATGTAATAGCATAGTTTTCATTTAAAGTTGCATTGTAAGGAAATTTCTTTTCCGCATTTTATAAATAAATAAAATTTTAATTTTATTTTAGTTTATATCTCATTGCAATGAATTTTATTGAAAATTGATCTTTATATGTTTCTAGCAATAATGGAAATGTAAATTTGATTCTTTCGTTTGTGGTAGTGTCTAAATTTACCAAATAAGGAAAGCTTATCATCATCCAAGTTTTCAGTTGGATAGAAACTTGGAATCATACAAGTTGTACAGTATGATGAATGAGAACTTTCAGCTTTGGAAAATTAAGACTAGTTCCTTGTTCACATGTATATGTGAGTCAAGTGAAGGACTAAGGGATCGAGTACACATTCTTTTGCACTAGTCAAGTCCACCACAAAAGATCGATAAGACTATTCATCATGATTTACTAAAGTTTAGTACATATGGTTATACTTACAGGCTTAAGTATAATTCTGAAGCATTGGAAAAGTTTCGATGTATGGGAGAACAAATGAGAAGAATCAAATTAGGCAGAAGGATAAAAGTTTCTCAAATCTGAAAAGATGGGAGAGTACTTTAGTATCATGTTTTGTGATCATCTTAATGATTAAGAAACCATATCACAATTGGTCCTCTAAGGACATCTTAGTGCATTCCTATGGCTAAGAAGAGGAGTCATGAATTGTTGAAATGGTTAAATCAAGTAGATGAGTCATACTTCATTCCAAAACAAGTATTAGAGTCATACTCCAAGATTGTAACTTGAGTGACATATCTTAAAGAAGGTTTATTAACACTTGTCAAATGTAAGAGTAAAATATGTTTTCTACTCTTGTACATTTGAAATTGGTAAGTTGTGATGTTTTGGATAAAACAAAGACCAACTAAGGCCAATTGTGTGAAGTGTTTGTCTTGATAAAGAATCCGCACTATCTCTTGAATACTTGACAAGATAGTCTTATATGTCAAGAGGACAGTGGGAGTCTTAAAGATCCTGGAAGAATTTAAAGATCTAATCTAGAATAAAGCCTGTAGTTTGACACTAGCATAGGACGTGAGGTTTATAACCTATCGTGTTGACATATTCCTACTTATGTACCCATTCCAGTGAAAGTTGGCTTCGCATATGAGTTCTGAGAGTTCTCAGCAATGACAGGCCCTTGTGCTGCCAGGTGGCAAGAAGTTAGAACTGCACTAGTTCAATCCATATGAGTTTGGATTTGCCATTAACCATGTCTTGTGATTATGGTTTTGACATATTCACATGGGTAGGAACACATACACCATAAAATCTAAGTGTCATAAGGTTTCTCTCTGATTCATGAAAATGATGGTGAGGAAACGCTTTCACTAAGTAGATTTTAGGTAGATGACAAGTGTGATATTTGCATTCTCAAAGTCGTTAGTGGAGGATGTGTGGTTAACCGGCACACTAACATGGACTTGTGAGAAATGACAAAGGTCTAAACAATTGAGACTATGATTACGGCATCCCTTTTCATCGTTCTGAAATTGTTTAGACACACATGCGGAAAGGTGTATGATTTTGATAAAGTTTTATCAAAGCATCTCGTATCAGAAGTCTGAACTTTGGTATGAAAGTTAATACAATATTGATTTCTAGAAGTCCAACTGATTTCTGAGTACATGTCAAAGCTAGTGGGAGCATATGTGTTATGCTAATAATCATCATGTTAGTGGGAGCATGATAATTATTGTTAGTGTTGCGAGTTAGCAATGTTAATTATAGAAAACAAATGGTTTCAATTGGGAAAAAGTTGTTTTGTTATAATTAAGGGAGAGATTGTACTTCATTTGAATTCTAAAAGCTTAGATCGTGAGATTTTAATCAAATTTAGTCAAAGATATATATGAATTTTGTGTTGGAATGGCTCAACATAAGGAAATTCTATATATGGGTACATTATTTGCGTTCTAAAATTCGATTATGATTACGACATCCCTTTTCTTAATCTGAATTATGAGAACTTGGCAAATAGAAATATTGTAGAAAAAGGACTGGTCTAGTACATGTCTTTATGTGAGACATCATGAATCATGTCCTATATGCATCGGATATAGGATCGATTGCATGTGCTATAATATTCATCCTTTCCAAAATTTTCCAAATGCCTGGGGCATTAAGAAAGGAAAAAGGTCTAGAATTGGATATGACTAAAAGGATTAAGCAATTGTCGAGGACAATCTAAGGTTTACCAAAGATTGGTTGCTTAGGGACAGTTGGAAGTATAATTTTAATTTTGGAAAGACCATATTGACATATTCTGAAAGGAGGAAACTCTTGTTCAAGAGTAATAGTCAAAATGGGAATATGGATTTGTTCCCATATGTGGAAGTTATTAAATTTGTGTAAGATTAGAAAAAACTTAATGCAAGAAGGATGTTTCCATGGAATTGATCTCCATGGGAATACTTTGTAATGTATGTTGACAAGTCTTTGTGACTTTGTGCATAATCATTACAAGAGGACCAATGCATATAAGTTTAGAATCTAACATATTTAGGTAAATGACACGAATTTGAAATTCTTGCATTTGCGGTAAGGAATTGGGATTGTGAAATGAGAATCATTGGAATTATGTTCAATCGATCTATTTCACAAAGTAAAGATCATAGACAAACTTAGTATGCATACTTGGTGTATGGCAGGACTAATGTTTAGAAAAACATAGTGTACATGCTTGGAGCATGGGACAACTATTGTTTTAATTCTAGTATAAAGTTGATAGGTTTTGAAGTCATACTCAATAATAGTTTTAGACTTATCCAAGTGGGAGACTGTTGGATTAGTGTCTAAGTCCATAACTATAATTGGTATGTACTTGACCCGACTCGGCATGGTTCATTTGGGTTGCATGACATCAGAACATTTGGATAGACGTTTGTAAGAAGAGTACATTTGTGACATATTAATATATTATAAGTTCTAATATATTAATATGAAATCATGTTATTTAATTAGTATTGATTAAGAATTAATTTGGACTTAATTTAGTGATCAAAAGAGACTAATTAAATATATGGGGATTGATTTTGTAAATCATTCATTCTTATATATGTGGGCTTATGATCCATGATTCTTTATGTTGGGTTTAACCCATGTGGTGACCCATGGATACTCCATGGAGGTTAAAACCCATGGAACATAAGGAATGGGGAAAGTCATGGGTTACATGGTGTAACCCTAATATGCACACTATATAAGGACCCCTTTGGCTCAAGAAATTGGCACTAGTGATGTATATATGAGGTCTCACCGATTTGAGCATGAGTGTCTTCTTCTCATGGTTATTCCAAGTGTTGATGATGTTGTGTGAACCATTTGAGGTGTCACACTTGGGGCACTAGGCTCTCGAGCATCATGGAGTCAAGCTACATCAAGAGGTATGTATTCTAGCTTGTTATATTACCCAAGTATCAAAAGATTGTATGCTAGATAGGGTAATACCTTGGAATATTCATATTTGCATGTACAATAGAGAAAACATAGATCCAAGGTATTTAGGGTTGCATGTACACTTAGGAGTGTTAGAATGCTCAAAACCCAATAGTTACAAGTTGGTATTAGAGCCTTGGTTTGAGGGATTCTAATGTACCTTCGGGTATATCTGGACTCAAATTGAGGATTTGAGAAAATTTTTCAAAAGAAATGATTTTTCTAAAATGAGCAAGAGTTTCTAAGAGAAAAACGAGAAGGAGCAATGTGTATAATCAACTAGAGCCTGAACGATGATTTCCCAAAATAACCTTACTTATTTGTGTTATGAGTTATTATTGAGATATTAGTGATTCATGCTAGAAGATAGGATAGATATTTCAGATTTTAGGGCTAGAGTTGCCTGATTTATGATGCCTTAGCCTAGGAATTTTGCTATCTACGATGTGCTTTGAGTATGTGTTGAGTAAGAGTATCCAGCAGGAATCTTTTTGAGAGAACTTTGAGTAAAGGAGTAATCTAGGAGAGGTACCTAGATGAGCATTAGAAGAGCCTGCTGAGAGAGTAGATAGATACCCGCGAGGGGGTAGAGTTGCTTGAGTTCGGTGATACCTTTTGAGAATGAGTAGAGCAAGTAGATTTATAAACTAGAGTGGTTATACGTGTTGGTAGAGGTTATTCGATGCCCGAATGCTACTTGCTTCATGCTATGTGCAACTCTTGATGATGGGAGTCAGTTACTAAGTGAATATGACGATATTCAGGAGGTAGATGGCTGACATCATAAGGCGTTCTTCAGCAGCTGATGGCAGAGAAGTGAGAGAACCTAGGAAAAGCCTAGGGAATGACCTTAGTCAGATGAGTACGCTGATAGAGGAGATTATTCGTTGGGGAGCGACCCGGTATATCGGGATTAGCGATCGGGAAGGTTGACCAGCTACTTAGGAAATATGGGATGATCTGTGTGGAAAGTATGGGTAGATGTGGCAGGTAGTATGGGCCCGTACTACTGAAAGCAGAGGACCCATACTCGATACATGGAGAATTCTATAGGTTCTAGGTAGCATATTTAGAGGTGATAACAAAGTTCGAGTACCATGATTCGTAGTAGATTGAGACATGATCACATGGTTCGAGTACCATGATTCGTGGCGGTTAGTGCTTGTGGTTTTACCAGTTGTCTCGTTGTGGTTGATTAGACTGAGATGAGATGATAGAGTGTGGGACCAGAGGGCCATGTCGAGCAAGTTTTAATGGAGTATACCTTGAGATGGAAATCAAGTTAGTTTCTGATAGATTTTATGGGTGAGATGCCAATTGGAGTCGCAAGGCTCAAGGATGAGTATAGATGATGCTTATTGGAGGAGCGTGGTCTGAGTTGAGCGATCAACCAATAGATGAGATGTCACCTTTTGTGGCAAGAGTGCGCTATCCCTGTTTCCTGGGAGAACCAAAAGGGATAACGAGTTTCCGGTTTCAGAGTTTAGAGGTAAGCCTCGTGGGTGTAGCATATGGTGGTGACCATTTCACCAGAGTATTTGGGCAGTATGTTTGTTGTGAGGTATTTCTTGTACCATGGAGTAATTAGTACGGACTGAGATGGAAGAGAACCAAGAAGGTGCCTTTATGAGTGTGGCATGCTTTTAGCAACAATTTCAGGTGGTTAAGAGGAGTATATCGGGGCAGTGGCCCTCATTATTTATGTTGTGTATCGACTGTGAGAGTGAGGTGTCTTGATTTTATGATGATTCCCGTGTTGGCAGGCTGGTCGAGGAGTCAGAGACGAGGTGTGTGATAGTGCATTATTTCTGGAACGAGGGTCACGATTAATGTAACGACCCAATTTTCACGTCCAAAAATTTCGTTTTTAAAACATTACTTTAGAAAACATTAATAATTAAAAACATTGTTTGACCAAACCACAACACAACGTAACCCATGTCTAAAAGCCAAATCATACAACCAATCGAAATATCAGAGTACAAATCCCAGAGAAATCTCGTAAATACGGAAACTAGTGTGTGCATGATGTGCCGCTACCGCGCCAGCTCCTTCCCTTTTGATGAAGAGGTACCTGAAACCAAACTGTAAACTGTAAGCACAAAGCTTAGTGAGTTACCCCATCATACCACATACCATACAAACACATAACACACATACTGCCAGGCTATTCTGGGGTGCCTGACTACCCGGTACGGCCATTCTGGGGTGCCGACTACCCGTGTGGCCATTCTGGGGTGCCGTCCTACCCGTGTCAAGCCATTCTGGGGTGCTGACTACCCGTGTCAAGCTATTCTGGGGTGCTGACTACCCATCGGTCCTAACAACTGATCCTCGGGGACTATTTCACCCCCTACTGCTACTTACACATATATCATACATAACATATTATCAGACATATCTGGGGTGTCTGGGCTACCCTTCGGTCCTAACAACCAAACTCGGGGACTGGTCCCCTCCTACTACCTCTATCGCATATAACATAACAAGCCAACATGCAAACATATCATCACGTACTGTCAGACATTTCTGGGGTGTCTGAACTACCCTTCGGTCCTAACAACCGATCTCTACTTCTATCACATATACATATCATGCTAGCATATAACATATCAAGTAGTAGCAAACCTAGATGATATCACAAAGACAATCATCTAACATACGACTCCTACTGGTGGGCCGACATTGTGGCTGTAGACCCACCGCTACTGGAAGGTAACTCACCTCGAAGTAGCTGCTGATCTGATCGTGAACTGACGGTCTACTGCTGCTGCTGCTGCTCCGGAAATCCTCTGGCTGTAATTCCCACAACATACTCAATCAAACACTACTAACTGTCCTTTGGGTAAAATGGCCATTTTACCCCTGATCATGCCCTAAGTCAAAGTCAGAGTCAACTTTCAGTTGACCCGACTCGCCGAGTTGGCTCGCCAACTCGCCGAGTTCCCTGTCCAATCGACTGACCTAGATCCCGTCTCTACTCGTCGAGTTAGGCGTTGAATCGATGAGTTCTCCTTCCAAACTGATGTTCAAGTCCTTCATCCTATTCGCCGAGTTGTATGAACAACTCATGGAGTTCATCTTCATCCGATGAACACTTATGCTGCGACTCGCCGAGTTGTATGAACAACTCGCCGAGTCTGATCTTGATCTAAGGAGATTGCCTTGAACTCGCCGAGTCAGGGCAATGACTCGCTGAGTTCCTTCATGGATGAGTCCGGCTTCCAACTCACTGAGTCACACCCCGTGACTGTAACAGCCCGAAATCTCAGGTATTGTTTAATTATGTTTTTGGGGTGAGTTGAGAGGGGACTCGGCGAGTTGGAGCCTAGACTCGCCGAGTAGGATCGCAGACTTGGTCGCGGGTCCGCGACTGGACTCGACGAGTCCAGATATGGACTCGGCGAGTCGACGCTGTTCAACAGAAACCCTAACCGTTCGGTTTTGGATCGTATATAATGCTCTTATAGGTCGTCATCGTCCGTCTTTAGTCGATTGAGAGGAACCCTAAACGGCTGTGGGCATCTAGAGCAAGATTGGAGGATATTAGGGCTTGAAGAAATTGTTGGGCAAGGAGGAGAAGGGTTTTGGCTAAAGGAACAGCAAGGGATTCAAGTTCTGCGGTTTGGAGACACAGAGAGGGCATATTCCAGGTAATATTTCGGATTCCCTTCTGTTATTTGATGTGTTTACGAATCTAGGGTTTATGAAACCCATTTAGTGATTAGATGGGTTATTATGTTATTACCCAGACGTTTATACCCACAGTAATGAGATGTTTAGAAGTCCAGAAAGTCCCATGGTTGTATATCTTCGGACCATACGTAATTCAGGAAG
The DNA here is from genome assembly GCF_002870075.4 of Lactuca sativa. Lineage (NCBI taxonomy): Eukaryota > Viridiplantae > Streptophyta > Magnoliopsida > Asterales > Asteraceae > Lactuca > Lactuca sativa. The sequence goes on from NC_056628.2 coordinate 48,182,607, forward strand.
CAGTTGCTCGTCTGCATGGCATGGACTTGCCGAGTTGTTCTTCAGACTCGGCGAGTAGCTTGAAGATTTACTGGGACTCGCCGAGTTGTTCTTCAGACTCGGCGAGTGGAGTCGGGGTGGCCCCGCGATTCTCCCAGGAGTAACTCGTCGGGTCGAGGAGGATACTCGACGAGTAGATAAGGAATCCCAGAAGGATGGAGGACGTCTAGACTCGCCGAGTCGCCATGGTACTCGCCGAGTCCGGTCGAGTTGACCGTTGACCGTTGACCAGAGTTGACCTAAGTCTGACTTCTTAGGGATAGTCACACTTAGAAGATATAAGTATTAATGAGATATGTGATGTTATAGGGAGGTTGTAGCTCGTCGGTGGTGCACGAGTCATTTCGGGATTTGCTAGCGTTCAGCTTTTACGAGGTGAGTCTTCTCACTATACTGTACCCGGAAGGGTTTGACTATGTGACCGGAAGGTCGGATATGATATGTGATATGTATGCTATATGTGGTAAGTTATTTGTTATATGTGCTATGTATGTTATGGGCCGGAAGGCAATATGTTATGGGCCGGAAGGCGATATGTTGTGTGATGGACCGGAAGGTCGGCGTGGGTAGGACCGGAAGGTTTACCCAGCAGGGACGGAAGTCCCCTGAGACACATGGACCGGAAGGTCGGGCCTGGAAAGGCGTATATGCGTAAGTTGTATATTGGGGAACTCATTAAGCATTTATGCTTACAGTTGTTGTGCATGTATTTCAGGTACTAGCGAGGACCGTGGGAAGGCGCCGGCATGATCGATACACACTGAAGACTGCTTTTATGATCTTGGGATTTTGACTATTTGTATTTGACAGAATATTTACACTAATTATGTCTTGAAATGAATGGAAATAAATATATTTAAAAAAAAAATTTGTTTGAGAATTTGAGTTGTTACAAGTGGTATCAGAGCCTTGGTTTGAGGGATTCGGGTGCACCTTCGGGGGTAACTGAACTCAAACCGAGGATTTGAGGAAACTTTTCAAATAAAGGCATAAACTTTTGTAAATGGTTTTGTGGTAAGCAAGAAAGAAGCAGTGTGTACGATCAGTCAGCGCCCGAACGGTAAAGATCCCCAAAATACCTTACAATATTATATGATATGAATTGTTATGCATGCTAGAAGACTAGGTATTCATGATAGGACTAGAGTGGCCTGATTTGTGATGCCTTAGTCTAGGGAAGTTTGCCTATATGAGATGCTTTGCTAGTATGCGGGTAGATAGTGCATATTAGAAGTAGAGTAGTCACTATCCGGAGTTTGGGGAGGAGGACTTGGGATGAACACTGATGCGGTGTGGTCGGTAGTATTGGGCCCGTACAACCGAGGACACCGGGTCAGTGGGAGACCCAAGTAAGAATCCCTGGATATCGGGGACTGAGTAGGGTTGCGTATCGAGTACAATTGTACATGGTAGAATCTCTGATAGTTTTATGTTGTATTTCAGAGATATCATTGTTAGACCGCGTCACGGAGCGAGTACGAGCGGTGTGAGTGACGAGGATATTCGTCAGATGATTCACGAGGAGGTGGCGGCCGCGATCCGGGCTGAGATCCCGGAGTTGTTTGGGTCTATTAAAACCACCCTGATGGAGACATTCGATGAGCGGTACGCCGCGTTGACTGAGGCTGCAACCGCTGCAGCTACCGCAGCTGTGGCCGCTACTAGGCCACAGGGAGGTGACTCGTTGCTGTTCCGAGAGTTCAGCAACACGAAGCCACCGGAGTTCGATGGGACGCAGGATCCGATTGCTGCGATGAGGTGGATCGCGGATATAGAGGGGTGCTTCTACACGTGTTCATGCCCGGAGCACCTGAGGGTACGGTTCGCTTTGAACCAGCTCCGCCTGGGAGCAAAGGACTGGTGGAAGTTCGTGATAGCGAATTTCACCTTGGCAGAGACTACAGCGGTGACATGGGAGGGGTTTACTGCCATGTTCAGGGATGAGTACGTTCCCCCGGTGGAGAGGGAACGATTGGTGCAGGAGTTCTTAACCCTCAAGCAGGGTACTGATTCTGTTGCGGTGATTACGCGGAAGTTTCATGAGAGAGCGATGTTCTGCCCCGAGCTGGTGTCCACTGATCAGGCTCGGATGAGCCGGTACTTGGGAGTGTTGAGGAAGGATATCCGGGAGTTTGTATCGAACTCCACCTACCATACTTTTGCTGAGCTTCAGGTGAATGCCAGGAAGCGCGAGATCGAGTTGGAGACCCAGGCTAGGGAGGAGGCTGAGTCTCAGTGGGTGGACCGGCGACCGGCTCAGTTCCAGCCGGCAGCCAAGCGGACCAAGTCCACCGATGCGAGGACGGGAGGTTCGAAGAGCCGCACTTGCGGAAAGTGCGGCAAGGGTCACGAGGGGGCGTGTCGATCTGGTGCTTGCTACAAGTGTGGCAAGGAGGGGCACATTGCTAGGGAGTGTCCCAAGGGATTTACGGTTTGCTTTCATTGCAACCAGACTGGCCATAGGAAGGCCGAGTGCCCTCAGCTTCTTCAGGGATCTGCACCTGCTGCCGGAGTTACTGCGACTCGACCGGTGAAGGCCGAGGCCCCGAGGGCTCGGGGAAGAGCCTTTCAGCTGACTGCGGAGGAGGTCCGCGCTGCGCCCGATGTTGTGGCAGGTATGTTGTAATTCATGTAATTATTTTAATGTCGATATGTTATGCTTATGTTATTATGCGCGTAGGTACTTTCCTTGTGAACTCTGTGCCTGCCTTAGTGTTATTTGACTCGGGTGCGAGTAGGTCCTTTGTGTCCTTAGCCTTTAGTCAGCATATCGGCGTTAGTCGTGAGTCGTTGAGTCGACCTTTGAGAGTTTCTATAGCTGACGAGAAAGTGATTTGTGCTACGGAGGTTCTTCGGGGATGTGTACTAGAGATTTTCGGGGTTGAATTCCCGATTGACCTGATTCCTATTGCGATGGGGGATGTCTGTGTCATCGTGGGCATGGACTGGCTGAGCCGATTCGGCGCTGTTATCGACTGTGAGCGTCAGTTGGTGACTATACGAGACCCTAGAGGGGGAGTTCTTTCGGTGTACGGAGAGGGTACCCGTTCAGGATCAGCTTTTTGTTCGGCCGCTAGGGCGAGGCAGTGTCTACAGCAGGGCTGTAAGGGTTTTGTGGCGTATGTGTTGGATACGCGGGAGATCGCCGAGAGACCGAAATCAGTTGAGGAAGTTCCTGTGGTGCGCGAGTTTTCAGATGTTTTTCCCGAGGAGTTGCCGGGAGTACCTCCTGTGAGGCAAGTAAAGTTTGGTATCGATCTGGTTCCGGGGGCCGCGCCTATTGCTAAAGTGCCCTATCGTCTTGCACCTCCAGAGATGCAAGAGTTGTCCTCGCAACTCCAGGAGTTGCTGGGGAAGGGATTCATTCGGCCGAGCAGCTCGCCATGGGGAGCACCTATTCTGTTCGTCAAGAAGAAGGATGGTTCACACCGGATGTGCATTGATTACCGGGAGTTGAACAAGCTAACGGTCAAGAACCGTTACCCGTTGCCGAGAATCGATGATTTATTCGATCAGTTGCAGGGAGCATCTTGGTTTTCCAAGATCGATCTGAGGTCAGGATACCATCAGGTGAGAGTACGGAATGAGGACGTCCAGAAGACAGCGTTTAGGACGCGATATGGGCATTATGAGTTGTTGGTGATGCCTTTTGGACTCACCAATGCCCCGGCTGTGTTCATGGATCTCATGAACAGGGTATGCAGGCCGATGTTGGATCGGTCAGTGATTGTATTTATCGACGACATTCTGGTGTATTCGAGATCTAGAGAGCAGCATGAGGAGCATTTGAGGGAGGTCCTTGAGGTATTGAGGTCAGAGAAGCTTTATGCAAAGTTCTCCAAATGTGACTTCTGGTTGCGGGAGGTCCAATTTCTAAGACATGTGGTTAATCAGAAAGGGATATTGGTCGATCCGGCCAAGGTTGAGGCGGTGATGAGTTGGGAGGTGCCGAAGTCACCCTCTGAGATCAGAAGTTTCCTTGGGTTGGCAGGGTATTATCGGAGATTCATCAAGGATTTCTCCAAGATCGCAGTGCCACTAACCAGATTGACCCGGAAGGGTGTTGCATTCTCATGGGGGCCCGAGCAGCAGACCTCCTTTGAGACACTTTGCCAGAGATTGTGCGAAGCCCCGGTATTAGCTCTCCCAGAAGGGATGGAAGATTTTGTGGTATATTGTGACGCATCGATTTCGGGATTGGGTGCAGTGTTGATGCAGAGGGGTCATGTGATAGCTTATGCGTTGAGGCAGTTGAAGCCTCATGAGGCGAGATACCCTACGCATGATTTAGAGTTGGGAGCAGTAGTGTTCGCTCTCAAGATTTGGCGTCACTACCTGTATGGGGTTCGATGTACGATATATACGGACCATAAGAGCTTGAAGTATTTGATGGATCAGCCCAACCTAAATATGCGTCAGAGGAGGTGGTTGGATGTGGTCAAGGATTACGATTGTGAGATCCTGTACCACCCAGGCAAGGCTAATGTGGTAGCCGACGCGTTGAGCCGCAGGGCGGAGAGCACTACATTGCGAGACGTATGCTTGAGACTGATTGTGATGACTCCAGTATTGGACGCTATTCGTGGGGCACAGGCAGAGGCTGTACGACCAGAAATGCAGAAGAAAGAGCGGGTTGTGGGGTTAATCTCAGAGTTTGTTAAGGATAGTCGAGGGCTTATGACGTTTCAGGGTCAGGTTTGGGTACCGTTTGCGGGCGGTACGCGTACTACTTTGATGGAAGAGGCTCATAGATCGAAATTCTCGATCCATCCCGGTGCTACAAAGATGTATTTGGATTTGAGGAAGGAATATTGGTGGCCCTGTATGAAGAGGGACGTGGCATGGTTCGTTGAGAGGTGCTTGACCTGTCGTAGGGTTAAGGCTGAGCACCAGAGACCGCATGGCAAGTTACAGCCATTGGAGATCCCCGAGTGGAAGTGGGAACAGATCACTATGGATTTTATCACCAAATTGCCAAGGACTGCTAGGGGAGTTGACGCAATTTGGGTGATTGTGGATAGGTTGACGAAGAGTGCACACTTCCTTGCCATCAGTGAGAGTTCTTCAGCGGAGAAGTTGGCGGAGATATATGTGAGAGAGGTGGTATCTCGGCACGGGGTGCCGATCTCGATTGTGTCAGACCGTGATGTGCGCTTTACTTCCAGATTCTGGAAGAAATTCCATGAGGAGCTGGGTACTAAATTGCATTTTAGTACCGCATACCATCCCCAGACAGACGGTCAGAGCGAGCGGACGATTCAGACGCTGGAGGACATGCTCCGAGCGTGTGTGTTAGACTTCGGGGGTAGTTGGGACGCGTATTTACCATTGGCAGAGTTTTCCTACAACAACAGCCATCATTCGAGCATTGGTATGCCACCTTTTGAGCTGTTGTATGGTAGGAGGTGTCGGACCCCCATTTGCTGGGGAGAGGTGGGACAGAGAGTGATGGGCAGCACGGAGATCGTGCTCCAGACGACAGAGCAGATTCAGCAAGTGAGACAAAGGTTATTGACTGCCCAGAGCCGACAGAAGAGTTATGCAGACAGGCGCCGATCCGAGCTTGAATTTCAGGTCGGCGACTTCGTTCTCCTGAAGGTCTCTCCTTGGAAAGGAGTGATTCGATTCAGGAAGAGGGGCAAATTGGGGCCCCGGTATATTGGACCATTTCGTGTGATTGCAAGGATAGGCCGGGTAGCCTATCGGTTGGAGTTGCCAGCGGAGTTGGGTCAGATCCATGACACTTTTCATGTGTCGCAGTTGAGGAAGTGCATAGCCGATGAGTCGGCAGTGGTTCCATTGGAGGATATCCACGTGGATGCGAGCCTGAATTACGCGGAGAGACCAGTGGCTATCAGAGATCGGAAGATCAAGGTTCTGAGGAACAAGGAGGTACCTCTGGTGTTGGTTCAATGGCAACACCGTAAGGGATCAGAAATGACTTGGGAACCGGAACGCGAAATGCGGGAGCAACATCCGGAACTATTTGCAGAGTGAGACTTCGAGGGCGAAGTCTAATCCAAGTGGGGGAGAGTTGTAACAGCCCGAAATCTCAGGTATTGTTTAATTATGTTTTTGGGGTGAGTTGAGAGGGGACTCGGCGAGTTGGAGCCTAGACTCGCCGAGTAGGATCGCAGACTTGGTCGCGGGTCCGCGACTGGACTCGACGAGTCCAGATATGGACTCGGCGAGTCGACGCTGTTCAACAGAAACCCTAACCGTTCGGTTTTGGATCGTATATAATGCTCTTATAGGCCGTCATCGTCCGTCTTTAGTCGATTGAGAGGAACCCTAAACGGCTGTGGGCATCTAGAGCAAGATTGGAGGATATTAGGGCTTGAAGAAATTGTTGAGCAAGGAGGAGAAGGGTTTTGGCTAAAGGAACAGCAAGGGATTCGAGTTCTGCGATTTGGAGACACAGAGAGGGCATATTCCAGGTAATATTTCGGATTCCCTTCTGTTATTTGATGTGTTTACGAATCTAGGGTTTATGAAACCCATTTAGTGATTAGATGGGTTATTATGTTATTACCCAGACGTTTATACCCACAGTAATGAGATGTTTAGAAGTCCAGAAAGTCCCATGGTTGTATATCTCGGGACCATACGTAATTCAGGAAGCAGTTGCTCGTCTGCATGGCATGGACTCGCCGAGTTGTTCTTCAGACTCGGCGAGTAGCTTGAAGATTTACTGGGACTCGCCGAGTTGTTCTTCAGACTCGGCGAGTGGAGTCGGGGTGGCCCCGCGATTCTCCCAGGAGTAACTCGTCGGGTCGAGGAGGATACTCGACGAGTAGATAAGGAATCCCAGAAGGATGGAGGACGTCTAGACTCGCCGAGTCGCCATGGTACTCGCCGAGTCCGGTCGAGTTGACCGTTGACCGTTGACCAGAGTTGACCTAAGTCTGACTTCTTAGGGATAGTCACACTTAGAAGATATAAGTATTAATGAGATATGTGATGTTATAGGGAGGTTGTAGCTCGTCGGTGGTGCACGAGTCATTTCGGGATTTGCTAGCGTTCAGCTTTTACGAGGTGAGTCTTCTCACTATACTGTACCCGGAAGGGTTTGACTATGTGACCGGAAGGTCGGATATGATATGTGATATGTATGCTATATGTGGTAAGTTATTTGTTATATGTGCTATGTATGTTATGGGCCGGAAGGCGATTATATTATGGGCCGGAAGGCAATATGTTATGGGCCGGAAGGCGATATGTTGTGTGATGGACCGGAAGGTCGGCGTGGGTAGGACCGGAAGGTTTACCCAGCAGGGACGGAAGTCCCCTGAGACACATGGACCGGAAGGTCGGGCCTGGAAAGGCGTATGTGCGTAAGTTGTATATTGGGGAACTCACTAAGCATTTATGCTTACAGTTGTTGTGCATGTATTTCAGGTACTAGCGAGGACCGTGGGAAGGCGCCGGCATGATCGATACACACTGAAGACTGCTTTTATGATCTTGGGATTTTGACTATTTGTATTTGACAGAATATTTACACTAATTATGTCTTGAAATGAATGGAAATAAATATATTTAAAAAAAAAAAATTTTGTTTGAGAATTTGAGTTGTTACAGTGACTCACTACTTTACTCGACACAACGAAAAGGGGACAAACTCGGAGACTCGCGAGCAGACTCGCCGAGTCAGATGAACGACTCGCCGAGTCGTTACCATGCAATCTCTAAATGGCCGATTTTGCTTGAATCCAGCTTATGCTATCCACAGATCTGGGTTCCTAGAGCATGAATAACATGTAAAGTTTCCAACTTTACGTGTAGATACTCACTAATGAGGGTTTTAGGGCTCAAAAGGCACCAAAAAGGGTAGATCTAGGGTGTACATGCAACATGGGTCCATAAAGGCAGTAGATCCAAGCTCCTGGAGCTCGATCTCACCTAGATCTAGGATTTACCCAACTTATTACGAGTCCACAATCATACACAAGCTTAGAAATGGATCAAAAGGGCTCTAATGGAGTTATAAGGAACAATAAGCATGAAAACAGAGGGGGAAATCGAGTTTTACCTCAAGGGAAACTTTGAGATTGCTCAAAGATGGCTGACCTCCTCTTCTTCTTCTTAATCCACTTTTTGTCCCTTCTACAAAACTTCAAAACACACTAGGAATGCATCAACTCTCAAGGAATAAAGCTTTGAACGAGGGGGGGGGGGGGGGGGGGGGGCTCTGAGGGTGAATGGGGCGGAGTTGGGGCGCAAATGGTTGTTTAAATAGGGTGCAAACCCTTGGAAATTAGGGTTTCATCAGACAGCGCGGACTCGCCGAGTCCATAATATGGACTCACCGAGTCGCCAACTTAACCGCGTCCCAAGTCTCGTCTCTACTCGGCGAGTCGGGCCTCCAACTCGCCGAGTCCAAGGCCAAAATACAAAATACTCAGATATATCTTACATACCAGGAACTAGGTGCTACAAATCTCCCCCACTTATTTTAGACTTCGTCCTCGAAGTCTGCTGCTCGATCCTGAAACAGCTCGGGGTAATGCTCCATTATCTCTTCCACCGGCTCCCTAGTCCACTCCAATCCCTTCCGGTGCTGCCATTGCACCTTCACGAGTTCCATTCGCTTGTTCCTCAAATCCTTCGACTTCCTGTCGAGGATTGCTACTGGGCGCTCAATGTAATTCAGACTGTCATCAACCTGTATATCCTCTACCGGCACTACTGCTGAATCGTCCGCTAGGTACTTCCGCAGCTGAGAAACATGGAAAGTGTTGTGGATCTAGCTGAGCTCGACTGGCAGATCCAGCCTATACGCCACCTTAACCACCCGGGCTACAACCCTGAACGGTCCGATAAATCTTGGGCCCAACTTACCCCGCTTCTTGAATCGAATGACACCTTTCCAAGGCGACACCTTCAGGAGAACCATATCCCCGACTTGGAACTCCAAGTCGGATCGACGCTTGTCGGCGTAACTTTTCTGTCGACTCTGAGCAGTCTGAAGCCTACTCCGAACCTGCTGGATCCTCTCGGTCATCTTGAGAACCACCTCGGTGCTCCCCATGAGTCTCTGGCCAACTTCACCCCAGCATATCGGGGTCCTGCACCTCCGACCGTACAACATCTCGAATGGGGGACGATTAATACTCGCGTGGTAGCTGTTGTTGTATGAGAACTCAGCCAAGGGAAGATAAGTGTCCCAGCTACCACCGAAGTCTAGCACGCACGCCCGCAACATATCCTCCAGAGTCTGGATGGTCCGCTCGCTCTGACCATCTGTCTGCGGGTGAAAGGCGGTGTTGAAATGCAAATGAGTGCCCAACTCGTCATGAAACCTCTTCCAAAACCTGGAAGTAAAACGCACATCCCTGTCCGAGATAACCGATACTGGCACCTCGTGCCGCGCCACAATCTCCCTAATATAGATGTCGGCCAATTTCTCGGCCGATATGCTCTCCTGAATCGGAATAAAATGAGCACTCTTGGTCAATCGATCCACGATGACCCAAATCGAATCTACTCCACGCGCGGTCATGGGAAGCTTCGTGATAAAATCCATCGTGATATCTTCCCATTTCCACAACGGGATGTCCAACGGCTGCATCTTGCCATGCGGTCTCTAATGTTCGGCCTTGACCTTCCTGCAGGTCAAGCACCGCTCGACGTACTAAGCCACATCCCGCTTCATGCAGGGCCACCAATAATCTAGAGAAAGATCCCTATACATCTTCGTCGCCCCTGGATGAATAGAAAATCGGGATTTATGCGCCTCCTCCATCAAGATCTGGCGCACGCCTCCGTGATATGGCACCCACACCCTACAGTGTAGTGTCAATAGTCCTCGACTATCATAATCGAAAGAGGTGAATTGACCCACTATTCGCTCACTCTTCCGATGCTCCTCCTTCATAGCCTCCTGTTGAGCCTCCCGGATCTGCTCCAACAGGGGAGTCACCACAGTCATCCTCATACAAATATCCCTGATCGGCGCCGCCTTGCGGCTAAGCGCATCAACCACCACATTAGCCTTCCCTGGGTGGTAAAGGATCTCACAATCATAATCCTTCACCACGTCCAACCACCGACGCTGCCTCATGTTCAGATTCGGCTGATCCATGAGGTACCTCAAACTCTTGTGGTCCGTGTAGATGGTACATCGAACCCCGTACAGGTAATGCCGCCAAATCTTGAGGGCAAAAACCACCGCCCCCAACTCCAAATCATGTGTCGGGTAGTTTTCCTCGTGAGGCTTGAGCTGCCTCGAAGCGTAGGCAATGACATGCCCCCTCTGCATCAGTACCGCGCCCAACCCTGAAATGGACGCGTCATAGTAAACCACAAAATACTCTACGCCCTCTGGCAGGGCTAAGATTGGCGCCTCGCACAATCTCTGTCTCAGTGTCTCAAACGCAGCCTGCTGCTCGGGTCCCCACCAAAAGACCACGGCTTTCTTCGTCAACTGCGTCAGGGGTACGACTATCTTGGAGAAATCCTGAATGAATCTCCGATAGTAGCCTGCCAATCCTAGGAAACTCCGAATCTCAGATGGAGACTTCGGAACCTCCCACCTCATCACGGCCTCAACCTTGGCCAGATCAACCAGAATCCCGTTCTGGTTGATAAGGTGTCCGAGAAATTGCACCTCGCGCAACCAAAACTCACACTTGGAGAACTTGGCATACAAGCTCTCCCTCCTCAGGGTCTCCAATACCTCTCTCAGATGCTCCTCATGCTCCTCCTGTGTCTTGGAATAAACCAAGATGTCGTCAATGAAAACTATCACAGACCGATCCAGCATCGATCTGCATACGCGGTTCATGAGGTCCATGAACGCGGCAGGAGCATTGGTGAGCCGAAACGGCATCACTACTAACTCATAATGGCCATAGCGCGTCCGAAACGCGGTCTTCTGCGCATCCTCCTCTCTGACCCTCATCTGATGGTATCCCGAACGTAAATCGATCTTGGAAAACCAAGACGCTCCCTGAAGCTGTTCAAAGAGATCATCAATCCTCGGGAGTGGGTAACGGTTCTTTACCGTTACCTTATTCAACTCCCGATAGTCTATGCACATCCGGTGCGACCCATCCTTCTTCTTCACAAACAGGATCGGGGATCCCCAGGGTGAACTGCTCGGACGAATAAATCTCTTGTCTAGCAACTCCTCCAGCTGCATAGACAACTCCTGCATCTCGGGAGGAGCCAACCGATACGGTGCCTTGGCTATCGGAGCCGCACCAGGAACGAGGTCAATCCTGAAATCCACCTGTCGCTCCGGAGGTATCCCAGGAAGCTCCTCTGGGAAGACATCTGCGAAATCTCGCACCACCGGAACCTCGCTCACTGTCGCCTTACCCACCTCTCGGGTATCCATTACATACGCGACGTATCCTGCGCATCCCTGCTGAAGGTAGTGTCTAGCCCTCGCTGTTGAACATACTGTAGGTCCACACTGCGGCCTCTTGCCATGAATCACTAGCTCTCCCCCATCTGGGGTCCTGACTCGCACTAGCTGCTGTGCGCAATCTATCACAGCCCCATTAGGGCTAAACCAATCCACGCCTATAATCACCTTGTTCCCACGCAACAGAATGGGAACCAGGTCCACCAAGTAGCGCTCCTCAAATAACCTCAGAACACAATCTCTGAATACTGATGACGCCCGCACCGATCGATCGTCGGCAATCTCCACCTCCAAAGGGCAATCCAACATGCCCGAAGACTCAGGAAACTTCTTGCTAAGCGCAAGGGAAACAAATGATCGGGTAGCACCCGAGTCGAACAACACCTGAACTGGGATACCGTTCACATGGAACAATCCTAACACATATATACATACACCGAGCACATATCAATATCATAACATCATATAAATAAATGAGAGGGAAAGAATCATACCCATCACCACATCGGGTGCTGCGCGTGCCTCCTCGGCGGTCAGCTGAAATGCCCGGCTCCTCACCACTGGAGCCTCTGCCTTGCCCTGCCGGCTATCTGTGATCCGCAGGGTCGCTGGAGCTGGCGCCTTCACCGGCGCTGATGCTGTCAACTGGGGTCAATTGGCCTTCTTGTGGCCCCTCTGGTTGCAGTGGAAACACAACAACTCAGACGTCTGAATAACTGCTGCTGGAGCAGTGCAATCCCTGCTATAGTGCCCAGACTTGCCGCACTTATAGCAACCTGATGGTCCCAACCTACACGCCCCCTCATGAGGCCTGCCGCATTTCCTGCAGCGGCTCGGTCCTGACTGGCCTTTCGGCCTACCATCTGATCCCTTGGGCTTCTTCCCCGAAGCCCCTCCTGTCTGTCCCTCCTCTGACTTTCGTTTCCGGATATGCTCCAAATCTATCTCCCTCTCCCTCGCCCTGGCAATCATGGAGTCCAAGGTGGGGCAAGCTGAAAAACTAACGTGCTCCCGGATATCAGCCAGGAGCATGTCATGATAGCGGGTCCTCCTCATGTCCTCATCGCCCGCATACTGGGGCACCAACAGTGCCCTCTCCCGGAACTTGGCGGTGATCTCTGCCACAGTCTCCGTCATCTGTCTCGTGTCCAAAAACTCCCTGGCCAGCTGCTGAAGCTTGACAGCCGGCGCAAACTCTGCCCTGAACCTGGTAACAAAGTCCGACCAGGTCATAACCTCGATAGCTGAGGCTCCCAACGAGTCACCCACTGACTCCCACCAATCTCGAGCTCGGTCTCGTAAACACCCTTCTACATACCTCACCTTCGACCCCTCGGGGCAGAAGCTAGTCAACTGTGCAGACTCGATGTCCGCAATCCATCGCCTGCCAGCAATGGGGTCTTTCACCCCGTGGAAATCCGGCGCACCACTGCCCCTGAAGTCCTTAAAGGACAGTGTGCGAGATCCTGACTGGCCAGATGCCATGTCACTCTTGAACGCCCTGAGGCAATCCTCCATCAACTCGATGATCCCTTCCTTGATCAACCCGAAGATAATGGGGGTCGACTCAAGGATACCCCTGGTAATCTCTAACGCGATGAAATCGCATAGTCCCTCATCTACCGGCTCGGAACCTGATCCTGAACCTGACCCCTCTCCTGAACCGCCATCTATCGGCCTCGATCGAAGTACCACCATTCTACAATACATAAATAGCAATTATTAGCGATACTAATACTTCTTGAGGGATCACATCTACTACAAGTTCCCTGGTCTTATCTTAGCCTTCATTGGTTCGGGTACGGATCCTCTGCTTTCAGTAGTACGGGCCCATACTACCTTCCACATCTATCCGTACCTTCTTCAAGGACTGCCTCGACTCCACCAGACTCCTTCCACTACTGTTGATTACCGCTATACACATCCTAGGCTTGCCCTAGGAAATTTCAGGCTCCACCCTAGCAGGTCCTCAACTGCTGAAGGCCTCTTAGTAGTGCCAATTAACCATTACCTGAATACCATCACATGTGGTGAGGCTCGGATAATCCTTCGAGTAACAGGCTGATCCCTACAATGGTTAGACTCAAACAAGAGTTGCGCAATAGGGCCAAATCCAGCACTCTAAGATTATTCAACCCTGATCAAATGTGACGTGACGTATTCACTTAATGGCTAACTCCCACCACTCAGAATCCCACAAAGCACAAAGCAAGCAACATTCGAACTAAGGGAACAATCTCAAGCAAATCCGCTCTCATAGAGAGAAACTGATCTAGCATACAGAGCTAAACCCATACTATCAGGCATAACCTAACAGGCTATCCTACTGTTGTCTACTCGATTCTAGCATGCAATTTTCATACACTGAAGCACATAAAGCATTCACATAAAGGCATCACGACTAGATCCTTAGTCCTATTCTAGCATGCTGTTCTACTGAAACTGATAAACACAACATAAGCTTGTATGGGTACTTCAGGGAATACTTACTTGAGCTCGGCCGGTTGCGCACATCACACACTTCGTTTCTTCTTAAAATACTTTACTTGACCTTTTAGAAAACGTTTTCTTTTTCAAAATCCTTTGACCCCTCGATTTGAGTTCAGACACCCCTGAAGGTGTGTCCGAATCCCTCAAACCAGGGCTCTGATACCAACTTGTAACGACCCAATTTTCACGTCCAAAAATTTCGTTTTTAAAACATTAATTTAGAAAACATTAATAATTAAAAACATTGTTTAACCAAACCACAATAGAACGTAACCCATGTCTAAAAGACAAATCATACAACCAATCGAAATATCAGAGTACAAATCCCAGAGAAATCTCGTAAATGCGGAAACCAGTTTGTGTGCATGATGTGCCGCTACCGCGCCAGCTCCTTCCCCTTTGATGAAGAGGTACCTGAAACCAAACTGTAAACTGTAAGCACAAAGCTTAGTGAGTTCCCCCATCGTACCACATACCATACAAACACATAACACACATACTGTCAGGCTATTCTGGGGTGCCTGACTACCTGGTACGGCCATTCTGGGGTGCCGACTACCCGTGCGACCATTCTGGGGTGCCATCCTATTCGTGTCAAGCCATTCTGGGGTGCTGACTACCCATCAGTCCTAACAACCGATCCTCGGGGACTATTTCACCCTTACTGCTACTTACACATATATCATACATAACATATTATCAGACATATTTGGGGTGTCTGGGCTACCCTTCGGTCCTAACAACCGAACTTGGGGACTGGTCCCCTCCTACTACCTCTATCGCATATAACATAACAAGCCAGCATGCAAACATATCATCACGTACTGTCAGACATTTCTGGGGTGTCTGAACTACCCTTCGGTCCTAACAACCGATCTCTACTTCTATCACATATACATATCATGCTAGCATATAACATATCAGGTAGTAGCAAACCTAGATGATATCACAAAGACAATCATCTAACATACGACTCCTACTGGTGGGCCGACATTGTGGCTGTAGACCCACCGCTACTGGAAGGTAACTCACCTCGAAGTAGCTGCTGATCTGATCGTGAACTGACGGTCTACTGCTGCTGCTGCTCCGAAAATCCTCCAGCTGTAATTCCCACAACATACTCAATCAAACACTGCTAACTATCCTTTGGGTAAAATGACCATTTTACCCCTGATCATGCCCTAAGTCAAAGTCAGAGTCAACTTTCAGTTGACCCGACTCGCCGAGTTGGCTCGGCAACTCGCCGAGTTCCCTGTCCAATCGAATGACCTAGATCCCGTCACTACTCGTCGAGTTAGGCGTTGACTCGACGAGTTCTCCTTCCAAACTAATGTTCAAGTCCTTCATCCTACTCGCTGAGTTGTATGAACTACTCGTCGAGTTCATCTTCATCCGATGAACACTTATGCTGCGATTCGCCGAGTTGTATGAACAACTCGTCGAGTCTGATCTTGATCTAAGGAGATTGCCTTGAACTCGCCGAGTCAGGGCAATGACTCGTCGAGTTCCTTCATGGATGAGTCCGGCTTCCAACTCACTGAGTCACACCCCGTGACTCACTACTTTACTCGACACAACGAAAAGGGGACAAACTCGGAGACTCGCGAGCAGACTCGCCGAGTCAGATGAACGACTCGCCGAGTCGTTACCATGCAGTCTCTAAATGGCCGATTTTGCTTGAATCCAGCTTATGCTATCCACAGATGTGGGTTCCTAGAGCATGAATAACACGTAAAGTTTCCAACTTTACGTGTAGATACTCACTAATGAGGGTTTTAGGGCTCAAAAGGCACCAAAAAGGGTAGATCTAGGGTGTACATGCAACATGGGTCGATAAAGGCAGTAGATCCAAGCTCCTGGAGCTCGATCTCACCTAGATCTAGGATTTACCTAGCTTATTACGAGTCCACAATCATACACAAGCTTAGAAATAGATCAAAAGGGCTCTAATGGAGTTATAAGGAACAATAAGCATGAAAACAGAGGGGGAAATCGAGTTTTACCTCAAGGGAAACTCTGAGATTGCTCAAAGATGGCTGACCTCCTCTTCTTCTTCTTGATCCACTTTTCTCCTTTCTCCAAAACTTCAAAACACACTAGGAATGCATCAACTCTCAAGGAATAAAGCTTTGAACGAGGGGGGGGGGGGGGGGGGGCTCTGAGGGTGAATGGGGCGGAGTTGGGGCGCAAATGGTTGTTTAAATATGGTGGAAACCCTTGGAAATTAGGGTTTCATCAGACAGCGCGGACTCGCCGAGTCCATAATATGGACTCGCCGAGTCGCCAACTTAACCGCGTCCCAAGTCTCGTCTCTACTCGGCGAGTCGGGCCTCCAACTCGCCGAGTCGAAGGCCAAAATACAAAATACTCAGATATATCTTACATACCATGAACCAGGTGCTACAATTAATTTGGAACAGTTGAGGTGTCCAACGGTATATCGATCTGAGGTTTTCGAGATGACTAGAGGCAGTCATGTTGGGAGGATTAAGAGATTTTTGTCTGAGTTATGGGATGTTTGGAGTCGCTTGGTTTTCATCGGGAAGATCATTAAGTGATTTTGTGGTACGTTCCAAGAGTCAAGTGTGATGTACCTGGTGTAACAGTCTATGAAGTAAATCATTGGTATGTCGATTGCTGATGGTTCGAACCCTGAGTGGGGGAGAACTGAGTATCCTATTGAGAGGTTCAGCGATCCATTCAAGTGCGGTTAGAGAAATGGTTATAGAGATCCACGGTGCGGACACATGAGATGTCACACCCCCGAACCAGACGGCAGAAACGTCCGAGGGCTGTTGTGACTCAATTGAATACCATCACAATGAATATACATGAAACATAACATCATTCATCACCAAGCATTTGAATATTACAACTGATAGTGTTTACATCCATTACATTGTTCCAAAATATTACATGCCCAAAAATAAATTGTTCATTGTTAATTAAACAACCGCAAAACATCATAGAGTACAATTCTTCCTTCACTTTACCTGTTACCTGAGAATACAAGTATTTTGAAAAACGTCAACATATGAAATGTTGGTGAGTTCATAAGTAATGTTTGAAATCCAATGTGTTGTAATGTTTTGAAAACCACCAGAAAATCCGATATTTTCTGAAAATAGTATAGTGTAAAAAGTGTGAAGATCCGTAAGTATGCTTGTTTGTTTTCTATAGATGTAAGCGTACGATTTGTAAAACTCGGTAAGTAGTTCGTAGGTGTATTAGTTAAAAACCCTAGGAAAACCCGACGTTTTCCTATCACTTTGCTTTAATTAGTTTATGTGTTGTTATTTCGTTACAATAGAGGTATTCGTTGAGCTCCGGAGACGTTGGATTAATAGTAGATGGTGAATTGTTGTAACGTACATTAATGAAAACGACCAGTTGACAACCGTAAAAACGATCCCTTAGGCGTCGCTTGCACTTATTCACGTAACCCAACCCCCCCCCCCCCCCCCCCCCCCCCCCGCGGACTCATGTAGCCCCACGACCGAGGGGAAAAAGAAGGTGCGAAACCCCCGGTATTTCCCTACGTCGTTCAAGGCCATAGAGAATGCGAAGGGCCCTTAGCCCAACTCGCAATAGTGAGTGCTCGACTTCACTAGCAGTACCGAAGGACCATTGGGGACCAGTAGCACGTTTGCCATTGAAAGTCCTTTTACACGAAATTAAGTCGTATTAGACCCAACTACATGTAAGTAAATTTCCTTTGGGCCTAAAGATCATGTCATTGGGCTAGCTAGGCCCAACAAGCATGATTTGAAACTTTTGGGCCCAAGGACGGAGCGTCGACGTCTAGCGTATTCCCACGAGTGTATAGAGTTTCCGAGAGTTCCATGTGTGTATTGAGTGTCGTAGTGTTAGTAGTTTCGGATTTGTTATTGATTCGAGACCGAATCAGTTCGTTCAATAACGATTTTTGGTATTATAGGTGTATTGAAATCTGCCGATAGTCGAGTTACTAGCGTTTCATCGGGTCGGGTTCATTGCTTAAGACATTAATCTTTTACATTTTTCAAACCCTTCTTTCTAGATGAATTTACACTTTTGGACCTTATATAAATAATTTATATTTTAGTCCTTAAGTCATTATTCTTAACACTTTAGTATCAAAACTTGTAGAAAAAGTATTTTCCAGCTCAAAGCTTTTTGAAAAACAGTTTTAGTCCCTCAAAATGAAACTTTTCGGCTGGAACCTTCATTTTCGCAAATTTTACACTTTTGGCCCAAATTGGAAAATTTTTGCAACTTTGGTCCTTTTTAATTATGAAAAGCATTTTTAACCTTAGAAAAGGACTTGGAACACTAGTAGTCCACTGTTTTACGGAAAAACACAGTTTTAGCCCCTCAAATTGTAAATTTTCGCATATTGGGCCCTATTGGGCCGAAAATGTCATTTTTAGCCCATTAAGCTTGAAATTTATATTTTTAATCCTCCAAAAGAGTATATTTCCAGAAAATACTTTATTGAAACTGTTTTGACTCATCTCACCCATCAGAATTCGTAATATGTCATTTTGGGCCCTTTAACTTTATATTTTTAACATTTTGTGTCCAAAAATGAGTTTTTAGCCCAAAGAAGATGTTATTAAGCCACTTAGCTATTTTTCTTGGAATACTTTATATGTAGAAATATAATTGATGCTAGTATCATTTAACATAAAGTATATCTCGATTTTTAGGGGCTTATGACTAGATCTAACATCATAATCACACAAAAACACACATATAAGCATAGAAATCATACAAAGCATACAAATACATATAGATCTACAATTTCACTTGTATTCCCCCCCCCCACAAAACTTATAAAACAGAAAAATAGGGAGTATGAAGCTCACCTTAGGGTGTGGTTTCGGTTTTTGGAGAAAAGATGGAAGAAATGAAGTGATTTTTGGCCTTAGCACCCTTTTCTTGAAGATCTTGAGTTTGAGGGGTTCTAAGACACAAGTTTATGATTTCATGAGAGTTAAGAAGAGATTTTAGATAGATCAAGGAACCTAGATCATAGAATTTAGTATAACCTTACCTTGGATGGTGATTTTTGTGAAAAATCTCCTTGGAATGCACTTAAACCTCGAAAATTTTAGGAGAGGGAAGGAGGAGATGTTCTTCACAACTTAGGGAGGATGAAATGAATTTTGTGAGTGTATGTGTGTGTGTTCGGCTGAGAATGAGAGAGAGAGGAAGAAGAAGAGACCTTGAGGTGATGTATGCATGGAAGTATGAGACATGTTGCATGGAGAACCAAGAGGTAATAATGAGGTGGCATGATGAAGTCAACTCTTCATCTTTGGTCTTGGGCTTTTGGGCCGAAATTTTAAAAGGAAAGGAAAGTTTTGGGCTTTAATGCCCCTAAGCCCAATATTAGAATTAGTTTGGATGATTATAAGATATAAGTGTGATTTTTTTTATACTTTGTTGGGCTAGTTTAAGTTAAGTATGGCCCATAATGTTTCATGAAGTTGATTTATTCCATTCTAGGCCTAATGTGGCCCAAATTGTTGGAATAAATGAAAGTAGGTTCAATTAGATTCCATTAAAAGGTTCTAAACCCATGATAGTCAAATTGGAAGCTTATTGGTCCATTGAGTCCAATAAGGAAGTCCTAGTCCAAAATGGACCTAAACAAGAACTTCTAGGGTTTCCAATTGCTTGTTGACTATTTGTAGTGCTTGTATGGTGTATTAGATTGCAATTTTTGATGTCATAAAGTAAGCATCATACATGCTCTTAAGTTTTTGATTCAACATTTTGCTTGAGTATAGTGATTACAAGACACAAAATTTCTAGTTGTGACATGAGACATGGGTTATTGGGGGAGGAGGCGAGGTGCAAGTCGGGATGATGTATGAGCATGTGTATAAGGAAGGATGAATGAATCCATGGTAGGTGGCCGTTGGTCAGAGAATTTATTGTGGCTAGGGATATTTTTAGGTTTGCAAAAGTTAAGTTCGAGACAGTTGGGCCGCTGAGTTTAGGGTCTAATAGCTGAGATTGGCGGGTATAGGTATATATTGTGATCTATGCTCCAGGAGGGGCAACAATTGAGTTGTCAACCAATTTCAGAATCGGTATGAGTAGTTTCCTATGGGTGGTGATCAGTAGAGGATGGAGCTTCGGATTTTTGCCAACGTGTATCCAGTCATTGACAATTCCTCCGTGTTTCAATCTGGGAGATGGGGGTATTTCTAGGTTTCGAGTTGCATAAGTGGAAGATCGGTGGTTGAGGCAAGACAGCGTGAGATGCTGTGATGGTGTACCGAGGTACCCGAACGTGCTGTCCTAATTTTTTGGTCATGATAAGACTCGAGTTGTGAGATAATGAGTGGAATACCGAGTGATTTTGTTCCAGTGGGAACCCATTAGATAATTTTCGCCGGAGTGGGACTGTCCAAGGGTGTATCTATGCTGAGAAAAGTGCCTTGCCTACGAGAACTTGCATCAGGAGTGGAGGTGCATAAGCTGAGTGGGTGTAAGCACATATCTATATGGAACTGCGGAGCATGAGTTGGTGAACTCAATGTAGTGATGACTTAATGATGAGATTATGGGGTAATAAGAGAGCAAGTGGATCCGAGAGGGAGTAATCGCTTGGTATTATCAGTAAAACCATGGAGTGGGCCCGTGATGAGTCAGTGAGCGAGAGAGTGTTGTAATACTAAGGGGAGTCGTAGTATTCATGAGTCAGCGAGAGAGTGTCGTGATACTGCGGGGAGCCGTAGTATTCACTGGTTAGTAAGAGAGTGTTATCATACTGCAGGGAGCTATAGTACTCACTAGTCAGCGAGAGAGTGTCGTGATACTGCGGGGCGCCGTAGTATTCACTGGTTAGCAAGGGAGTGTTGTGATACTGTGGGGAGCAGTAGCATTCGAGTCAGTAAGGGGGTGTCGTAGGCTACAAGGGGGGGGGGTAGTAGCACTCAATAGTCGATGAGAGAGAATATTGTTCAACAGAGACTTGTAGTACTCACTAGTCAGAGTATGACGTAGAGGAGTTCTTAGGCTTGGGTAGCCTTACCACTTGAGTCTTCAAGAGCCTGGTTGCCGAACCAGGGGCGAGACGGGGGTCTCCGTGTCGGTCGGGAATCGTATTATATCCCTAGGATGAGGATGGATTACCGTAATCGGAAGGAATTTGAGAGTTGGTGTGTGCATAAATTTGAAAATCTTGGGTCATGATTTGAATACCAGATTGGAAATGAGTGGTTCCAATTCTGTTGTTGAATCAGACTCTCGAGCTCGAGTCTAGATCCATTCTTATATTGAGTAGGCAAGATGAGGTTTCAGATTCGTGGATGGGTTTCATTTGAGGGGTATTAATCTCCATCTGATGTCTTAGACCGGAGTGGTTCAGTTTCGTTGGTATGGGAAGAACCGCGAGACACATGGAAGCAGTAGGTGGTAGACGACAGAGGTTGGAGGTGAGACGACTTCAGAAGGGGTTGTAGTATTCGCTTGGGGGAAAAGCAAACTTCGTGACTTGTGAGTCACAATGAGCCGAGATAGTTATTGTGAGAAGGAAGCCGGTAAGTCGTTTTTCTGGGTGTGCAGTGGGTAACCTTTGGAGGTTCAACTTTTGGGTCGGAGTTGACCTGGTGCTCAGTGTTGGAAGGGACACTTGAGATAAACTAGCGCTTATTATTAAGGGCAATAGATTTTTAAGGATCATTTCCTTCAGAAGAGTTCTGATAGTTGTTCAGGCGGTGGGTCCTTAGTGGGTTATGACCTTTCCGTTCCTCCTAAGTTCGATCGGGATTGATTAGAGAATTAGAGTTGGTAGAGTGTTCTTAGAGTCTATTATTCGATGAGCGATTAACATGATGATATTTTGCGAGGGTGTTCTGGCAGGGAGATAGACCCCTAGAGATTTCAAGTTTTGGAGAATTAGATCGAGTACCGCAGTGGCAGAAGTGTCTGTCCTTCTTCGGGGTCAGGAGTTCCTGTTGGGTTCAGGTGCCTTTGTAAGAGATTGTTGTATGATATGAGGTCCTTTCGGTAGTGCTTCTCGGGTTTTTGGGTTCTATCTATGTGTTGATAAGGAGCGATTTCGAGGGCGAAATCTAATTCAAGTGAGGGAGAATTGTAACATCCTGTTTCAGATCATCTGTGGTTAGGGTTCATGGGTTGCAACCCGAGCATGAGGAAGTCTCGGGGTTGCGATGAGTTGCTAGAAGCGTAGGGCATCTCGTCACCTTTATGTGGATGTGAGGTTCATTGGAATCAGAGTTATATCGAGGAAGCAATGGAAGTTTGAAGTGTTGGCAGGATAAGTCCCTTATTTGAGAAAGGTGACAGTTGAGTATGATGGGCGTACGTGTTTGTACGCTTAGCATACTCATGTGTGTGGTTTTTAAGCAGAGCCACCTAGTACGTTGGGCGTACCCTGGGCGTACTAGGCACATAGTGAAAACCCTAATTGTGGGTGTGTCCCTATAAGGGCCTATATAAAGGATATTATGGCCTCATTCCTGTCCATCATTCTCAGTTATCAAACCCACTTAATTCCTAAACCTTCGTTCATAGAGCTGGTAAGTGAATTTGAGAGCCTTTGGGTGATTTTATATGTTCTTGGAGTGAAGAAGAAGCTTTGGAGAAGAAGGAGTGAAAGTCCAAGCCCTTGGATCTGAGCATATCTGTGTTGGGAGCTTCATATATAGGTATAAAGCTTCAAGCTTTCTCACTCTTTTGATTTGTGCATTATAGTGAAGTATTTTAGGGTTTTTGTCCCAAGATGGAGACTTTATGAGTTATTGAGCTCCAAAGACTATGATCAACCCCCTTTGAGTGTATTTTGTGGTGTTGTGTCATAAAAATTAGGACTTGGACGTTGGGATCAAGCCATGCATTAGATATGAGCATTTTAAGCTAAGAGAGTGAGAGTTTTGTGTGTTTGTGACCTTATCAGCCATGCAAAAGCTTAAAGTCACTGACCTTATGGGGTAAAAGCTATTAGGGAGTCCATATATGTGATATGAGCCAAGGTCTTAACTGATTAAGACCAAATGAGTGGAATTAGTGAAGTTGGGTCGTACGCTAAGCGTAATCCCAATACACCCCGCGTACTGACCAAGTCTCCCCGATGGCAAACCTAGACTCGTGAGTACGTTAAGCGTACCAAGACCAACCTGGACTCGTGAGTACGCTGAGCGTACCAAGGGAGGTACGCCCCGCGTAAACTTACTGTGGACTTTTGGGCTAAGTCTCATTTTGGGCCTTGAGTGTTGGGCTGGTTGCTATAGAGTTTTGGACCAGAGGAATATATATATATATATATATATATATATATATATATATATATATATATATATATATATATATATATATATATATATATATATATATATATACTAGATGTGCACCCGCGCAAAGCGGCGGAAAATAAATTTCAGGGAGCAGATCTTGAAAGGCGAGATCCATTTGTAAGGACGTATGATAAGCACAATGTTTCGTTTGGTTTATGCATAGAACCAAAAAACTTATTTCTATGTCTAAAAATCGGTTTTCTGGTATCCAAGCTTAATCATATTGGTTTTTAGGTTAATTGGGGTTTACTAAAAATGATCATTTTAGAAAAATAAATAAAAAAGTTTCATACTTTCTTAGAGAAATCACTTTATATAATGGTCCACAAGTGACTTTGAAGGTATATTTCCATCGTATAGATGAGGATTTCATAGGTTATTGTAAATTAGATGAAGATAGAATGGTTGGGCCAATATATACATATCTAGTGAAAAAATATCCAAACAACACATGCACTATATCTAATTTTAGTGAATATAAAAAAACAAACAAAGATACTTAAGTCGTTATCTAACAATCAGAATATTTAGGATTGCATTCAATTTTTACACAATAGAACTAATGTCTTACTATCTTATGTCTTACACGTCCACTTTCTTCATACGTTGCTTCAATGCACACCAAATAATAAGGCTCTTTTAGTCTCGCACCCGCCAAAAATTTGTTACTTGAAGCCATGTTCTAAGACCACGATAAAAACAAGCTATGTTAGTTCCATGTTTGTGCTAGGAAAGACAAAATTATTATTATATGGCTAATTGAAATTAAGACTTCTTTCATAAATAATATCTTACAACAACAACAAAATACTCAACAAAATTAGTTTATTAAGTTCCAATAGCAATGCTATTCAGTGAACAATTATGATGCATGTGTCATATATACGTCCATGGTTAATTAAATTTGGTTGTTGGACAGTTATAAGAGCACAAAATATTTAATGCAGATAATCAAATGGGTTTGTATGTAAAAATAGATGGTGTTGATATCAATTTATTAAGACATAAAATTAGACAACGGATACAACCTCGTATATTTTATTTTATATTATAATCATGAATTGGATATGAAGGTTTGCATACCTGCAACAACACACGAACACCATGCCTAATAATAATGTCTTCTATATAGAAATGGCTCAAGAGCAAAAAAGCGACCGGTGCTCAACTTGAAATCCTGTTTTTCAACAAATAAAGGTCTTAGTAAGTGGTTTAATCAATCAATAAAGGACTAACCTTCGAAAAAAAAACACAAAAGCGTTCATAAAGCAGAGTATTAAGTTGTTAATCATCCAAGAAAAAAACAAATTTTTTTAATGGAGCGTACCTCCTTCACATGCTTCCAAGTTCCAAAGCATGTCATTCTCCACTTGTTAGATATAAGCATCCAGAATTGTGAAAATGGGATATGTACGTACTTAAATGTTTATGGGGTTCTTTTGTTGATGAAGTGGGATACTTCTTCCTTCACATAAACTTCCTCTAACTATGAAACATCACATTAAATAACAAAATGGGTACGTGATATATTAACATTTTATTCAAAATCAATAACTGTACATAAAAAGTTAAAATCAAAATCAAGAGAGGTTGCATACCAAACAAAAACATAAATATAGACATTTAGGTTGGGATGAAGTAGAACGTCGTATAAAGTTTTGAGAATTACATGCAGATGAGTTCAAAGGGTCATGAATCATATTTATAAAGGAGACCAGAAGGTATAGTCAATTTAATAAAATACCATAGTCAAATTTGGATACAGGAGGAAATCCTGATCAATATATGATAAGTTACTAATTAACCATTAATGGAGTTCTTTTTACAAGGTTATTAATGAGTTCTTTAGCAAAAAGAATTGGTAAATTAAATTTCCCTTTATGTATCATTTAATAGTTGGCATTTTTTCTCAAAATTGGTAACCAGTCGCTAATTAACTTTATTTGATAAGGCTAACATCAATGAGTTGTATTTTCATTATTGACTTTATTTGATAAGGCTAACATCAATGAGTTGTATTTTCATTAGGAAGTTGTATATTAAGCATAAATAAATGTACCTCTTAAAATTCAAGAAATATTTAATATGCTTTATATAATAGTAAAGATATATATATATATATATATATATATATATATATATATATATATATATATATATATATATATATGTGTGTGTGTGTGTGTGTGTGTGTGTGCTTTGGGCCTTGAGTTGGATTTGCCATTAAGATTTGAGAGTTGGGCCTCGGGAGAGCCCATTTATTATTGGGCCTTGGTGGGCCCAATGGGTTTTAGATTGTTGTTGGGTTGGATAGTGGTCTACCTTTAGACCTAATGAGTGAGAGTTTGGACTTAGTTCCTAATTGGATTAATTGTGGGTTTGGCTTAGAGATAGAGGTCGGTGCGTAGCAGCAGCGTTTATAGAGGTTGTTCATCATTCGAGGTGAGTCTTCTCACTAAACTTACCATGAGTGGTACCTTTGTGTGACTGAGATGTCTTATGTGCTTATCTGTGTATTGTGATATTCTACATTATGTCTTTGTGATTTATGATGAATATTATTATTATGAGATTATTGAGTTAGGACCGGAGGGTCCACCCGAGTTGTGGGACCGGAGGGTCTCCACTAAGACACATTGACTGGAGGGTCGTATCAAGTGGTTAATGTGATGTGTGTGGTATTTTGGGGAACTCACTAAGCTTCGTGCTTACCGTGTTATGTGATATGTATTTCAGGTTTTCTCAGGATCGCGGAAAGGCGCCGACTTTATTGTACACACCAGTGAAATAGTTATGTTTTGGGGATCCTGGATTATTATTCAAACCATTATGGAGTTGCGATTTGTAAATTAAATAAATGAGATTTTTTGTGAAATGTGTTATGAGAATGATGTGATTTTTAAATGAAAAAATTGATTGAAATTTTACGGTGTTACATCTGGGCTTTGAAGCTCATGGGGTTGAAGAAAAAAAACTTAATTCATTAAGTTGTTTGGAACCCAGTAACCACGACGTGGCATCAGGTTGCCACGCCGTAGCGACTTGGGTCAAATCGGCTGTTTTGTCATCCTGTGCCCACGGCATGGCCATGGAGAACTGTGGTATGTTGACTTCTTTGACTTGGGTCCGAATCTGGTTTAGACCCATGGGTCATGACGTGGCAAGTCAACTTTGACTTTTGAATTGTGTTGACTTTGACTTTTGGTCAAATCCCTGGTCTTGGAAGAAAAGCTAAGAGTGTACTTTATATGATTGTATAGGTGGTTGATAATATATGTGTTCGCAACAGTAGTAGCAGTTGTAGTTGATCATCGTTTGATAGATGAGTTCCTTCACTGTACTCGTGGGTCGAAGGCACCAATGCCGACCTGCTGGATTATGTTGTAGGATAATAGTTGTCTTTATGACACTTACTATTATACTTGTATGTGCTTGTTATCTTTACGAATCCTGCTGATATAATTGTATGTTTAGTTTTAGGGGTGAACTAGACCCGGTACCGGTTGAAAGAGACCTAAAGGGGGTGAAATAGACCTAATACCAGTTGAAAGAGACCGAAAGGGGGTGAAATAGGCCTAGTATCGGTTGTAAGAGACCGAAGGGGGGTGAAATAGACCCAGTTGCAGTTGAAAGAGACCAAAGATGGTGAAATAGACACAATTTTGTTTTGACTATTATGTATGTATGGTATGGGGCATTTTGGGGGGAAACTCACTAAACTTTGTGCATACAGTTTTATGTTTATGGTTTCAAGTACTTCCAGTTTGAAGGGAAGAGCTCGACATAATCGCACCGTATCCTCCAGCATTCCATATTTTATGACATGATTTGTACTTCGATAACTATTTTATATACTATCATGTTTTGATGGGGTTTGAAATGAATGAATGAATGATGTTTCTACTAGCTTTTAAAATGAAAATTTTACTTTGAAACTTTTGGAATGTTACACATTTATTATTGATATTTCTAAAACGAAACCAATTAAAAGTTATCAAGATATAATATTTAAAGCATTGAATACAAGACATATAAGAAGAGTATCTAAAAAATGAGTATCTGGATTATTTACACTTTTTATCCTCATATAATTTTAATTTTACCGTTTTCAAAATTTATAATTTTAAAACTAAATTATTGGTATTTTATAAGTTATAGTTCTGGTCCATTATTATAATTTAAATTATATTTTTGGTCTTTTACTAATTTGTTTTTACAATTTTTGTTTTTATTAATATTACTTTTTATTCTTATAATTTCTAATTAAATTGTCATATTTTTGTATGCGGCCTTCATATATAATTTTTTGGATTGAAACTTTATTTTATATTTTTATAGTCCATTTTGCAAAGAAAATTTTCACTAACAAAATACTAGTTAGTCATCTACTTATCTTGAATCGTATCATTATCTATATGTATAAGGTGATTTTAAATAAACCAGCTTAAACGTAACCACATAAACCATGTTCTGATTCTTTCACCATATTTATGATTGATTTATTCTTTTTAATATAATTATTGTTTTATACAATATGAATTTTATTTTTTTAAATAACTTAAATACGTTCAAATCGATTCCTTATACTTGTAATAATACCTTTTATTTATTAGGTTTTTAATATTAATATATATCATTGGGTGCGGGTAAGTGGCGTTACCACCGACATCGTGCCCTCCTACGAAGGTACCCTCGTACCACCAATTAAAGCAACATGCAGACTATCTAATGTTTGAAAAATTACTCTCTTTTATATCCTTTTTAGTTGTACACTTGTACTTCATACATAAAAACTTATACAAAATAGTTTTGCATGCTTTTAATTAGTCTATGAATAAAATTTGTATGTTTTTAATATTTTTTGAATTTGTTTTATATGATTTTAATTAGTTTTTATTTATTTAATCGAATATTATAGGTTAATGCTTATTTGGCATCTCCATCGACGTTTCCTTAACCTAGCACCTTTGTTTGTTTCCATTTCTAGATTTCTAAATTCTAATGTGACCATCCAATAGCATTCGAAAATGATTCGATTTCGAGAACCATTTGCAAGATTAGGAGTCTTCATAAGGACTCGTAACCATTTTGGTATCTTGATTTGTATTCTATATATTTTGTGTTTATCATCGGTTTCACAAGTTATAGATTTCTTTCCCCTCAATTGAATACAAGTTGCATTAACATTTTTTTTGGGTTTTCCCTTCAAATACACACGAGATGCATGTTTTCCCCTTCAAATGATTTATGGAAAACAAATGTTCTTGATGCAAAACATGTGTTCGATTTTGTTTGGGTTCATTTTAGATCCGGTTTTCGAGAGTAAAAATCAGGGACAAAGTTAGACTCGCTGAAAATTCATAGAATTGTCACCGAAAATGCAACTCAAACCAACAAACTGGTTTACCTGCAATAACCGATAATAATGGTGTACTTCAAAAATAAATGTTATGGGATAATAGTCCATGCAAAAAGTAAAATGACCAAATATGCACACATAAAATAGCTTGTTACCCTATTAAGTCATTAACCCTCTATGAATTCGTTTGTTTAGGAAAGCCAAAGCCATTGCAAACCATAAACCATATCATCAAGCTCAAAAATAGAACAAAAGAAATCGAGATACCTTCTTTCTTATTTAATATTACTCAAATTGAGTATTATTATATTCGATCTTTTTACTTTTTCCATGTTTCTAAGATTTTGTTATATTTTGTTGGCACAATCGTATCATGTTTTCCTTTGTGAGTGATATGATCATGCCATCTATGATCTATTCGGTTTGTCACCATATAAGTGATACAGCTATATCATTCATAAAGATGAAGGGACATGGCCTTGTGGGTCATTTTGTCCACATGGTTTAATAAAGTTGAACATTGAATTTAAGACATGATCCCCTTTACTACGAGCACTTTCTAGTGATTTCAAAAATCAACATAGCAATTGGAAAAGAGAAAAATAATAAACACCAAGACTTCCAATCCAAGGTTCGATATAAAAGTGCTAAATGGCCTCTGTAAGATAAAGAATCGATCGACATTTAATTTCGAATATTTACGGAATTACTGAATTCCCAAATAAATAAAAGAGAGTTTATTTGCCTTATAAATCAAAACATTAGCAATGCCATTAACCTCTTCGTTTGTAACATTAACTCCAATAAACAACTTTTTGAAAGGTTAATACCAAGACCTGAAACAAAGTATAAGAGGCCTAAAAACGAATAATGTTTCGAGCATTCTTGATTGACCAATCACTCTTAACCAAAGCATCATCTGCATAAAACGATGGGACAACTCTATCTCTTGCAAACCAACAATCCATTTGAACTTTTTTAAGACAAACCTATTTTATCGCTATGTGAAAACTTTTTATTACAACAAGAAATAAAAAAAGGAGAAAGAAAATCGCATTGTCTAAGGTCATGCTTGATAAAGAATTCTTTGTAGGAGAACCGTTGAACAAAATGGACACCATATATGATTTTGAATGAGCCTTGATCCAGCCTCTTTATCTTTCCCATAGCTTCCATGTTTTTTAACAAATCTTCCCAAGTTACCATATTGTAAGCTTTTTCAAAATCAACCGTGAAAAGCATAACACATTTTCTACTATTTTTCTCCCTATCAACAACCTCATTAACAACCAACATACCATCAAAAATTCGTTGCTTCTTAGAGCATCCACAATGCATTAAACTTATTAGAGTTTAATGGATTGACATTTAACAAATCATCATTTTACTTACTACACAACTCTACATTAAATTGAACTCAATAGAGTTCAATGGAATATATATTTAATAGTTATAATGGTCATTAAAGTTCATATCCATTGAATGTCAATATATATATATATATATATATATATATATATATATATATATATATATATATATATATATATATATATATATATATATATATATATATATATAGGATATAGATCCGGTAAGAAACTTTTTTTTTGTAGGAAGATAAGAAGTTTCTTTTGTACATATCAACGAAAGAACCTGACTAAGTCTAATAGCAAGAATCTTTGGCACAATCTTGTATTGACAACCGATTAACCTTTTTTTAATGGCTTAAATTTATTCAAAAAACTAGTAATGAGCTAGAAGAAAAAGAACATTACAAAAGAAGTAAAGGGTTTTTACCCACCCGGTCCAAGACATACATGATTTTCTATTTCTGTTACAAAACCACAAAACGAATAATCTAAAATCGAATCAATAATGAACTCCTTATGACATGAAGTGTTTCCAGAAGCTAAATCATTCCAAAACTTCCAAAGAACCCACCATGTTGTCTGAATAACCACTTGAAGCAGGGCCATTCCAAACATATTTTGGGCCCAGGACGAGAGAAAAAAATGGGCCCCTAAAATACATAAATGTCATCAAGTTTTTTATAATAACTCAATAATTGAAAGAAAATTACTTGTGTTATCTTCTAAATATAACCATTTCCATAAAAAATTTGGGCCCTTTTGAAAGATGGGCCCTAGACGGTCGCCCCTATCGCCCACCCTCTGGGACGGGCCTGACTTGAAGTACAATTCTCTTCATTTTAGAAATTCCCATCCGATTAATACAAATGAACAAGCAAGCGCACATCCAACCACCGAGCCACAACATCCCAAGTACGTGCTGATATCTCACACTGCCCGAACAAATGTTGAATATTTTTCGTCTGAAGATGACAAGACGAACAAAGAACCAACTGAACATCCACCCCGCGATTAACAAGATTCATCCTAAGAGGAAGTCGATCTATGAGAAGACGCCATGTAAAAATATTTACCTTCCTAGCCTAGGAAGGTAAACATTCCAAATCATATCACTCTCTACGTCCGGTAGCATTAATAGCTCAACATACCATCTAGTGCTCTTGACAATAAAGTTGTCATCATCTTCCAAATCCCACCACCACCTATCTTGACTCGTTCCCAATTGGGTCCCTTCTACAAGAGACCGAAGCCCCAAAAATTGAGAGAAGTCTTAACACCTTGATTCAGCTCGCAAGACCACCCCCAAACCCATTGACAATCCTAACAACGATCCTTAACAAAGCAATTTGGGTTTCTATCCACTTGAAAAAGCATTTGAAACCACAAGGCCGAAGGAACACCTCCATACCATATATCTCTCCAAAAGTAAGTAGTTGAACCATCTCCCACTTTATGAAAAGAATTGGAAAAAGGGATCACTCCTTTCTCATGCATAACACGACTTTAAAATACTGCTCCACACCCCACCCCCTCAGTTATGACAATCCAAATAATGAAAAGAGCAACTCCCGTATAACGCTTTAATAACTTTTACCCATAACGCATTTGGTTCTCTAAGGAATCACCATCTCCATTTTTGTAAAAGAGATTGAAACAATCTAAACTACCAATCTGTGGTCCTTTGGAGCAATGACTAAGTCCCGTGCCACCCAATGTATTTTCTGAGCCCCGTTTTCCATACCCCAAAAAATTGAGCTCTAAGAGATACAAACTCCTTTTTAACTTAAACTGACATCAAAAACAAAGATATGAAGTAAATACCCAACGAAACAATGACATATGACAAAAGCATAGCACGACCATCTATAGATACTAGTCTCACTTTCCAAGAAGAAAGTTCCTTTTTAAAACGATCTATAATGCCCTTCTAACTCTAAATAAGAGCCATATTCTTAGCCACAGAAAGACCCAAGTATTTAAATGGAAGTTTTCCCGGAGCACAACCGACAACCCTCCCATCCCTACCACTTGACCATACCGGACCCCCACACCATACAAAATTAGATTTGTGAAGATTCATCTTTAAACCCGACACAAGGTAAAAACAATTAAGTGTCATTACCATATATTCAATATTTATCGTAGACCATTCTCCAAAAAACAAAACATCATCTACATAAAAAAGATGTGACAAAAGAAGATTACTCGGGCCCACTGCGACTCCACTCAGAAGCCCCACAACTTTTGCATCTTCAAGTGCGACATGGAGCCCTTCCATTGCAATAATGAACAAGAAAAGAGAGAGTGGATCCCTATGCCTAAGACCACTCTTGATACGGAGTTCCAGAGTAGGACTCTCATTCATTAACACGGAAGCTTTTGCCGAGTTTAAAAAAGCTTGAATCCAACTCTGCAATCTTTCTCCAAAACCCATAAAATCCAAGCAACCAATTAAGCTAATGAGCCTATAATCATCGACAAAAAAAAAGGGACTTGAAACATCATAATCTAAACAACAAAAAACCTATTGTATCCTTTAGGAAACCGAAAAAGTAACGAAGTCATTGATATCTTCCTTTAGTAGGCCTCAATGTGTTTTTCATAAATCCAAAGGTAAAACCATCTAGACCAGACGATTTATCGTTTCCACATGGAATGAGCTTCACATGTTGCATAGATCCATAGACTTATACGAAAAGGGTTAAATGTATAATAACATAATAAAACATAATAATTAATAACGTTCTGAAATAGTAAAAAAATAATCATCCTACGAAAAAAATCACAATATTTTCACTAAGAATCAAATACTTATAATATCATCTAACGAATCATAAAACTTTGTACATACATAGTTTTCGTCGATCACAGCCCGATCCACAATACATTAAGACCCACAACAACATAGTCAGTCAACTCTTTCTCTTTGTTTTATCTTTTCATTTCACGTGTATACAAGAACAATAGTACATTCTATAAGTCAAAATGCAACACCTCATAGACTATTGAAGCATTCAAAAGTCAGATGCCATTTTTTACATTTAATTACAAAATCAAATAAATATAAATATTCATATTAACAAACCGCAACCGGCTCCCTTAACATCATATTAAAATCATCCTTCATTGGCTTCACCCTCATAATATCACTTCCATTATGCATCATTGCAACAAACTCATTGTAATCTATACGCCCATCCTACAAATTAACAACAAAATGAATTTTGATTCATGTAAATATTATTAGTTTTTGGATAAATGGATAGAGAAAATCTTACATTATTTTGGTCAGCTTCTTTGATGATTTCTTCTAAATGAACATCATCTACTCCAAATTCTTTACATGCTTGTTGTAGTTCATCAAGGGTGATATAACCACTTCCATCTTTATCAAAATATGAAAAAGCAGAAAATAAATGATCTTCTCTATCGACTTTGTTCATATGCAATGTTGCAGCTACAAATTCTTCATAGTCAATAGTACCACTATTGTCAATATCCGCCTGCATTTTCATTATAATCAATCAAAATTCAAGAAATGCAACAAAGAAAGGCAAAAAGATTATGATAAACTACAAAAAAAAAAATCATTATACTTTAACCATTTTGCAGTTTAACCACTAATACTTCATCTTTTTTCCAAACAAACACGTAAAGTTTCAAACTTTTTTCCAGATTAACCATTTTTACCAAATATATCATCATGCAAAAATGTCCAAAATATAATGGTTTTTCAGTAATTTGCCCAAAAGATGAATTAGTAATACTTACAGATTGCATTAGATCATAAATCTCAGACTCTGTAAGATTAGAACCAAAACGTTTGAGTCCAGCTTTAAGTTCTTCAAAAGTAATATAACCACTGTTGTCTGTATCTATTATCTTAAACATTTGTTTTAATCCTGCAATTTCTTCTTCCGAGAGTTTTGAAGCAATAACCTGTAGAAAACATAAAATGGGTTGGAAAAAAAGATTACATTTTTATAGTGGGATTATAAATTTATCGGCTTTTTTTAACAATCTTGAAAATCTTACCCTAAGAGCCATTTTCTTGAGCTTATTCATGGCAGAAAACTGAGTTAAACGACTCAAAACAGCAGAATCAAGAGGCTTATCTGGTGCAACACCATCTTCACTGATCCATGGATGGCCTAATCGTAAATAATGTTCAATAAGAAGCCTAAAGAATACTAATTTCTTTTATATGAAAATTTTATAACAACCAAGACTTACAAAGAACACCATGAGCTGTTATTCGTCTTTTGGGGTCTTTAATGAGCATTTTTCTAACCAAATCTTTAGCACTTTCAGAGATACTAGGCCATGGATCTGAGGAAAAGTCGAGTTTACCCCTCAAAACCTCTTCAAATATCTCATTTTCAGATTCTGTCATGAAAAAAAAAAAAAACGAACATGAATTCAGTATTCGATGAGTTATTAACTTATTATAGTCTTTTAGTCTTTTAGACTTACCTCCCCAAAAAGGTGGGACCCCACAAAGAAGAATGTAAAGAATCACACCAGCACTCCATATATCTGCTTCAGGACCATAATTTTTAAGCAAAATTTCAGGGGCAACATAGTAAGGGCTTCCAACCACATCTACAAAAGTTTCACCTATACAATAATTCAAAAATACATTAACATAAACATTCAAGAAACATACAATATTCAAGAAAAGGATATGTATGATTAAAAAAAGTACCTGGTTTAAAGAAAACCGATAATCCAAAATCTATGGTTTTAAGAGGAGAATCTTCATGTTCATCAACAAAAAGAAAGTTTTCAGGTTTAAGATCACGATGCATAACACCTAAAGAATGACAAGCTTCAATCACAGATACAATAGTTCTAGCAAGATCAGCTGCTTTTCTTTCTGAATAATGTCCTTTTTTGGTAATTCTATCAAACAATTCGCCTCCAGCACAAAGTTCCATAACCAAATGAACTGCAACTGAATCTTCATAAGCCCCTTGAATTGAAACCACATTAGGGTTTCCAGATAAATGATGCATGATTTCAATTTCCCTCCTGACATCTTCCACATCATCATCGGTTAACAACTTTCTTTTCGCGATTGATTTGCATGCGAATTCTTTTCCTGTGGTTTTCTCTATGCAGAGAAAAGTCGTACCAAATTGACCATGTCCTAGCTTTTGACCTAAGTTGTAGTACTCTTTCAGATGCCCAGTTTTTGTTTTCAATACCTTGTCAGCTTGTAAACCTGCACTCAACATTCTCTTCACATTGTTTTGCTTTTTGGCGTTTGAATTTGATGAAGCTTTTTCCTTTTGGGATTGTTTTATGTCTATTTTGATTTCTTGATATGAAACTATGGGTGGAGGTGGAGGTGGTTTGGTGTCGTTTTTGGCTATGATCACTAGTTTTGGAGGTGTGTTTTGAGTAGGGGTAGGAGGTTTTGGATCTTGGTGTATTGATGGAGGATCTTTGCTAAGCTGTTCGTTTTTGTAGTAGATCATCTCTGGTGATCGAGACCACCAGTATGGATGTGATATTGATTGGAAAAATCCATCCTTTGAGTAACAAGATACACATACATTTCCCATCTAAAATTCAATATAATCCTTCTACACAACAACAAATAGTCGATAATATGAGCTACTTCCCTTTTCACTAAAGGAATCGGTGTGTAGACATTTAAACAAACAGTTGGTGTGCAACTGCAAATCACCCGAATCAGAGAAAGCTCTTGTACAAATCAAACCGAAGTACCCATAAAAGGTTCAAAGACGTGTAATTTTTCAATAAAAATCGAAATTGGGAGGTGGGAATTTGAAAGAAATGATGAAAGAGTAGTGGGTATGAATATGATCGAAAATCTGCAACTTACAATGGGTTTACTAGGTCTCTTTAGACAAGTAGTAGCCTTGGAAAAAAGGGGAAGTTTGAATGTGTCTCGTGGACGAGTCATTTACGTGTTTATATATAGGAGGACGGCGGAGAGCGAGTGAGAAGCGTGGAGGTCGCAGAAATTGACGAGGGAAATGATGGAAAGTGACGGGTTTTTCAGTTGGGATCTTTTCAAACGCGTTAGGCAATAGGCACACACATGATTATACATATCTTCATATCATATTAATACATTTTTCTTTTCAATTAATGATCAAATATCTTTTTTAATTATCTTCTTACCCATAAAATAAGGTGACATACGATCATATTTAGATAAAATTGATAATATTTTAAGACATTTATAATAGAAATAGAAAGAATAAAATAAAGTGAGACTTATCATATTTAGATAAAATTGATAATATTTTAAGAGGGTTATAATAAAAATAAAAAGATAAATAGAAAGATATTTAATTTCTCATAATAGATTATAAGAATGAATCATAGGCTTTCTAATTGTGAAATCACTAGTTTGAATTTGACCGAGTAAGACCTAACTTTTACATTTTACAATACTCATTAAAAGACATATCAAACACGGAAACAACAAATTAAAAAGTTAAATGTCATATAAAAAATTATATGTCATATAAAGTTTAAAGATATAAAAAAGCAAAAATAGATCTTTTTTGCATGTTCTAATTTTTTGAATATGTTGTTGTGTAAGACGGCTGAGTAGTTACTAGTTGTTTGACTAGATTAAAGATCTTGCTTAGTTGTTTTTTTGGATGAAAAATGAATATCGTAAGAATCATCAATTGATGGATAATTAATTCTAACCATTTGGAATCTAATTTCGGATGATATTAAGTTACTAATTTTTATCACTAATTAAGATAATTGCCAATTTTTACATTATATTATGAAGTATATTATTATATTCACAAATCAATCATTAAGATACCAACAGAAGATTGAAATGCAATCTCATACCGATCGAGCACTTTCTGTTTTAATAAAGTTCTTTCGAATCAAAGAACAGCCACTTTATAAAGTCATATTTATCTTTATTTAAAAAATAAGTATATATAGTAATATAATTTATAGTGGAGGAGCACTTGCACGACTTGGGTGTTTGACAAACGGCTGCTATCGAATTAAATAAAATAATAATAAAAAACAAATAACATCAAGACAAAATTACCCTCCTTCCATTTACCTAGAAATAATCCAACAACTAATGATTATATATATATTATATATAAAAACCTTAATTTGGACAAATAATAAACATATGGATAGGATGTCTAATTAAGTCGACCGGCGGCCGGCCGCCTTTGCCGGAGACAGCTTAATTCTTGTATGTATCACAATGGATTCTGAATGTTAAATTAAACACCAATTGATTCATATTCTTAACTTCCTAACCTTGTATTCATTTCAATTTTGTTTATCAATGACTTGACTAACAACCAAATTCCATGACTATCAACTAAATACATCATAAGTTATTATCTAACGGGTATTGAATTATTTCAAACCCCCTTTGGCCCCATGTAAATAATCTCAATTACCTAGAATAGTTGAAGAGTTATTCACTAAAATGGTTATATAAAATGGAAATATATCGCCACAAAGTCACATTATTTAGGAGTTTAACAAAATAACCACAATAAGATATGAGAGCGAGCTCAAAGGCAAGTTTCTTTTGACATAAAGCACCACCGATAAACTTTCAAGAGTTCGATTTTTTCTTCGTGGAGAATATTTATGATAGATTCAATGTTTCCAACAAATAAGCTCGAAATTGATTCACAAAGTGTTTTTTTTTTCATTGTGAGTATTAATGTTTTGCTCGTTCCATGCGTAGAGTTCAATCATGCAGACATGTGATCATAATGTATAATCTCTAAAAAGTTGCGAGGCTACATGTATAGACCTATTTAAGGGTTTTGAGATTTATATACGTAGGTACATGTATAATATTTGTAATGTGATTCATGTATAATATATGTAATGTGATTACTGGCATTTTGAATTGTTAATCATTCATTATTAGGGATGAGTAGTTAGTACCACCAAATTTTGATCTTGTATTGGTATAGTACCAGTACCGCATTTAAACATATGGAATGGTACTGGTACTCTAAAATTACGAAATTTGGAATTTGATACTGTTGGTACCGGTGTTAGAATAACTAGTCACATTCTGATATCATTACCAGTAATTTTAGTTCGGTTCGGTATGCGGTGTCGTTTTTCACCCATTTCGGTATTCGAAGTTTTCATATGGTTCAGTCACATGCTCTAACATATTCATTATATATGATCTCATTTCGATTGTGTTTCCGTACATCAATGCATAATTTGTTTTTTGGTTGATGGTGTTCCTCCTCCCCCTCTCGTCATTACGCTATGTATTTATGATGAAGACTAACATATAAGAAGGAAAACATGCAAATTATAATCATTTCGAACAAGAACGAAAATGAAATTTCCTTAATGTTGCAAAGTAGCATTAAGGAAGAGTACAATAATGTTTTTCCATTGTAATGTTGCAAGATAAGGCAAATAAAAATGATTAAGGATTAAGGCATCCTTTGCTACAAAAGAAGGCCACCAATATAAAAGCAGGCAAAGGGCGGCCATGACTTTCTTTTCATTGAGTATGCTTAGAATATCCATAATTTTACTATATTTTGTTAGTAGAAAATATATATTTCCTAGTTTATGTTCATTATTTAGCAAATAACAAGCCTCTTATGTGGAGTCGGTTTATTTCATGTGTTGAGGCAATAGTTCGTTCTCTAATTCAACATTATTAAAGATTACATTGATAGTTGGTTATATCCATGAAGTTAATCTATTGAAAATAAATTGCTCGCAAACGCCTCACAAGGTTGCGAGATTCTCATCTAATGTATTAAATGTACTTAACGTGTCAATTTATTGGAAAAAATAAGGATAGAGTTTCAAGGGCTCTTTTCAATATATATTGAGCATCCGGAAAAACAACATTTCACAGGTTTTTCATAGAGGTTTTCAGTATATTAGTTTTTTAGAAAGAGTAACATGTCCACCAAATTGGTTTGAGTTTATAAGTCGATCTAAACATTGTTCAAGGGCTCTTTTCAACTTCTTTCGTTCAAAGTCCTCCAAATTGGTTTGAGTTTATAAGTCGATCATTTTATGCAAGTTTTTATCACGATGGTAGCATTCCCTTTGAAGGAGATTTTTTCGATGATGGATATTATTACGATTATAGTTATCCATGTTATGAGGTTTCTGATTTTCTTGATATGGTTACTCAATTTTATAGGTTGACAAGCGATATTTTAAATTGAAATTCATTATATATGTTATTTAGATCATAAGCACATCATTTGCCACTAACAATTGTAGTCTCTTTTTTAATTTATATTATTACCTGAAAAATATTCATGTTGAGAGAAAAGTTATGAATTTATGTTTTTTAATTAATATAATCATTTTTAGTTAACATTTTCTTAATTGATATATTGTTTGTTTGTAATTCATATATGCTGTATTGTAGTTCGACTACAGATAAATCTTTATATGTTGTTTGCTTGCTTTCTCATGTAGCAATGAGGATCAATCGAAAACTCCACATTCCTCTACATTTTGGGATAATTTGAATTATTTGTCTTTCCAAACCCACTAGATATAAAACCAATACAAATCAGATGTGTTAAACAATTTGATCTTGATGTAAAACAACAAAATGATGATTGGAGAAAACCTTCAAAGTGAAAGTTTTGAGGATTCAAACAACTTTGTGATCATCACATATTACTTGAGAAAAACATTGTTTTACTAAAGATGATTCCATTCCAATCATGCCATACTGCCTAATCGATAGATGTAACAATTAGGTGAGTCCACACAAAGTGGATCATAATCATAATTCATCACTATACCCTTGACTTTTGACTTTTGACTTTTGACTTTTGATTTCCACATAAAACAATTAAAAAACCACAAATCTATATATCATTTAAAACGCGTCCAACAAACATCAACAGCAGAAAGAGACATAAAAACGAGATCATAGCTATACTAGCTTATGAATGTTTTTATAAAGTTTGATCAAAAACCTTACTCAACCATCAAGATTTTATCATACCATATCATTCAAACATCTCTTGCCAAACCCGAAAGATCAACATCTCCATCACCTGTGTTGGGCTTAACAGCTTTAGGAGGGTGAGACTGAATGGGTACAGTCGATTCTGAAGATTTGGAATACCCATCATACAGACTAGAAGGAGGAGAAGTAGACCCAAAAATGGATTTTGAATCTCCTTCTCCTTGGTGTAGCTGAGGAGAACCCCCGAAAAGACCAAAAAGCCCTTCAGCAGCCTCGAAGAAACGATTCATGTTCCCAAACAGACTTCGTTCAATTGCTTCTATATCAGTGCGTAACCCAGGGAAATCAAATGGTGTAGCAGGTTGTTGTGATGACTGAATGGGGAAAAAAGATCCTTTTGTCATCTGTTCAGTCACATCTTCTTCTGTGTATTCCTTGTTAGATTGCACCACTTCAGATCGTCTGAACAGATAATGGAAAAGGTATCATATCAAAACTCAAAACTATAGTGTGATTGTCCTAAATTCAATCTTTCCACGCCTTCAATTTCTCGGTGATTGTATAGCTTAAAACAGATTATAGCTAGATTAACAGCAGAACGTGTACGAATAAAACCCTAACTACCAAAATCACAAATCAAACAGATGATGGCTAAAAATCATATTCATCAAGAACAATGAT
Organism: Lactuca sativa; assembly: GCF_002870075.4. Classification (NCBI taxonomy): domain Eukaryota; kingdom Viridiplantae; phylum Streptophyta; class Magnoliopsida; order Asterales; family Asteraceae; genus Lactuca; species Lactuca sativa. The sequence continues at coordinate 48,223,192 of NC_056628.2, forward strand.
ATCGGAAAACGGAAGTGAAACTATAATTAAAAGGAATTACCTTCCAACGGAGTCTCTGAGAAGTTGCTCGGTTTTCTCGCATTTTCTGATGAATTTACCAGGCTCTACCTCCTCCGTTCTGCACTGGGAAGAGATAATCTTCCTCGTCGAGGACCCAGCATCAGATCTAGGGTTCAAATCTTTGAATTCGGTGATTTCACCGGAGTTCTGATCATCGTCGTCGTCCTTCCATACCCAACCCATGTTTCCTTCTCTTTTGCTTCTCGCACAATCCAGAAACGTCGGTTTATATCAACAGAAACCAACCAGGCGCTTTCTTTTCGCCAAAGAATATTTTCTTATAAATTGCAAATCAGCCCCTAAAGTTTTGAGGTTTAACTTCACAACCCTTTAAGTTTCTTTTATTGAGCTACTGCCCTCATATTTTTTTCAAAATCATACATCCAAGTTTTATAGTTTTTTTCTTACAAAATATGAAAATAATGTAAAGGTTGATCCATTTCTATAATTTATTCAAAATCAATTGTTCTTAAATTCTTACAAAATACAGAACAAACCAAATACAATGATTGTCGAATTAATTCACTTTGCTCTTTGAATGGTTGAAAAGACCAAAATACCCTCAATAGTAAATTTATCGTAAGCCATGTTTGTGGACATGAAAGGGAAAAAAAAACTTAAGCATGCATCCAGCATCCTCTTTACTCACTTTAATTTTCTTTTGTTTTTCTTGATATCTTGAAGCCCATTTGAAAGGCAAAAACATGAATCTAGAGCTTCTTAACAGTCTCTTCCTTCACCCGTTGGTAGTATGTCATTCTTTGGATTGATTTTATAGCATCATCATACTCTTTACTTTGAAAAGCATTTGCAAAAAAATCATACCAATGGCTCAATTTTTCATCCATCTACAAGAAATACAAATCGAATAAAAAGCTAGTTAAAGTAGCTGAAAAGCTAGCTTTTTAAAAAATTATTTGACATAACTTATTGATAACCAATACAGCTTTTACCACAAGTTCTCCAAATATATCCTTATGTGTTACTTTTTAATTATATATATATATATATATATATATATATATATATATATATATATATATATATATATATATATATATATATATATATATATATATATATATATATATATATATGAAAATGTCATTTTATATCATTATACATTTGTCATCTAGCTTATCAGTAACTTTTTACCAAACCAAACATTATTACCTGGGATTGGATCTGGTTTAGGGCTTGAGAATCATTGGCATCTTCCACGGCTTCCCTAATTTCCATGATCTGGGAGTAGCACATGAATTCAATTGTGGGTCCCATAATGAAAATGGGAACAACAAAATTCAAAAAACCAAAAATCTCAAATTTACCTCACCCAACAATTCTGGTTCTGAAACAGTTTGTTCTTCATCTACTTCAACACCCTCAAGCCTCATCTGTGAAGGTAAAAAAGAAGATTCAAAACCAGTTAATTTGTGTGAAACTGTAAATTAGAATCAATCCTTTACTTACTATGTAAATTGCTCGTGATAATGGTTTACGAAGTGTAGTATAAGCATCGATAACCCTAGCAGATTGTTCAGCTGCATACTCTCTTTCTTCCTACATAACGAATGTGTGAAGTGATATAATAACAATGGTTCGAATTCAAGCAATGAGTTACTCACAGACCTCGGATTTTGTGTGAACTAAATCGGGGTGAAGCTTTTTCTGCCAGTCTTTATACTTCCCTTCCAAGCTTCCAACTTCAATGTCGAACTTCCGATCTCTGTCATATGAAGATATTAATTAATGGAGTCTAAAACCCTAAGAAAATTGCGAAAATCCGATGAACTTCGAACAGGTGATTACTCAGGAATCATATATAAACAATTCAAATAAATTCCAAGTTTGTTTATCAAAATTTTGATCAGAGAAACGCGTATTAGGGCATTTTAAACGCTTACAGCCCAAAAATGTTGAAGTAATCAACTGAATGATCGACAGGTTGAATGCTCCCACAAGATTGACAAATCAGAAACGGCCCCTGACTCTTACAATTCCAGCAGCACGTGGTGGAAGATGCTGATGAACAAAAACCGGAACTTTTTCCACGAAATTCGGAGCTCCATATGAGGTGAATTTGGGGATTCCTTGAAACCCTTGTTTGTGCGTTAGTATTGAAGGTACAGGGACTGGGAGTAGAGAAATTTGGTTGATTTTTTATGGTTTCTTCTAGTGATTGGAGAGAAATGGATTGAGGTATGGTTTTCCGAATGAAGGTTGTCAATGGCGTTCTGAGTTGGTTTCTCAACATTTTGAGAGAGATCGATCTAAAACCCTGATGAAGCAAAACCCATGTCGAGTTTGTGGTGTTTTTGATGCCTTTAAAGTTTAAGCCGTAAATGGTACAAGCCTTAAAGCTGTTGGTACAATTCCATAAGCATACGGTACAAGGACCAAAAGCATGGTCTCTTTTTCTTTTCTTTTTTTTAATGTTTTTATTATATAGAGATATTTGGTCACTTTTTTTAGTTTCGTCCCTATACTATATAACTTTCTATACATGTTGCACAGGAGTTTTAGTTTGTCTTTTTCATCTTTAAGTCGTTATTTGGTCACCTTTTTGTCTGTGGCCCTTAAGACTTAATGATCAATCCAATAAATCTGAAAAGACCATTTTACCTTTTTAAGGATCTTAACGGATGAGGGATCAAAACCACAACAAAACTTGTTGAAAAGAACCAAATCTGCAACTTTTCAAACGTTTGAACCGTAATCACATAAAATAAAAAACCACAAGAACCATTTTTGTAGTTTTGTCTTTTTTTTTTCTTTCTTTCTATAAATATATCACTTTCTATTATGTGCTACATAAGTTTGATTTTTATTTTCTGGTCTTTAAATAATCATTTAGGTGATGTTAGTTTTTTCGAAACGAAGTGTAAAGTCTGCAGATCACCTCTTGCAACCCTCTATAATAGAAGAGGGGATCAAACGACTACAGCATGTAATAAAAAAATTGTTTGTTTTTTAACCTCTGCAGACTGTGCCACGCAGCATATGTGCAACACTTTTTAAATCAGAATTCTTCTGAAAAACAAAAAGTTACAAAGTGTCAATTGTTGTTCGTGTGCTACACAACGTAACAATAAGTGGTCAGAATGATTCACACATTTTTACCGGTAAGACTTAGTGATTCAGTTATTAAATCTATAAAAGACCGTTTTATCCTTGTTTTATTTCTCTCTTCCATTCTTTTAATGTTAAAAACCCGTAACAAGTTTAGAAATGAAATCCATAACATAATAATAATAATAATAATAATAATAATAATAATAATAATAATAATAAATAAACACCGTGAAAGTATAAAAGTGATACACTTATCAAACAAAAAAATAAAAAACTTTTACAAACTGTAAATCCTTTGTAAGGGACCAATCTTGTCACTATTCAAATGTTTGTCTTTTATAAACTTCATAGTTAGAACCGGCAAAAATCGATCCAACCCAACAATCTAATTTGAATCCAACCCAAAATTAGCAGGTTAGATTGAGATTTTCAACTCATTTAAGTTAAATGGGTCAACTCGTTTAACCTATTTAATTAAATAGGTTGGGTCGGGTAAAAATTATCAACCCGTTTTTAACTCACCAACCCATTTAACTTTAATTTATATTTAATTTAATAATTATTTAAATATTATCATGTATTAATCTAAGTATTATTTTATAAATTACAATGTTTGTATTATTATTTATGTTTTTAAAAAAATGGAATCCTAATTCCTATCTTTTTTCTTGACATCGAAAACACTAGTTACTCTAGAAAATTACTTAGAAATTATATATCTTTAATCTTATTTGAACAATTTCTTTGTATATATGAATTGAGATTGTGCTTTTGTTATACTTTTGAAATTTTATTTAAATCTATAACTAATTTAAACGGTGTAATCTTTAATTAATTAATTTATTTATTTTTATTTTAAATTGATCAACCCAAGTTTAACCAATGTATTTAATAGGTTGGATTAAGAACTATATAAACGGGTCAACCCGATGACAACCCATTTATCTGAAAAGTTTGGTTGGATTGGGTTGGAAATATTAATTCATTTAAATAAACAAGTTGGGTTAGATTGAAATTTTCAACCCAATTAATAAATAGGTTGAACCCGAACCCAACCCAGATCGACTCATTACAACCACTATTCAGAGCACATTACCCCTTTCATCAATACAAAGTACAAAAACAACCACTTTTCCTCATAATCTTTCATATTTTTATATCTAAACAATACAACATATAAAAAAACAACAATAATCTATAGTTACAACTTTTCGAAAAGAAATTCTCGTTCCTACCATAGTTTTATTTATAAAAACACTAGACAAATGTATCATGTATGAATATGTTATACGTATATAAAACCCGTATAGATTCAAATAACAATCTATCAACCAACACCTCCAGAAGTGAAGCTGATGCAGCAAAATCTTTGTTTCTTCATCTTTTTCTGTGAAATACCACTTTCATCAATGTTCTTCACCTCTCCATTAATGGCATCTTTTTCTGCTAATGTTGAAGTTATCGCCTCATTTATAACAAAAGAAAAAGAACTCGGTGTATCTTCATCATCATCAAAACCATTTCTTGATTCTTGTGAGGATTTTAACGTTGACTCGTTGACTTGTGTTACAAAACGTTTAGAATCGTTTGACTTTTTGTCTTCAAGATCAGCAAACAAATTGTTAGCAAAACGGGATAAAGACATGGATCTTGGATTGAATCCAATTTCTCTAAAGATAGAAATAACTTTTTCCAATGTTCCTAAAGCTTGATTCACTTCTGGACTTATAATAACTTGTTTTCTTCCAACAATAATCTTTTTGTTTGAATCCTCATTTACTTCTTTCCCATTATTATTACTATCTTCATGTGGTTTTTCACTTTCTTCAATCTCCTCGATTTCACAAACGGGGTTTTGAGTTTTCAATTCTTTGATATCTTCATCTCTTTGTTGTTCTAAAATCTCATGAACAATCTTAATGTCTTCTTGTTTTGAAACCTCATTTTGTTCATTGTTTTCTAAATAAAGTGCTTCACGAATTCGATGATAACATGGATCTTTTAAAGCCATGCTAAAATCTTCATCACCTTTGCACACAGAAGCAACTTCCTGTTGTTGAAAATACAATTAGCATGAATTTGATTTGTCAAATTTGTTTGTTTATTTGTTGTAAAGTTTCTTGAAAGAAACTACACCTTTTTATAGAGCTTAAATCCGCTACCTATAAGTTGTCTTGAAACAAAGTTGATAATTGTTGGAGGAACAAAATCAAGTTTTATATCCATGTTTGCAATCGTCCTACAAAAATTAAAACTTATATAAACATTTTTCTTAATTGAATTCACAATTTAAAGAAAAAAAAAAAACAAATCTTTACCGAAAATAGCTTCTATTTGTGCTCACTTTTTGTATAGCAACACCTCCTACAATATCTATCCTAGTAACATTTTCAACATCCGGTATACCATCTTTAGTAAACCCATGAGTGTCTATATCAATGATCTCTGTCTCAGAAATCTGAAAGGGTATTTTAGTCATTTCGCAAATAATTCATAGTTGATTCGAAAAGGGCGAAAATTCACATATATATAAGGAATTACCGAGTTCAGGAGCACTATAATGAGGCCATCTTGGAAGTAATCAATTGTAACATAATGAACTAAAGCCTCTCTTGTTGATAATGGCCATGAAAGCTTCATCCTTTCTTCCACATATGTATAAATTTAAATATCAAAATCCATGAATAAAGATCTTATACAAAGTTTTAAAAAAATTAAAACTTTATGTAATTTAACAAACCTCACTAAAGATATTTGTTCACCCATTCTAATCTTCTTCACAATTTCCGAAGATGTAACCTTAAAAGTCGGGATATTAAATTGAGGCCACCTGAAAAAAAAATATTTAAATTCTTGAAAAGTTTTCGACATATAATTGAAAAAAACAACAATCATTTTAGTCACATTTTGTCTCAAATCATTCGTTCTTGAAACATTTAAAAGAAAGATGATTCGCTTGAAATGTTTCAAAAGTTGAAAACTTTCTCACCATTTTGGGTAGAGGCTTGCCTCACATGATATGCACATGCCTACATTCAAATATATATGTTAAGAGAGATATTTCATGAGGGCAAATATGTCAAATCTTTTTTGATCAAACTTACAAACATCTAGAGGCCCATCTACGTATCCTTCTGCTAGTAATGAATGAAAGGGAGTCCCTGTGGGCCCCTCTCTATACATAACACGGCAATCTTGATTATCGTGTTTTATCTGTCGACAAAGATGAAATGTTAACAAATAAACAAACAAATTTGACATAAAAGATGAAAAGAATCAAGAAAAATGTTTAAAAAAAAAAAACGTACTTTCCAACCATTATGTGATACTTCATCGACACTTCCTGAAGTGCTTCTAAGCATACCAATGAAATTGGCCACTTCTTTGGTTCTTTTTTGAACTAAATTATCACTATATTCTGTTTTATACAAAATATTTCAATCAATATACATATATACAGCTGAAATAAAGTCAAAACTAACTATACAAACCTTGATCTTCATGTTGTGATGATTTCGATAGTTGATTCTCAACAAGCTTTTTGAGAAATTCCACGTTGCAAAGATCATCGGACTTGAGTGTTTTGTCCAGTTTATCTCTGTACTCAGTTATGTTTTCTTTTCCCTCCATTTTCGTATCTCACAACAGCAATAATCAGAAGTATGATATGATGATGATTTTCATATATAATCTAGCCTTCCCTTCATGAAAAATTACAAATTTATCATCAGAAATTAACAGAAAAACAGTCATAAAGGAAACAAGAATAACCAAAATGAGTAAAATTTGATCGTTTTATGGACACTCATATGCGAAATATTGCAAATTCAACTCGATCGTGAAAAGGGTAATGCTCAAAATAGCAAATTAGTCGAGAATTAATGGATTCGATCAACATTTTTAGGAAAAATCTGGCGAACTGCCGATTCTGGCCAAACAAAAATAGGGGAATTCACTGTAAACCCAAATAAAGCTGAAGAACAATCTCATTTACCCTTTTAGGAAATTCGAAATAAAACAATACCCATAATCTGAAATCTCGATCAATCCACAACTCACAAAACCATTAAAACACGTCTTCGAAAATTCGAAACTTGTGATTGTATTCTGATACAGAAGTGAGATGTGAACGACGAAACGAACTTACAGTTTCGGACTTTCAGATAAACATGAAGTTATTTGGAGTAGAATTAGAGGGGGTTTATGTTTATGAACCCAACAAAATTGAAAATCTCAAGAAAAAAGTAAATGATTTGGGAGGATGAAAAGGAGACAAGATCAAACAATTTCAGATGATCAAGAAGGATACCTAACGTGGGGTTTTCTTGAAATCATCGGAGGGACCCAAAGCACCGTTGTATTGGTTGTAATTGTGTGAATACTATTAATAAAGGTACTACGTGTTCTTGTCAACTTCGGAAGCTTGGGACGATGATGAGTTGACTCAGAATAATCGCAGCCTTGCAGCTGTAAACTATGTGGGATGGATTTCTTCAATGCTTCCTAGTTGTTATATATATTTTTGGTGTTAATAATTAAAATAGTTATTATTTAAATTTATTTTGAATTTAAAATATTGTTAAAAATGTTTACTTTTAGGAAAAATATAAGTATGGGAAGAGATTATTGGCATTTTTGACAGCTAGGCAACTATTTAGTAGATGGTAACCAACAGCTGAAACATAGTTTTTATTTCCATAAAATTAGTTATAAACTTTTAAAAGATGTCAAAAAAAAAAATTAGTTTTCATAAAAGTTATATAAAATAGCTTATGAATTATGAATTTATTTTCTAAAATAAAAGCTTAATGCGTGTAAGAATTAAGATCGAATAAGACCTCTTTTTAATTCGTTTTGTAGAATTTATAAAAAAGTGGCAATTTGTTTTTTTTAATGATTTGACATTTTTAATTTTTAATATATAAATGAAAAAATGTTACCATTTATCTATGCTAACTAAAAATAAAAATAAAGTTTGTGAATATGTCTGTTTTATTGTATCAACTATTTCTTTTAAGTTATCTTTTACCTTTTAGGTAAAAATATGATTGTGTTTAGAGATATGATTGTCTATATTATATTGTTGGTTATCTTATTTTTAGAAAAAAAAAAATAGATATTTTATGTTGTTATAACTATCTGCGAAATCTCCAATAAAGTCTCATTATTTTCAGCGAATTTACGATTTAATCTCAAATTAAATTTTGTTTATAAAAAATGACAGAATACCGGCTAAAACTTTGGAATAACCCTCCGTGGCCGGTTTTGCAGATTTAGCTAGTATTCTAGGTTTTTTCGTTAATTGATCAAAATTTTGGGGCTTTTTCGTTAATTGATCAATTACCCTTAAACTTATTGTGAATTTCACTCATCCACGTCTCAAACTACTATTCCTTTATGTTTTTCACTTTTTCTTATCCACATCTCCAAGTTGTACTCTTTCAAATTATTTAGTGTTTTAATCTACCACAAAACGACATACTTCTAAGGTCTATATTTTAAACTCATTTGTCAAGGAGAATAGCAACATCTTGGTAGCAGCTAGTCTTACCTTGGATAGACCACAAAACACAGATTCGTTTGAACGTTGATACCTCATTTCACACACGCACACACACGTTCGAGATCAGAAACATTTATGTGTGTATGCACATAAAAAGGAAAGACAAAGATCTATTTGAAGGGTGTGTGTATGTATCCCTTATCGTATCCTTACCAATTTTGCAATAGATAGAAAGAAACAGAATGAGAAAAAAGGCGGATGGATTAAGGTTTTAAACAACCAATAAAATAAAAAAGAAAATGAGTATTAACCAAAAATGTTATCCCATAGATTTAAGTATACCTAATTAGTGTTATTATGTATGTTTTGTGGTTATCTCATTACTTAAACCAATGTTGAAATCAAAAGAACATATACAATATTTTTGTATGAATTTCATCTTGCAATCGTGGAGCACTCTATATTCGGTAAAGCTTTTTATGAAGTTTGTTAGTTTTTTGGATTGTATAAATATTTTTTTATAAATTTCGTGACTTTAAAACTGAATACATAACATTATATAAAAAAAATGGAAAAATACACTCATTTAAAAAACAAACTGTTTTTATATATTGATAAAACGGTTATTCCAAAGTTTTAGCTGAATTAACGAAAAAATCTCAATATTTTGACGAATTAATGGAAAAAGCCGGAATACCGGCTAAATCTGTTAAACCAGCCATAGAGGGTTATCCCGAAGTTTTTCCCTAACTATCTAGTAAAATATCAAAATAATTACTTTTTTTTTTAAATTGTAACCTGAAATAGATTAATCATCCCACTCGAATCGATTTAAGAAGGCGAGAACCAACTAATTATCATCTTTTCTAACAACATGGCCCAGTAAATTGAATGTTATAAGTTGCTTTCATAATTCTAGCACCACCAATTTTGCATTGATGATGTGTTCAAATTACATACACTCGAATTGGATATGAAACGTCAAATGCAAAGCAATCAAGCATGACCCAATGTTTTGATCATAATATTTGTTACTTATTTGAAGATCAAGTAGAAATATATTATATTCCTTTATTTGGTATATGTTATTATCAGGTTGGGTATATTTGTTAATAATTTTTTAATTGTTAAAAAAAAAAAAAAAAAAAAAAAAAAAAAAAAAAAAAAACACATTTAATTTGGTGTGAATTTCGTAATCGGATCAACTCCACGGGTTTGGGACAAATATATGAGAAGTAAACAATTATCCTTAAAGATTGAATCTAACTTGCAACTTTCAATGTACTTTCTAATATAAAAATATTTATATTGCCAAATAAAATAAATTAAAATATGTGATTATTTTTTAAGATTTTAAATAAAGTGAGGTATGACACGAGAACAATGTCAAAACACGAGACTAAGATGAGTCATAACATTTTTAATACACGAATTAGAATGGTGATTTTTTGTATAATTTATAATTTTAGATATGCATATATATTTTCTACAATCATCAAGTTTTTTATATAAATTATAACTATATATAAATGCATATGAACTAAAAGCTAAGTTTCTTATTACAATGACATCAAGTGCAAATTGTGGGGCCATGACACATGTTTGAAACCATAAGGTTGGTGTATGTATCCATTGCGGCTTCCAAAAGATAGGTGGCGATATAGCTAAGGCTTCTCGGTGTGGTATGCGGTTTGGAACCGCGGTTACGCTACGTGGGACAGGAACACCGCCCCACGGTGCGGTTTGGGACGGTCGAGACCGCACTGCGGCCTTTGAAGACCACGTTTGCTGATTGGCTATTCCTTTTTCTTTTGACCGTTCAAAGATTCGTTCAATTTAATTTTTTTTTTTAAACCTTTTACTCCATCTATATATACATATGTTATCACTTTTACATTTACACAACCTTTAAACACATATAAATACAATCATTTCATCCAATTTTCTTTGAAAAAATGTCTTCTTCCAAAAGACTTAGCAAAGAAAAAACACCAGTCAGAAACACCAACACCCCAATACCTTCATTTGATCAACCGATTTTCTCACCTCCGTATTACCACTATGGCGGTATGTTTCCTTCTTTTCCACAACGACCAGGGCAACCACATCCACAAACATCACCACTACCACAACCCGACCCGGATTTTAATCCAATTGTTTTTTTGTCCCAACCCGAGTTTGTTCAACAAACACAAACACAACCAGAAACGGTTGTTTCTGATTCTGAACCGGAATTCGTTACAGAAACTCAGCCCACTCGAGCAGCGACTAAAAGAAAAGAGAATGCGGAGGCTAGATGTTGGGAACCTTTGGAAGCGTTAGTGTTGGCACAATCTTGGATCGATATTTCAGAAGATGCGACGGTTGGAAAAGACCAAAAGCATGACCGCTTTTGGATTCGCGTTTTACACAGGTTCCATAAAGGAATGAACCGTGGAGAATACCGTTCAAAACATCAAGTGTACTCCAAATGGGGGAAGATGAACAAGGAAGTCATGTTGTTTAATGACTTGTGGAACAACATGAAACGTCAATGAAAAAGTGAAGAAAGCGATGACGTCATTTTGAAGAAAGCGTTGAAAGTGTATCAAAAAGAAAATCTGAAGGCTTTCAAATTTCTTGAAGTTTGGAATTTTTTGAAAGATAACAGGAAATGGTTGAGTAGCAAAACATCTGACCAACATATCGACAATGGGTCAAAACGCAGCAGAACATCTGAGTCCGACCACACTACATCAGATGTTCGTGTTCAATTTGATCTGAACGAAGATGAACCTGTTCCAGTTTCACCACCTTCCCGACCATTGGGAAGAGACAAATCAAAAAGCAAAGGCAAAGGCAAAACGTCGGATTCAGATGATTTGAAAGAAATGGGAACCGACATGAAGGATATAAAAGAGAGAATGGACAAGATTTTGAAAATTGCTTCTGAAAGAGAACTTCGGAAACAAAGGGAGAGCGACATGTGAATACTAGCAATGGACACCTCGAATATGACCGGGGTCGAGCTTGAAATGGTTTTGGCGATGAAGGAGGAAGTGAAAAACCGTTACATGAATCGTGACTAATTTCTAGTTTTTTTTTTCAAGTTTTTAATGGTTTCTTGTGTGTTTTTTTTTAAGTTGTTGGTTTTTTGTTTCTACTTTGTTTTTCTAAATTTTTAGGTTTTTTTTAAATTAAGTAATGTATGGTATTTGTATTTTTAATTAATGAAATATTATATTTTTAAAATTATGTTTTTTTTTATTAAAAAATAAGTTTTATTAAATTAAAATAGTTAACAAAAAAAACAAAAAAAAAAAAAAAAAGAAAAAATAAAATTAAAACTGTGGCACCACACCCTTGGTGTGGCAAGAAACCACACTTAAGTGGTAAAAAGTGACGTGGCGCTTACGTGGCGAGGGAGGGAGTGTCGTTTCAGTGGCACCACTCCCTCCAGCCTACGGCAACAGTTCTTTGGCTGGAGATGTACCCTCAATTCTTCATTTGGCGGGTTGTTGAACCCGTAATCTCTCTCTCTCTCTCTCTCTCTCTCTCTCTCTCTCTCTTTCTCTCTCTCTCCATTGACCAATCAAAGAGAAAAAAAATTAACTTTTACCTACATAACTATACATATCAACCTTTAAAACAAACCACACTCAATTCTATTTTATCTCCAATTCCATTCCACGTCTCTACAATTCTATTCCACGCATCTCCAATTTCGTCTTCTACAAGAACATTTTGGTTATAATCAATACATGAAGTTTTCTCAAACTGTTCTGAAAACTTAATTCCAATGTTCTCCTCCCGAGGTCTCCCAGTTTCATAATACTCAAAACACAGAGTCTGAAGAATCTAGTCACAAACCCACTCCCGATAGAAATCATCAAGAAAGCTAGGAGCCCAAACTCATTGTCGAAAACACACGATTATACAAAATGCCAAAAGTCAAATAAATGGTTGGAAAAGGAAGATGTGGCTTTGACAAAGACGTATGTCGATGTTTTCTTGAGATAAGGCATGCAAAATCAACAAAGGTCAAAGGCATTTTGGGAGTGAGTTCTAGAACATTTTAATGTACAAGGGATAATGTCACGGTAGCACAATGAACTTTTGTGATTTGTCCGACTTGACCAATTATGTTTTTTTCTTGCGCATTAGTTCATCTAACTTTTACTATACATATCAATTAGGTCATTATCGTTAGTTTTTAACCATTCATCCGTTAACTAGTTTTCTAAATTACACGAATGACCCCTATGGTTTAAATTTCTTTCGTATTTGATCGTAATCAGCCATGTTTTAAATCAGACGACTAAAACTACCACAATCCTGAAACTCTAAGGACCAAAGTGTAACAGTGTCATTATGGGAACAAATTGCAGATTATTGTTATTTTATGATTATAAAAATCTGAAAACCAAACAAAAATCTTTTACATGGTAGCCACCCTGGATCTGGTTGGAGATACGCAAATCGGTGGGTTCCTAAGCATCAACGGCGAAGCCAATATAGTCGCCAACCTCGACGGTGAAAACGACCTCCGCAGCTTTGCTGACATGGAGACGTTCTTAGGCGGTGACATCGTCTTCTTCTTTGTGATGGCCGTTTTGGGTCTGGTCGGAGATACAAAAAGTGGTGGATTGCGAATCTTTACTTGAAACTTAGCCACGGCGACAGGAGGCGGCGGCGTCTTGATTAGAAACTTGTGAGGGGTGGTCTGACGGGTTCTTGTAATCACTGACGACCTTGTTCTGCAAAATTGTTGGTTTTGTGAAGCAGTTGTTGAATGGAAAAGGGGGTCCGGGAAGATCACAGTTTTTCTAGCCTAAGGTCTGTTCTTCGGTGACACCCTATTCGCCGGAAACTGACCCTTTTCATTCTCGATTTCTTCTTTGGGTGGTGAACCGGAGACTTTGAAATTAATTTGTGATTTTGCTCTTTCAAGTAAAGGAGAATGTAGATTTGATCGGATTATCTGTTTCTCTCACTTTCTCTATGACCCGAGCTCGGTGGTTTCTGGGCTTAACCTCGAATTCCATCTAGAATCAATCACCGGAGTTTTCGGATCGCTGCCGGCCCCAGTGGTAATCTTTTTGGCTTTCGTTTCAACAGCCGTCACGATTTCTCTAGGAAATTGAAAGACATTTTATTAGGCTTTTAAGTATCAAAACTAACTTAATACCAAAAAATTATGAATAATAATGAATTTATTATATTCAACATATTTGATCGATTTTGAAGGAGCGTCGGGTAAGTTGGGATACGAAAGAATTTAGGGATGTCACACCCCAAAACCGAAACGGCGGAAACGTTCTGGGGTGGATGACGTCATGTCAAGTATCACAACATATGCAGTATAGTAATCAAAGTACAACAACCATTGCATTAATAGTAATAGTTTTACATAAGTTACATTTAATAGATACATCAAAGTAATACAGAAACTAATATAGTTGCAGCTCGGTACTAGGCTGACTTCGCCAAAAGCTCCTGCGATGTATCTGTCTATCGCTGACCTGAGAATACAAGTTATTTTGAAAGCGATTATCAGCATTTTTATAAATGTTGGTGAGTTCATAAGTATTTAGTGTCATTTGTGTAAGTAAACTTTTTATTCAAAATAACTTTATAAAAAGTAGTAGTTTAGAATCTACGGTGTATTAGCGTCCTTTCCAGAAAATCCTATATTTTCTAATTAAAAGCAGTCTTCTACCAAGACTCGACAGTGTTATGTTTTAAAGAGAAATTTTCCCTGAAATACTATCATTACCCTAAATATGGTATTTGACTTTAAAGAAAGTAGGAGAATATCACTAGTAAAAATACTAGGGGAAAATAACATATGCCTCAACAGAAAATATTGTTGACTAAGGCAAAAGAAATCATAGACTCCAGGAGAGTATCAAATGAATGATATGCCTGGCTCAGTCTAACTAAAGGAAACACAGACCCCAGACGGTATCAAATGTATGATACGGCTAGCAAGGTCTAAAACAAAGAAACACAGACCCCAGACAGTATCAAATGAAAGATACAGCTAGCAAGGTCTAAAACAAAGAAACACAGACCACAAACAGTATCAAATGAAAGATACAGCTAGCAAGGTCTAAAATAAAGAAACACAAACCCAGACAGTATCAAATGAAAGATACAGCTAGCAAGGTCTAAAACAAAGAGTAATCCTAAGAGTGTTGTTTCAAGAAACCAGTGTTAATTCTCGTTAGCAACTGGAATAAACCGTCGCCTTAGAGAATAGGGCATGTCTTAGAGATTCACTGGCCTAATAGGTGTTCCAAGAATCTCTAAGACATGCCCTATTTTCTAAGGCGACGGTTTATTCCAGTTGCAGAAAGCGGGTGCTCTTGTATAACCCATCGACTAACACCTAGACTGGTGTCAAGTCTATAATCTCTTCGGGATATGGGTTATAAGGCTTAACACAACCTACTTTCGCACTCAAATCAAGTATTTTTGGCTGCAGAGGTTATCCTGTGGTTCTTGGCATTCTAGTGTTCACTTCGGAGAATGCGGTCTATCGTCTACAGGGCGACAGTGACTTCTTCCATGTGAGGGGGAGGCGGAGTGTCCTAGGCACTGCTCATTGGTAACGGGGTGGACGAAGTGTCTGAGTAGTGCGAGCATCTTCTGCAACTACTCTTCCGGTGGTACCGAGTTTTCTCGATCTAGATCAAATCTAGTGAGTATAGGGTTTCGTCACTCGGAACTTTAATCTCCTCATCCACTCTTCTCAGAGTTTAACCTATCGTAGCTTCTGGATTTCCGGGATATCCGCTGAGATGGTTAATTCGTGGGATTAGGCGTGACTGGATGGTCGTAGTCAATGTCCTTGTGTAACGCTCTAAAAATTTCAACCAATTTAAACTTTTCGAAAACAAACCAGATTCATTAAGTTATTATAAAAAGGTTTTCAATATAATTATTATCAGAGTCTTCCTAGAACCACATCATAAAACAAAATCATGAGTAGCGGTACAATCATGCCTTTGCCTTGCCACGGTCTCCTGAAGAACCTGAAAAAAACATTAAACCACAACTGTAAGCCCGAAAGCTTAGTGAGATACCCCCAAAATACCAACCACATATACACATATACCATACACACACAACATGCCATATCGTAACAGAACACAGAACAGCCATGCACTTCGGGTCTACTGTGTGACTGGTCCGCCGCACCGGCCTTCAGTCCACTTGGTCCACCCTTCGAGTCTAGCCATACATATCGAGTCCACAGTGTGATTGGTCCACCCGCACCGGGCCTTCAATCCACCTGGTCCACTCTCTGAGTCTATAGTACGACTGGTCCGCCCGCACTGGGCCTTCAGTCGGCCTGGTCCACTCTCCGAGCCTCGGCACGTCTGGCCCGCCCTCTTGGGTCCTACAGCCTATCCGGACCGCTCGATGGGCCTTCAGGACAACCGGTCCGCCCTGGGTATGTTGGCCTACAACACAAAGCAGGACCCGCCTCAACCCAACCCCAGTCCACCAACCATGTGCACATAAACATTCAATCATATAACAATTCACATTCAATCAAGCCAATCTAGCAGATCACATAACATAACATCATCCTAACCAGGATACCGACCTAACCGGTCACTAGTATAGCATCATCCTATATACCAGGATACCGACCTTAACCAGGTCTCTAACATAATACCATCCTAACTACCAGGATGCAAACATAGCAAAGCAATAACATAACAACGATACCCGAATCATAATCCGATAAAGGGTCGGCCTTGGTGCCTTAGACCCTGTTGATATAGTGAGGATAACTCACCTCGCAACTGCCGACTGAAAGATAAGACCAAGATGCTCCGACCACTGACACGATCTCCACCACTAGCCAACACCAACACTGAACTCAAAATAAATGCCAACAATTACCAAAATGTCCCTGGAAGTCAACTGGTCAACCCTTGGTCAAAGTCAAAGTCAAAGTCAACCTCCTGACTGACTCTACTCATCGAGTCAACCCGATGACTCGTCGAGTCCCCATGCTCAGAACTTCCCCAATCCGCGACTCAACTTGCCGAGTCACCCCGAGACTCGCCGAGTCTCACAACTCTGAGTCCCCTTGCACTCAACTCACCGAGTCCTCCCTTGACTCGCTGATTCATGGCTCAACCAGAAGAAGGTTAGAACCTCACGACCAGACTCGCCGAGTCCAAGAACAGACTCGCCGAGTCCAAGGCCATCTTCAACCAACTCGCCGAGTTCTTGCCCATCTTCAAGCAACTCGCCGAGTACACCTTTGTGACTCGCCGAGTACCCCTAGATCTTAATCCACATAGAAGCTTTCCAGGCCATGCAGATGATCCAAACCATAGATTTACCCTTCTACAACCCATCCATCACGTAAAGTGGCAAACTTTACGTGAATCCAAGTAGATCTAAGCATTTTACACTCTAGGGCTAGGGTTTGGGACAAAAGGACTTCACCCACAACTCTTGAGCATAGACTTTATGGCTTTCTGGATTAACAACAACCTAGATCTGAGGTAGAAACCTCAGATCTTACACCAAACTTGATATGGACCTCATTTATGCCCCAAAAACCCCACAAATGATAGATCTAGATGCACAAAAGCTCAATCAGCAGATTATTACCTCAAATGAAAGCTCCAACTGAAGAATAAGCTGAGTCTTTACAAATCCCCTTGCTCTAAACTTCTTGCTCTTCGATTTCTCCCCCAAGATTCCCTCCACAAAGGCTCCAATCTCTCACAAGGAAAGCTCACACGAATCTAGGGCTTCTGGAACTCAAGGGGAAGGCAAAGAGGCTTGGGGAGAGGACATCATGTTCTTTATATAGGGCTCAACCCCCGAATTAGGGTTTTCTCCACTCAGCACCAACTCGCCGAGTCCAGCCACCGACTCGCCGAGTTGGCCACTAAACACGCGACCAGAATCGCGACCCTAATCGCCGAGTCCACCCTCGCCGAGTTGCCCTTTCACATCTACACTTTGAACCCTGAACTTGCACTCCTGAACTCGGGATGTTACACCTTTACTCTTATGACTCATATTTCTTTACCAACTGAGGGTGTTAGCTAGTATGTTGGCTTAACCGCGATGACAAAAAATTTCGGATTTGTGGTCATTATAGTAGCTCAACCCGCAGTGGTTCTCTTGACTCTAGTTCCTATTCTATGGGATAGGATGAAGGGTTTTTCTATGAGGTTCGTGGTAGAGCTCATACTCGTCTTAACCACTACTACTTGGTGTATGCAAGTCGTATATAATTGAGGTCGGCAGGATGTTCAGTTGTGCGACTCCACCCCAAACCCACAACCCAACGAGGAACAGGGAGTAGGGAGGAAGCACACATATTAAATCTTTTTTATCTCAATTATATACCACCCTTATGCATATACTCAGTTATAGTAGTCAGTCCCATGAGTTCTATCCTCTTGATTTCACGAACCTGATTGCGAGGTGCGAAGGGTCTTTCTGGGGGATCTACGGAGTATGCTTCGGGTGGTTATCATCTTCTGGGATACCTGCAGTGTCTTTCGCTTCGGTTTCTATCTGTCTAAGAAGGGTGAGTTAACAGCGCACGGTACCCTTCTCCTGGGTACTTCGGAAGGTTTGAAATAAGAGGGACGACTGACGGATCGCATTAGGTTTTATTATTTTTATTTTGTTTAGGTTCGGAAGAACCTTTATTTGCCGAAATGGCTACGGTGAAAGTTCTTTTTACACAGCACTAAGGATTTACACATGGTTGCACGAAGTCGAACCATGATTGATATAGGCGTCAAAGTTGGCATACTTCAACATGATATAGAATGAGGATTGATAGGGTCATGTGCTGAACGGGCACACCAGTTCTTGGCGTCTCGGGTTTCGTCCCGTGTATCACTGTCACGGATACTTGGACCGATAGAGTCGACGTGGAACTGTAGAGGGTCCTGAGTGTTTCTGAATAGGGTACCTTTCATGAATGGATTCTCACGAGGCCTTTCTATAATCGCCTAACATATACTAGTCATGTATAATTAAGGTGGGGAGAACTGTTGACTGAGCGACTCCGCCCTAAATCCACAACCAAACGAGGAACAGGAAATGAGGCGGCATTCACTCACTCTAGGTCTATCCATCTCAATTATACATGGTCGTAACGTATATATCTAGCCATTATAGTTTTACCTGATGAAATTTTAAATTTTATAACCGTGCTGCGACTTTCGCCTTAACGGGGAAGTATTCATATTTAGAATTAGCATTTTAATGTTTGCGGTTAGTTATTTAGGATTGAGAGACGTACCAAAATCTACCGGGTTCCTTGATGTTTCTCCCTAAGCGTTAGAGTTAGACTCTTCCTGTGCCCCTGTCGTTTCTCCTACAGCAGTGATCCTCAGTATCTTCCCGTCTGCGTCGGAGTTCTTTATTATTGGAAAATCCCTTTTGAGGTGTCCCATCTCACCGCACTGATGACATGACTGGTTCGTACTGGTATTGGTGGTGGGAGTGAGGTGCTTAGTCAAAGTTACGTGGACACGGGTGCCCTCCTCGTTCCTCCACTTTGAAAATTTCCCTTTAACGAGTCCGACTTTATCACCACCTTTGTGTGTATGGTTGGTCCCGATGCCAGGGACTTGTGAAATGGGTTGTGCTGGCGCTGAAGGGGTGGGGGTTTCCTCTTGCTGCTGTTGCACGACAAGTCTGTGGAGTCGTTGGCGCTCCTTTCAAGCTTGACGTTTTCATTTCCTTCTCTCTGTTTTACAACTTTGCATGTTCGTGACTGTCGCCATTCACTGGTTTCCTAGGTATGGTCTTGTAGGTGTCGGGATGGAAGGGTTGGTAGGGGTATTGACTGTCTCAGCTCGTTGCCCTTCGGAAGGTCCTTGAGCCGAGGTACTTCCCTCCTCGATCTTGAACTTTCTCTTCAGTGGATTTGGTTGAGGCTCTTGGGTGGCTGGGTATGCAGGTGTTGGTTGCTGCTGTCCATTACTAGGATCGGGATTCCCGATAGGGCTCTTGCTAACATTGGCGTTATTAACATTCAGTTGAGCCATGACAGCTGCTACGGCTTCCTAGACTGCAGCTTGGAACGTAGCTTCATCGAGTAGGAGAGTCGGTTTCTTGCCAGTGGATTGGTTACGCTTCTTCGGAGGCATAGTTTTCCTACACGGAAAGGAACACAGCTGGTGAGAGACGATGGTTAACCCTTAGACGTATCTATCCTTACTATATTAGGCATAAATTTTTCCCACGCCTCGGATATTAGTTGTCTGAGTGTCGACCTACATCCCTATGATGTAGTCCGGGTATTCAAAGTAAGAGTATGAGTATCGGAAAAGCCATAAGATGGGAGTCGTTCCTACTAAGTTACCTTTATACTGGGAAAGGTTCACTCTTCGGCTTGGAAAGATCTGAGAACAGTTCGGAATGAAGACCGCGGGAAGAAAGGCTCATGAAGACTTATGGCTAAACACTCTCAATAGAGGTGTGGGGATCCGCTCTAATCGTATTACTTGTAACGGGAAAAGGCGATTTACCTAACACATAGTGTGAGTAGTGTAATCACTAACTCACTAAATTGTATAATTTTATGGGTGTATTAGCGTGATGAACACGAGGAAAAGACACTTCTCGGGTTCCATGTACTGGCTCCCTTTGTCTACCTCGTATCTTTGACTGGGACCGGCGTTGGTTTCCTTCGGGTAGTTACCTAGGGTTCTCTTCTCCAATAGACATATTGAATTTCTACTCCGTCTTACTTCTGATTCTGACTCTGGGTGTCATCACTTTATGATGGATGACTGGGAATCTCGGAAGTTTAGGCGAATTTCTCACCGGTGTCCCTAAAAAGGTATAAGCACTTGGTGGTTTCAATAGTCTCGATCTAGTTCATTTATTTCCAAACTGGAAATCTTCTCAATGAACCTCTTCTGGGTCTGAACCAACTCTTCTGTCAAATACTAAAGTGGATAGGGTTTTCTACAGGGTTCGTGCGAGAATGGAAATGTCTAAAGAATCCTAAGAGATTATTAACATTTCACTGGGTGATCCATATCGAGTCCTGCTACAATTACATAGGGTACACAAATCATATATAGCTTAGATCCGATAGGCCTTCGAATATGTGATACTACTCTATATCCACATCCTAACGAGGAAAAGGAAGTAGAGAGAAACCACACATTTTTAGTCTATGGGATCCTTATTATATATAACCTTGGGAGTATACCCTCTGTAATTGTAGGTATATCAATAAGGATCTTTTTAGTTCTTCACACAAGGTTATCTATGGATCCTAAAATACCCCTCTGGTATTTTAATTTCTTGTTTGCTTCTTAACTTCTGAATATGATTCTGGGATTAATGTGAGTCTTTTAGTATTCCAAAATACTCCCATAGTATTTTTAAACTTTGTGTTTGGCTCTAGCATTCCTAGTTGGTAAGCTTCAGACTCGTTGCAACACCACTATCACTCCCAAGCACACGTTCATCGCATCTCGAATAAATGTAGTTGATCAGGTTACATTTATTCCAGCTTACGATTACATAACTGCCCAGGTTTGACGGTAATGCTCAACATCTGAAGACTTTTATTCTTGTTCTTCTTGTGATACTTTGTTCGAGTGTTTAGATTCTGGATGCTCTTATACTTTGGTAAAATATGGTTATATTTTAAAGTATAATTCTTGGTCAGAGTATTTTATCCCTATGTATTTATAGGCTGTATATCTTTTATGAATTGATATACTTAGTTCACTATAAAACTTGGCTATGATACCAAACTGTCACACCCCAAAACCGGAACGGCGGAAACGTTCTAGGGTGGATGACGTCATGTCAAGTATCACAACATATGCAGAATAGTAATCAAAATACAACAACCATTGCATTAATAGTAATAGTTTTACATAAGTTACATTTAATAGAGACACCAAAGTAATACAGAAACTAATATAGTTGCAGCTCGGTACTAGGCTGACTTCGCCAAAAGCTCCTGGGATGTACCTGTCTATCGCTGACCTGAGAATACAAGTTATTTTGAAAGCGATTATCAGCATTTTTATAAATGTTGGTGAGTTCATAAGTATTTAGTGTCATTTGTGTAAGTAAACTTTTTATTCAAAATAACTTTATAAAAAGTAGTAGTTTAGAATCTACGGTGTATTAGCGTCCTTTCCAGAAAATCCTATATTTTCTAATTAAAAGCAGTCTTCTACCAAGACTCGACAGTGTTATGTTTTAAAGAGAAATTTTCCCTGAAATACTATCATTACCCAAAATACAGTATTTGACTTTAAAGAAAGTAGGAGAATATCACTAGTAAAAATACTAGGGGAAAATAACATATGCCTC
Source organism: Lactuca sativa (assembly GCF_002870075.4). Classification (NCBI taxonomy): domain Eukaryota; kingdom Viridiplantae; phylum Streptophyta; class Magnoliopsida; order Asterales; family Asteraceae; genus Lactuca; species Lactuca sativa. Next base: position 48,245,156 of record NC_056628.2, read on the forward strand.
AGCAGAAAATACTGCTGACTAAGGAAAAAGAAATCATAGACTCCAGGAGAGTATCGAATGAATGATACGCCTGACTCAGTCTAACTAAAGGAAACACAGACCCCAGACAGTATCAAATGTATGATACAACTAGCAAGGTCTAAAACAAAGAAACACAGACCCAGACAGTATCAAATAAAAGATACAACTAGCAAGGTCTAAAACAAAGAAACACAGACCCCAGACAGTATCAAATGAAAGATACAACTAGCAAGGTCTAAAACAAAGAAACACAGACCCCAGACAGTATCAAATGAAAGATACAACTAGCAAGGTCTAAAACAAAGAGTAATCCTAAGAGTGTTGTTTCAAGAATACAATGTTAATTCTCGTTACCTTAAGGCCATGAATTATAAGGTAAACATGGAGATACTCGTAACCATACTGATTGACACTAGAGTACTTGACGCCCTGCAAGTGTCGGAATAAATATGACATTTGTCACCCCTTGGCTTGGTAGGCCATGGAGTGTAGCTAGCAGTCAGGGTGCGGGAGTGTTAGTCCCATATAGATCTATACACATAATGTCCGCTCTCCCTACAGGAGAATCTGGTTACCAACTCGACGACGGGGAGATCCGTGTCTTGAAGATGCATCTCGTAATCTGAATTCTATTAGAGGCGCTGGAGAAATGATATAGACTCGCGTATGAACCGACTCCTGTGGAATTCTCGTACTAGAAAGAGTGAATAGAACCTCCTAACTATTCCTATAATAGTTACTAGTGTCTCTGATCTATGAATGATGAATGGAAGGAAGCCCTTGCTACCCAAGGGAAATGAACTGGCCGATGTAAACCTTTATGTCTATACGTGTATACATGATATATAATTAATGTTTAAACGACCTTCGGATGGATATCCGATACCCACCAGACCACATCCCAACGAGGAAAAGGAAATAGGGCGAACTAGTCTTCCTAAGTCTTTTAAACATTATTTATATAACTATACAAGTACAAACATGCATTTAACGAAACAGAAGTATAGAAGTATAGAAGAAAACTTTGGTAAAACCTTTTGGAAAATCTTTAAAATAAGAATTTACGACTTGATATCGTTATGTAAAACAAGCTTTGAAAACCATTTATAAACACATTTTATACTTTGATAACACAAAATAAGTAAAGAAAACCTTTGTTTAAAACACTGTTGTAACTGGTGTAGAAGTAAAACATACAGCACGAGAAATAATTTGAGAAAAGATTTAACAAGCAAAGACGTTTTGGAAAAACCATCTATAGCATTATACTTGGTAAAACAGTTGAAAGTGTGATAAATCCTTTTGCATGCGGGTTATCAATCACATATAATTGATATGATAACTAACATGTTTTAACTTGTATTCCCCCCCCCCCCCCCATAAAAGCATGTAAAAACATTTAAAAGGTTAATTCAGGGGTATGAACTCACCTGTTGTAAGTGGATCGGGCGGAGGTGTCGGTCGGGTGCTCGGTGTCAAGTGAAGACTTGAACACACTTAGTGACCTATTAACATATGATGACATATGTTTACATACAATTAGTAATTATAATACTAATTAAGCACGTAAATGCATCCTAATGTGCGGAAAACACTTTGGTTAAGTGCTAGGAGGCTATTGGGTTGCAAATAGGGGAGTGTATGGCCTAGATAAGGAGTTTACTCTTAAAGAGTAAACTCTTTATAGAGTTTACGGCCCTAAGACCATATCCACATGAGTTTGCGGCCATAAACTCATGGGTGGTGTTTTCTTTGATGCTTCAAGGTCTTATCTCACTCATAGATTCATGCTAGAGTCGAATCAAGGGCTAAGGAAGTGATTGGGGCTCAAAATGGACACAATAGGGAGTTTACGGTTCATTGACCACTCCTTGAGGAGTTTACAGCCGTAAACACATGAGTTTATGGTCATAAACTCATGTTTGTCCATTTCTTTTGTTGTTTGGTGGTTCTAACTCATGCACGCAAGGTTCTAGTCACTTATATGAGCATAGGAAGGTGTTAAAGGCACTTAAACACCTTGGAAAGGTGTTTACGGTCTATGAAGATGTTCTTGGGGAGTTTACTACGTTAAACACATGAGTTTACGACAGTAAACTCATGTTATTCCATGAATCATGTGTTTTGGTGGTTGTAGGTTAAGCATACAAAGTTCTAGGTCCAATTCTAAGCCATACAAAGTGTTAAGGGCACTTTAACACCCTTTGGGGGTGTTTATGGTCTAAGAAAGGGTGTTTACGGTCCAAGAACCTTCTTGGGCCGTAAACTCAAGTGTGACTCACCTGTGTATGTTTTGGTGCATCTCAAGAAGGAATATAAGGTTCTATGCACTCAAGGAAGCTCATAGAAGCTTTTGGAGGTGTTTAAGGGGTAGTTTAACACCCAAAAAGGTGTTTAAGGTCCTTGAAGATGGGTTTACGGTCCAAGAATGTTCTTAGACCGTAAACTCATGTTTAATCCCCATTTGATACGATTATGGTGTTCTAAGTCCTTTCATGCAAGCCTCTAAGTCATTGCTAAGCATTAGAAGTGGTTTGGAAGGGTTTTTGGGCACCAAAACCCTCTTCCAAGGTGTTTACGGTTTTGGGATGCTCCCAAGACCGTAAACTCTTGTTATTGGGGTTTTTGGATGTTTAAGCCACAAATTTGCAAGCTAGATGAGATAAACAACAAGCTAGGAAGGTTAACTTACCGATTTGAAGCTCGAAGGGGCGATTTTTGACCAAAACCCGATTTGTAGAGAGAGAAAGTGTCTAAGGTGGGGATGAAACCTACTCAACCCTTATATAGGGTGGAGTTTATGGCCTGGTTGGGGGTTCACCCAACACCAACCGCGAACGGGGTTTTTCACGACTACCGTTAAACACGGAAATTTTAAAATTATACCTCCTTAATTTTAGTTCTCTTGATGAATTTTATTTAAAATATTCCAACGGGTTTAAATCTGGTCAAAAATATTTTGGGATAAATTTGGCTAATTTTTGACGTACTTAATTTCGACGTTAAAACTAACGAAAATTGTTTTTTTGGGTTGTCACAAGGGAAGACGATGACAATGCTGCACTTTGGTCCCTAGAGTTTCAGAATTGTGGTAGTTTTAGTCATGTGATTTAAAACATGGCTAATAAGGACCAATTACGAAAGAAATTTAAACCATAGGGGCCATTCATGTAATTTAGAAAACTAATTAACGGAGGAATGGTTAAAAACTAACGATAATGACCTAATTGACATATACAGTAAAAATTAGATGACCTAATGCGCAAGAAAAAAACATAATTGGTCAAGTCAGACAAATCACAAAAGTTCATTGTGCTACAGTGACATTATCCCAATGTACAATTAGGAGGTTCATAACGGACACGACACCAAGTGAATTCAAAATGGAAAGATCTTAATAAGAAATGTAACGATTTCGACAACATCTACAACCGTAAGCTAAACAGTCTGGCTAGCAGGTGATCCACGGTCAATGCCTTAAAGATGCACAAAGCGAGTATTTGAGGCTTACAAAATATTTCCCCGTGAAAAAGCGTGGGATGTTTTTGTTAGATTAGGTGTCTAAGCCCATAAATATAATTGGTATATACTTGAATTGATAGAAGCACAAGTCCTTTTGGGTTGTCTTCACTCTTGCATCTTGACATGATGACTTTTGGAGAGAAGTTGAATTTATTATTTGGAATAATAAATTGCTATAAATGATTTATTAATATGTTATGAAAATAATATATTAATTAGAAATCATGTTATTTAATTAATATTTAACCAGAAATTAATTTAGAATTAATTTTTTGATTAAATGAATTAATTAAAAGTACAGGGGCTGTTTTGCAAATCATTGATAGTTGTGAACCTGGGATCTTAGACTCCTTAGATAGGAGTAGAAGAAAATTATAGGGTAGCCCTATAAGTTTTCGTCCAAGGCCTTCTAGAAGAAGAGTCCATTGGTTGCTTAGGCCTTAAGTAGGAAATTAGGGTTTCCACCTGAAAACCCTAGCTTTGAGGCTAAGCAACCTGCAGTATATAAAGATGATTAGCTTTGGAATTTCAGACACCATTGAAAGAAACCTAGCAGAGCCTAATTTCTAAGAGCATTCCCTTCTCTCTCCTCTCATCCTTTAGCAAAGAGTGTTTGTAAACCGTTAAAGGTGTCACATTTGAGGCACTTGCTTTCAAGAGTTCAAGTTCAACAAGGTTTTCTTGTTATTATAACAAGTAAGGTACTCATCTAAACCCTATTTTGTATAGATTACGAATTATATACTAGCTTCTTAGGGTTTCCTCTTTGATATTCAAGTTTGCATGTCCAACTAGTGAAAACCTAGATCCAAAGCATTAGGGTTGCATGAACACATATGATTTGTAGTTATGCTCATAACTCATCAGTGGCATCAGAGTCTATGATGTTTTTCAGTTGAACTTGATGCAATTGTGAATCGTTCATATGCGGAACTCGACGAGTCGGTCCAACTCAACGAGTGCATTGCACAGACTCGTCGAGTTGGCCAGTCAGATCCTTGATTTTTTGATTTTGATAATCGTGGCTTGATTAGGATAATTACCTTAATTCGTTTTTCTGCCTAAAATTGAATTTTTATTAAAGGTAATTGTATATCCTTATCAATTTTAATGATTTGGTTTAATTTTGGATAATTAATGATTAATTTAATTATTACAAATTTTAACCTGGTATTTTTTTTAAAGTTTTAAAAATACCCCCCCCCCCTTGGTTTTGGAATTTAAAATTTAATCAATTAGTTTAATTTTGAAATCTTAAATTCTAGAACCCTAGTATTTTAAAAGTTTAAAATACACATTTATATATTGTAAGATTAAAATTATATATATATATATATATATATATATATATATATATATATATATATATATATATATATATATAGAAAAGAAAAATGTCAGTCTTACCGTTAGTAGGCCTCATTCACGAAGCTGGTCTATAAAGGGTGTTTAAGGTTTCTGGTCTATAAGCATGATATGAATTGTGCGCCCGTTAGGCAAGTCAGACTCATACTGTGGGCTCAAGGGTAATCCAGTCTTTTAGTTGTGGACCTAGTACATGTTGTTATATTATGTACACTATTTGATTGCGTGTTGTTACTTTGGGGGAACTCATTAAGCTTCGTGCTTACAGTTTTGGTTTATGGTTTCAGGTACATCAGCGGATCTTGTCAGGGTGAAGGCGTGAACGTACACATTCTCGTGTTTTTTGATTTATAATTTCTGGGATACTCTGAAAACTATGTTGAGAACGATTCTGGTTTTAAACAATATTTTGGAAACAATGATTTTTGTAAACACTTCTATAGATAAAGGGTTGCTTTGAAAAGTTTAAATTTTATGGATGTTACATCCAATTTCTATAAATTTCTAGTTCGTGATATCCTATCACTGCTTTAATCTGAAATTGTTCCTTGATGGATCACCCCCTTAATATGGAATTGATGTTACCCAAACATAGAATTAAAATATTAGAAAATGACATATTATGCTTACTATGTATTGCACATTTACCCATTCATTCCCTTAAGTTATTTATATCCTTTATGAGGGAACAAAATTGTTAGTGACCTGTTTATTTGGTCCCTCTAACCTACCATTACCAGTTGTGGCTTTTAATTAATTAAAAAAAAAGTCGAATGCAGATTTTGTTGCACTGTTACAATACCCCGCTCTCGCTACTTATACTTCAAAAGGCTCATTGAAGACAATAAAGGATCCGATTAGCACACTTGCGACAAACGACATTCGAAAGTACGATCTGACCGTTGAGACGGATGGAGACTCCGCCATACTTGATTATGGATTTTCCACTTTGCATGTTGCTAGCACAGTTCTTGATTCGACGTCACTTTGTATCTTTATAGTTGGCAATTACTACTCCTCCGACGTCATCTCCCACTGTCGTTCCTACTCCGTCAAATGACCCCACGGCCGCCTCCCAATTAGCAATGCGAACAACGCCGTTGACAGCGTCAAAGTTCAGTCGGTCTTGATAATGATGTCATACATTATGTTTTGACTGTGATTTCGATTATTTGCGCTTTTTTGTTTACTTTATCATTTAATTATGGATTTTATGTTTAGATTATTATTATGGTTTGTTCAGTTTAAACGTACATGTGCATTTTAGAAGCAGGTGGTAGTATTACCTTGATATCTATGAGTGTGTCTTTGAGTGATATTGTTACCCTGGGATGCTTTGTTCGGTACAAGTTTTTGTTTTGTTCTGTTTCTGTTTTTCTTTTTTTTCTTTAGATTCAAGTGTGTAACAAACCTGCAAGGTGGAGCTAGTTGTTATAGATTGGGGGGGGGGGGGGGGGGGGGATCATGAGCCATCCTGCAATGAAACGAGTCCCTCCATCGAAGTGCTAGTGTGTGTTCTTCTAATACTGTCTCAATCAGGGTGTGTAAGATTTGACCCAAAAGGGAAACCAGTACTAACCCTTCCTTTACTCGGTGCTTGAGATCAAAATTTTGATTCTTCCCTATAGTTTTAATTCTTGAATCAGATTGAGAGAGAGAAGAAGGAGAGGATGAATTTTTTGACTTTTCAAAATCAATGGCAAAGGTTACCCCTTCATTTTGTCCAAAATAACTAAATTTATCCGACAAAAACAACATTAATGATCTAGAAATCACAAAAAATACTTAAGGGAACGAATTGACAAATGTACAAAACATCGCAGGGTTAATATGTCATTTTCTCTTAAAATATCATTTCAGAAATTCATATTTGAAAAGTCTTTCAAGTAATCCGGAAACCTCTTGATTCCAAAAATCATCCTATATTCCAAAAATCATCCTATATTCCACCCTTTACCCCCAACAATTCCAACACAAATCTTCATCTTATTAAAAGGTCTAACAATTCCAACACAAATCTTCATCTTATTAAATGGTCTAACAAACAACATCTAATAAAAATATAATTATTGTCGTTTTCCTATCAATGTACTTGGTAAGAATACCACAATATAAGAATTGAATTCGTATTATTTTAATTTCAATGTGTTGTAACTAACATGGGTAAGCGATGGGCCATTTTGATATTGACAGCCAACATATAATTAAATATTGTTATGAATGGGTGAATTTAAGAATTGAATTCTTATTATTATTATTTATTTATTTACGAGATCACTTGTTCAACCAAATATAGGAAATGTCGTATGCGACACCGCATAATGTTTGTTCATGTAAATCATGTGGTATTCGTATTATTTTCCTTATACGCAATACCTTTATCAGTTACTTTTCTTGTTCCTCTATATGGGCGATTACTATTAAATCCACAAATAAACTCTATCTAAAATAAATTATCTAAACTAATGTACTACAATTTACTAGCTAATCTAAATTGAAAATTTTAACGTGGATTCATCAATGAAAAATAGTTAATTAGTTAACTAGGTATGCAAACAAATAAAAAAGAATTACCGACTTTGAAGGATTAACTATATTTTTTATCAGAAAAAGACAAATCTAAGCAAAATAATAATAATAATAATAATTTTTCAAGATTAAGGCAATTCTTAGGTTATGTTTAAAAGCTACATCTTAGCTGATGAAAAATAATATTTGATAAAAACTAACGGAGTAAAATGACATAAAAGAGCAAATAGAAAAATAATTCAATATTATAAGACAAATACATAATATATTTCATTAAATTAAAATAATTTATGTTTCAGTGAAATTTCATGCATCTTGTATTATACTCACAATATTATTATTAATTTAATGCATCTCATATCTCATGGTGTGACTCTTGAATGTTATTATAACTAGATTTTAAATGATCGTCTAATTATTCTATAGTACATAGTAGTAAAAAAGAATTAATAATAAATATCTAAACAGTTAAAAAAAATGCTAGTGTTTTCTTACCATTTAACTCTTTGACATTGTACTTTACCCTTATTCAAACGAAAGTTTGCATATTAAATATACGATGAAATTGTAGGGTCAATCACATAGCTGATAGCTTACGTAAATAATATTATTTTTGAAAAATGAAATAATGGATCATTCAGGTAGCTTCAATAAATACTAATATTTAAAATGATACTATTATTGTATAAAGACAGAAGCTTGTGATTGTTTATGATGAATTATATTAGTTATATTGATTAAATTTTTTTATTTAATAAAGAATACATTTGGAAGAATTCTAAAAGAATTTATAATATTGTTTCGAAATGTTAGTCCAAGTAGGCTTTTTTTAAAGATATCCTGATTATAAACTACTTTTTAGCTTTAACAAATACAAAATTTAAAAAAAAAAAAAAAAAAAAGGTTAGTAGTAGTGTGTTAAACATAACTTTACGCTTTTCCCAAATAATCATAAATTTCCCAGATTAAAACTGCAAAATATCTACAACAAGGTTGTTTCGAAAGCAAAATATTAAAAAAAAAAAAAAAAATGAGTAAGAGTATTATTTTGTAAGTTTTTAAGCTGCAAAAAAACCCAAAATGATGTCGTTTCGAGAAAGAAAAAAAAAACATAGATTTATATCCTGCAAAATTACTGTTCACCATGAAATTATTCATATAGGAAAAACCATGACTTATTCCCAATAAAACATTTTTTTAAGTTTTTTTGTAATAGGAGTTTTCAAAGATGATTTTCACATCAAAACATATATTTCTACTGTTAAAATGAAGTTTTAGGTTGAGAGATTTAAAAAAAAAAAAAAAAAAAAAAAAAAAAAAAAAAAAAAAAAAACCCTACATAGGAAAGTCCGAAAGACAGTTCGAAAGGCCATAATAGGCACATGTGAAATTAATGCATATTTTGGAAGAAAAAGTTATTTTTCGTCTGAAGAAGTAGGAATTTCCGTATGATGTCAGAAGCCATTAAATTTCAAAAGGCCCAACAATAAATTTGCTAACATGACATGACATTGTAATGCAAAACTTGATTAAATCAAATAATAAAAAAAAAGGTACACAAATCATAACATACAGAATACAAAAAAAAAAAAAAAACATTTATTTCATTCTGATATTACATAAACAAAAAAAAGAACATCAAAGTTTATGTTCATAATAGGAAGATTAAAAAGGAGTCTTAATTCTTAAAGAGGCATATCAATGGTTCTATATCTCATAATCTCAACACCTAAATAATCAAGAGGACCAGGAACAGCAACATGCGGCTTTTTAACCACCACACGAACAGCCGTAATCCGAGAAAGATTGTTTAAGGTTGTTGTTGCAATCAGTTGTGCCACTGATTCTAGAAGGTTCTGAGAAGGACCTTCCACAATATGTTTTGCAATCCTTCAAACACAAATAAATTATATTTTCAAATTTGGAAATAAATTAAAGATGTTTATGTAATGTATATAGCTATACCTATAGATGTCTGTATAACTGACTGTATCAGACATGTTGTCAGACTGCCCGGGTGCCCGAAGATCCATCCAAGCGTCTATATCTATTATGAACTTCTGCCCGAGTTTCTTTTCCTCTTGATGAACACCATGATACCCATGAAACATTAAACCCCTTAGTAACAATTTGTCTCCCTCAGTTGATGTCATTTTTCTCGATCTTTTTTTGGGTATAACTGGATCTTAAAACAATAAAACAGCAAAAAGATTAATAACATGATATATATACTTGGGTAATTAATGGGAAAGATCATGACTTTTTGGAAGAAAAAAAATGTAAGATTAGGCAGATGTTGTACACTACCACTTTAAAATTGTGAAGGGTTCAGTCAGGAATTTTATCAAACACCTTATATGCAATGCAAGTATGCAACATCTTTATAAAGAAAACACACATAGTGAATGGTAGAGTAGTTTTTTTGTTTCCGTATTCGATTTCTAGATCTACACATGGTTTATCTGACTAGTTCGATGTCGGTTCAAAACATTGAGAACCAAATACAAATATGGAGGTCAACTGTCGACAGTCGAGCAGCGAATTCATAGGAGAAAGAGGGAGATTTGTGCGAGTTATTACCTGGCTTGCTCAGGGAAGATGGACGGCGGCGATGGAAGATTCCGTTCACGGAGAAGATGGATGAGGACGGCGATTTAATTATGCGGCTGGGAAAACAACTGAACAAGGAAACAAAGGGTTAAACTACATAATGGTCCCTGTGTATTTGTTTTTTATTATTATGACTATGATCTGGTTTTTGTTTTTTGTTTTCTTTTTCATTATTTTTAGACCGTTTAATTTAACGTTTAGTTGTTCAATTGGTATAAAAATATAAATAAGGAGGTTATAACCCATGATAACCATGATCTGTATGTTTAAAAAATTTATATAGAAAAAAAAATAGTAAAAAAAATGTCATGTATATAATATGAAAATTAAATAAAGGATCAGGTAAATAAATTAAATTGAATAATACATATTATTATGATACATTACAATCCAAGAGAGTTTTTAGTATTTTTAAAAATTACTCTCCAGTAATTTTCAAAATGTTATGCTATTAGAATAGGATTTAGTATTTTTTAATTTTAAATCAAAATCGGAAATTGAAGAAAGCATAGAAAAATGACACGTGTCAAACAGACTTGTTAGAAAATAAATGTCTAGTATTTTTTGGTTTTGTTTATTAGACAAGGTTGATCATTTTTTTTAACTTTATGCTACCAATACCATGGACAATGACTGTCTTAAGTCTTAACCTAACTGCAGTCATTAGTAGTCTCATATAGACATGTCTTAACCACATCAATGTTATATCATATAATCACATGTCCACTACAACATCCTCGTTTATAAAAACTTTCATCAATGTTAAGTGACCAACGTTTTGATTCATACAACATTTTTCTCACCCATAAAGCGGGAGCAAGACTTAACTATTGATTTCTCGATTGTGTGAAAAACATAAATACTCTCCTCTTCTCATAACAGGGTCTATTGAGCACTTCTTTTCAAATGAATCCAAAAAATACGCTGTAATTTCTAATAAGATCAAAACTTCATAAACAAATTTAAAAAATAATAAAAAAAATATTAATTAATCAACAATTATAGCCATCGGCAATTCAAAGTGATCTGCCATCATAAAGGTCGACAAAATAAAAGTCAAACCAAACCAAAAGGTTGCAATTTCTATAAGAATAAAAAAAAAAAAAACATCAGTCAAAAAGCAAGCAAAAAAGCTTGTTAGACTCCAAACAAATTGTGGTGGCCTAACTCCAAAAACTTTTAAAAGTCTAATCTAAGTACCATGTACAAGTACTAGCAATCACACCACCACCCTCATTTTAATGAAAAAAATAAAATAAAAATTAATCTATATCTCTCTCTTTCTCTCTTTGTATGTAATTAATTGGCCAGAAATCTACACTGGGATTGGGCCCACAATAACTTCCTAAACTCTCTTGTAAAAAAGAACATAAGCTGCAGATGTCTTGATTTGGTCTTCACTAATCGGGTACACCTGGCTGTCATTAAACTCATACCACTCCTCTCCACACTGCATCACCACAACCACACCAACAAAATAATTAAACAACTTAATTACACTTTTGGTCCCTCAGGGAACAAAAATGTAATATACTCTCTTTTTTTATATAAACTTGTTTTAAAATTAAACCAAAAAAAAAATTACCTTTGCAAAAGCAGTGTAGTGACCACCACCCATTCCACCATAATGATTGCTCACTGCATACAACTTGTAACGAAAACACGATTGGTTATCTTCATCTTTTTCCACTGTATAACTCGACACATCAAAATCATCAATTGGGAAGTCAACAAAAGTCTCCAATTTGTCCTTCAAAAACCGATTGTACGAAAATCTTTTTAAATGAATTATCACAATTTCAGGCAATCTCCATAAATCCAACTTCTTGCTAGCTTGTCTATGCTCCTTGCACTTCGGACAGTACCTGAAAATTTATTAAAACCAATTTTACATATATTCATCTTACCATAACTATTATCATTAAATTACATAAACGGTCCCTGTGATTAACCAAACGTTACGTATTCGGTCCTCATGAAAAATTTAACCTTTTTTGGTCCCTAAAATCAAGTACCATAACACATCTCGTTCTTACGTCGGACGCCCTTTACACGTTTCTGTTAAACCCAGTCCTGAGGGTATTTTTGTCAAATCCCTTACAGATTTGACAAAAATACCCTTTCGGTTTAACAGAAACAAGTAAAAGGTGTCCGGCATAAGACCGAGGTGTGTTACGAAACTTGATTTCAGGAACCAAGAAAGGTTACATTTTTCATGACGAGGACCAAATCCGTAACGTTTGGCTAACCACAGGGACCATTTATGTAATTTTACTCTACTTGTAAACAGATTAGTAAGACGACGTAACCTACCACATGTCTTCGGGTCCTAATGGCTCTTCCTTCAAGAAGGCTTCAAGACATTTATACAACGAGACGGATTCCGGGGGCGTTTTGGTAATTAACGCAATCCCACCTGTTTCCGGTAAATTACTTAAAATGGAAGTATCGTATCGTTTCAACATTTCATCAGGCCACGAGACACGAACGGAAATTATACGCGTTTCCGGGATTAACAACGGTTGTTCATCCATTATAATTGTGGGCCCCTCTGAATAATGCCCTTGCTGTTGCAGATAGAATAGAAACCCCTCACTCTTTGAATCATCATCATCATCATCTACCTTTTCATCAACATCCATTCCAGTAGTGTCTTGTTGATCAGGGGTATTTTCGGGATAATCTAAAGAAAACTCCTCGGGCATTACAAGTGGGTGGAGTAATTTAAGGAATTTGTTGTGGATATCTGAACCGTTAGTGGATTCAGGTACCCTTGCTACAAATGGGATCCCAAACTTTCTCAAAACTGGCAACCCTTCAACATATGACCTAAATAAATGTATACCAAATAAAGATTTAAACTAGGGCATTATTGTCATTTTATCTCAAATAATTAAAAAAAAAAAAAAAAAAAAAACTTACTCTTCATAGCGCCAATGAGTAAAGACAACCAAAGGTAACGAATCTTCCTCTTTAAGTAACCTATAAGCAACAAAACAATCACGATCCCTAACCAGCTCTAATGAGTCATTACGTGTATCCAGCTCCAAGAAACGAATAATGCAGTTGTTGTATATCTGCAAAACATTTCAAAGAATTAATCTTTATATTATATTAAGAGCTTTAATCTTATGTGTTTGTACATGTAGATACCTCAGCAACAAGCAAAGTTTCATCATCTCTTAAAGAACACGCGATGCTTAATGCTTGAATAAGATCTTTAAACTTTCCATATTTAGGAACATTTACAGTAACTGGAATTGGTAAAGTTGTTCCATCAGTGCTTAACACTGTCAATGTCATGGTTCTCATTGATGTTGAAGGTAAGGGTAGAGATAGATATATGAATGGATCAAATGTCACTGAATGTTTCTTGCAAAGAGGACATATTAAAGTTGACCGATACTGCCCCTGTTGAAAATATGGAAATAGTATTATATTTTTGCTTCTTTCAAACATAATAATATGTTATGGAAAATAATATATTCAAAAGCTGACCTGGCACATGTCAACTATTATGGAATCATTTCGAGCTAAATGATTCCTCCAGTGTTCATCTGCTACTTCTTTGTCTGAAATTCCATCCACGTCCTTTATCTCATTATAAGGCTTGATTTTAACGCGGTTTAAATCTTCATGGAGTCCATCCAGTAGAAAAGCAAGAAACTCCTGTATCCAAAAATTTATTATTATATCAATAAGGGTATTTTCGTGATTATAAAAGTTACGGATGGCCAACCTGGGAATCATGCTGATTGTAGCCACTGAATTGAGGGGCAAAACCGGCGAGTCTTGACTTAAATGCCCTTGGGGCCACAGCAGTAGCGCCTGGTGTCCATAGCTGTCTTAGCAAGTCTCCAAATGCTAGAGCAAGCTTCCCCTGGTCAAAATGTGTGTAAGGGTATTTTAGTAATTTCACGTTTCAAGAACTGAAAACTTATTAAATGCAAACTATACATACATTTACGCCGAGTGGGTTTTCAAAGTTGAGATCTTTTCTGAAGTCTCCAAGGAAATAATCAACAAGATGTGAAGTATGGCCTAAGCATTGGATAGCACTGTTCATAAAACACGTGTTTCCAAGATTGTACAATCCGGTCAAACCTAAACTATAAGTTTGACTTAAGTTACTAGTAATTAATGGATGGTCAACCCTGACATATGAGTTGACTTTTTCAGAGTGGCCATTCAACTTCAATGAACTACTGGAAGAAATATCTTCAGTATTCGGGTCTTCAACTGACATATCGTTTTCTGTTTGCATTATATCACAAGATAAGCCATAAACTTGTAACTCCAAGAAAATCTGCATTGCAGTAAATAAGGGTGGTTTAGTAATTTTAATAGGAAGCTCATAAAAGGGTATTCGGTAAAAGTAACTACCTCTGCATTCATTAGTTCAGATTTATCAGATAGAATTCTGCCTTGTAAAAAAAACTTGGTTATTTGCCCTGAAAAATCCCAAATCTTCACCTGCAAAACATATGGAATCATTTAATAACATCCACAAGACCTGAAAAAGGTCAAAGGTCAAAGAAAAAAAAAGTCAAAAGTCACTCACCAAGCCAGACTTGACATTGAATATTTGGCAAGATTTATCAAAAGCTCCAATCCCATTGCCCTAAATGAAAACACAGATTAGAAGACACAATACAAATAGTCATATTCACAAGAGCAAGAAAATAGTTATATTACCTTTTGGCTAATCTTTACAACCAATGAATTTGTTGTTCCAGAAATCGAAAGACTGATTTGTAAAGGAAATAAGTCGGCCTTGTTATCTTCTACTGCTACAAAGTTCCCAACACTCTTCATATCATAATGCCTGAAAGAAAGAGCATGGTATTGAAAGGAAGTGTTACCAATCATCAAAGAAGTTGCATATCTTTCTAAATATAACAAAACTTGAATAGAAGAGTGTTGAGTACAAACAAGTATCTTTCTATTTTGTGCAATGACGTAAAGAGAAGTGCTAAAACTACTTATCATTAGTTAATATTGGTGGTTATCATTATCGGTAGGAAAGATCTTTAAAGCACTAGCATAGTGGTAGACATCAATTATGTTTTATCCTTTTTTTCAAATTAAAAGTTGCACTTGGTTTTTGTTTGCTAACATCTTCCACTTCCTATTCGCTCATCTATCCATGAACACCGAATATAAAAGTACTACAAAGTACAACCAAATTGAACAGATAATACCATATGATATCAAGTACTAAAATGCCATAACTATTTAAGAGCTACAGCTCATAAGCTTCAATCACCAACCTTGATATGAGTGTTGTGACAGCTGACATAGATTGCTGCAACTTAAGAACCATATGCGTTATTAATGTAAACCAGAATTCTAATGATCCAAGTTTGCTTATATTTACATATAAGAGCGAATTGAAATTGGAAATAGCAACTATTTGCTAATAATAATGCAAATCTAACAACAGCTAATCTTCTATAAGAATCACAGTCATGTCAGAAAGCTAATAAATTCATGCACACAGGTAAACGGAAGAGCAATTCATTGAATAAAAAAAACCCTAACCATTTAAGAGCTCGATAGAACATCCACTCCGAGACCAACGCATATTCACGCCCCGAAACCCCTTGTTCTTCTCCCTTGCAACCATCGCTATCGCTTTCACTTCTTCTCATGTCCAGAATAATCTCCGATTCAAAATCATCAGAAAAGCAAGAACTTGTGGCGTACAAAACGCCATCGATTTCCCTAAACAATGACTCCCGCGTCTCATTCCACCACCTGAAAATCCAACGAACCAATCCACATATACCTATTTAAAAACCAACGCTTATCTCAGGACAAAATTGAACTAAGAAAACAACTCCATTGCCAAATCAAACACCAATTGGGCCACAATCAAACTCACATGTGATCAACGAGATAAAGCCGCTCATCATCGAGGTCGGACAGACTCTGGATTGAACGGACGGTGCTGCTGCTTCCGAACATCGAGTCGTCATCGCCGCCATCAGCGGAGAAAAAAAGTGAATCCATCCTGAGAAAATCTAGGGTTTTTGTTAGGATTTGGCGGAAGGTTGGGAGGATTTTTAGAGAGAGAAAATTAGTGAGGAGAGAGAAAGCAAATAGTTGAGCGAGTCGATTCTTGAAGCGATGGGTCATGAAGGGGAGGGGATCGCAGCAGCAGAAGATTTGAGACTTTATGTTGTCCTTTTGATGATGATGATGATTGATATGGGCAAAGTGCAATTGATTTTCAGTCTTTGACTACAACACTGTCTCTCTCTGTTCATCAAAATTTACACGTTGCCACCCTCATAAACTATTTTTTCTACTTGCATCCACTAACTTTTTTTTATAAAAAGTTTCGTTAACAAATAACTTTATACATAACATAAATACAATAAAATGTTACATAATATGATCTATGATGAATATTTATATTAGATTATTTAAAAAACATGTCATATAAATTAGCATAACATGTTGTGATTTGTGCGATTAAATTTCTTAGAACGATAATGATTTGTGTTTTTTAATTGTTGTATTGTATTATAATTTGATGAAGTCGTGTGAATAGTTCAAACCAACGTTATTTGGCTTATAAGTTTAAACAAATTTAACAGGTATCTGCTGATGGTTTTATTATAAATGTTAAAAATAACATAGTAGATATGTAGCGGTATAATTTACATCGCCTCGTATTACAAGGTAATATATATTCAATGTGGACTAGGTTTACATAACTTTGAAGTGTTCTTTTTTCTAGAAATGAAACTTCCTTAACAAGGATTTCGGGGTTTCTTGCACTGATTAATTATCTGTTGCAAACATGAGGCTATGTTTTATGTTTTAGAATCACTCCAAAAGAACCTTCATGACCACATGTGCTAAGTAGTGAAAGGATTTGAACACGAGTCAATATATTATTCACTATATCTTCCATATACCTTACAAAGTCACTACAACCCAAGTGGTTAACCTTGAACTGCTTAAGATGATGAAAATTGATTTATATATTTATGATTTTGTTTGAATTTCGACATTATTAATTATGGTAACTTGGCATTAACATATCACGTTTGGCTACAATGTTAAAGACATTTTCCATGAAAATGTATAATATGATACAAAATATAGGGCATCATCCAATAGTAGTAACAAACCAATGAGTAAACTTTGACAACATGATTAGTAAAAGAATCACAACTTTTGTTATTTTAAAAAAAAAAAAAAAAATCCTTGACTTCAGAATTTTCCGATGAAATATATAGTTAAATCCAATAAACATGTTAGATATTTTTCACTTGAGGATAGTACATTGTCGTGTTCTCAGGGGACTAAACATATGCATAAGGTGAGTCTAAAACTGCTAATGAGTTGTGTTAAATAACTTTTATATTTGATATTGATTGATGCATGAAAAGTATTTTTCGCATGTAGCTATAAAAAGAAACTTCGAGTTAAAAAGGTTACTGAATAAAGTGATATATTCTTTCCATCATTGATAATCATTTATTTGTACAAACAAATAAACTAAAAATAAATACAACTATTTATATCAACGTTAAAATCAAATGAATCTTCTATATATATATATATATATATATATATATATATATATATATATATATATATATATATATATATATATATATATATATATATATATATATATATATATATATAAATGTATAAAAGAGACATTTTTACTTACACCACGTGCATTTGAAACCTCTATCACTTTTCAATTTATTTCCAATAATTATTATAAATTGGTTAATAATTTTAAATTAATGCCAAAACAAAATTCTAATCATAAATTAACTAAACTACAATATTAAAATATCATATTTTACTTCTATTTATAAAATTATGACTTTAACTTTTTAACATATTATAGTTAACTTATTAGTTAAAATATGTTGTCGTATAAAAAATATTGTCATTTTTAAGTCACAACTTTGCTATGATTTATGATTTTATGCAAAACAGTTAAATTATTAATTTCAATTTAATATTAAACGGTTAACTTAAATCAAAATTTCGGTTACACTTGAAAACAATCGAGAGACTATTTTATAAATAGTTAAAATTTATAAATTATAGTGTTAAACCTAAATTGTAATCCAAAATTAATAAATAAAAAAAACATGAAACTATTTTTTATAATCATTAAGGATTTTCAAATAAGTAGCTTAAAAATAACTTACAAAAAAATAGTTAAAGGTAATATTATATAAAAAAAATTGTAATGTTATCTTTAAAAAACAATAGTTATTGTTTTAAATAATTACAATAAAAGAAAAATAACAATATTCATTAAATAAATTTTTAAAAATGTTATATTTATTTCTTATGTAAATGATTATTTGTTTTATGTAATTTATTTCTCATGTAAATGATTCTTTGTTTTATGTAGTTTATTTCTTTTGTAAATGATTATTTGTTTTATGTAATTTATTTCTTACACAAATGATTCTTTGTTTTATGTAATTTATTTCTTATATAAATAACACTTTGACTATTTATCAAATTTAATTCCAACTTTTTGTATGTATTCGTAAGATCAAGTCATTAATATTGATTTGACCATCAATTTATGATAAAGTATAATTGTGGGTCAAATAAAATGATTTATAAATAAATATTAATGTAAGATGATATATTATATCAAATTACCAAAATATATTGTATGATTTGAAATATGTTTTTATTTTATTAAAGTGTATGTTTTGACATAAATTATTTATACATTTAAAATATATTATTATGTGCATGTGAATCTAAGTTCATTAACCTCTAATAAAATATAACTCGCAAAATGTATTACTTTATACAAATTTAATAAAATATTAGAATTAATTTGATTGGTCATATTTAAATAAAACAAATTGTTTAAAGATGAACCGTTAGTGTAAATTGTTTAAATTAGAATTAATAAAATATTAGAATTAACTCGCAAAATGTATTACTTTATACAAATTTAATAAAATATTAGAATTAATTTGATTGGTCATATTTAAATAAAACAAATTGTTTAAAGATGAACCGTTAGTGTAAATTGTTTAAATTAGATCAGATACATATTACAATGTGATGTGGTTAATATTGAATTAAATGTGTTGTATATGATTATTTTTTTTGTATTGCTTCAAATAAGTAATAATTAAAAGTTATGTGTATATAATATTTTCTATGTAAGATTCTTTTTAGATGCAAACTGAGTATCATATCACGTTATATTAGTTTTGCGTAACGTGTGGGTATACTCTTGTATCTATTTATCTATCTATCTATCTATCTATCTATATATATATATATATATATATATATATATATATATATATATATATATATATATATATATATATATATATATATATAATGCATTTTTACTTCCACCGCATGCATTTGAAACCTCCATGATTTTTCAGTTTCTTTCTAATAATTATTGTAAATTGGTTAATAGTGTTAAATTAATATAAAACTAAATTCTAATCATAAATTAACTAAACTACGATATTAAAATATCATATTTTACTTCTATTTATAAAATTATGACTTTAACTTTTTAACATATTATACTTAACTTATTAGTTTAAATATGTTTTTCGTATGTGAGCAATTGTCATTTTAAAATCACAACTTTTGTATAATTTATGATTTTATGCAAAATAGTTAAATTATTAATTTCAATATAATGTTTAACGTTTAACTTAAATCAAAATTTCTATTAAACTTTTGAAAAAAATCAAAAGACTATTTTATAAATAGCTAAAAGTTATATACTATAGTGTTAAACCTAAACTGTAATCCTAAATTAACAAAAAAACCATTAAACTATTTTTATAATCATTAAGAATTTTTAATAAACAGCTTAAAATAACTTATAATAATAATAGTTAAAAGTAATATTATATAAAAAATTATAATGTTTTCTTTAAAAATAAAAATAGTGTTTATTGTTTTAAATAATTATAATCAATGAAACTAACAATATTCATCAAATAAATTTTTAAAAATTTAAATTTCTGAAACCAAATTAAAATAAATTAGAGTTTTGTAATACGTTATTTTAAATAACTTACAACAACAATAGTTAAAGTAACATTATATACAAAATTTATATTACTACCTTTAAAAGCAAAAACAATATTTGATGTTTTAAATAATTATAATGATATAAATTAAAATCTTAGGCAAACAAAAAATTTTAAAATTAATTAATCATAACAACAACTATAAATATCATTAAACCAAATATTATATTTAATTTTATTCATGAGTAACATGCAGGTAAAAGTCATTGAGATAATTAAAATATGTCTACATTATCATATAATTCAAAACAAACAATGTTTATACCAACTTATTATAAGATTTATTATATAAGAGCTACCAATAATGTCATTGATATATTTAAAAAACATATATTTATAAATATTTCAAATATATTGTTGTATTCTGCGCAATGCTCGGGTATTCGCATGGTATGCTTAAAAAAGAGGCATTTTTACTTACACCACGTGCATTTAAAACCTTTATGACTTTTCAAAATCTTTCTAACAATAATTATTATGATCATATCATGATATCATATCATATTATTATATCATATCATATCATATCATACTATATTATAAAAGAAGCATTCTTCCTTTCACCACATTCATTTGAAATTCCCATGCATTTTTCCTTTCACCACATTCATTTGAAACTCTCATGACTTTTCAATTTTTTTTTCCAATAATAATTATAAGTTGGTTAATAAGGTTAAATAAATATCAAACATAAAGTGTAATCATATATAAACTAAATTTCAATATTAAAAAAATATCTTACTTCTACTTATAAAGTCATGTTTTGTTAACTTTTAACATATTATACTTAATTTATTAGTTTTAATATATTGTTGGGTGTAAACCATTATCATTTTAAAGACATAAATTTGGAACAATTTGTATAAAATATTTAAATTATTAATTTGAATATAACATTACAAGGTTAACTTAAATATAAATTTTAGTTTAACTTAAACAACCCAAAGAATATTTTGTAAATAGTTAACAGTGATTAATTGTAGTGTCTTTCTAATAATTATTATAAGTTGGTTAATAAGGTTAAATAAATATCAAACCTAGAGTGTAATCATAAATATACTAAATTTCAATTTTAAAATAATATCTTTACTTTTACTTATAAAGTTATGTTTTTTTAACTTTAACATATTATACTTAATTTATTAGTTTTAATATGGTATTGGATGTAAACCATTATCATTTTAAAGATATAATATTGGAAAGATTTGTATAAAATACTTAAATTATTAATTTAAATATAACATTACAATGTCAACTTAAATATAAATTTTAGTTCCACTTAAAATACCAAATAATATTTTGTAAATAGTTAAAAGTGATAAATTGTAGTGATAAATGCAAAATCTAAATTGTAATCTCAGCTTGACTAAAATATTTTTTAAATATATTTTTATAATCGTTAAAAGTTTTCAAATAAGCAGTTTAAAATAAATTACAATAACAATAGTTAAAAATAACTCTATATAAATGATTATATTTTCTAAAGATGTATATATTATCATATAATTCAAAATAATCAATATATTATATCAATTTAGTATATATGAATTATTATATCAAATTTAACAACAACGTTATTGCTATATTTGAAAAAAACATATATTTGTAAAAACTTCAACTATATAAGTGTTTCTGCGCAACGCACGAACATTCGCCTAGTACTATATTATAAATGAAGCATTTTTCCTTTCACCACATTCATTTGAAACTCTCATGCATTTTTCATTTCACCACATTCATTTGAAACTCCCATGACTTTTCAATCTCTTTATAATAATAATTATAAGTTGGTTAATAAGGTTAAATAAATATCAAACCTAAAGTGTAATCATATATAAACTAAATTTTAATATCAAAATAATATATTTACTTCTACTTATTAAGTGATGTTTTTTAACTTTTAACATATTATACTTAATTTATTAGTTTTAATAAATTGTTGGATGTAAACCATTATCATTTTAAAGATACAATTTTGGAACAATTTGTATAAAATACATAAATTATTAATATAACATTACATGTTCAACTTAAATATAAATTTTAGTTTAACTTAAACAACCCAAAAAATATTTTGTAAATAGTTAAAAGTGATTAATTGTAGTGTTTTTCTAATAATGATTATAAGTTGGTTAATAATGTTAAATAAATATCAAACCTAAATTGTAATCATAAATATACTAAATTTCAATTTTAAAATAATATTTTTACTTCTACATATAAAATTATGTCTTTAACTTTTAACATATTATATTAAATTTAATAGATTTAATAGGTTGTTGTGTGTAAACTATTATCAGTTCAAAGCTACAACTTTTTAACAGTTTGGACAAAATACTTAAATTGTTATTTTAAATATAACATTAAAATGTCAACTTAAATATAAATTTCAGTTCTACTTAAAAAACCAAAGAATAATTTGTAAATAATTAAAAATGATAAATTGTAGTGATAAATGCAAAAACTAAATTGTAATCTCAATTTAACTAAAATATTTCTTAAATATATTTTTATAATCGTTTAAAAGTTTTCAAATAAGTAGCTTAAAATAACTTACAATAACAATAGTTAAAAATAACTCTATATAAATGATTATATTGTTACTTTTAAAATCAAAAAACAATGCTTGATGTTTTAAATAACCATAATGATAAAAATTAAAACATTAAGTAAATAAATTTTAAAAAATTAATTAACAATAACAACAACTATTAATAACATTAAACCATATATTATATTTAATATTATTCATGTGTAACTCGCGGGTAGAAGTCATTCAAACGATTGAGATTATGCTGTTATATTAGATGTATATATTATCATATAATTCAAAATAATCAATATATTATATCAATATATTATAATTCAAAATAATCAATCATGTCATACTATATTATAAAGGAATCATTTTTCCTTTCACCACATCAATTTGAAACAACTCTCATATATTTTTCCTTTCACCACATTCATTTGAAACTCCTATGATTTTTCAATTTCTTTCTAATAATAACTATAAGTTTGTTAATAAGGTTAAATAAGTATCAAACCTAAAGTGTAATCATATATAAACTAAATTTCAATATTAAAATAATATTTTTACTTCTACTTATAAAGTGATTTCTTTTTTAACTTTTAACATATTATACTTAATATATTAGATTTAATATGTTGTTGTATTTAACCATTATCAGTTAAAGCTACAACTTTTGAATATTTGGGATAAAATACTTAAATTGCTAATTTAAATATAAATTTACATGTTCAATTTAAATATAAATTCCAGTTCCGCTTAAAAAAACTCAAAGAATATTTTGTGAACGTTAAAAGTGATAAATTATAGGGCTAAATGCAAAAACTAAATTGTAATCTCAATTTAACTAAAATATTTTCTAAATATATTTTTATAATCATTAAAAGTTTTCAAATAAATAGCTTAATATAACTTACCATAAAATAGTTAAAAATAACTTTATATAAATGATTATATTGTTACCTTTAAAAACAAAAAAACAATGTTTAATGTTCTAAATAATTACAATGAAAGAAATTAAAACGTTAAGCAAATAAATTTTAAAACGATTGAGATTATGCAGTTTTAATATTTTTATATATTATCATATAATACAAAATAATCAATATATTATATCAACTTAGCATATGAATTATTATATCAAATTTAACAACAATGTTATTATTATATTTAAGAAACATATATCTGTGAAGATTTCATTTTTCCAAGCATCACATGTATTTGAAACACCCACACAAATTTTCAAGCACCTCATGCATTTGAAATCCCCACACATTTTCATCTTCAAAGTAATTAATAACACATCACACACTTTATATAATTGAAAATTTGAAGTTATGAATGGAACTATAGATGGTGAATTTAGAGCATGACATGAATGAACAATTGATTTTGCTCCCATGTATTTATAAATATGTTCCCAAATGAAACTTTGGCAAGAATGATGAAACAAACCTGCTCCTGCATGGTAATTAAATCTTTTATGTCATTCATTTCATACCTTCCACTACTTTAGGTTGCTCTTGTTGCATGGTAATTAAATCTCTTTATACATTCATTTCATAACTTTCACTCCTTTAGTTTGTACAATTTCAAATACTCTAAACATGTTATGAATATATGGCAGGTGTTATAGGGTAATATGGACTGGGGACGAACTAAAGTAGACATTATACCCTAGATATGAATCCAGGTTGTCCGATCATCGGTCGGTCAAGACAATATTTTTCTTTCGGAGTTAAAGTCTCAAGATAGAATATCAAAACCTTTGCATTTCAGATAGGTTTCCAGAACTGTATTTGTTCCAATCTTACTAAAGAATGCAAGAACATGAAGTCTACCCACAATTCTTGAAGAATCTGAAACTCCAAGAATGAAAAAATATTTTAAACCTTTAAAAATGAATGAGAAAATCGAGCATAAAGATTTAATGGCGGAAATTCACAAGTTCTACAAAATCTACAATGAAAAAAATGCGAAATTAGATGTCTTAAACCAAACATTATAGGCAATAAGTAAGTTCTCTAACTCTTTTCAATAATTTTTAAAAAATATGATTCAACACATGTGGGTTTTACTTAAGAAACTAAACACATACTGCCACAAATGAGAACCCATATTTAATCAATTATTGAATAATTACATTAGATACTAATGTCTACATAAACATTACATTTATAATTTTAAACTAACAATAATTTTGCATTATTTATTAGTATAAATTATTTGTAAATCAAAAAATATACATACTATTTAATCGTATACAACCTTTATGTACAACCTATTCATAATAGATTAAACCATATCAAATATAATGTAATAATTTTGTTAATTGCATTATGTTAGCATCTTATTTGGTTTAAAATCCTAACTTCTCAATTAACAGTATGCTTAAAAAGAATGTTAACTATTTCTTTTACCATAATATATATAACCATATTAAACTACATAATTATTTCACTGCGCAACACATGGACATTCGCCTAGTAAATTTATAAAAGAGACATCTTTACTTGCAACACATGCATTTGAAACCTCTATGACTTTTTAATTTCTTTATAATATTTATTATAAATTGGTTAATAATGTTAAATTAATGTAAAAACTAAATTCTAATCATAAATTAACTAAACTACAATATTAAAATATCATATTTTACTTCTATTTATAAAATTACGATTGTAATGTCCCAAAAATATGATTCAAAATTTTCATTTTTGATTTAATTAAAATAGTATTCCAAAAACATTATCCATACAAATCAAATGAAAATAAGTGTATCAAACATCAAATCAATCAAATTAATATCTCAAAAGCAGAATCCATGTGGTGTGTGCGATGCAGTCATCTCGAGCCCTTCCCCTTGGAACCAGAAGTACCTGAAACGTAAACTGAAAATCATAATCGCAAAGCTTAGTGAGTTCCCCAAAGTACTCCATACCACACATAATAAATCACATACTGGGGCCCGCCCTCCATCCCCCCCCCTGGTATCGAGTCCCACTCGGCTGCGGGCCCCGCCCAACTTCGAGCCTTGCTCGATATAGAGATAGACATATATCACATAATCATACTAACACATGCAAAAATCATAAACAATACCATATGATACCGTCATCAGGCCTCGCCCGACATCGAGCCCCGCCTAATATACATTGCAACACTTATCACATGCATGGGTCATGGAGACTCCTAGCATCCTAACATAAATAACAAGGGTTGACATTGGTGCCTTAGACCCGCTTAACCCAGTGAGGAAACTCACCTTGACTGTTGAATCTCACTAAAAATCCTTGGTTGCTGTCCTGATGAATCCCCGAGCTATCAATTCAAAATAACACCCAATTAACATTTGGGTTCCAAACCATATCCATCAATCCATACGTAGGGTAAAATGACCATTTTACCCCTGACCTAGTTTAGACCAATACTTAGGCCCAAACCTAAAGTCCAAACGGCCCAAATCCCACTATACCACTCAAGGCCCATACTTGGCCTAATTTTCCAAATTGGGCCCAAACCCTTACATGGGCCTTACCTTTAAGCCCACCTAATCTCATAGTCCAAAACATTTGTTCCTAGTTGGCCCAACAAAGACCTAAGCACCCAAGCCCAAAAGAACAGCCCAACCTTGAAGCCCAAAACACAAAACCCATCTGACCGACTACGTGGGGCATACTCAATTGTACGCTAAGCGCACATGCGAAATGGATTGTACGTGGTGCGTGCAGATTTGTACGCCCAACGTACTCACCCATTAAGCTAAAATCCACATTATGCACTTAATGATTAAGATCAGATGTCCAAACCACATATCCAAGTCCTAATAAACGTCTAGAACCATAAAATCACTGACTTGGTGGCTTTGCATGCCCCATAAGGACCCAATTTTAAAATATAGCACTCTACTATCATTAAATGGACATATACTCATGCATGGATGGATCTAAACCCTAAAGTAATAGGCTATCTAGTACACATACATCTTATGTTCTAGAAAGCAATAATTCACATCAAACAATTAAAGCCTTTTCCTTTGGCTTCAACTGACTGTACACGGAGCGTCCTCGATCCTTGTCACCAAAATTTTCCTTTTTCTTTTCACAAACTTTTTAAAGAAAATATTTCCAAGCTGCAAACTTGAGTTCAAATACACTGAGATATGTCTGATTCGCTCAAGCTGTGCTCTGATACCAACTTGTAACGTCCAAAAAATTACAATAAATTTGAACTTTTGAAAATATTTATATTTATAATAAAAACCTTTAAATCTATTAATTAACCAAAACTGTTAAGTTTCAATTATTCAAATAACATTTCAAAATCAAAACATACTTCCAACAATAGTAATCCATTTAAACTTCAAAACAACAGCGGAAAATTAATATTCTTAAAATCCCATATCAAGAATCTGTGACAAGGACCCAATCTTCAATCGCGTCAGTGTACAGTCAAGTTAAAGCCTCATCCATACCATATGTACCTGTAATAATCATTTTATAAAGGAAATGGTAAGCACGAAGCTTAGTGAATTCCAACACAACATAACAATAGAAGTATTACACCCTACTCCTCCATTCCATGCCATCAACAAATATGCAAGCATCCATATAGTATATAAACATTAATATCAAATATCCCGTGTCTATTTAGGAACAAATTCCAAACAACACCCATATAAAGACTCGGTATTCAGCCGTCGAGTCCACGGAGTTGGCGTTTCCGCCTTCGCCCCCCCTGACTTGGCACAATGGCCTTCGGTCAGTCGGCTCGGTATCTAGCCGTCGAGCCCCAACATATCGACTAGGTATTCAGCCGTCGAGCCCAAACATATCATGCTATATATTCCACATAACAAATAAGTACATCAAACATAACTAATGCAACAAGTATTACTCTAACTATCAACCATATAGTTCCTAGTCTTACCCGACATAGCAGTAGGCATATAATACTCTAAGGTTATGAAGTGAGGAACTCACGTCCAATAGCAAAACACTCTCCAAAGTAGCTCGAGACACCCTTTACACCAGGTCAACCTTCAAGCTTCCTAATAATAGCAAATAGAGTTAAATTATGGTCTTTTGATATCTCAAAAGTATAATGACTCATGGGTTATTTTTTTTCAGATTTATACATTAAAGTTATGGTCTGTTCGGGACCTATTTTACCCCCTTTAAACACCTTATTTTTCAAAATTGTTCTATATGAATGAGCTTCAGGTCCTTGGCTTTAAAAGTAGTATTTGCACACCTCTGTACGATTGTTCTACAATTTTTGGTGATTTTCACGAAACTGCCTCGCGAAACAGTTCATTACGGACCAATCTGGGTAAACGGTCGATTTCACCCTAGTTAGTGGCATTTCTGGACTTTGGTCAAAACTAATGAATTGTAGATAACTCAAAAACGAAACAAACGGATTTGATTTTGACTAAAAAGGTTTTCTCATGATCTAGATATGGTCTCTCAAAGATATGGACAAACTGGTCTATTTTTCAGAAAGATAAAACTCGGGTTATGATTCAATCCACTCAACCCATTAAGTCTCAAGTTCGATTAACATCTTCCAGGTCTGTAGAACATCATCCCTAGGAATTATAAGACTTTTCCATTCAATGGTAAAAAAATCATACCTAGTTTGTTGAGATTGAAAGCTCCATACAAGCCTTGCACCTAAAACGATTTTGACAACAATCCTAAAATTTCTGTCACGATCGACGACCTGTAACTCGAGCTCAAGACATTGCAATTAAAATTACAACGGTCAAAGATTCAATATATGTCTTGGGAAGCTTCAATCCAAATTTCTTGATGATCCAACGGTTCAATCTCAGGGGGTCGTCCGAACACTACTGAAAGGTCTTCAAAAACGGGAATTCCAAGCAAAATGGATATTAGGGTTAAGTTGTGTTTAAGGGTTCTTAACTTAAGTGGCTGACCAAATTCGGCCCTAAGGACCCTAATTCAACCCATAACATTTCCCCTTATGTCCCTAGGTTTGAAACAATAACTCTATTGCCCCTCTTTGCAGTATTATGACTTAAGTCCTCAAGTCTCGGTCCGGTTCTTCATAACTCCAACTATCATCTCTTTGACATTCAATTAATTATAATTTCATTTCATGCACCCTCAAACTTGGTCTTGAAATATAAAACTTTTTATTGGAATTCAAAGATTTGAATTTATAACACCAAATTGTTATTTTTGACCCGTGATTATAACTATTTAAATTAATTGGAAATTAGGGTGTTACAACTCTCCCCCACTTGAATCATACTTCGTCCCCGAAGTCTCTGTCAATGGAAAAAAAAAACTCTAGATAATGCGCCCACATCTTTACTCTAGCTCCTGAGTCCATTCAGAACCCTTATGGTGTTGCTAATGGAGTTTTACTATGTTGATCACCTTGTTGCACAAGGTCTTTATATTTCTCTAAATGATTGTAATCGTCTTCTCAAAATAATTGAGTCGTTTGCCTATCTTAATGTCTTCGAGTGGGCCCAACCCCGTCTCATCCCCTAACACTTCCAAAGCTGCGAAATATGGAAAGTTTTGTAGGTTAATCCCTACTCATCTTCCAGTTCCAGATGATACACCACTTTCCTCACTCGAACAATGATCTTGTATGGACCTATGCACCGAGGCCCTAAGCTCTTTTCCTACGATACCTCATCACCTCTTACCGATATGAAACTAGCAACATGTTATAATCTCCTGACTGGAATTCCAAATCCGGATGTCTCCTGTCAGCGTAGCCCTCCTGTCGACTCAGCGTGTTTATCAACCGCTTCCAAGACATCTGACTCAACCCGTTTGTCATAAGTACGATGTCTGTGCTCCCCGACACTCGATGACCAATCCCTTCCCAACACATAGGTGTCCAATTATTCTTGCCACACAACAGAACAAATGACGACATGCCAATACGCGATTGGAAATCATGCTAAATTTCACTAAGTACCCATTTCCTCCTAAACCTTTCCTAAAGCCGAGACACGAAACGGATGTCCCTGCCAGAGACAACAAAAACATATCACCCCATGCCTAGCTACGACCTTTCTAATGCAGTGACTTCTTGTTACCTCCATTATAGGCACCCAGACCTGGCCATAATATGCCAAATAACCCTGACTATCCTTATCCACAACTGGAATCTCTCTCGAAACCCTCTCGCATTTGGATTTCTCATCTAGAAACTAACGCCACTTCATGTACCATTTCCAATACCTCCAAAAAAGGAGTAAACGTTTTCATTCAAAGACAACACCCCCAAGGTGGCTCATTATCCGACTTCTAACTAAGAGCATCAACATCTACACTCACTTCATCGGGATAGTAAGGTATCTCGCCATTGACATCCTAAACCATGTCTAGCAACAAACCAAAATCCTTGAAAAACTCCCATAAATCTAAAATTTATGGCTCGAACTTTCCAATACCGACTCTCCAAAGGAAACGATCATTCTTACTTCTTCATACACGAAACCGAGTAACCTTTTTGCAATGAACTATTCTACTTCGAAATGAAAAAACATATTGAGCGATGCCTCCTCAACATCTCATCAGGGGTAATGGTTCCGACACACAACTGTACAGCTCTAGCACTCTAGTTGTCTTCCTGATGAACCAACACTTTCAACTACATGAACAAAGCATATCATACTCACTGGCTAGCAATATCCTATCGATGCATCCAACTCACACTCTTACATCATTCCTCTCTGCATCAGAGGTATAGTACCTTGCACCAAACATACACCATCGTACTCTCATCAATTAGTCATCGTACAATCATACTAACTAGTCTAAACATGCATTTATACATATACCAATTTAAGCTCATAACCAACCATTATGAGTCTATAGACATGTAACCATCATTTCAAAACGTGTAGATTTCCAATTATCATTCCTTCAGTTCATGGCAACACACCATCCTTGTTATCATCCCAACCTGGTCTGTCTGGTTCATGACCAACACTTTAATGGGCCTATAGTTATCACACCATCATCCCAATGACCCGAAGGAACCTAACCATCATCTCACCTCCCATGATAGTAGTAACTAAGAACAAAAGGATTATCAACCTCTAGAAACCTAGACAATACTATCTTGTTTTCAGCCCACACCTCTAATCTCCAAGACCTTACTAGAAATAAAAATGCAAGGGGACTCTCGCCTCCATTTTTAACCTGGTGCTAACCAAATGCGTAACATAGGTATAGCACCTGGTTCTTGGTACGTATCCTCTTGTTGTATACCTTGCATTTTGGGCTTGGACTCGGCGAGTTGAAGGTCCAACTCGCCGAGTAGAAGCGAGAACAGACACGGGACTTAATCAGTGAACTCGGCGAGTCGGGTCCCGGACTCGGCGAGTAGACCCCGTTTGGGCAAAAACCCTAATTCGAGGGTTTGCACCCTGTTTAAACACTCTAACTCGGCCTCCCTTGTCCCTAACACTTCCAGAGAGCTGTAGAGCGAAACCCTAGCCCCCATATTGTTCTTGTGAGTGATTTTTGGCTTTGTGAAGGAAGTTTGGAGCTTAGAAGAAGAAGGAGGAGGTTGAAGAGTGCAAGGAGGGGAAGTAGATCTGAAATCCACACTGTGAGAAGCTTCTATTCAGGTATAAAAGTTCCTACCTTGATCACTAGTTCATTAGATCCCCTTTTTGTCCCTAATTGGTGGTTTTCAAGCCCTAAAACCTCAAACTCCATGTGTTTATGCTCTATGTTCTGAAAGGACTTCAGATCTGGACCTTATGGACATCTTCGAAGTGTAAAGTATTTGTGGTTGAAGTGATTGAGGTCCCTATTGAGTGTATGACCTCATAAAGAGCTTGGAATTGCCTTTTGGAGCTCATAGGGCCATGCATGCACGTAAAGTTTGCAACTTTACATGATAAGCATGCCCTAGGAGCTTAGATCCATGGTTTGGAATTGTTGCATGTCTCAGATTTGGTATGTATGGAGGAGAGTTAAAAGGACTCGGCGAGTTCCAAAGTGGACTCGACAAGTTCTATGAAGATGGTCTTAGACTCGACGAGTTGGATGAACGACTCGGCGAGTCCTATGAAGATTGCCTGGAACTCGACGAGTTGTTCTTCAAACTCGGCGAGTCATATGAACTGTTACTGAGCTAAGAAGGGTTTAAGTGTAGAAGGTCCAACCCTTCGTAGTTGCACGCGGAGTTAGCAATTTAACGTGTAGCAATAGTCCCAGAAACCCAAACCCTCAAGATGGATGCTCTGGTGAGGATTTGGAAGCGAGTAGGAGATCTGCTCGTGGGACTCGGCGAGTCAGATCGCGAGTCAGTCTAACCGTCCCAAGAAGTGAGTTAAGGGTGACTCAGTGAGTGGGAAGAGGGACTTGATGAGTTAGTACTGGGATAGTAGGAGAGGGACTCGGCGAGTTTGTGCCGTGACTCGGCGAGTCCAGTCAACTGGAAGTTGACTTTGACCAAGGATTTGACCTTGGACCAGGGGTAGGTCAGTCATTTGACCTAAGGGTATTTATGAGTGACTAATCTATGTTTATGGATTTATAGTCGGAGGATTACCGGTGCAGCAGTCAGACGTCTAGCAAGCAGACTTTCAGCAGCTACTTTTCGAGGTGAGTTTCCTTTCAAGTAGGAACGGGTCTAAGGCACCAAGGTCGGCCCGTATAGACGATATGTTAGTATCGGAGTGTGGGCAGTGCCTGTATCTAATAGCCGAGTTTGATTATGATATATGCTAGTATGATAGAATTGTTTATACTCGTTGTCTGTGTGATACTTGTATGTTATAGTAGTTGAGTGTGGGCGAGGCCCGTATCTCTCAGATAGCGGAGTGTGGGCGAGGCCCGTATCTCTCAGATAGTGGAGTGTGGGCGAGGCCCATATCTCCCAGATAGCAGAGTGTGGGCGATGCCCGTATCTCCCAGCTAGCGGAGTGTGGGCGAGGCCCGTATCTCCATGAGTGTGGGCGAGGCCCATATCTCCTAGCTGTTCATATATGATTGTATGGTATGTGGTACTATGGGGGAACTCACTAAGCTTCGTGCTTACAGTTTACAGTTTTGGTTTCAGGTACTTCTTCAGCTAGAGGGAAGGAGCTGGTGCGGTAGCGGCATATCACACACACACACTCTTGTTTTTCCGCATTATGGATTTTCTGGGATGTACTCTGACATATTATTATGATGTGGCTGGTTTTCAGACATGAAGCATTATTATGAAACTTTTATATCAAAGTTTTTATGAATTGACCTACTTAAAAATGAAATTTTTGACCTGTATTTTTGGGATGTTACAAGTTGGTATCAGAACCCTGGTTTAAGGGATTCGGACACACCCTCGGAAGTGTCTGGACTCAAATCGAGGGAATAAAAGAATTTTCTAAGAAAATTATTTTTCCAAAAAGGTAAACTAAAGAGTTTTGGGAAAAGTACGATGTGTGTGATGTGCGCGACCGGCCGAGCTCAAGTAAGTATTCCCCAAAGTACCCATATGTGTTATGTTTATCAGTTTCAATAGAACAACATGCTAGTATAGGAATAAGGATCTAGGAATGATGCCTTATGTGCCTGCTATATGTGTTCTTGCTTATGAAAATTGCATGCTAGTATTGAGTAGACAGCAGTAGAGTAACCTGTATAGGTTATACCTGATAGTGTGCGCTTAGCATTGTATGCTAGTATAGTTCCTGCTTTGAGGACGTGATTGTTGATATCGTTCCCTCTTCGTCTGAATATTGCTTGCTTTGTGCTTTGAGGGACTTCGGGTGATGGGGGTTAGCTATCAGGTGGATACATTAGGTCACATACGATCAGGGTCGGATAATCTCAGAGTGAGGGGTTTGACTCTATTTCGTAGCTCTTGTTTGAGTCCTAACCATGGTAGGGTGAGTCCCTTACTCGAAGGATTATCTGAGCCTCGTTGCATGTGATTGTATTCAGGTGATGGCGAAGCACCATCACACAGAGACCTTTGGCAGCTGAGGACTGATTAGGGTAGGGTCGGGAGTTCCCTAGGCAAGCCTAGGATGAGGATAGCAGTGAGCAGTAGTGATGAAGGGACTTGGTGGAGTCAAAGCAATCCTTGAGGAAAGTACGGATAGATGTGGAAGGTAGTATGGGCCCGTACTACTGAAAGCAGAAGATCTGTACTCGAGTCAAGGAAGGCTAAGGAAAAACCAAGGAACTCGTGGTAGATGTGATCCCTCTAGTGTGTTAGTATCGCTGATGATTATTATGGTGTATTGCAGAATGGTGGTACTACATCCAAGGCCAGCAGTTGGCAATTCAGTAGAGGGATTGGGTTCGGGTTCGGGTTCGGGTTCAGGGTCCGAGCCAGTTGATGAGGGCCTACGTGAGTTCATCGCGTCAGAGATCAATATAGGCATCCTTGAGTCAACCCCTATCATCTTCGGGTCGATCAAGGAAGGGATAGTCGAGCTGATGGAGGATCGCCTCAGGGCGTTCAGGAGTGATATGGCGTCAGGCCAGTCAGGATCCCGCACACTGTCCTTTAAGGACTTCAAGGGCAGTGGTGCACCAGATTTCCATGGGGCGAAGGACCCCATTGCTGCCAGACGATGGATTGCAGACATTGAGTCTGCGCAGTTGACTAGCTTCTGCCCTGAGGGGTCGAAGGTAAGATATGCAACAGGGTGATTACGAGGTTGAGATAGAGATTGGTGGGAGTTCGTCGGTGACTCGTTGGGAGCCTCGGTTGTTGAGGCTATGACCTGGTCGAACTTTGTGACCAGGTTCAGGGCAGAGTTTGCGTCGGCTGTCGAGCTTCAGCAGCTGGCCAGGGAGTTTTTATATATGAGGCAGACGACGGAGACTGTGGTGGAGATCACCACCAAGTTTCGGGAGAGGGAGTTGTTAATGCCCCAGTATGCAGGTGATGAGAATATGAGGAGGACCTGCTACCATGACATGCTACAGGCTGACATCCGGGAGCATGTTAGCTTTTCAGCTTGCCCTACTTTGGAGTCCATGATTGTCAGGGAAAGGGAGAGGGAGATTGATTTGGAGCATGTCCGTAAAAGGAAGTGTGAGGAGGGGCAAGTGGCTGGGGCTTCGGGGAAGAAGCATAAGGGATCAGATGGTAGGCCGAAAGGCCAAGGAGGACCGGGCCGCTGCAGGAAATGCAGCAGGTCGCACGAGGGAGCATGTAGATTGGGATCGTCGGGTTGCTACAAGTGTGGCAAGACGGGACACTTTAGTAGGGATTGTACTGCCCCTGCTTCGGTTGTTCAGACATCTGAGTTGTTGTGTTTCCACTGCAACCATAGGGGCCACAAGAGGGCCAATTGCCCTCAGTTGACAGCAGCATCAGCGCCGGTGAAGGCACCAACCCCAGCGACCCTACGGATCACAGATGGCCGGCAGGCCAAGTCAGAGGCTCTAGTGGTGAGGAGTCGGGCCTTTCAGCTGACTACAGAGGAGGCACGCGCCACACCCGATGTGGTGACGGGTATAATTTCTTATCTATGATTTTATGTTATGTTGCTGTAATTTTGATATGTTACATGTATGTGCCTTGTTTAGGATTGTTCCATATGAACGGTATCCTAGTTCAGGTGTTGTTTGATTCGGGGGCTACCCGATCATTTGTTTCTCTTGCGCTTAACAAGAAGTTTCCTGAGTCCTCGGGCATGTTGGATTGCCCTCTAGAGGTTGAGATTGCGGACGACCGGTCGGTGCGAGCATCAGAGGTCTTCCGGGATTGTGTATTGAGATTGTTTGAGGAGCAGTATCTGGTTGACCTTGTTCCCATTCCGTTGCAGGGAAACAAGGTCATTATTGGTATGGATTGGCTGAGCCCCAATGGGGCAGTGATAGACTGAGCGCAACAGCTAGTGCGAGTCAGAGCCCCGAGTGGGGGAGAGTTGGTGATTCAGGGTGAGAGACCACAGCGAGGGCCAGCCTTATGCTTGACGGCGAGGGTGAGGTGTTACCTTCAGCAGGGTTGCACAGGATACGTCGCTTATGTCATGGACACCCGGGAGGCGGGTAAGGCGACAGTGGGCGAAGTGCCCGTGGTTCGAGAGTTTGCGGATGTATTCCCCGAGGAGTTGCCTGGGATACCTACGGAGTGACAGGTGGAGTTCAGGATCGACTTAGTCCCTGGTGCGGATCCGATAGCCAAGGTACCATATCAGTTGGCTCCTCCCGAGATGCAGGAGTTGTCTACATAGCTGTAGGAGCTGTTAGACAAGGGATTCATTAGACAGAGTAGTTCTCCCTGGGGAGCCCCTATTATGTTTGTGAAAAAGAAGGACGGGTCGCACCGGATGTGTATAGATTACCGGGAGCTGAATAAGGTGACGTTGAAGAACTGTTACCCACTCTCGAGGATTGATGACCTCTTCAACCAGCTTTAAGGAGCATTTTGGTTCTCCAAGATTGATCTACGTTCGGGGTACCATCAGATGAGGGTCAGAGAGGAGGATGTACAGAAGACCGCGTTTCGGATGCGCTATGGCCATTATGAGTTCGTGGTGATGCCGTTTGGGCTCACCAATGCTCCTGCCGCGTTCATGGACCTCATGAACTGCGTGTGCAGATCGATGCTGGACTGCTCTGTGATAGCTTTCATTGATGACATCTTGGTTTATTCCAAGACGCAGGAGGAGCACGAGGGGCATCTATGAGAGGTGTTGGAAACCCTGAGGAGGGAGAGCTTATATGCTAAGTTCTCCAAGTGTGAGTTCTGGTTGCACGAGGTGCAGTTTCTTGGGCACCTTGTCTACCAGGACGGGATTTCGGTGGATCCGGCCAAGGTAGAGGCCGTGATAGTGTGGGAGGTTCCGAAATCTTCATCTGAGATTTGGAGTTTTCTGGGGTTAGCAGGGTACTATCGGAGATTCATCCAGGATTTCTCCAAGATAGCTGTACCCTTGACGCGGCTAACGAGGAAGGCCGTACTCTTCCGATGGGGGCCTGAGCAGCATGCGGTGTTTGAGACGTTGAGGCTGAGATTGTGCGAGGCGCCAATCTTAGCCCTGTCAGAGGGCGTGGAGGATTTCGTTGTTTATTGCGACGCGTCTATCTCAGTTCTGGGCGCGGTATTGATGTAGAGAGGGCATGTCATTGTTTACGCCTCGAGGCGGCTGAAGCCTCACGAGGCGAACTACCCGACGCATGATTTGGAGCTGGGGGATGTGGTATTCGCCCTCAAGATTTGGCGTCATTACCTCTATGGGGTTCGATGTACGATTTACACGGACCACAAGAGCTTGAGGTACCTTATGGATCAGCCGAATCTGAACATGATACAGTGTCGGTGGCTTGATGTGGTGAAGGATTATGATTGTGAGATCCTTTACCACCCGGGGAAGGCCAATGTGGTGGCCGATGCGCTTAGCCGCAAGGCAGCACCGATCAAGGATGTCTGTCTAAGGATGACCGTGGTGACCCCGCTGCTGGAGCAGATTCGGGAGGCTCAGCAGGAGGCGATGAAGGAGGAACATCAGAAGAGTGAGAGGATTGTGGGTCAGATTTCCTCTTTCGACTATGACAGGCGAGGATTGTTGACACTACACCATAGGGTGTGGGTACCGTACCATGGAGGCGTGTGCCAGGTTCTGATGGGAGAGGCGCACAAATCTAGATTCTCCATTCATCCCGGGGCGACGAAGATGTATAAGGATCTTCGTTTGGATTATTGGTGGCCCTGCATGAAGCGAGATGTAGCCTGGTATGTGGAGCGTTGCTTAACCTGCAGGAAGGTCAAGGACGAGCACCAAAGACCACACGGTAAGATGCAGCCGTTGGATATCCCGTTGTGGAAATGGGAAGATATTACGATGGATTTTATCACGAAGCTTCCCAGGACCGCGCGAGGAGTGGATTCGATATGGGTCATCGTGGATCGATTGACCAAGAGCGCCCATTTTATTTCGATTCAGGAGAGCATCTCGGCCGAGAAGTTGGCCGACATCTATATCAGGGAGATAGTGGCGCGACATGGGGTGCCAGTGTCAATGATTTCAGACAGGGATGTGCGTTTTACTTCCAGGTTTTGGAAGAAGTTTCACAATGAGTTGGGTACTCGTCTGCATTTCAGCACCGCCTTTCACCCGCAGACGGATGGCCAGAGCGAGCAGACCATCTAGACTCTGGAGGACATGTTGCGGGCATGTGTTTTAGACTTTGGAGGTAGCTGAGATACTTTCCTTCCGTTAGCGGAGTTCTCGTATAATAATAGCTATCATGCGAGCATCGACCGTCCTCCCTTCGAGATGTTGTATGGGAGGAGGTGCAGGACCCCGATATGCTGGGGCGAGGTTGGCCAGAGGGTCATGGGGAGCACCGAAGTAGTGCCAAGATGACAGAGAAGATTCAGCAGGTCCGGAGCAGGCTTCAGACTGCTCAGAGTCAGCAGAAAAGTTATGTCGACAAGTGCCAATCAGACTTAGAGTTTCAGGTTGGAGACATGGTTCTCCTGAAAGTGTCGCCTTGGAAAGGCGTCATTCGATTCAGGAAGCGGGGCAAGTTGGGCCCAAAGTACATTGGACCATTCCGGGTATTAGCCCGGGTGGGCAAAGTGGCGTATAGGTTGGATCTGCCAGCCGAACTCAGCCAGTGGGGGAGTTTTGTATCACCTGGTTCTTGGTACGTATCCTCTTGTTATATACCTTGCATTTTGGCGTTGGACTCGGCGAGTTGATGGTCCAACTCGCCGAATAAAAGCGAGAACAGACACGGGACTTAATCGGTGAACTCGGCGAGTCGGGTCCCGGACTTGGTGAGTAGACCCTGTTTGGGCAAAAACCCTAATTCGAGGGTTTGCACCCTATTTAAACACTCTAACTCGGCCTCCCTTGTCCCTAACACTTCCAGAGAGCTGTAGAGCGAAACCCTAGCCCCCATATTGTTCTTGTAAGTGATTTTTGGCTTTGTGAAGGAAGTTTGGAGCTCAGAAGAAGAAGGAGGAGGTTGAAGAGTGCAAGGAGGGGAAGTAGATCCGAAATCCACACTGTGAGAAGCTTCTATTCAGGTATAAAAGTTCCTACCTTGATCACTAGTTCATTAGATCCCCTTTTTGTCCCTAATTGGTGGTTTTCAAGCCCTAAAACCTCAAACTCCATGTGTTTATGCTCTATGTTCTGAAAGGACTTCAGATCTGGACCTTATGGACATCTTCAAAGTGTAAAGTATTTGTGGTTGAAGTGATTGAGGTCCCTATTGAGTGTATGACCTCATAAAGAGCTTGGAATTGCCTTTTGGAGCTCATAGGGCCATGCATGCACGTAAAGTTTGCAACTTTGCGTGATAAGCATGCCCTAGGAGCTTAGATCCATGTTTTGGAATTGTTGCAT
The DNA here is from genome assembly GCF_002870075.4 of Lactuca sativa. Lineage (NCBI taxonomy): Eukaryota > Viridiplantae > Streptophyta > Magnoliopsida > Asterales > Asteraceae > Lactuca > Lactuca sativa. The sequence continues at coordinate 48,284,127 of NC_056628.2, forward strand.
GTCTCAAATTTGGTATGTATGGGAGGAGAGTTGAAAGGACTCGGCAAGTTCCAAAATGGACTCAGTGAGTTCTATGAAGATGGTCTTAGACTCGACGAGTTGGATGAACGACTCGGCGAGTCCTATGAAGATTGACTGGAACTCGACGAGTTGTTCTTTAAACTCGGCGAGTCATATGAACTGTTACTGAGCTAAGAAGGGTTTAAGTGTAGACGGTCCAACCCTTCGTAGCTGCACGCGGAGTTAGCAATTTAATGTGTAGCAATAGTCCCAGAAACTCAAACCCTCAAGATGGATGCTCTGGTGAGGATTTGGAAGCGAGTAGGAGATCTGCTCGTGGGACTCGGCGAGTCGGATCGCTAGTCAGTCTAACCGTCCCAAAAAGTGAGTTAAGGGTGACTCAGTGAGTGGGAAGAGGGACTTGATCAGTTAGTACTGGGATAGTAGGAGAGGGACTCGGCGAGTTTGTGCCATGACTCGGCGAGTCCAGTCAACTGGAAGTTGACATTGACCAAGGAGTTGACCTTGGACCAGGGGTAGGTCAGTCATTTGACCTAAGGGTATTTATGAGTGACTAATCTATGTTTATGAAATTATAGCCGAAGGATTACCGGTGCAACAGTCAGACGTCTAGCAAGCAGACTTTCAACAACTACTTTTTGAGGTGAGTTTGCTTTCCAGTAGGAACGGGTCTAAGGCACCAAGGTCGGACCGTATAGACGATATGTTAGTATCGGAGTGTGGGCAGAGCCCGTATCTCATAGCCAAGTTTGATTATGATATATGCTATTATGATAGAATTGTTTATACTCGTTGTCTGTGTGATACTTATATGTTATAGTAGCTGAGTGTGGGCGAGGCCCGTATCTCTCAGATAGCGGAGTGTGGGCGAGACCCGTATCTCCCAGATAGCGGAGTGTGGGCGAGGCCCGTATCTCCCAGATAGCGGAGTGTGGGCGAGGCTCGTATCTCCCAACTGGCGGAGTGTGGGCGAGGCCCGTATCTCCTAGATGTTCATTATATGATTGTATGGTATGTGGTACTATGGGGGAACTCACTAAGCTTCGTGCTTACAGTTTACAGTGTTGGTTTCAGGTACCTCTTCAGGTAGAGGGAAGGAGCTGGCGCAGTAGCGGCATATCACACACACGCACTCTTGTTTTTTCGCATTATGGATTTTCTGGGATGTACTCTGACATATTATTATGATGTGGCTGGTTTTCAAACATGAAGCATTATTATGAAACTTTTATATCGAAGTTTTTATGAATTGACCTACTTAAAAATGAAAATTTTGGCCTGTATTTTTGGGATGTTACAATAGGAGTCGATGTTGATGACTCAAAATGATTTACGGGCACTTACCTAGAATAAGTTGAATATGTTATAACGATCGAATCCATGACATTCTTGAACATGTAATAGGGCGCAACCATACACCATACCTGAACCGAATCATCCATCTCGGATGGTTGTCTGCCTTTTATCTCTCCTGTGCATCAACTGGTGAGATTAAAGATTTCAAAATCTATATCAGCCAATTCAATCCTTCCTTACCATACCGAAGTTTGTCTAGACCTTGAACTCTTATTATGATGAATAATTCTCCCCCACTTGGAATCCGACGAACCTCTGTTGATGCCCCAGGATGGATCCAATCTCAACCTATCTTAATGAGTCACACCATTCGAATTCTAGGTGATCAGTGTTTTATGGAAATAAATACACCTTCCTCCACACAAAATCCACTATGCGAAACCACATAATCAGACTAATTTGCAACCCCATCCGATGCACGGATGGTATCCCAAACAAATCTTCAAGGGATACATCCATGGAATTCTCTAACGACCTGCTCTTTTTCAACCACCTTATATTCTTTTTCACCATATGTATTCTTCGTAATAACTAAATACTCTACACTGTAACACAATGGGCAACTTCGAGCCCTACGATCACACATGTTGTCATGCTCCGACTAAGGTATCACTCTTAATCGATGGTTATCCCCCACTTGGGTTCAAACTTGTACTTATTTGTGAAGACAAACAATCCTGGCACCAATGCACACATCCAACTATTTTCACTATCACACATAGTTTCTGCATCACTATTGAAATAAACCAGTCGGTAACCTCCCGTCAAGGACCTCTAAAGTGCAACTTTGGTAACCATAGGTAACCATCACCATCCTATCATCGACAATCTCAACCACAAGGGAATGTATTAGACTTAAAAAAAATAACGACCCATATAATCATCAAAGCAAAAGATATAAACGAGTGGCAAATTCTAGGCTATATAAACCTACCCATGGAACTCCCTGAATGTATCACACTATAACCGATACAATTTCGACTATACATACCCGAATGTATGTAACGAGGATATAACAACATACAACATGAAGAATGCATTCAAAAACGTCTTAAGGCCATGTCTCCACTTTCTGCAAAATGTAGGTACCGGGACCTATGCCACCTGTATTGCTAAACACGTGCATTTGAACCTATTGTAACCAAGACATAACTCCGCAGCAGTAAACAGTCCTGGTGTGCATGCCCCTTCCATTTGTACCTACTGCATTTAAACTTACGATGTACGAACACAAGAGTCTTCCAATATTACCATAGATGGTGTGATTATTTTGGCATGTAATTCTTGACAAAACAACGTCTGACTTTTTGATACTTGCTAACAAAGTCAAGCCCCATGCCCACTTCCTCTTTCCCAGTTGCATCTTTAAGCTAAGGTCTCCATTTTTTAGTCGCCCCATCACTCTTATTAGCAGCATGAACAACTACAACTCCATTCCTCGAACTTGACGATCGACCTATTAGAGCCACTTATCAGCTTATCTTTGATCTGCCTAATGATACAAGGCAACTTCTCTAGTAAGTTCTGCGAGACCTCATCAATAATTCAATCACTCGGTGATGTGTTGTCTAAGCGAATCCCCGAACTCTCTACTCCAAGTTGCATAATCGTCATTTTGCTTAATATAAACAGAAATCATTACCACATGTTCAAAGTGTTATCATTACATTACTCTATACGTACTCAGTTACTGTTATCTTCAATCATCATTCCCATTTGCATACAACACCACCATCACAATTCTCAAGTATCTCATCGGCGCTTAGTACAGTAACATATCCCTTCGTATGGATCTCATAGTCATCATGCTCAATCGAATAGGAAGACATAAAATTACTACAATTTATTAATACACCAATAATAATAAAATTGTTACCACTCTCAGCTCCTTGGACCTTCCGTGACTTCTCCCGAACTGAACATGGATCTTGTGCTTCAGATAGTAGGAGCTCTACTACCATCTTTCACACCTATGCATATTTGTTTCGAGATCCATTATGGACTATCCAATTCGCTCATTGCCGTCAACTTCTATCATATATAATCTCTACATTACCAATTTATATCCTTTCCTAGTGTAATGGTTTCATTTTCATTCTTCTACTATAATCCACAAGCAAGCTCCTCAGGCACTAACATGTCGCCGAACGAATGCATAGATATACACAACATGAAACCAGATAGTCATTCGAATATCGAATTCGGTGCTAGAACGGTTGGACTCAAACAAGAGCTACGTACTAGGCTAAATCAAGCATTCTAAGTCTGTGACAAGGACCCAATCTTCAACCGCGTCAGTGTACAGTCAAGTTAAAGCCTCATCCATACCATATATACCTGTAATAATCATTTTATAAAGGAAATGGTAAGCACGAAGCTTAGTGAATTCCAACACAACATAACAATAGAAGTATTACACCCTACTCCTCCATTCCATGCCATCAACAAATATGCAAGCATCCATATAGTATATAAACATTAATATCAAATATCCCGTGTCTATTTAGGAACAAATTCCAAACAACACCCATATAAAGACTCGGTATTCAGCCGTCGAGTCCACGGAGTTGGCGTTTCCGCCTTCGCCCCCCCCTGACTTGGCACAATGGCCTTCGGTCAGTCGGCTCGGTATCTAGCCGTCGAGCCCCAACATATCGACTAGGTATTCAGCCGTCGAGCCCAAACATATCATGCTATATATTCCACATAACAAATAAGTACATCAAACATAACTAATGCAACAAGTATTACTCTAACTATCAACCATATAGTTCCTAGTCTTACCCGACATAGCAGTAGGCATATAATACTCTAAGGTTATGAAGTGAGGAACTCACGTCCAATAGCAAAACACTCTCCAAAGTAGCTCGAGACACCCTTTACACCAGGTCAACCTTCAAGCTTCCTAATAATAGCAAATAGAGTTAAATTATGGTCTTTTGATATCTCAAAAGTATAATGACTCATGGGTTATTTTTTTTCAGATTTATACATTAAAGTTATGGTCTGTTCGGGACCTATTTTACCCCCTTTAAACACCTTATTTTTCAAAATTGTTCTATATGAATGAGCTTCAGGTCCTTGGCTTTAAAAGTAGTATTTGCACACCTCTGTACGATTGTTCTACAATTTTTGGTGATTTTCACGAAACTGCCTCGCGAAACAGTTCATTACGGACCAATCTGGGTAAACGGTCAATTTCACCCTAGTTAGTGGCATTTCTGGACTTTGGTCAAAACTAATGAATTGTAGATAACTCAAAAACGAAACAAACGGATTTGATTTTGACTAAAAAGGTTTTCTCATGATCTAGATATGGTCTCTCAAAGATATGGACAAACTGGTCTATTTTTCAGAAAGATAAAACTCGGGTTATGATTCAATCCACTCAACCCATTAAGTCTCAAGTTCGATTAACATCTTCCAGGTCTGTAGAACATCATACCTAGGAATTATAGGACTTTTCCATTCAATGGTAAAAAAATCATACCTAGTTTGTTGAGATTGAAAGCTCCATACAAGCCTTGCACCTAAAACGATTTTGACAACAATCCTAAAATTTCTGTCACGATCGACGACCTGTAACTCGAGCTCAAGACATTGCAATTAAAATTACAACGGTCAAAGATTCAATATATGTCTTGGGAAGCTTCAATCCAAATTTCTTGATGATCCAACGGTTCAATCTCAGGGGGTCGTCCGAACACTACTGAAAGGTCTTCAAAAACGGGAATTCCAAGCAAAATGTATATTAGGGTTAAGTTGTATTTAAGGGTTCTTAACTAAATTGGTTGACCAAATTCGCCCCTAAGGCCCTTAACTCAACCCAAAACATTTCCCCTTATGTCCCTAGGTTTGAATCAATAACTCTATTGCCCCTCTTTGCAATATTATGACTTTTAAGTCCTCAAGTCTCAGTCCGGTTCTTCATAACTCCAACTATCATCGATTTGACATTCAAGTAATTATAATTTCATTTCATACACCCTCAAACTTAGTCTTGAAATATAAAACTATCTATTGGAATTCAAAGATTTGAATTTATAACATCAAACTGTTATTTTTGACCCGTGATTATAACTATTTAAATTAGTTGGACATTAGGGTGTTACAACTCTCTCCCACTTGAATCATACTTCGTCCCCGAAGACTCTTTCAATGGAAAAAACTCTAGATAGTGCGCTCACATCTTTACCTCTAGCTCCTGAGTCCATTCAGAACCCTTCTAGTGTTGCTAATGGAGTTTTACTATGTTGATCACCTTGTTGCACAAGGTCTTTATATTTCTCTAAGGTGCTTATACAGGGTGCAACATCCTTAATTAGGGATTCATTAACTTACATTTACCCCCCGCATACATGCATGTACACCTCGGGTACGTTTTCGGAGTCCCATCCCAACCTCGTATCAGTATGCTAAGCGTACCAAGTAGTACGCCCCGAGTACTCGCTTTACAACTTGTATGCTAAGCGTACCGAGTGGTACGCCCCGCGTACTGCCCAAGGACCAAAATGCAAACTTTTCAATAACAAGGGCAAAATAAGAACTATACCAGGATTCAAGTGTTACAATTCTCCCCCACTTGAATCAGACTTCGTCCTCGAAGTTTTCTACCCCGAATAACTCTCGATAATGCTTTCTCATCTCATCCATGGGCTCCCAAGTCCACTTTGAACCCTTGTGGTGCTGCCATTACACCTTTACCAACTTGACAACCTTGTTCCTTAAGGTTTTCGTCTTCCGATCCAGAATCTCCACTGGTCTCTCAATATAATTTAGGATGTCATCTACCTAAATATCCTCCAATGGCACCACTACAGAACCATCCACTAAGCACTTCCGCAATTGAGAGACGTGGAATGTGCTATGAATCTGACTGAACTCATCTGGAAGATCCAAGTGATAAGCAACTTGGCCCACCCGAGCCAAAACCCTGTAAGTACCAATATACATGGGCCCAACTTGCCCTGCTTCCTGAACCTGATGACACCTTTCCAAGGTGGAACTTTGAGGAGATCCATATCTCCCACCTGGAACTCTAAGTATGACCAGTGCATGTCGACATAACTCTTCTGCAAACTCTGAGTAGTCTGGAGCCTGCTGAATTAGCTCAGTGGTCTTGAGTACCACCTTGGTACTCCCCATAACTCGCAAACCAACCTCACCCCAACAAACCGTGGTCCTACACTTCCTCCTGTAGAGCATCTCAAAAGGAGGTCGATCAATACTGGTGTGATGATTGTTGTTATACAAAAATTCCGCTAAAAGAGTATGAATTTTCTGCTCACTCTGACCATTGGTCTATGGATGGAAGGTTGTACTGAAATGGAGACGAGTGCCCAACTCATCATGAAACCTCTTCCAAAACCTGGAAGTAAATCGGACATCCCTATCAGAAACCACTATTATCAGCACCCATGACGTGCCATCACCTATCTGATATAGACCTCGACCAATTTCTCTGCAGAAATATTCTCCTGAATCGGAATGAAATGCGCGCTCTTAGTCAAACAGTCCATGATGATCCATATCGTATCCACTCCACACGCAGTTTGGCAAAGCTTCGTGATAAAATCTATGGTGATGTCTTTCCATTTCCATACGTGAATCTCCAGTGGCTGCATCTTGTCGTGAGGACGTTGATGCTTGGCCTTGATTTTCCTGCAAGTTAAGCACCGCTCCACGTACCAAGCCACATCTCGCTTTAGGTAGGGCCACCAATAGTCAAGACGAATATCCTTATACATTTTCGTCGTCCGGGGATTAATGGAGAACCTCGACCTGTGAGCCTCCTCCATCAGAATCTGGCACACACCGCCCCAATATGGAACCCAAACTCGTTGATGTAAGGTCAACAATCCACGACTATCATAATCGAAGGAAGCCACCTAACCCACAATGTGCTCGCTCTTTCGATGCTCTTCCTTCATAGCTTCAACATGTTCCTCACGAATCCGCTCCAACAACTGAGTAATCATGGTCATCCTTAAAAATTTGTCCCTGATCAGAGCCGCGACCGCCTTGAGGCTGAGAGCATCGGCCGCCACATTGGCCTTCCTTGGGTGATAAAGGATCTTATAATCATAATCCTTCACCACATCCAACCATGGACGTTGCCTCATATTTAGATTCGGATAGTCCATCAAATACCTCAAGCTCTTGTGATCTGTGTAACTAGTACAATGGACCCCATAGAGGTAATGTCGCCAAATCTTGAGGGCGAAAACCACAATCCCCAACTCTAGATCATGTGTCAGATAATTTGCCTCATGAGGATTCAGCTGCCTCGAACCGTAAGCGATCACGCGACCCTCTGCATAAGCATTTCCCCCAAACCTATGATAGAAGCATCACAATAAACCATGAAAATCATCAACACCCTCTGGCAGGGTCAGAATTGGCGCCTCACACAACCGTTGTCTCATAGTCTCGAAAGTTGCATGCTGCTCAGGCCCCCAGGGAAATGTAACCGTCTTCTTGGTCAGTCGGGTCAAAGGAACAACTATCTTGGAGAAATATTGGATGAATCTCCGATAACAACCATCCAAACCAAGGAAACTCCAAATCTCAGATGGAAACCTCAGAACCTCCCATTGCATCACGACTTCGACCTTGGCAGGATCGACCAGAATACCCTTCTGGTTGACAAGGTGCCCCAGAAACTGCACCTCACGCAACCAGAACTCACACTTGGAGAACTTTGCAAAAATTCTCTCCCTCCTCAATGTCTCCATCATTTCCCTCGAGTTCTCCTCATGTTGCTCCTAAGTCTTGGAATAAACCAAGATATCATCAATAAATACTATCATAGACCCATCCAACATCGGTCTGCACACATGGTTCATGAGATCCATGAACGCGGATGGAGCATTGGTGAGCCCAAAAGGCATCACCACGAACTCGTAATGACCATAACGAGTTTGAAAAGTTGTCTTCTGCACATATTCGTCACTGACTCGCATTTGATGATAACCCGATCGCAAATCAATCTTGGAGAACCAAGATGCACCTTGAAGTTGGTCAAAAAGATCATCAATCCTTGGCAGTGGATAATGGTTGTTCACCGTTACCTTATTCAACTCCTGGTAGTAGATACACATACGATGAGACCCATCCTTATTCTTTACGAACAAGATCGGTGCTCCCCAAGGCAAACTGTTCGGTCGAATAAATCCCTTGTCTAATAGCTCTTGGAGCTGTGTAGACAACTCCTGCATATCGGGAGGATCCAACAATACGGTGCTTTGGCTATCGGAGCCGCACCTGGAACCAGGTCAATCCTGAACTCAACCTGCCTATCCGGAGGCACCCAATGCAAATCCTATGGGATTACATCCTGGGGTAATCCCGCACAATCGACACATCATCCATGGTCACCTTACCCTTATCCTGGGTATCCATGACATAGGTGATAACTAGAGCAACCTTACTGAAGATAGCGTCAGGCCCTTGCTGCAGAACACAAAACCGGCCTAAGTTGCGGTCTCTCCCCATGAATCACCAACTCTCTTCCACTTGGGATCCGAACCGGAACTAACTCCTGCTCTCAGTCGATCACCACCCCCATTAGGGATCAACCAATCCATGCCCACTATGACCTTGTTCCCACGCAATGGAATGGGAACCAAATCCACCAATACTGATCATTGACCAACTAAAGAATACACCACCGATGAACCCTCGCAACTCGAACAAACCTATCATCAACAATCTCTACATCAAGAGGACAATCCAGCTCCCCCGGAGCTCCAATAAATCTATTGCTAAGCGCAAGCGATACAAAGGATCGGGTAGCCCCCGAATCAAACAATACTAATGTAGAAATACCGTTCACAAGGAACGATCCTATAATAAGACACATAAACATAAGCAAGCAATTCAATGTAAATAAAAAGACAAGGAGAAGATTTTCCATAAGACAAGTATTATGTGTTGGGTCACATAAAAAAGATAGAGATGTAGAGACAAATGGTTCCTTTGGGGCCAAGAAATAGAGGGTTCCTTCGGGGACAAGAGATATATGGTTTCTACGGGAACAAGAGTATGATTCCTTCGGGAATATGAGTAAGGTTCCTACGGGAACAAGAGTATGATTCCTTCAGGAATAAGAGTATGGTTCCTACGAGGACAAGAGTATGATTCCTTTGGGAATAAGATTATATCCCTATGGGGGAAAAGATGAAGATCCCTTTTAGGGATGTACATAAATGGTTCCTGTGCGAATCCAGATTGTGTATGATTAGACAATATAGATAAATGTTCCTTAAGAGGAACAAGTTAAGAGAGTTATTTGTAAGAATTTAGAGATAATATGTAAATGATTGAGATTATAGAATTTGTGAGGGATTCAAGAGTAAGAAGAAAGATTAAGGATCCATGAGGGTGTAACATCCCAAAAGTATATATATAATTTTGTTTTTAATTTCATTCAAGTCACACGACACTAATATCAAAATAGTTAAAAGAGTATCGTAGTAACACGTTATCAGAGTACAAATTCCTAAAATCATTAAGAGCAGAAATCATAAGGTGATGCGGTGCGATCAAGCCGGGCCCTTCCCCTTCGAACTGGAAGTACCTGAAACATAAACTGAAAAATATAAGCACAAAGCTTAGTGAGTTCCCCCAAAATACCACATACTAAACAACATACTGCCAATCATATATGGGTGCTTTCCTACCCATTCAGTCTATTTCAACCAGATAATATCGATCATATCTGGGTGCTTGCCTACCCCTTCGGTATATTTCAACCGGATACTATCAAGCATATTTGGGTGCTTGCAATCCCCTTAGGTCTATTTCAACTGGATACCGGGTCTATTTCACCCCCTAATACTACCATATAATATCATAACAAGAATCATAGAATGATCAAGCAAATACAGGCATAAATGATAATTGTCACAAAGACAATAATCACGCTACATCATAAACTAGTTGGCCGACATTGGTGCCTTTGACCCACGAATACTGCGATGGAAGACTCACCTCAGACTGTAGGTATCAAAAGAGCTTAATATTTGACTTAATACATGCATGGAACCAAAACCACCATAAGGTTTGCACCTTTATGCCCAAGGAACCCATGATATAACTATATTTACAACTTCAAGCTTCACAAATGACTTAGACTCCCAATCATCCACCAAAAGGGTCAAATGACCAAAAATGAACCAAGAAGAAGATATATGAAATGAAAAGGCAAGGTTGTGACTTTATACCTCCCAAGCCACCGAAAGGATGTGCAAATGCTAGATCTTAAAGCTTTCCTTCAAACAACAAGTGTTCAATTTCCCCCCTTTCTTCTTCTAGATTCACAAAACCTTCAATAAATCTCACAAGAGCTTTGAAATCACCAAACGTGGGCTAAGGGGTCGAATTAGGGTTTTAGAGCATGGAGTTTGTCTTAGAAATGAACACAATGGGCTATCATTAAGCTTATATATGGCACAACACAAAAAATTAGGGTTTTCCAACTTACCCTCGTACGCCCAGCGTACGAGGCTTCGCACCCCCGCACCAACCTTTGCATTACGCCCAACGTATGCCTCCCTACGCCATGGGTATTGATCTCTGCATTTGTACGCTCTGAGTACTCCCTTGGTAAGCCTCGCGTACCAAGGTTCCTCCAAAAACCCTAAATATTCCGAAGGCCATAACTTCCTCGATCTAAGTCCATTTTCGGCGAACTTTATATCCATGGAAAAGGTGGTAAGAAGCCATACCCTTCTAGCAACCCATCATATACTTGAAGTTCCCCGAACTAAACCCAAAATTCATAAAGGACCGAGATAACCAATTACAATTATGCCCTTGGGCTCCGAAACACCATCGAACACTCGGATTACTTAGACTTTAACATTCTCATCCAATATAGCCAAAACCATTCTTTCCCTAGCTCCCAAGCCTTATGATAACTGATGATCAGGATGCAACCCCGAATAACAAAGCGATTCGAAACCGGGTGTTACAACTCTCCGCCACTTAAATTCGATTTTGTCCTCGAAATCATTCCTTATCGTTCCTGCGTGGCCGACAGCCTGAGGGACACAACCACAACCTTGAACAATCAATTTCCTTCCCAAGGCAACTGAACCCGACATAATTTCCTACTCAAAGAAGACGAATCCACAATCCCATGCAGAACCCCAAACTACTTTGCCGAAACCCTGAAGTCTCGAATTGGTCTGACTCTCTGACAGACCGCCCTAAACTGAATCAATGCTAAATTCATGACACTTATCCATCAAACTATCTATTCAAATCATGATGATAACAATTCCACAGACAAAAAAGATACATGATATAGATTTCCTCAACCACCGGACCGACATGCTGCTGCTAAGATACTAAAACCTCATCACTTGCCCGACGTTCACACAGATAGAACCATCCCATAGCACAGACACATAAGCTAAATCCTAAACCCTCTAGCTAAGGCCTTTGACATCCAAATTTCTTAATCCACATCTTTCTGAGTACATAACTTCCATGGATACACTCGCGACTTCCAACACAAGTTTCCACCAAAAGCCCACTCAAAATGGCCACTCATATGCTTCTCGAAGGCCCTTCCGTACAACTGATGAACATCCATTTATGAATCTACCCCCAGTCCCAGACTGGAGACACTACCAGAAGCATGCAAAATTGATCCTGAAAACATACTGACCACAAAATTCACTCAAAACCAAACCATATGATGCACCAAACCTTAATAATCCTTGACCCTTTGCTATGCCATTACCAACCACTGCTTTGATGTTCAGACCAAAATTTTCTGTGATACAACCAACTCTTATCATATCAGGTGTACCCCCACCTGAACAACCACTTGAGACCTCATAAAGATCTTATGACTTGCAACTTCATAACCAATTCCCAATTTGAAAATCAAAATCCTAACAACAACTTGCGATCAACTGGAGTTATAATTCATACATCCCACAGAGACTTTCTGATACCTGACTGATACTCTCCACAACCCTTGCTGCTTCCCTTATCTAACCAACAAATGTGTGACTCGCCCGACTCCCATGAGCGTGTCAACACCGAAAGCATTATAAGTAAAAGAAATGAACCATCATGATTACTAGGCTCACAGTCCATGTCTGGAATGCTCCTGATAACACACCGACCTCATCGTCATTGCATCACTTTCCCAACATTTCGGGCCTGAAAATACCCACTTCCTTCCATTACCTTGAAGGGACCTAATCAAATCCCTTACAACGCCAACTGAGCACCACAATAATGCTACCAAGTAAAATCTTACAAAAACATGGTCGCACGCGGCCTGAGAATAGGATCACGGTTGCATTCTTCGTCCAATTCGAAGGCTATAACTTAAAAGAACCATGCTCATAATTTGAACCAAGGGCTCCAATGCTATCCTTCCCAGTTCACATGAAAAACCACCCTGCACATCCTTAGGGAACCCATAATCTCTTTCAAAGTGAGAAGAATTACCAGAGATAATCAAAATAATACCTCAATCAATAATAGAAAACATCCCCATGATCAGTCGAAACAATATCCCATACTTGATTGAGACTGAATGGATTCCACCACCACATATCTAGATCGAGAAGACGCCCAAGATGATCCCGAAGGTCACAAAAACCTGATTCTGCTATGAACCAAATTCCCACTCCACCATTGAGGATAAACATATATTATGACCAAAGGAACATAGGACATATTGAACTTGATGAAAGATTGGCCGAACCGTTGAATTTCGGCTGACACAGTTAAACTTTCAAGAGAACCTCCGCTGAACGATGAACCCCATGACCAGTGGTATAAGACACATTGACACTTAATCCAGAAAGTCAAGACTCACATGGAATTGAACTTACCTGCTTCTAGAAAAGATCCACCGATCAACATCCGCCCAACTAATACGAAACAACAATCCAAACAATGAACTGACAATTCCCACAATGGCTAAAATACTCAACCCGAGAATCCTAGTTCTCCCCCACTTAGGGCTCGAACTACCACCCATTAGTGCTGACACCAATTTATAACTCAACCAAAATAAGCAGGTACTACCCTTCCTAACCCTAGAAGTTACGAGCCTGCTCACTCTTTCTTCGTACTTGGACAAACTTAAAGGGGCCATAACCCTTGCCACAGATAACAACATTCCAATCCAACAATCAACCAGTTCACCTCCAGTTGTAGATCTCAGGCCGATCATAATCATCGTTTCATTCATGAGTTTCGTGACTCGAATGCCCGACCTCGAGAAAAACCTCCGAGGACTCAAACCAATAAGCTCACTAGGTTTTCAGCAACAAACAAAATTGATAAAACCACCGGGGCTAAAAACAAATACCAGAACCAACCTCATGCTTGAGTAGTCACAACCAAAATATTGTCAGGGACGAAAACACTGTCATGAATCATGGTATCCAACCATGCAACCCTCCCCACCCGACCCTTAGATTCCCCATAACTTTCCTCGATCCGAGTATGTATCCCATGCTTCCAGTAGTACGGGCCTGATACTACCTTCCACACTTATCCATACTTTCCTCAAGAGTCGTCTCGGGTCCTCTAAGACCTAGTCACAAAATACTCATGAAACCTGCTCAGCAGTGAAGCAACCGCACTAAAAACACTCCTTAGACTATCCTAGGGTTCACCCACACCTCCTCTGCCATCAGCTACTGAAGGACCCTACCAATGTCAGCGAAGCACTTCATAAATACTGTGACATCCCCAAAATCACGACCAGAAAAGACCGGTTTCATTTATGCTTTTTAAATAATTTCAGAGTAAATCCTTTTGATTTAAAAGAGTTGCTGAATTTGTTCCCAAAACAAAATATGATAAAATAATATTTATCAAAGCATTTCATCAAGAGATGCATTTTCATTATATAATCAAAACTCGGGATGTCATGTTTCGATACAGACCATAAAGCATAAACGATAACATTACAAGTCATTCAAATATATACATGTACAGACTTGTAAACAAAAAAACTTGATGATTCATCCATCTTATGCCCTTGCGCCACTTCCTGTAATACAAATAAAACTGAGTGGGTCAGGCTTAGGAGCCTGGTGAGCATATAGGGTTTTCAACCCACAATAAATAAATTATATTTAATTTCACCAACCAACGATAACCCGATTACCCATTCCCGTTATCGTCACTTTACGTCCCTAAAACAACATCTATCTCAAGGGACCTAATCTAGGATTTTCATCGGGACGGACATTACTGGTAAGGGGTTTCCTTAACAATAGATATCCTAAAGGCAACCATGAGGGGATAGAGTACACCGGTGAACACATCGTTCACAACACCTACGGGTTATGAACCTGTTAGCGTTCCACATGACTGTCTAGAAAGAGTCTGTGGTCGTTATCCATACTCCGCTGAATAACTAGATCAACAACAACAACGTTGAGGCCTCTCATCTGTTTATCACACATCAACTATCTACCCATGTTCTACCCAACATATTAGTAGATAAAAATATATATTTTTATGCATAGTTTAAAACCTGTATAGCATTTTCATTTGATACATATTCCACATAACAGATGAGGCACACCCACATAACACGTATTTCATAGAAAATAAATCAGATCTATGAGATAGAAGAGAGTGGATATGCATTCACACACATAACAACAAAATTATACACATAACACGTATTTCGTATAAAATACTTCATAATTATGCGTTAGAAGAAATTAACTACACACTCACTTGATCAGAAGATGATCAGACAGCACTACGACTTGCAGAAGTAGTGTTCTTCAGTAGATCTGGAAGATCTTCACAAAAACCGGGGTCCTCGCGGGCAGAGCTTCAGCTCGGGAATCGCACTTCTCGGGATCTTCGGGGCTTCAAAACTTGCTTCGGGGCTCGGGATTGATACCGGGGCTTCGGGATACTTCTGGCATGCAAAACGATGCAAAACGGGAGAAAGAGAAGAGAAAATGAGCAAATGAGCCGGCTGCCCTCACATCCCTTTTATAGGAGGCTGAGGCCTCGCAGTACGCTGGGCGTACTCCTCCGAAATCGTCATTGCATGCGTCATCCGAAGACCTCGAGTGCGAGGGTCGTCATGCTTCGCTGTACGCTGGGCGTACTTCGGATAAGTCCGATGACTCCCCTTCGGATAATGTCGGATTTAATAACTAAATCTATATATTAATTATTTAATAAACTTCAAAAATTCATATCTTCTTCATACGAACTCTGTTTTCGACGTTCTTTATATCCACGCGTAGGTGAGACTACGCTTTACAACTTTCGTTTAGACTCCCTCGACTAATTTTGACATTATTTTTATTATTTATTTTTAATAGGCCGGGACAGGAAAACTTCGTTATAAATTCATAACTTCTTTATCCGACATCCATTCTCGCCTATCTTTTTATTGCTTCGCTACCACTAACGAGATCTTCGATTCTCGTTTAGATTGTTTCGGCTAAAAACCGTTCGATCTCAAATCGAATATTCGGGCTACATACTGCTAAGTCGAAACTTCAGAAAATCATAACTTCCTCATACGAAGTCAGATTTGGGCGTTCTATATATATTCAGAAACCTCGTTTCGGCCATTACAACTTTATGTAAAGATATCGAGTTTATTTTTTTCACTTAATTTTTGACGCTTATTTTTATTCTTAATTAATCAAATCACATAATTAAGCAATTAAGCACAAAACACATAATACTCAAATAATACACTTCTATTATTTCAAAACGGGTTACAATGGTTAACCTAGACTATTATATCAACATTAATGACAAGCCCAAAAACACAGGCGTTACAAATACAATTACATGCAACCAATCTTAAATAATCCTTCGACTGAAGGGCTCGACCCTACAAAGGTTGGATTCAAACAAGAGCTACGCAATAGGTACGAGTCCTTCATTCTAAGATTATTTAACCTTCATGGAATGTAATTTATTATATTCACTTTATGGTTAAATCTCATCAGCATGGGTCCTATAAAGCACAAAGCAAGCAATATTCGAGTAAAGAAGCCGACTGGCACTAAAACTCAATAAAATCTGACAGCTCCCCTTACGATACCCTCGATCTCAAACTCCTCGCACCTTCTCCCTGTTCTCACTCTCCGCAGATTGGCTAATCATTTCACACGCTGACCCTCTATACACATCACCCACTCATGAAACTTCCACCAACCCTGCAACACTCGTGTATGCTAGTCATACATAACATTGGATCCTAATCATCCTATAGACAGTCGAATACTTGATCCTAACAAGGAATAGAAAATAAGGCCAAACCAAATATTCTAAAACTATAGAATCTCAGTTATGTACAAGTATGAGGCATACACTAAGCAACTACAGTAATGAAGTCAATTTTATATAAGGAAGAACACTAGGATATCGAGCATCAGATAATCAGGTAATTCTAACATGCAATTCCTGAAGATCCCTAGCCTATCACTAGCATGTTGTTCTAACATGTCACAATATCAAAGAACAGTGTGGTAATTTGGGGTCAACTTACTGGCTCCGGCTGATCCTACACATCACATCCTTTTTTGGTTATTTTGAAAGCAATTTTGAAAGTTATTTTTAAAACCCTTACTTTGAAAATAATTTTAAAAACCTTTTCCCTTATTTTGAGACTGGATTCACATGAATGTTCCTCCAATTCACTCAAACTAAGGCTCTGATACCAACTTGTAACATCCCAAAAAATTTCAACAATTTTAAACTTTTCAAAATGATCCTTTTACTAATAAAATGTATACAAAAATAGTGTTCTCAAAACATTATTTGAAAACAAGTGCCTTCCAAGATCAACGACATAAAATCAGGATGTGTACGCTCACGCCTTCGCCTTGCCACACCTGAAACTATAGACCAAAAACTGTAAGCACAAAGCTTAGTAAGTTTCCCCCGAAGTACCAACACACATTAGATAACATATATAACAAACATCATACTATGGGTCCAATCAACCATCGGGTTGGAACCCCCCAGGCCCCTCAACCATCGGGTTGGAATGCCAACATACTATGAGTCCAGTCAACCATCGGGTTGCAACACCAACATATTATGGGTCCATTCAATTATCGGGTTGGAATACCACAGGCCCTCAACCATCGGGTTGGAATGCCAACACATTATGGGTCCAATCATTCTTTGGATGGAATACCCTCCGGCCCATTCAACCATCGGGTTGGTATGCCCCAGCCTGTTGGCTTACGCACAAAGCAGTGAAGCCTCAGCCCCCGACCAAACATGTGCACATATAACAGACAATCATAAAGCAATCTACAGCCAGTTAAACAGATCTACAGATCAGTAAGCATAACATTATCCTAGCTACCAGGGTACCGATATAACAGATCATAACAACCTAGCAACATCCTATTTACCAGGATACATATCTAACAGATCAAAACAACATAGCAACATGCATAACAGGATATCAATCCAATGGGTAGACATTGGTGCCTTCGACCCACAAGTATAGTGAGGATAACTCACCTTACACTACCGAATCCTACAGACGATCCATGGCTTTTAGCTGACTGCTCCCCGAACCATCAACATCATGACAACACCCCATCAACAGATGATTCCACAAATAATCGCTGACTGCAGATCCGCTATAATCCATACGCTAATAAATACCAAAATGACATTCCATCAACATCTAGCCATTGACGCACACCATGAGTCTTAATTAGGGTAAAATACCTTTTTACCCTTCCTTAATATTGGCCCAAAGCCAAGGTCCAAATAGATGACCAAAAGCCCAAAATCCAAGAATAATATCTAAGGCCCAAATATGGACCAACTTTCCAAATTAGGCCTAATTCCTTTCATGGGTTTTTCCCAAGAAGGCCCAACAAAATACAACAAACCAACAATAAAATCCAGATGGCCCAACATGGCATAACACAACCCAACCCAAACTAAAACCCAAAACGCAAAAGGCTCAAGACTGTTGAGTACGTGGGACGTACTCATCATGTACGCTTAGCATACTGCTTGGGAGGCTTGTACACGCCACATACATACTTGTACGCCCAATGTACTCACCGGCTGTGACACCCATCAATTTCTGGTCAAATCAAAGTCAAATAAAGTCAACTAGTCAAACCGATAAACTCAACTAGTGCTTGCATGATAGGGCGTACTCTATGTTTACTAATGTACAAACTCTCTATCTTAATACTAAGTGTCACTTAGAAGTTTCATAAGTTCAGAAATTCTAACCCCTAAGCGGTGTGAGTGATGCATCGACTTGATAAAGTACTATTATGTACCTCTCGGGGGTGTAAAACACTCATAACAAGGCATAATGGGGTTTACGAACCTTGCCTTACGAGGCCAAACACTAATAAAGGCCTTCGGTAAAGTCTCTCTCAACCTCTCTCACTCTATCTCTCTTTCTCTCTCTCCCAAATCTCTCTCAAATTTTTCATAAACATTTGTACCATCCCGACCCTTCAATTGGTTGAAAATTACTTGAAACGGGAAGAAAATATGAAAAACAGCACAATGGGAGCGAAACCCTCTCAAGAAACGAAACCCTCTTAAGAAACGAAACCCTCCTGAGGCGAAACTCTTAAGATGCGAACCTGACTTTCGCTTCTTATGGTACTTTCGTGTCTAGCCGGGAAGATTCACCCCCTAGCCTCTCGGACAAAGCCTCATTTCGCATCCGCTAGCCACTGACTCTCGTGTTCGGGCCGAGGACTCTCGCATAGCAACAAACGAGGAGGTTCGCTTTGGTCAACTATGTTCGCTTCTAACCACCCACGTTCGCTTCGGACCCCCCTGCATAGGAAACGAACCCCGCCTTCGCCTTGGTGCCAACCTCTCGCAGCGAGCCCTACCTTCGCGCCTACTCCTCGCAGACCACGAACCTTCTCACCCATGAACCCTCTCTCATGCGAACCTTCTCGGTAGCCTCATACCTTCACTTCTTTCTCCCGGTTTTTGCCCACTTTCGCATTTTAAACCCGTTTTTAACGCAAGAATTTCACCAAATTCATAATTTTAACATTTTAAACCCCTTTAAACTCATCTTTTATCCCACTTTTGTAGATTTATTTAATATAAATCATATTTTTACTTAGGATAAAATATCAAGAGTACATAAGGGTACTCTTTAATTGACTTTCTCATAAAGTTATGACACCAACCACTCTCATACCAACTCCATGACAACTTATGTCACTATTCACATTTAGCTAGTCAATTCATTTAGCTTATTCAACACTCTTTCCATCCAATCAAACTTTATGAACGAACCCAAGGGATTTGTTTTATTTCTCCAAGATTTCGTTCACTATCACCAGAAGCAAATTTTCTTTTTCCCTTCTCTCTATCTTATTCTCCGTTAGGACTTCTCCACGAAGTTCTTGGACTTTACTCCCTTTGATTGGTAAGTATATTCTCTAAAATTCTTCACAATATTCATACAAATCGTGATCATTTACACAAGTGTTCTTGACTTGAAACTCTTCATCTTCAACCTTCTATTCTTTAAGAAATCAGAAGGTGAGTTCATACCCCTACATTTTCATGTTTTCTTCAAGTTTTAGGGGGGGGGGGGATACAAGTTACAACACCCAAAACATATTCTAAACTAAATCAACAGCTTACAACAGAAAAGTTATGGTCTATTCACGAGTTGTTTTGAACATCTTAAACTTAATATCTTTCAAAAATGTTTAATATGAGTTTAGTTCAGGTTTATACCTTTCTAATGACTACTTGCACACATTCATACGATTTTTCTACAATTTATGGCGATTTTTACAAAACTGCCTATCACTTCAAAAATGATTTCGGACCAGTTTGTGAAGATGGACATTTTCACACTGGTTAGAGACCACTAAAAATCAAAATACAAATTATGAAAAAACTAGACACATTTTCTAATCTCTCAGAGTTTACAGATCTAGTTTTGACTTTCAGTGATTTTTTTACAATTTTTCTAAAAACAGTGACAGAAATGTTAAAACTAGTAAAAACAGTCTACAAGTTTATTAACACTTTGTAACATGTTGAGCAAAGTGTACAATTATGATTAACTACATATTGAGTGTATTTCATGTTAGTCTACTTTTTTGTAACAGATTTAGTTATTCATAAGGGTTTTCATCCACTACAAACATGTAGGATAAACTATAATAGGTATAATTTATGATACGATAATACTATGAACATACTAAGGAAGACACACTTATAATGAACTATATTAGGTATAGTTTATAGTACAATAACACTACAAACATACTAAGGAAGGTACACATATGATAAACTATAATAGGTATAGTTTATGGTACATTAACACTACGGACATACTAAGGAAGGTTTCACTCACTCTACACGT
This sequence comes from Lactuca sativa, assembly GCF_002870075.4. NCBI lineage: Eukaryota > Viridiplantae > Streptophyta > Magnoliopsida > Asterales > Asteraceae > Lactuca > Lactuca sativa. The sequence goes on from NC_056628.2 coordinate 48,304,876, forward strand.
AAACTCGTTAAATCCGGTTGTGAGACACTACTTAATTGTAGGGAGAGCGTGATACTTGTGTATAGATCTATATTGGGACTTACAATCCCGCACCCTAAGTTGCTTACAATAGCTAGACCGACAGGTCTGAGGTGATAAATGTCAAAACATTCCGACGCCTGAAGAACGTCGTAACAGTCTTACTATGTCAATTGCAAGGTTATAATAACTCACATAGGGAAACAACGACACATCTAGTTTACGGGAATTCCTACATTCATAAGGGTTTTATTTATTTAAAACCTCACTTACTATCATAAGTATGGAAGATACTTGTACACTTCGATCTTTGAGCTCTAAGACTACAGCTCATTCTATAAGGAAAATATTGTATTTTTCTTGAACATACAATACATTTACAAAAAAAAGAAGTTCTAATTATGTACTACTGAAGTATACTATCACTCTCATCGGTCTTAGGGTAGTTAAGTGTAACGACCCGTTCCCGGTATGATAATTCCTTGGTTTATTTTGGAAATTTTGTAAAGGGACTCGGCGAGTTCATAGCCTGACTCGCCGAGTAGGGACGGGATTTCGAGCACGTGTTAGTTGGCGACTCGGCGAGTCCATATTCTGGACTCGGCGAGTCTGTCCGTCTGGGAGAAACCCTAAATCCCCGGGTTGCCCACTATTTAAACCACCTTATAGCCCCCAATCTCGCCTCCTTGACCCTCTAAAGCTGTGAGAAAACCCTAATTCGTCCTTGAGTGTTTTAAGTGATCTTGTGTGCATTTTGTGAAGGATTGAAGAAGGAGAAGAAGAAAGGAGCAAGGGGAAGAAGTGTAGAGCGAAGATTCAAGGGAAAACAAGAGTTCTTTGAGGTATTTTTCGGATTTCCTTTCCTTCTATGCTTTAAAATCCCCTTTAGATCTAGTTGATGCTTTTCTCAAGCCTTATGTTGATATGGAAGCCATTTTATGTCGAGATATCCTTAGATCTGTTCATTTAGGGGTTGTAGAGCCCAAATCTATTGTCTTTATGGAGCCATTGTGCATCATAACCCTAGATCTACCCTTTTAAGTGCCTTTCTAGCCTTTATTCCCTTGTTCATGTGTTTGTACACGTAAAGTTGGAAACTTTACGTGGTAAATCAGCTTATTGGACCCAGATCTATCATTTGTATGTATTGGATTCGAGCAGAATCGAGTGGAGAATAGTTGCATGGCGGTGACTCGGCGAGTCGGAAGAACGACTCGGCGAGTCGAGTCGCGAGTCCCCGATTTCTTCCTTTTGAGCGATGTCGAGTGGGCCCAGTGAGTTGTGGAGTGGACTCAGCGAGTTCGAGGGTAGACTCAGTAGTGGAGGGACTCGGCGAGTTGTTCATACAACTCGGCGAGTCCAAGGCAATCTTCTTAAGCTTAAGAACAACTCGTCGAGTTGTTCATAGGACTCGGCGAGTCAGATGAAGATTGTCTGAGTTCTTGATCGGGGGAGTACTCGTCGAGTCGATGCCATACTCGACGAGTAGCAGCGGGTTGAGTCGAGGAGTGGGAATAGGGACTCGGCGAGTTGGCGGCCCAACTCGGCGAGTCAGGTCAACTATGGGTTGACTTTGACCGAGAGTTGACTTTGTCTGAGAGTTGACTTTGACCAAGGGTAAAAGAGTCATTTTACCCAGTGCAGTGTTTAGTATTTGATTGAGTGTGTTTATGGACCTGTAGCCGGGGAGACGCCGGATCAGCAGCAGCTAGCTTCCAGAGCCATACACTCAGCAGCCAGTTCACGAGGTGAGTTTCCCTTCAGTAGGAACGGGTCTACGGCCACAATGTCGGCCTGTGTAATTATCAGTAGTTCCGGTTTTTAGTTTAATGTAGTAGCTAGCTGGTTTGACGTCTTTGTGATTCAAGCATATTTGTGTTATGAGTTCTGGACTTCGGTCCGATGCAGTATGCAGTATGTGTGAATATAATAGTTGTTATGTGATATGCTATGTCATGATCAGTCAGTTCCGGACTTCGGTCCGATGCAGTTAGTTCCGGACTTCGGTCCGATGCAGTTAGTTCCGGACTCCGGTCTGATGCAGTTAGTTCCGGACTCTGGTCCGATGCAGGGGACAAGGTCCCAGTCAGTTCCGGACTTCGGTCCGATGCAGTTAGTTCCAGACCTCGGTCTGATGCAGTGGGCAAGGCCCAGTATGTGCTTTATATGTATTGTATGGTATGTGGTAGTTTGGGGGAGCTCACTAAGCTTCGTGCTTACAGTTTCAGTTTTGGTTTCAGGTACTCCCGCTTGTAGAGGGAAGAGCTCGGGATGATGGCATCGCACACACCACAGCTTCAGCTTTTATCCTGGGAGTTGATTTGGTTCTTGATTTTTATATGACATGGATATGATACAGTTTTCCGCACAGTGTTTTTATTATTATTTTGAGATACATCCTGTATGGGTTATGATATGACACTCAGATTATGGTTTTTGGTTATGTTGAAAAACGAAATTTTTGGGTCGTATTTTTGGGTCGTTTCAAGTTGGTATCAGAGCCCTGGTTTGAGGGATTCGGATACACTTCCGGGTGTATCTGAACTCAAACTAAGGGGAAATAAAAAGATTTTTAAAAAGGAAAATGTTTTCTAAAAGAATTTTGAAAGCACTTAGAAAGAAAGAGATTTTTTTTAAAAACAAGATAAGGGTGTGGTGCATGCGATCAGCCGAGCTCAAGTAAGTACTCCCAAATTACCCATACAAGTTATTTATTCAGTTTCAGTTTCAGTAGAACAGCATGCTAGTATAGGACTAAGGATCTATGAGGATGCCTTATGTGCCTGCTTTATGTGTTACAACTTTATGAGTATTGCATGCTAGTATTGAGTAGACGGCAGTAGGATAGCCTGTTTAGGTTACGCCTGATAGTATGAGTTTAGCACTGTATGCTAGGTCAGTTTCTCGTTTTGAGAATAATTTTGCCTGAGTATGTTTCCTTTATCCGAATGCTGCTTGCTTCGTGCTTTGTGGGAGTTCTGAGTGATGGAAGTTAGCCATTAGGTGAACATGTTACACCACATGTGATCAGGGTTGAATAATCCCAGAGTGCTGGAACTGGCCCTATTGCGCAGCTCTTGTTTGAGTCCAACCGTTATAGGGAGGGTCTTTTACTTGAAGGATTATCTGATCTTCGTCACATGTGATGGTGTTCAGGTGGTGGTTAATTAGCATTATAAGGAGACCTGCAGCAGCTGAGGACTAATTGAGTTGAGTCTGAGGTTTCCCTAGGGCAAGCCTAGGATGAGAGTAGCAGAGATCAGTAGTAGTAGAAGTGACTTGGTGGAGTCAGGGCAGTTCTTGAAGAAAGTACGGATAGATGTGGAAGGTAGTATGGGCCCGTACTACTGGAAGCAGAGGATCCGTACTCGAATCAAGAAAGGCTGAGACAAGACCAGGAAGCTAGTTGTAGTATTAATGATCCCTTGAGATATTTCTGTTTTCTGACGTAGTTGTGATGTGTTTCAGAATGGTGGTTTTGTTGGATAAGGTGTCTAAGTCCATAACTATTTCGGGCTTGTACTTGACCCGACCCGGCATGGTCCATTTGGGTTGCATGGCACCATGCAATTGGTTAGACTAAATGAGAGAAATAACACTTGGAGATTATTAATATATTATAAGTTCTAATATATTAATAATATTATTTGATTAGTTTGATCAAGAATTAATTTGGAATTAATTAAGTGATCAAAGGTTAACTAATTAAATATATGGGTTCATCCATATCTTGTATAGTGGGCTAAGAGGCTCCATGGATTATCAAGTTGGGTTCTACCCATAGGATGCTCCATGGATGCTCCATGGGAGTTACAAACCCATGGGTCATGAAAATGAAGAGTCATGACACATTAGGGTTTACATGGTGTAACCCTAGATGTGTCAACACTATATAAGGATCCCATTCTCCACCAAAATCGTCACTACTACTACTACTAATAAGAAACAAGAGGGCTTGGCCGATTTTGAGAAGTGTGTGTTATCTCAAGAGTCTTTCCAAGAGCATTTGGTGTTGTGTGAAGCATTTGAGGCATCACACTTGGGGTGCTAGGCTCACAAGGTTTCAAGGAATACAAGCAACAACAAGGTAAGTTATTCTATCTATGATTCAAGTTAAAATTGTTCCCCATGTATGCTAGATAGGAATATAACCTTGGAATTCAACTTTGCATGATAATTAGACAAACATAGATCCAAGGTTATTAGGGTTGCATGTACACTTAGGAAGTGTTAGAATGCTCAAAACCCATCAGTGGTATCAGAGCCTAGGCTTGTTTGTTTGTTATTTGTGCTTAAAAGTTGAAGAAAGTCGAAAATCTTGCTGTCTGACTGATGGACTCGGCGAGTCCATGGGGAGGACTCGACGAGTTCATGTGTATCTTCAACCTACTCGGCGAGTAGGTTTATGCACTCGGCGAGTAGGGTCGACAGAGTGCAGAATTTCGACTTGTGTTGCTGGAAATGGATTAGAATCATTACCCTAAAATGTTTTGGTACTTGAAAACTTATTTTAGAAGGTGTAATGTCTTTTCTAACTCATTTACAACAACAAATTATCAAAATTACAAAGATTAAATGTGATTTTGATTCTTGAAAGTGTTCATATTCATGTTCTTGTTCTTATGATGTTTAGATGATCATAGGAATTATTTGTAACCTATGTGGTAGATTAATTCATGATCATAATGTGTTTTAATGGAGTCCATAACTTGTCCTCAAGTTATGGAAAACCAAAAGTCTCTTGGATTAAAAAACCATTAAAAGAACACAAGAGTTAGAAAAATGAAAAGTCCTCATTTTATTACTCTATTAAACTCATAAGTTACAAGAAATGAAAAGTTTTGAAAGTTTACAAAACTTGCCCTCAAGTTTTGGAACAAGTAAAGTTAAGTAAAACTTTAGTTCCAACCCCTAGAATTTTAAAAGTTAAAATTCAACCCTTATACTTATATTATTATGATTTAATAATTATATATATATGTATAAGAACAAAGTCGTCTTACCGCTAGTACGCCTCATTCACGAAGCCGGTCTATAAGGTGGGTATAAGGTTGTTGCCTATAAAATGGTGACTTAATGGGTGTCCACTCTCACCCACCGCTTGCTTGATCGGTGGAGGGTCGTTAGCCGAACGGGTAAGACAAGGACTTATTAATTCTCATTCAAAGTATGATGAATATTATAAAGTAACTAAATGTTTTATTAAATTCCAAATCTTAGTTACTTTAGGAAAAATGTGAATAAGGTGCTATTCCATGAAATTACACTTTACACTTTGATTAAGTCGTTGGTGGAGCGTGTGTGGTTAACCGGCACACTAACTTGGACTTAACAAGGTAGGTAAAGGGTGACTTAGGGTTTATTATAGTATCGATGGAGCGTGTGTGGTTAACCGGCACATCGATTGAGTGATAAACTTTAAGGGTACCAAGTGATTTGCATGGTTACTTCACACCTCGTTTTGTGATCCTCGGCATCCCAGTCACAAAACCTGGAGGGCACACTCGAGATTGAAACATGCCTTTGAAAAGTTCATTGAATCTCAAAGAATCTAGGAATTTCTAAGAACCATTCAAAAACCTAATACTAAAATATTGCGGTTTTCGTGGTGGAAATTGGTGAATCGTCATTCACCTACCTTTCAAATATGATATAGCTTAGATTACGGCATACCTCTTCTAAGTTATATTATATTGTGATTGGATCCTAGCCTTAATATTACATTTGGGTGTTTTATTAAGGACTCTCTTATATCTAAACTAATCTTGTCCTCCTTCCTTCAGATGTCTTTCAACAATGCTTCTGGCTCTAATCCTAATGGCTCCTTTTCCCTTATGAACTTGTGTGGGAAAGTCACCTTTGATGGATCCAACTTCAATGAGTGGATCAGAAACATCAGGATGATTACCCGCTACGAGGACAAAGAATATGTCCTTGACAAGGAGCTTAAGGAGATTAATGAGTCCACTGCAACTCCTCAGGAGATCGCTGAATTTCGGGCACATGAAAGGGATGCTACGAAAGTGGCTTGCATCATGATGGCCACGATGACAGCGGAACTCCAAAAGTCTTATGAGGATTTCTACCCTTATGACATGCACCAAGATTTGATGGAAAGATACCATCAAAGTGCAAGACAAGAGAGGTATGAAATCATCTGCTCCATGATAACAACCATGATGAAGGACGGGGAATCCGTCACGAGCCACATGCAGAAAATGCAAAGGTATGTGGATCGTTTGCTGAAGCTTAATGTGAACTTCCCGGAGGATCTTGCAATAGATATTATTTTGCATTCCTTACCATCGTGCTATGATCAATTCCGCATGACATATCACATGAACAAGGAAGAAGTCACTCTCAGCAAACTTCAGGGACTTCTCAAGACCGCAGAAACAGGTCTTAAGGGGAAGTCGGTTGCTATCACTCCTACTCAAAACTCTACTCCGGTTTTGGCAATCGGGAAAAGTCGAGGGAGGAAGAGAAAGAGCTCTTCTAAGGGTACCAAGGCTCGGACCCTTGATGGCTCTTCTTCAAGTGGAACCATGAAAGGTTTCGTCACTCCTTCTTCTGACCCAAAAGAGGCTGAATGCTTCTATTGCCATGAAAAAGCTCATTGGAAGCGGAACTGCCCAAAATACCAGCAAGATGTGAAGGATGGGAAAGTTAAACCCAACCATGCAGGTATTTACACTATCATTTCTAATAACTCACCCCATCCTAATTCTTGGGTCCTTGATACCGGTTGTGGTATTCACATTTGTTGTGACTTGCAGGGACTAAGAAGAAGTGAGGATGTGGAGCAAGGAAGGATAAACTTGATCATGGGGAATAGGAAAGCTATACCTGTTACCAAGATTGGAGTTTATACTTTATCGCTAAGTAGTGGGTTTAGTTTAGATTTGAATAAGTGTTGTTATTCGCCAGGAATGGCAAGAAATATTATTTCCTTTCATGCTTTGTACAAACAAGGGTTTACCTTTTCATTTAATAATGAAGTTGGTTCTATAGATGTGTTCTATAATAATGTCTTTTATTTTAAAGCATTACCTTGTGATGGTGTGTATGAAGCTGTATCTGTTGTAGATAATTTGGGAAATAATGTTTTGTGTATTGATTCTACTAATAATAACTTGGATAAAGCATCATTATGGCATTGTCGTCTTGGACATATAAGCAAGAAACACATAGGCCAACTCCAAAAAGATGGAGTCTTGGAGTCGTTTGACCTAGATAGGAATATAACCTTGGAATTCAACTTTGCATGATAATTAGACAAACATAGATCCAAGGTTATTAGGGTTGCATGTACACTTAGGAAGTGTTAGAATGCTCAAAACCCATCAGGTTTTGCGTTCGAGACCAGCAGCCGGCAGCGGAGGTGCCGGGGAGGGATCAGGTTCAGGTTCGGGGGATGAGCGCATGGATGAGCAGACCCGAGAGTTTCTTTCTTCGTAGATTACGCGCATCATTATAGAGCAGACTCCTGTGATCTTCGGTTCGATCAAGGAGGGGATTCTAGAGCTGATGGATGAGAGATTGGGCACCTTCCGTGCCGAGGTGGCGGCCATGATGGGGTCGCGCACCCTTACTTTTAGGGAGTTCAGGGCATGTGGAGCTCCGGACTATCATGGGGCGCGAGACCCCATAGCGAGCACCAGATAGTTGGCGGATGTGGCCAACGCTTTCCGTACTAGCAGATGTCCCGAGGGGGACAAGGTCAGATTGGCGTCCTGTCTTCTGAAGGACAGGGCACGGGATTGGTGGGAGGAGGTCGGACATGCCATTGGGGATGATGCAGCATTGGACGCCATGACCTGGGCTGATTTCTCTACCAGGTTCAGGGCGGAGTTTGCACCGGTCATTGAGGTGCAACAACTAGCTAGGGAGTTTCAGGACCTCACCCAGACTACAGAGACAGTGGCGGAGATCACTGCCAAGTTCAGGGAGAGGGCTCTTCTCGTTCCTCAGTACGTGGCTGATGAGGAAATGAAGAAGGCCCGTTATCATGAGATGTTGCGGAGCGATATCCGCCAGTTTGTGAGCCGGTCCAGCTGTAAAACGCTGGAAGATATGATTGCTAGGGCTCGGGAGAGGGAGATTGATCTCGAGATGGAGAAGAAGAGGAAACCGGAGGCGGTTTCGGGTTCAGGCGGTTCGGGCAAAAAGCCCAAGGTTTCGGATCACAGATCTAGGAGTCAGCAGAGCCACGGTCGATGTGGCAAGTGTGGGAGATTGCACGAGGGAGCGTGCAAGGCAGGGAGTTCCGGCTGCTACAAGTGCGGTCGGATTGGGCATTTGAGTAAGGATTGTACGGCCCCTGCTACTGCTGTTGCAGCATCAGATCTGATTTGCTTTCAGTGTAATCAGAGGGGACACAAAAAGTCCCAGTGTCCGAGTTTAGCTGCAGCAGGGAAGGTGCCTGCACCTGCCCCTGCTACCTTGAGGATTACAGATGGCCGGCAGGGCCGAGCTGATGCGCCAGTGGCGAAGAGTAGGGCGTTTCAGATGACAGCAGAGGAGGCGCGAGCGACTCCTGATGTGGTGACGGGTATGTATCTTCCTTTTATCTCTTTTTTTTTATTGATTGAATATTGCTTATGATTGTATGTTTTATTCAGGGTCGTTCTCTGTGAACGGCATTTCTGCTTTGGTATTATTCGATTCGGGGGCTACCCGATCATTCGTATCACTTGCGCTTAGCAAGAGATTTAGTAGGGCTCCAGGGGAGCTGGATGGTCCATTAGAGGTTGAGATAGCAGATGATAGGACCGTGAGGGTCGACAGGGTGCATAGAGGGTGTTCTCTTCAGTTATTTGACGAGCAGTTTTCAGTGGATCTGGTACCTATTCCCCTGCGAGGGAATAAGGTTATTGTGGGCATGGATTGGCTAAGCCCTAATGGGGCGGTGATTGATTGTGAGCTTCAGCTAGTGAGGGTTCGCACTCCCAGTGGGGGAGAGTTGGTGATTCAGGGCGAGAGGCCACAGCACGGACCGACCTTTTGTTCCGCCGCAAGGGCGAGGCGCTATGTTCAGCAGGGTTGCGCCGGTTTTGTAGCTTACGTTTTGGATGCCCGGGAGAAGGGCAAGTCGACAGTTGATGATGTTCCTATTGTTCGAGACTACCCGAACGTGTTTCCCGAGGATTTGCCGGGGATACCTCCTGAGAGGCAGGTTGAGTTCAGGATCGACCTCATTCCTGGTGCGGCTCCGATAGCCAAGGCACCGTATCGACTAGCTCCCCCTGAGATGCAGGAGTTGTCTACACAGTTGCAGGAGCTGTTAGACAAGGGTTTCATTCGGCCGAGTAGTTCGCCTTGGGGAGCGCCGATCCTGTTTGTGAGGAAGAAGGATGGGTCGCATCGTATGTGTATTGATTATCGGGAGTTGAATAAGGTAACGGTGAAGAACCGTTACCCACTTCCGAGGATAGATGATTTGTTTGATCAGCTTCAGGGAGCGTCTTGGTTCTCCAAGATCGATCTACGCTCCGGATATCATCAGATGCGGGTTAGAGATGAGGATGTGCAGAAGACTGCTTTCAGGACCAGGTATGGTCATTACGAGTTTGTGGTGATGCCATTTGGGCTCACCAATGCTCCAGCCGCGTTCATGGATCTCATGAACCGCGTGTGTAGGCCGATGCTAGATCGATCAGTGATAGTGTTCATAGATGATATCTTGGTATATTCCAAGACGCAGGAGCAGCACGAGGAGCACCTGCGGGAGGTGCTGGAGGTTTTGAGGAGGGAGAGACTTTTCGCAAAGTTCTCCAAATGTGAGTTCTGGTTGCGCGAGGTGCAGTTCCTTGGTCACCTCGTCAATCAGAAGGGTATTTTGGTAGATCCGGCCAAGATAGAGGCCGTGATGCAGTGGGAGGTCCCGCAGTCTCCATCTGAGATTCGGAGCTTCCTGGGGTTGGCAGGGTATTATCGGAGATTTATTCAGGATTTCTCCAAGATTGCAGTGCCGCTCACCCGACTGACCAGGAAGTCAGTGGTATTTCGTTGGGGTCCTGAGCAGCAGTCAGCGTTTGAGACCCTCAGGCAGAGATTATGCGAGGCTCCGATACTTACCTTGCCAGAGGGAGTAGAGGACTTTGTAGTCTATTGTGATGCCTCGATCACAGGTATGGGAGCAGTTTTGATGCAGCGAGGCCATGTGATAGCTTATGCCTCGAGACAGTTGAAGCCTCACGAGGCTAATTATCCTACCCATGATTTGGAGCTGGGGGCAGTTGTGTTTGCCCTCAAGATTTGGAGGCATTACCTTTATGGGGTTCGTTGTACTATTTACACGGATCACAAGAGTTTGAGGTATCTTATGGATCAGCCGAGTCTGAATATGAGGCAGAGGAGGTGGTTGGATGTGCTAAAGGATTACGACTGTGAGATCCTATACCATCCAGGGAAGGCCAATGTGGTGGCCGATGCCCTGAGCCGCAAGGTGTCGGCGGCCCCTATCAGGGATCTATGTTTGAGGATGACAGTGATCACTCCGTTGTTGGAGCGGATCAAGGAGGCTCAGGTAGAGGGCCTCAAGGAGGAGAGACAGAAGTGTGAGAGGATCGTGGGCCGAGTAGCCTTGTTTGATTATGATAGTCGTGGTTTGCTGACGCTTCACGGGAGAGTGTGGGTACCGTACTGGGGTGGAGTACGGCAAGTGTTGATGGATGAGGCTCATAAGTCTCGGTTTTCTATCCACCCTGGGGCGACAAAGATGTACCGAGATCTTCGACCTGATTATTGGTGGCCCTGCATGAAGCGGGACGTCGCCTGGTACGTTGAGAGATGCCTGACCTGCCGGAAGGTCAAGGCGGAGCATCAGAGACCTCACGGCAGGATGCAGCCGTTAGACATTCCCGTGTGGAAATGGGAGGACATTACCATGGATTTTGTCACTAAGCTTCCCCGGACCGCACGTGGAGTGGATTCGATATGGGTAGTAGTGGATCGGTTGACGAAGAGTGCCCATTTTATCCCGATCCAGGAGAGTATATCGGCGGAGAAGTTAGCCGATATCTATGTGCGTGATATTGTGGCACGTCATGGAGTGCCGGTATCGGTGGTGTTAGACCGAGATGTCCGTTTCACATCCAGATTTTGGAAGCGGTTCCACGACGAGATGGGTACTCGTCTCCATTTCAGTACCGCTTTCCACCCTCAGACAGACGGGCAGAGCGAGAGGACGATTCAGACTCTCGAGGATATGCTTAGGGCATGTGTCCTAGATTTCGGTGGCAGTTGGGATACGTATCTTCCGTTAGCGGAATTCTCGTATAACAACAGTTATCATGCGAGCATTGATCGACCTCCCTTTGAGATGCTGTATGGGAGGAAGTGTAGGACCCCGATTTGTTGGGGTGAGGTTGGTCAGCGAGTCATTGGGAGCACAGAGGTGGTGCTCAAGACGACCGAGTTGATCCAGCAGGTCCGTAGTAGACTGCAGACTGCTTAGAGTAGGCAGAAAAGTTACGCCGATAGGAGGCGTTCGGACTTGGAGTTCCAGGTGGGGGATATGGTCCTTTTGAAGGTCTCACCTTGGAAGGGTGTTATCAGGTTCCGGAAGAGGGGTAAGTTGGGCCCCAGATTTATTGGTCCTTTCAGGATTTTGGCCCGGGTGGGTCGGGTTGCTTATCGGTTAGATCTTCCTGAGGAGCTTAGTCAGATCCACAACACTTTCCATGTGTCTCAGTTGAGGAAGTGTTTGGTGGATGAATCAGCAGTCGTTCCCCTAGAGGATATTCAGGTTGATAGTAGCCTGAATTATATTGAGAGGCCAGTCACGATTCTGGACCGGAAGACCAAGACCTTGAGGAACAAGGTAATTCAGTTAGTGAAGGTGCAGTGGCAGCACCGGAAGGGGTCTGAGTGGACGTGGGAGGCTGAGGAGGAGATGAGAGAGCACTACCCAGAGATATTTGCAGATTCAGCCGAAGCAGACTTCGAGGGCGAAGTCTGAGATAAGTGGGGGAGAATTGTAACGACCCGTTCCCGGTATGATAATTCCTTGGTTTATTTTGGAAATTTTGTAAAGGGACTCGGCGAGTTCATAGCCTGACTCGCCGAGTAGGGACGGGATTTCGAGCACGTGTTAGTTGGCGACTCGGCGAGTCCATATTCTGGACTCGGCGAGTCTGTCCGTGTGGGAGAAACCCTAAATCCCCGGGTTGCCCACTATTTAAACCACCTTATAGCCCCCAATCTCGCCTCCTTGACCCTCTAAAGCTGTGAGAAAACCCTAATTCGTCCTTGAGTGTTTTAAGTGATCTTGTGTGCATTTTGTGAAGGATTGAAGAAGGAGAAGAAGAAAGGAGCAAGGAGAAGAAGTGTAGAGCGAAGATTCAAGGGAAAACAAGAGTTCTTTGAGGTATTTTTCGGATTTCCTTTCCTTCTATGCTTTAAAATCCCCTTTAGATCTAGTTGATGCTTTTCTCAAGCCTTATGTTGATATGGAAGCCATTTTATGTCGAGATATCCTTAGATCTGTTCATTTAGGGGTTGTAGAGCCCAAATCTATTGTCTTTATGGAGCCATTGTGCATCATAACCCTAGATCTACCCTTTTAAGTGCCTTTCTAGCCTTTATTCCCTTGTTCATGTGTTTGTACACGTAAAGTTGGAAACTTTACGTGGTAAATCAGCTTATTGGACCCAGATCTATCATTTGTATGTATTGGATTCGAGCAGAATCGAGTGGAGAATAGTTGCATGGCGGTGACTCGACGAGTCGGAAGAACGACTCGGCGAGTCGAGTCGCGAGTCCCCGATTTCTTCCTTTTGAGCGATGTCGAGTGGGCCCAGTGAGTTGTGGAGTGGACTCAGCGAGTTCGAGGGTAGACTCAGTAGTGGAGGGACTCGGCGAGTTGTTCATACAACTCGGCGAGTCCAAGGCAATCTTCTTAAGCTTAAGAACAACTCGTCGAGTTGTTCATAGGACTCGGCGAGTCAGATGAAGATTGTCTGAGTTCTTGATCGGGGGAGTACTCGTCGAGTCGATGCCATACTCGACGAGTAGCAGCGGGTTGAGTCGAGGAGTGGGAATAGGGACTCGGCGAGTTGGCGGCCCAACTCGGCGAGTCAGGTCAACTATGGGTTGACTTTGACCGAGAGTTGACTTTGTCTGAGAGTTGACTTTGACCAAGGGTAAAAGAGTCATTTTACCCAGTGCAGTGTTTAGTATTTGATTGAGTGTGTTTATGGACCTGTAGCCGGGGAGACGCCGGATCAGCAGCAGCTAGCTTCCAGAGCCATACACTCAGCAGCCAGTTCACGAGGTGAGTTTCCTTTCAGTAGGAACGGGTCTACGGCCATAATGCCGGCCTGTGTAATTATCAGTCGTTCCGGTTTTTAGTTTAATGTAGTAGCTAGCTGGCTTGACGTCTTTGTGATTCAAGCATATTTGTGTTATGAGTTCTGGACTTCGGTCCGATGCAGTATGCAGTATGTGTGAATATAATAGTTGTTATGTGATATGCTATGTCATGATCAGTCAGTTCCGGACTTCGGTCCGATGCAGTCAGTTCCGGACTTCGGTCCGATGCAGTCAGTTCCGGACTCCGGTCCGATGCAGTTAGTTCCGGACTCTGGTCCGATGCAGGGGACAAGGTCCCAGTCAGTTCCGGACTTCGGTCCGATGCAGTTAGTTCCAGACCTCGGTCTGATGCAGTGGGCAAGGCCCAGTATGTGCTTTATATGTATTGTATGGTATGTGGTAGTTTGGGGGAGCTCACTAAGCTTTGTGCTTACAGTTTCAGTTTTGGTTTCAGGTACTCCCGCTTGTAGAGGGAAGAGCTCGGGATGATGACATCGCACACACCACAGCTTCAGCTTTTATCCTGGGAGTTGATTTGGTTCTTGATTTTTATATGACATGGATATGATACAGTTTTCCGCACAGTGTTTTTATTATTATTTTGAGATACATCATGTATGGGTTATGATATGACACTCAGATTATGGTTTTTGGTTATGTTGAAAAACGAAATTTTTGGGTCGTATTTTTGGGTCGTTTCATTAAGACTACATTTCGCCTAGAATGGTTAGATTCCATCTATAATTGCTACGTGTATACGACAAGGTTATATATAATTTAGACTCGATCAACCTGGAAATGGATGGGAATGCCTTTGATCCTCTTCCTCATATAGTTGTGGGCTTAGGGAAGACCCATTACATTCGACGGTTTATTCGATCTTGATTTTTATATGACTTATATACGTTGGGGGATTATAGAAGGAACTTATAGGTCTTCCTAGGAGTACACTATTTTATGACACATAAGCTCACGTAAATGGAGTAACTTAACCCGAGAGTATGCATACATAAGGGTTGTATCATCATAAAACTACATTGCATTGTTTTCAAGTACAAAACAACTCTCATTTCGGAAATCATGCATCTAAAGGGTTTTATACAGATTTAAAATCTAAGTAATATTACCACTCAAGAATACAATAACATTTATACATTTTGGTCCGAAGGGACTAAAACTACATTCCATTTTACTAAGAAAAGATTGGATTTTCTAGAGGAACATACCAACATTTTCAAGGAACAAATAACTTATTTTTTAAAACAAAACACTTATGAAATCACCAACTTAAATGTTGATACACTTTCAAAATTACTTGTATTCTCAGGAAACCAGTAGGCAGGTACACGCGCAGGTTTTCAAGAAGACGGAGCATAATAGCTTTTAGTCTTAGTTTTTACTATATACATTTGGAAGTCATTTAAGCTATGTTTCAAATACAATGTAAACACTATGATATCAATACAATGGTCGTTATTGTTTTGATTACTATTATTAAATTGTGATGATATTGTACATGGCGTCCTCCGCCCCCGAACGTTTCCGCCGTCTCAGTTTGGGGGTGTGACACCAACCCAAAGCCAACTTTCCAATTAAGCACTTAATCCGCTAAGACTTGGATCCAAACTCAGATCTGACTACCCCAAGGTGGTTAATCACATGTTGCCAACTTCATGTGCATGTATAGCTAAATGGGACTCTAGAGCTTAGAAGAGCTTAATACTTGACTTAATACATGCATGGAACCAAAACCACCATAAAGTTTGCACCTTTATGCCCAAGGAAACCATGATATAACTAGATCTACAATTTCAAGCTTCGCAAACGATTTAGACTCCCAATCATCCACCAAAAGGGTCAAAATGACCAAAAATGAACCAAGAAGAAGATCTATGAAATGAAAAGGCAAGGTTGTGACTTTATACTCCCAAGCTACCAAAAGGCGGTGCAAATGCTGGATCTTAAAGCTTTCATCCAAACAACAAGTCTTCAATTTTCCCCCCTTCTTCTTTTAGATCCACAAAACCTTCCATAAATCTCATAAGAGTTTCCAAATCACTAAAAATGGGCTAGGGTTCGAATTAGGGTTTTTGAGCATAAAGGTTGTCTTAGAAATGAGCAAAATGGACTATCATCAAGCTTATATATGACACAACACAAAAAATTAGGGTTTTCCAAAATACCCTCATACGCCCAACGTACTCCTTGTACGCCCAGTCTACGAGTCTTCGCACCCCCGCACCAACCTTCACATTACACCCAACGTATGCCTCCCTATGCCATGCATACTGATCTCCGCAACTGTACGTCCCGTGTACTCCCATGGTACGCCCCGCATACCTAGTTTCCTGCCAAAACCCTAAATATTTCGAAGGCCATAACTTCCTCGATCTAAGTCCGTTTCCAACGAACTTTATATCCATGAAAAAGTGGCGAGAAGCCCTATACTTCTAGCAACCCATCATAGTCTTGAAGTTCCCCGAACCAAACCCAAAATTCATAAAGGACCAAGATAACCAATTATAATTATGCCCTTGGGCTCCGAAATACCATCGAACACTCGGATCACTTAGAATTTAACATCCTCATCCAAAAGGGCCAAAACCTTTCTTTCCCCATCTCCCAAGGCCTTATGATAATTGACGATTGGGCCGCAGCCCCAAATAATGAAGCGATTTGGAATTGGGTGTTACACGTGGGTGTAGGGATGAGCATATGGACCGGGGAACCGACCGGAACCGGCACCGAAACCGAAACCCGATGGAACCGGTGGGGACGGGACTGGGACGTTATTTTTGTGGATTTTTGAAACCGGGAACCGGTAGGAACCGAAACCGATATAATCGGAACTGGTAGAACCGGCAAAAATCGGAACCGTATGATACTATTTTTTGAGGACCGGTTCCAACATTTGAACCCACGACAAGAATTGGGAACCGGTAGAACCGGAATCGGTAGAACCGCCGGTTCGGTTCGGTTCTTGACTTTGGCCGAAACCGGTTCCTGGGTCGGGTCCGGTTCGGGCCGGTTCGGTCCCTTTGCTCATCCCTACGTTGGTGTATCGTTCAAGCATACAACTGTCCACTTCAGACGCAACTGTCGATACGTCATCACCTATACCAGTTGTAGTCATGTGAAAGTCAAAAGGAATACACAACATAAAAGAAGTTTCTAAAAAACAAATCAGGCTTATCCACTTAATAATCAGGGGAGCGGTTAAAGCGTTTATTAAGGGCAATCTAATCAAAGTAAGAGAAATGACGTGCGATGACGCAAACATTTAATATGCCCCATTGTAAAGGACGTTCTAGTACCCAAGGCAGATCTCCAAGTCTGAACGGCAAAAATATGCAATATTCTTTTACCCTTGAGACCGGGGGGCTTAATGGTGTACTAGACCGGTAGTCTAAGGAAATCCGTTACTGGCTCGATACTTACCAGACCGACGATACAAACACCACGACTTGTCACAAACTAATATAAGCTCGAATACATCGTACACAAGTATCGGAGCTATATCCGAGGAAACATGCAAAAGAAACGGTAAGACACTATAAAATAACAAGGAAATGACAAGAGACGTGCCTGCCTGTAGACCAGATAATAGATGAGGGACCAAACAATTAGGGATGAAAGTGGGTCCAAACCCGGACCGGATGGACTCGGACCCGGAAAATCCGGAACCGTTTAACGAGATTTTTTAGAACCGGAAACCGGACCGGTATATAGGAACCGGTTCCGGTTCGGTTCCAGGTACGGTACCGGGTAAATTGAGTCTAAAACCGAAAAACCCGAAAATAGGAAAGTGGGTAAGGTGGAACCGGATAAAATGGGTTTAGAACCGGAAAACCCAGATTTTTTTTTATCTTTATTATTATTTTTTTTGTAATTACCTCAATCGCATAATCTTTCAACTGTTATAAAAAATTAATAAATTAAAAGTTACATTTAGGTTATTGATGAAATTGATTTTTAAAAAAAAAACAAGTAACATGATATAACAAAGTTGGTTTAATATTACTGTGAAATATGAGTTTTTAGTTATGTGATTGTAATATATATATTGTACGTTAATAGGGATGAGTTAATTGTAACATGATTAGATGTTCTAATTAAAAAAAATAGTTACCTTTTGTAAAAGATCCACTGTAAATAGGCTAAAAGCTTATAGAACTTTAACCCATTAAACCAACAAAACAAATTGATACTAAAATAATAAAACTTTCGATTTCACTCTTTTTGATCAAATACACTATTATATCGTCAAATTCACCCAAATCAAACACCATAACTTATTACAAAAGTTATTACGGTATAATGTATTTAAACGATTGCATAAGCTAATTTTTCAAAATTTCCTACAAATGACGAAATCACCATTTTTAATTAAACCATTCTTTAACATATAAAACCAAACTTATAACCATTTATCTAATATTAATATTACATATAAATTATGGTTCTTACAAATAAAGTTCACCAGAGAGGGGAATGAGAGATAGACTGAGATTTTGTTAGATGAATGTCATGCTTTATATCTGTGAGTTTTCCATTACTTCATTTTTTTTTTAAATTATGAAAGCTCATATGCAAATTGAGTTTATGATAATCAACCATCTCCAATCCTACATCCATATTCTTTAGATAAAAAATGTACAAATAATATTTCATCTTTAAACGACACTATTTTTTTATACAAATTTCTATACCAAAAATATATTCATAGTATATTCATTTTTTAAAACTTATATAGATTATGATAAAATACCATCAACTTATAATTTTTTTTACATATTTATTTGTATTTCCTATATAAAAACTTTATAAAACGTACAAAAATCGGTTCCGGTCCATTAAACCCGGTTCCGGTTTTTTTACATATCTGGTTCCAAAAACCGGTTCCGGTTTTTTTTACCCGGAATACCCGGATCCGTTGGACCCGTATCCGAAATACCCGGAACCCGGATAAGACTAAATTTGGAACCCAATACCCGGACCGTTTAAACATTTTCCGGTTATACCGGTTCCGGTCCGGTTTTTCGGTTTTATAACTCATCCATACAGACAATACTATAAACCTTTCTAACACCGAGCAACCTATAAATACCCCATAGACATGATATCCAAAGAGAGTGAGGTAAGACAAAATGAAAGGCATCATACATAACATTAAGGCAACACCAAGAATCACAATCTAACTTAGGCATTAGAGAGCCATGCTCGGGTCCAACCCTTGGTATGACTGTATGACCTAGCACTTGTGTTATCTTATGCATAGCGGATTGTCGGACACTTATTAGACTAAGACCTTTAGGTGATAGAGCTAAACACGCGCCTGGAGTTTGCCGTACCAACACATACAAACTAAAAAACCACATCAATGTTTACAGAAATCTCATGAGAACAGCCACCAATGCCACATGTTGTGACAAAACTAGAGAATACGCTTAAATACCAAGAGATTTATAAAGGGATGAACTACCAGACAAAGCTATGATACATCCTTCGCTCTCAGATCCAGAGAGGTCCTCATTTATGTGGACAAAACGGTAATCACCTATAATTTAAGCCGTTTTTTGACTTATTTTTTAAGTTATGTGAAAGGTAAGGTGTTTTTAAACCTAATCATGGTTCAAAGTCTTATCGAACAACAAAAAACTATCAAGAACAACCTCACAATGGACTACCAAAACCTACTCCAACAACTGGAAATAAAGGAACAAACTACCAACAACATAGCATATGAATCACCGTTTACCTTTCACTCACTATCGCAAGTGCTTCTATATGAAACACACAATACATACCTTGCCAACTTGAAGTGCTTACGCCTGTCCATCATATTCATCAAGAAGCTGATCACAACCTATGAGGAGATGCTGTTGATTATTAAAAACGATCCATAAAAAAAGTCAATGTACGTCGATAATTTTGACATATGTAGGAGGGTTCTGTTTCCAACACCGATATACTATGTGAACTCAAAAATATTATGAAAGTTTATGTTTGCATTATTATCATTTTACAAACACTAACACGTTTACAACTTCAATCAGACATTCATATGTGTGGCTAAAACTTATTCAAACCCACACTAATGATGTGGGAGGTTTCTGCTAGTTGATAATGGAAATGTTAAATAAATAAAATGATCAAACTTGTAATTTAGTCACAAAAATATGTAATTATCTTTTACATTTTTGTCATTTCCCTAGAAAATTCTTAATTTTCCGTAATTCGAGTCTCCTACTCGCCTTTACATTAAAGCCTCCACACTTGCACACTCTCTTTTCCCCCTTTATTATACATCAACACCGACCAAGAATTAACGGCACATTAACCTCACCCACCCTTCTCTCTCAAATCATCGACCTTTCTTCCAACACAAAATCCATTCCTCAAAAACAAGGAAAAACCCATCTTGCATCTTTCTACTGTTTCATGAAAAGATTTCTTTTCAAGATCCGAATAGAAACACCAATATGCCTTAACTAATGTAAATCTTTACTTTTTTATTTTTTTGTCTGAACCCACATACATTTTCCCTCTCTCTCTCTCTCTCTCTCTCTCTCTCTCTCTCCGACATCGAGTTAAGACATGGTAGTGAAGATGATTAAATGGAGGCCATGGCCGCCGCTTTTATCAAAGAAATTTCAGGTGAAATTGGTGGTGAAGAAGTTGGAAGGAGGGAGTAGTGATCCTGTGCCTGCGGACACAGAGAAAGATAATCGAAGGGCTGTGGAGGTCAGATGGAAGGGACCCAAGAGTACATTTAGGAGAACAGTGAAGAGAAATTTCACAAAGGAGGAGATAATAGTGGAACCAAACGGCGTCGTTCTCTGGGATGAAGAGTTTCATACCATTTGTACCCTTTCTGGGTGTAAAGAGAATGTGTTTTACCCTTGGGAGATTGGGTTCACTGTTTTGAATGTGAGTTCCCTATAACCATTTAATTTTAGGTTTAATTGATTTATTTTATTTTAATGAATCTGAATTAGATTATAATAAATTGACCACAAGATTCTTTAGTTTCTATTCCCGAAAATTAGGAAATTTTTATCTTGTTTCATTGTATAATCTTGATGTGACTTCACATTTGTCTCGTGGGTGCAATTAGGGCAAATGCAATTTTCGCTCATAGTTGATTTTATTCCCCTTTTTATGCGTTATGTATTGTAATTTATATGCAAATCTTGACAAAATACCCTTACTTTGACTTCATAAATACAAAAAAGGGCTAATTTGAAATCAGGATTTTTAAAGTTTCAAGAAAATCATACAAGCTAAGCTATTTAACATGTTCTTAAAACACTAAAGCGTTTGTAACGAAAATTATAAATCTTGATTCATGAATTCATAGTATGGAATTTTTTATTTGGAAAATTTTGTTTATATTTTCAGGGATTAACACCAGGGACGAAGAATAAGGTTCCTATAATTGGAACAGCATCCTTAAACCTTGCTGATTATGCTTCTGCCATTGAAGAAAAGGATTTTGAGCTTCATATTCCTCTTACTATCCCCTGTGGACCCCACGAGCCTCGCCCTTTACTTCATGTAAATTTCTTTCTTTCCCACTTTAAATCCATTAAAATTCTTTCATTCAAGATTTTGAATTCTTGAATTCTATAATGCAGATATCACTTTGTTTGATAGAACTAAGAGCTGCTGCTCAAGAATCAGCAGAATCAATACAGAATCAAAGTCAAACAACTGAAAAATCAACACAAAATCAAAGTCAAACAACAGATAATTCATCAGGAGAAAAAGACGAGCTTTCTGCACTTAAAGCAGGGTTAAGAAAAGTCAAAATCTTTAAAGACTATGTGTCAATTAGACGAGCTAAAAAAGATCATGACATCAGCGAAAGCAGAAGTGAAGAGGGTGATTACACTTACCCTTTTGATTCCGATTCCGATTCCGGTTCCCTTTCTGATTCCGGAGAAAGAGAGAATAAAGAAAACGATGCTAATTTTAGGAAGTCATTTTGCTATGGTACATTGGCAAATGCAAATTACGCTGGAGGGTATCTTTATGAAAACAGTGTTTATTATAGTTATAGAAAATCTGATGTTGGATTGTCTCAGAAAGAGGATCCGGATCCTTCTATTTTGGAAGGGTACATTGGTCAAAATTCAAAACGGAGTATTTTACCATGGAAGAAGAGGAAACTTAACTTCAAATCACCAAAAGTCAAAGGTGAACCATTGTTAAAAAAAGCTTATGGTGAAGAAGGTGGAGATGACATTGACTTTGACCGGCGCCAGCTCAGCTCTGATGAGTCACTTATTGGGGTAAAATATTTTCACTCCCATTTTGCAATAAATTTTTTTGACTTTTTTTGTGGGTTTGCTAGATTTTCTTGTTTTCTCATAAGGGTATGTGTGGTATCTGTCAAGTAGTCGTTGAGTCTCTTGTTGGGGTAATTTTTTTCACTACCTCGATATTGAACTTGCTTGTTTGATTACATTTTGCAATAATTTTTCTTACATTTTTAGTGGATTTGCAAGATTTATTTGTTTTCTCATAAGGCTATTTTCGGTAATTGTCAAGTAGTCGATGATCAAGATCTAGGTCTTTTGATTCCAATTTGCAATAAAGTTTCTTGCTTTTTTGCGGGTTTGCAAGAATTTCTTGTTTTCCCATAGGGGTATTTTCGGTAATTGGCACTTGCTGGGGTAAAATCTTTTTATCTCCCTTGATATAGAACTAACTAGTCCGCTTCCAAGTTGCAATAATATTCTTGCTTTTTGTGGGTTTGCATGATTTTTCTTGTTTTCTCATAAGGGTATTTTCGGTAATTGGCAAGTAGTCAATAAGTCCTGTTTGGGTAGAATCATTTTCACTCCCTTGATCAAGAACTAGCTCGTTTGATTACAATTTATGGGTTTGCAAGATTTCCTTGTTTTCTCATAAGGGTATTTTCGGTATTTGGCAAGTAGTTAATGAGCATCTCTTGTTGGGCTAAAATCTTTTTCACTTCCTTGATATAAGAACTGACTCACATGCTTCAAATATCCTCTAAAGTTTCTTCCTTTTTAAGTGGGTTTGCAAGATTTTCTTGTTTTCTCATAAGGGTATTTTTGGTATTTGGCAAGTAGTTGATGTTTACTAATTACTATACTAATGGCAGTGGCAAAATGGATACGGGGACTCTTCTTTGAACCACTCTTGGATATCCGAGTTTGGGGACGATAATTTTGCTGTTGGAAATTGGGAACAAAGGGAAATAATCAGCCGCGATGCGTACATGAAACTTGAAACTCAACTTTTCTTCGCATCCATTGATCAACGCAGTGAACAGGCGGCCGGAGAGGGTGCATGCACCGCCCTAGTGGCGGTGATTGCTGATTGGTTCCTAAACAACCACGATTTAATGCCAATTAAGTCCCAACTCGATTCTCTCATTAGAGAAGGATCTTTAAAATGGAGAAACTTATGTGAAAACGAAATCTACAGATCCCAATTTCCTGATAAACATTTCGATCTTGAAACTGTCATCCAAGCGAATGTGCGCCCTATTTCTGTAATCCAAGAAAAATCGTTCGTGGGGTTCTTTCACCCCGAACAAGTTGAAGAGGGCAAATTCGACTTTTTACATGGGGCAATGTCGTTTGATAGCATGTGGGATGAAATTAACAACAACATGGATCTTGGTGAATCCAAAGTCTACATCGTGAGTTGGAATGACCATTTCTTTGTGTTAAAAGTGGAACAAGAAGCTTTTTACATAATTGACACTTTAGGTGAGAGGCTATTTGAGGGTTGTAATCAAGCTTATATCTTGAAATTTGATCGAAATACAACGATTTATAAAATACCCGTTTTGGATTCTCAAGAACAGAGGGTTGAGGAGGATCTTGTTGAGGAATCGGTGAAGAAAGTTGGTGAATTTGAGGTTTTTTGTAATGGAAAAGAGTGTTGTAAGGAGTACATCAAGAACTTTTTGGCTGCTATTCCTATTAGGGAACTTGAAGCAGATATGAAGAAAGGTTTGAATTCTTTGACACCAGTTCATCAGAGATTACAGATAGAGTTTCATTACACGTCAGCAAGCCAGTCAGCGCCATGTCATTAGCAACCTAGGTTGCCAAATAGACAAATGTTGCAAGCTTATAGGTATAATTTCTAGAAGGATAAACTAACTTTGGTATACCTTAATCATGGTTAAAGGTTGTCACTTTAGATTCTTGATTGGGTTTTTCTCAAAAAAGAAAAAGACCCAGAATTTTTTAGGGTTCTTAGTAGTAGATGTTAATTTGGTCTCATAGTCTTTGACTTTTTATGTTGACTCCCCAACCCCCAACATAACTTTGTTTTTTCTTTTTTTCTTGAATAGTTATGTAAAAGCAACTTTGTGATCTCTATTAGTGCAAATGAAGATATTTTTCCGTTATTTGGTTTAGTGCTTGTGTATGTACAACTTGCAATGCATGATGTATGAGTCATCATAGCATCATTGATTTCAAGAATTGCTTTTTATTTTCGATTTTTTTCGTCTTCCAAGATATTCTTTATAACTTTTGTGTATGTGCGTGGGATTTCAATTCCCAACTGGTCTTTCTGAGGATTCTTCTGCAATGTTGAATGATTGGTTGGTTTAAGGTTTTAGCATGTGATGTGACTCGTAGTTTTATGGTTCATGGGGAGATGTTTCTAGCTGTAAAAGCATGGTGGATGCTTGTTTTTCCAGAGCTGAAATATATGTATTCAAGAAAATGATGCTTGATTGACTTGTATATCATGTCTTGAAATTGTATATTGCTTTGGATGTGACAGTTTTTGCTCTGGAAAATGCTGGCATAAAGTGGCTTTTCACCTGTGTTCTTTCTTTGTGGATGTTTGAAGTTTATTTTGTTTATCCTTTACGAAAATGTTATGATTCTTTTTAAGGATATCATTTGCCTTAATATTATTAATACTCTCATTTTTTTTCCAATATATAACACCAAATTATCACTAAAAAACCGATCATCCGTTTTGTTGACTACATTCAACAGTGGAGTTAGAGTTTAAATAGTGGGGTCTATGGACCTCTCTTGAAATTGAAATCCAATATATATATATATATATATATATATATATATATATATATATATATATATATATATATATATATATATATATATATATATATATATATATATATATATATATATATATATATATATATATATATTAGTTTTTCTAATTAGACTCTCAATCAATTATTGGTACCCACTGGTCGATCATTAAAACATTCAAAAACTTAATTTGCTCTTTCCTTTCTCATTTTATCCCAATTCTCCCCATCTTTATTTGTATAAGGTAGCCTCCTAAGAGGAAAAGGATTGGTGCACCATTGTTACCTTGTTGATGCAGTGCTTCCGTCGACCAATTTAGAGTTGGCCACCGACACCGACAATGTTCACTATCTACGTCGTTAATCAGTAAAGTATAAAATGGACCCTGGTTGAGTTTCATTTTGGCTTTGCCACTGCCTACATTAGTCTTTAAGAACTTCATTGCTGAAAATGTTGCTCCATACTCCTTGCAAATGGTAAACTCAATGCAAGTTTCAAGATAAGATAAACCTTAGGACAAATTATATGTTTATGTTTTTCAACGGTCATTTTGGCAAGTTCTCCAATGCTCTTCAACTGGTTAAATCATTCATCTTCTTGCATATCCTTAATGTAATTATTAAGTTCCACTTCAAGAACTTGAAGTTGACATTATGTTAGAAACTTTTCGATAAAGTGTAGTCATTTCTATAAATTTATCTGAATTAAAGGCTTTTAAAGACTCATTTGAGCACAAACAAGCTAATACAAAGAAGTAATTCACATTGACTTCATTAAAGTGATGGTTAAGCTTTTGAAGTTGCATATCAATTACTGTCTTAAACATGATAATGAAACATGTTGTTAACCTGAAAATAAAAAGAATCTTTTTGTATGCTAATAACAGAATGTAATACATAAATCAAGTTGGTAATATCACATGTTACTAATCTGTAAGCCACTTTGACGACTGATTTCATTATAATATGCATCTTCCATATCCACGATTTGAATATTGTATTTATCACAAAACAAATTAACATTCCCTTAAAGTGATTTCCGTCTACATCCCTAATTTCTTGAATTGGTTTTTAGAGCTACTTACTTGATTTATGACATTTACGAAATCAATCTTTTCTTTATAATGTTGCATTGAAATGATTTGTGACTCCCAAGATATCAACCATCAAGTGCAAACAAAACATAAAATCAAACGACTTTTGAAATGATTATAAGATGCAAATTGTTTTAGCTTTATGATCATGATCATTATTATCGTCACCAACGGGTACCACTCTTAAGTTCACCTAAATTTCATCATATAAAAATTTAATTATCATAACATAACTAAAAAAGTATTATAATAATGAATTTAGTATAATTACTTAACAACCCTTTAGGCAATGCTTCCATAACTTTATTTGCTTGTTTTTTTCCCCTTAAATTATCTCTTTGTTGTAGGAAAATCCAATAATGTTTAACAACTGATAAACCACAACAAATAAATAATTAACCTTCATGTGATTTTTTTGCAACAAACACTAATGCTAACCGAAAAAAATGACAATTGACAATTACAAATCAACAAACAAAGCAAAGAAGTAAAGAATTATCAATGAGACAATGATTTTGTTTTTGTTATGTGACTTCTTATTTCATAATTCACAATTCACAAACAACAATCACATAATCAAACAAATGATTGTTATCGTTAAACCTCGTCCGTTAAATGCTTGTAAATGAGCATATATCATTCTTATTTTATTCTTATTTTAATCATTTTTTAGACATTTTAACATTTTAATGTGGACTACAGCCTACCACCACCACCCATCCACTCGTTACAATTTCTGGAAAACCCCACCACTCCTCCACCTCCAATGACGATCCATAAAGTGTCCCATGTTTCCGACATGCCTATTGACACCACCTACCATCACCACTACCAAAGTGAAATTATTAACCTAAAACTAAAACCGATTTAAAATTCTAGCATAAAATTAAATCCAATTCAAAATAATTATAGAGAAACAACTAGTCGGGGGCCAAAATTGCATGCTAGAGAGAGAGAGAGAGAGAGAGAGAGAGAGAGAGAGAGAGAGAGAGATTCATTTTGCTCAGGGTTGATATCAGAGATGACAAATGAGTTTGTTTCCACTGTTGGTGGAGGCGAGTGAGAGACATGGTAGGTTTGTTTATTGCGTTGCCGACATGGAGATATCACAATCGGGTCGACGCTGAAGAGGATGAGGCCAACATTGTAGTTGCAGATGTTGGAATTACAACGGAAGAGACAAATTCATATAGGCCATGGGCCAAGATAAAATGCTTGATTGATGGGGCTCTTAGCTATTTAAGAAGGGTTAATATCATTATAGTCCAACCAACTTTTCAAGTTTATTTTATTTGGTCACTAAAGTTTTTTTTTTTTTTTTTTTTTTTTTTTTTTTTTTTTTTTTTTGGTTTGTGCATTCTAAGTCACCAGAGTTTCCAATTTTGTGTTAAAAAGGGGAATATCACCAAGATGAAGGGGTCACTAGGTTATATGCATTAATTGGCGTCCATGTGGTATTTTGGTCGACCATATTAATATTTGATAGATGTCATTTTATGCATCTTTTTAGGATGATTTTTATTAGCATTTAGCATAATATTTTACATATTTGCATGTCATTAGTTTAAATAATGTTCAGCTCATGTCTTTAGTCAGAATTCCCACACTGCAACGTTTTTGTGTCGTTTTCAGATATTTCAAGCGGAGCGGTACTTTGGGAGCAGATGGATGCATATTTAGAGCCTAAATGGAGTTGGAACTGAAGAATGATGCATTTTGGACTTTTGCGATCCCATAAACTGGTCGAGGATTTGCATGGTCGAAAAATATAATCTTGGATTTTTTTTTTGAAAAATGCGATCATATGGTAAAAAATGTGACCGCAGAAATGATAGCATTTTTTTGTCGAGGTTCAAAATAAGCCAGAAATAGCATCATACTTCATTAAACGACGATTCATGAAAATTTGGTAAGAAATGCGATCACATTTTCCCATTATGCGATCACATTTTTCGTAATCTTACTCCGGAAGTTACTTGATTGCATATAAATACGACCCTACTGATCAGATTCGAAAGGAAGACGATTCCAGACGACGAAAAATCCTTCTGCAGGCGACTTCTGATATTTTTCAGCACCTTCTGAAGATTTGAAGTTTGTGAATTATCTTCTACACTTAGTTTAGCAAGATTAATCAGTTAGTATCTCTTTTTTATTAGTTTAGATCGGATTTTAGCCATATCTGGCTAAAACCCTAGTTTTCAGTTCTATAGTAGATTAGTACTTTTCATGTGATCAGTTATCAAATTTGGTTTTCATTGTGTGCTTCTATCTAGTTGTTTCAGTTTTGAGCTTAATGAATGTTTGATTTTTAATTCTTGTTAGTCTGAGCGCCTAGTTAGGATTTAATCAATCTAGTTAATCAATTAATAGAATCCATACTTGTTCTTGTCAACTGATAATAAGTAACAAGTATTAGATTGGTTCCGTGTTGGGATTTAACTTTGATATAAACTAAAATTTCGTACCTTTACCCTTCCGAGCTTGTGAGAAGTATTTGATTAATTTAACTAGATAAAAGAGATTATACTAGAGCTTGTTAGTTTTCCTAGTACCAGCTTAGATAGAACGTATTCTGAATAACTAGATCCGGGCTGATTGCATGATTAGGAAAGTCGCAACAAAATTGAATTCGTTTTTATTACTGATTTCATTTAGTTTATTTCACTTCAATTTTAGTTTGAGTTTTAAATCAAACCCCCCCCCCCCCCCC
Source organism: Lactuca sativa (assembly GCF_002870075.4). Lineage (NCBI taxonomy): Eukaryota > Viridiplantae > Streptophyta > Magnoliopsida > Asterales > Asteraceae > Lactuca > Lactuca sativa. The sequence continues at coordinate 48,333,077 of NC_056628.2, forward strand.
TTTATATAGTTCTTTTTTAATGACTAGTATGTACCTTACACAAAGAGGTATTGATCATTAGATTGTGTCCCTGAGGGTTCGACCCTACTTCCATGTGCTACCCATTAATGCAACCATCAATGATAAATTTTATTTGCTTAAATTGCGTGCGATAGCGGTTTAACAATATATTTTTTGGTTAATTGAACATATTTGGTGTGTGAATTGGTATAGATGTTCAAGAAAGGTCAAAGATGTGAACATTAAATTCAAAATTGATATCTTTGGAAGCATTCTCGATTTAAAGTGAAACAGATATCTGGGAACCCTAGATTCAGATGCTGATCATTAGAGCTCTGTTTTCTTCACTGTTTATGGACTCGATGATGGATCAGAATATGACAACTGGTCGAGTCCCATGAGACTCGAAGTGGGTGATGCCTCTTCCTATGCTTCGTCTTCACGCATCCCTCTCTCTCCCTTTAGGTTATTTTTGCTGATTTGTTGGATCAAAGTGCAAGCACAAAAAATTGAACAATAGGGTCAGTCTCTCACCCATTTGTGTGCCCCTCTATGTATTTAATGTTCTCATTTTGTTTGTCTTTTCTCTTTTGCACAGGTAAGGGTTGGTGATGGTGTTGCATGTGAACTACTATCCCTCTAGTGCCTAGATGAGGGTAATTGGTTGTAAGGGATAATGGTGATGGATAATCGTGGTAATCAAGGGGATGGAGATAGGGCATGTATTTGGTTCCAGCTTGGTTATGGCGGCTTATTGATGGGATATGTATTTCTTACAGGTTTTATGGAGTGGAGATGGAGAATGGTTTGTGGTTTGGTAGTGGCTTGAAAGGAGGAATAAGGTTGGTGTTTGGTTATGTGAAGGAGAAGATGGCTAGACTGTTAAGTGTTGATAAGTTGAAGCTGTAATCAGGAAAGGGGTAAGGAGGGTCCTCTGGGGATTACGATGTTGAATTTGGTGGCTGGATGGTGGTTCCGGGTGAAGAAGGCGGAGGATAGCGATGATATTGATTAAAGATGATGGAGAAAAAAAGAAGAGAGAATACATATAGGAAAGAGGGTGGGTAACTTGTTTAATTATTTTCTTGACATGGTTATCTGAAATTAATTATTAATGCCACCTCAACATTTTGTTACCAGGTGACCTGTTGAATTCCAACAAAATGGCTTAATTCACAAGTTATAAATGAGTTTAATGGTCTATTGCACAAGAAAAAAAATTAGTGATCAAGTCGGACAAACTGCAAAAGTTTATGTGCTAAAGTGACATTTTCCCATTTAAGAATTGTTTTTTTTCTTTTTCAGAAATGGTCTATGGTCCATGGAGTTATAGATATGTTAACTTAATATAAAAGAAAAATATCCGGGGTTATTTTACATATATTTAACAAATGATACTTAATGGTAATACACATGTGTAATTTAAATAGACCATGTAACAATTAAAAGGACCATATGTGTAATTTAAACACACCATAAGGATAAGTCACAACAATTTTTGAATAACTGGGATCTAAACTACATATTGGTGCCAAACAAGGACCAAAACTATAATATACTCTTACCAATATGTTCTAAAAGCCATTAAAAGATTTTTCGCAATTGACCACAATGTTCAAAAATCCAGAATTATTGAAATAATCAAATTACTTTATTTGAAAAGTTGTTCGAAAATGTAGCGTTTTCTAATTAGGATTAATTTGTTTTATCTAAAAATAGTTCGAAAATTTAGTATTTTCGAAATTGACTATTTTCAAAATAGGATTATCTTATTTAGATAGTAATATTAAGATGAGAAGTATTTTTGAAGTAGTGTTGGTTTTATGTTTTGTTAAATTAAGAAGGAAAGTACTTTCGAAGTAGTGTTACTTTATGTATTAGATAGTTAAATTGAAATGATAACGAAGTCTGATGCATAAAAATATACTATATAATCAAATTACACTAAAATTTTGTCAACACATCATTCTCCTAAGTAGATTAATTAATATTATAACTAGAATTACTGATAAATCTTATTCATAGGTTTATAATAATAACAATGAATATGAATATAAGTTACATTTTAAAACATAGTAAATTAGTGCAACTTAACTTACAAGATTTCTAGTGAAAACTCGGAAACTTTGTGGGGAAAATTTCGACGCTGAATATTTCTTTTTATCGAGCCTTCTATTGCTGCAGTGCCTCGCTGCGAATACTCCGGAACTCAGAATGTTGGATTTCAAAAGAGAGTGAATGGTTTCTAGAGAGAGAAACTCGAAATTAGCAAGGAAGAAGTGAAGGGAGGCTTGCTATTTATAGAGAGCAATTTGTTCGAAAAGCACGTCGCGCTTTTGTGTAAGGTGCGTTGTGCCTACATGTCCTCCTTTTGCCGGTGCCACGTCATCTTCGGTTAGGTGGTAGAAGAGTCTTTGGCCGATGCCAGTGTCACACGCTGAGAGGTGCCACACCGCTTTCACAGGTAAATCTTTGCAATCTTTGAAAAATTGTATCTCTCGTATATGAGCTCCGATTTTGACATTCTTTATATCCCCGGATTCACATCAACATGTACTACAACTTTCCTTTATATCTCAACAGCTAGTTCACATTCTATTTTTATTTTACAGTCAGTAAAGATCACAATGTAAAAGACTTTGGGAAATTCATATCTTCATCATACGAACTCCGTTCTCGAAGTTCTTTATATCTACGGATTCGTGTTTACGAGGACATCGACACTCACTAACATTGTTCTGGGTTACGAGTAACCTATTTTCGTTTCATATTTTATGACATACATGGTAGTACCGTGTTGAACACGAAACTTCGAAAAATCATAATTTCTTCATTCAAAGTCAGATTTTGGCGCTCTTTATACTCACAGGTTCGTAATCACGACTACAATAACTTTCGTTTAGATTATTTATTCAAACTAATCTTTTTATTATAAATATTATTTAATGTAATTTAAGTTTATAATAAGGTTTTATACAAATGTTATAAGCCCATAATATTTGTCCATAAAACATGGACACAATAAATAAATATTTTTGACATTTATATAACCTGTATTGTGTACGAAGGATTTCTCATTTATTTACAATTATCCTATTCGAAGATTTTAATTATTCAATAAAATGAATAATCGTAACTATATCACTTAAATTCCTTGCCCGAATTCACGAGCGTTACAACGAGCCTTTGGAAATAGTACTACTTGTATTCTTGGTCCATTTGGTTAACAAGCTCAAGGATCTGCCATAGTTTATGATCTTGAAAAGATAAAAAATGACGGAATTACTTTCACCGAGCTTGTATACGAAATCCCTCTTGGTATTTTTGATCATATCAAACTTTGAAAAACAGCTCGAACTATTTGGTTAACTTTGGAAGGAATGTTTGAAGGAACAGAGCAATTTAAAGACAAAAAAACTCTACTAAATATGATTTCAACAACTTTTATATCCTTCATAGTAAAATTCTTTAGAATGATGCAAATAGATTTAAGCTCATTGTTGACAACTTATCCCGTTAAGACATTGTTAAAGAAAACCTTGAGACTAATCAAGGTTGGGTAATTGGATTTTATAGGGAAATGAGAACTTCAAGAGGATGATATTTTTAGTTCTTTGGAGACCCACAAGCTCAGGACTCAACGGTAATGGTTCAAAGACAAAAGCTTGGTAGACCTTTAGCCTTGGCATCTACTACTCAAAAATTCCTTCCTCCCAACTGTTATCCAAAAGATCACCTATTCACCCTCTATTTCTCTTACTTATACTCCAGTTGTTGAAGTCTGGATGCTGCATAACTACACCACTGTAAATTCCCAAATTTCAACACAAAATTTTCAATTTTAAAATCCAAGTAAAACATTCCATTCAACTATAAGGGGTAATCATCCAAAGGTTTTGATAATAAAAATCAGAGTAATAAATTTATAATGCGGAGCATCTCAAAATCAAAAAGCATATGTAGTGCGATCATGTTGGACCCTTACCTTTGCTACCATAAGTACCCGAAGCATTTAAACTTAAACTGTATGCACAAAGCTTAGCGTGTTCTTCAAAATACCATATACCATACACTAACGGGCCTAACCCGACAATTATGTTTCAATCATACGTGCCCAACCCAACAAGCATATAAACAACCACAACCCAATGGACCTAGCATAACAAACATACAATCATACAAGTAAGAGTCACAAAGACAACAAGCATAGGCTGACACCCCGTGTACTACAATAGAGTGAGAACACTCACGTGGATCAAAAGCTAAATGACAAAAACTCTAAGTCACGTGGAGTCAACTATACGAACCACCTACAAACAGAGGTCATACCTCGGTTTACAACCTAAAACCTATATGTTGACCAAAAGTCAATCTGGTCAAAAGTCAATGACTAACGATCAACTCTCACTTACTACTGCACCGCGAACAGACCCTAGTCGCGTTGCAGTTGCTCAATGATAAAATAGCCGTTGGGATTCTGAGCCTACCGCGGCGTGGTTACGTCCCAAACAACTTAACTTATTAAGCTCTTAACCCTTATCTCTAAAGCTCTAAAGCTCATATTAGGATCGACTTAATCCATATATGGATAAAGTTTCCAACTTTATCCATTCATTAAACTCTAGAGACCTAGATCTCAAACCATAACACTAAAAGGGACCAAAATGACCTAAAAGGATTGTAAATGGTTGAGTTGAGTGAAAGCACTCGAATTTATGGGACCATAAGGTCCATGAACTATCACAAATGGGGAGTTGCTCAAAACTCTAAGTATCCTCCTACAAGGACCATAAAGGAACATCTAAGCATGCATAACAACTTAATAAAGAGAAAGGTATGGACTTTATATCTTCAGAAACCTAGATATGCTTAGAAGATCAACTCTTTACCAACAACAACTCCATCAACAAAGAATGACCACCTTTTTCTTCTCCCAAAAGCTCTCAAGAACTTGAAACGCCAAGAAACACACACTAAAACACCAAGAACACACACACACACACACACACACACTCAACTTAGGGTTTCTCTTTGGAGGGTGGAGGCTGAGAATTAGCTGAAACCCTAGTCATATGGTTTCTAAAATTGGTCTTAAGGCCTGAGATAAATGGTTTTGAACCCAGCCGCCACTACGCCGCCATTTAAGTGATGTGGTCGTGTTGCGGTGTGTCTCCAACACCGCCCCGTGGTCAGTCATATTTCTCAAAACCCCCAAATTTGAATTATTAAATGTTAAAAAATTAATACTTGAAAACAAATGTTACAACCACTACAAATCCTTTTGCGTACGAGGAAGAGAATGACGAAGGAGCAGTTTGGCATGAACTTGCTCTTCTTACCCAATGCTCCAACACATATCTCATGATGACTATCATTAGTACAACCAACCCCAAAACTTTTAGAGAAATCAAAAATACCAGTTCCCTCAACAAAAATCCTTTTTTCCTTAACATTTTCTCAACCATAATTCCAGAACCTCATATTTAGGCTCAAAATCCACAACATGAAGCTTCCGCTCCTCAAACTTATCCTCCTCAGTGGTATAAGCCTATCCTCGCATTGCTCCCATAGTAAAGGATACTTCCTTCTAAGCATCACCAAAATACAATATTTACATTATTTTCCATCATTGTAACATACCAAATCATTTTGGACATGAATGCAAACCAAATAATGTCAAGAATGCATCCTACTTTATGCAAAAACCTAAAATGTTGTATAAAAGTGAAAAATCCTTTAAGACTACTACCAAGAAAGAGGTAGAAACATGGTCATCCAGATATGAGGTTGAGAGTACGAGCAAATCAAAGAAGATTGTTAAATTGTGTTTGATTGCAAAACATAAAGCTTTGGAGATCATTTGTATGAATGGTTGGTCTTCAAAGAAGATGGGTAAATTGTGTTTGATTGAAAAACATAAAGCTTTGGAGATCATTTGTATGAATGGTTGGTCTTCCTTTTTTAAACGATGAGACAGATATGGCTCCGATTGCTAAAAACTACCATTTCATGGTGAAAAACAATTCTCTTATAGGTTGTAGTGTCATTAAACATTACGACTTATAATTAAGTCTAAAGAATTTTCTATGGGTTTATGTAACGTCCCTAAAATTCATAGTAAAATTTTCATTTTTAAAACAATGAACCATACAAACGAGTTTTTCCAAAACTGATCAAGGAGAACATATTATTTAAACATCAGAGTAAATATTGAAAATCGTCAATGTAGAAAACTTTGGTGGATGCGGTGTAGTCACGTAGGGCCTTTCCCTTCCGAACCGGAAATACCTAAAACCATAAACGTAAACTGTAAGCACAAAACATAGTGAGTTCCCCCAAAGTACCATCTACCATAACATACAAGTGTCATGGGCTACCCATATGGTATTTCCTTGAAATGCTGGTGGCCAAATCCCGGTCTTACATACAAGTGCAAGGGGCTATCCCCATGGTCTTTCCTTGCAATGTCGAGAGCCAAATCCCGATCTTAAATACAAGTGCCAGGGGCCAAATATTGGTCTTTCATGCAAGTATCACAAAGACAACTAACATTCTGTACAACAAGTAATGGGTTGACATTGGTGCCTTCGACCCACGGATATAATGAGAAAACACACCTCACAGCCTGAAAGAATAGCTGCACCGATCATTGCTCTAAAGGATATCTATACCGGTCACCTATATAATTATAAAAGCCCAAATCTCAATCAAATTACCCACAATTCTCTTAGGTCAAATTTCGTCAAAATCCTGGTCAAAGTAAAAAGTCAACCGATTCGACCGGGTCAACTCAGTTGAGCATGCTGGGCGTACTCAACATGTACGCGGGGCATACTACACCTTGACCAGAAGTCGAGTGGTTGACCACGTACACACAATGTACCCTTTGGTACACCCAGCATATGCGGCCGCCATCCTCCCAATCCATTAAGAGCTTAATCCTTTAAGCTCTTTCGTCTAAAATCCAGATCTAACCCTCAAATGATATCCTTAACCATACATTTTCCAACTTTATGGTCTTGCATGGCTATTAAGTCTTCAATATCCAAAATCCTAACTTCTTAACCCATTAAGACATCCAAGACCATGCATGGAGCAAAACTAGGGATCAAGGTCACATTTTTATGGTTCCTAATGACTCCATAATGGATAAAGTTTCCAACTTTATCCATTATAATGGTGCAAAAAAACAAGATCTAGTCTTTAAGTCTCAAAGGGACCCAAAAGTGCATCTTTTTCAACTTAATCCATTAAGTACAAGTCTCCACCCTTTAGATCTGAATCAATATGATGTTTAGATGGATAAAGTTTCCAACTTTATCCATAACAAGGTCACAAACTTTCAAGATCAAAATTTTATGCACTAAAGTGACCAAAAGTTCATAACACCCAAAACTAGCTAGATCTAACAAATGCATCATCAAGATTCACGCTTTATACCTCTAGAAGAAAGATCTGTTGGATATAGTGTCTATGTCCATAACAATATTCGGTATGTACTTGACCCGACCCGGCATGGTCCATTTGGGTTGCACTTCACCCGAACAATTTATGGATAATCTTTTAAGAATAGTATAAGTTATGATTTATTAATATATTATAAGTTCTAATATATTAATATAAAATCATATTATTTAATTAGTATTGATATATAATTAATCTAGAATTAATTTAGAGATCAAAAGTATTACTAATTAAATATGGGCTCTTGTATTTATATAGTGTGGGCTAATGCTTATTTGGAATGGGCTAGGCTTGCATGGAAAGTCCATGGATACTCCATGGAGCTTTAACCCATGGATCTCATGGAAATGAAAATACATGGGTATTAGGTTTTACATGGATGTAACCCTAATCCACCATACTATATAAAGGTTGCTTTGGTTCTTGAAATCATACTAGTTGTGGTTAGTAAAGTAAGAGGGCCGATTTCAAGATAGCTGTGAATATTCTCCCAAGGTTCCAAAGTTTGTGGTGATTTGTGATTTCCATTTGAGGCATCCACACTATTGGTGCTAGGATCTAAAACTGCAAGCAATCAACTACAACTACAAGGTAAGTAATTCTACTAGCTTTATTTGATTCAAGTTCCCCATGCCATGCTAATAGGATAAGAACCTTGGAAAATTAATTATTTGCATGTATCCTAGTCAAACATAGATCCAAGGTTTTTAGGGTTGCATGTACACCATAGGAGTGTTAGAATGATCAAAACCCATCAGTGGTATCAGAACCTAGGCTTGTTTGTTTGATACTTGATGCAAAATAGTAGAAAAAGTCGATTTTTTGCTGTTTGCCTGCTGAACTCGCCGAGTCTATGGGGGGACTCGCCGAGTTCATGTGTAAATTCAACCTACTCGCCGAGTAGTTTCGTGCACTCGACGAGTAGGAGCCTCAGAATGCAGATTTTCGACTTTTGCTGCTGGAAATGGACTAGAAACATTACCCTAAATTGTTTTGGTGTTATAAAACTTGTTTTAGATGGTGTAATGTTTATGCTAATCCATTTACAATGGCTATAATAAAAAATTACAAGTTTTATGAGTAATTTACACTTCGTTTAAGTCATTAGTGGAGCGTGTGTGGTTAACCGGCACATTAACTTGAACTTAACAAGGTAGGTAAAGGGTGACTTAATGTTTATCATAGTATCGATGGAGCATGTGTGGTTAACCGGAACATCGATTGAGGGGTAATACATTAAGGGTACCAAGTAATTTGCATGGTTACTTCACACCTTGTTTTGTGATCCTCGGCATCCCAGTCACAAAACTTGAAGGACACACTCGAGATTGAAACATGCCATTGAAGAAAGTTCAATGAATCTCAAAGAATCTAGGAGTTTCTAAACCAATTAAAACCTAATTAAATATTTCATTTTTCATGGTGGAAATTGGTGAATCGTCATTCACCTACCTTCAAATATCTTATAGCTTAGATTACGACATCCCTCTTCTAAGTTATAAAATATTGTGTTGGGTCCTAGCCTTAATATTACATTTGGGTGTTTTATTAAGGACTATCTCTATATCTAATCTAATCTATTCCCTCTTCTTTTAAGATGTCTTCCAATAACAATGCTTCTGGCTCAAACCCTACTTGCTCCTTCTCTCTCATGAACCTTTGTGGGAGAGTCATCTTTGATGGGTCCAACTTTACTGATTGGATCAGAAACATCAGGATGGTCACTCGATATGAGAACAAAGAATATGTTCTCGACAAGGAGCTAAAGGTACCCGAGCCAACTGCTACTCCTAAAGAGCTTGCTGAATATGAGGTACATGAAAGAGACGCTACAAAAGTGGCATGCATCATGATGGCCACCATGACAGCCGAGCTCCAAAAGTCCTATGAGGACTATTATCCTTTTGAGATGCCCTAGGATTTGATGGACCGCTACCATCAAAGTGCTCGTCAAGAGCGATATGAAATAATCTCCTCTATGATAACAACCCAAATGAAGGATGGTGAACCCATCACGGGCCACATGCAGAAAATGCAAAGGTATGTGGACCGTTTACTGAAGCTGAATGTGAACTTCCCTGAGGAGTTAGCAATATACATCATTTTGCACTCCTTACCATCGTGTTATGATCAATTCCGATGACATATCACATGAACAAGGAAGAAGTCACCCTCAGCAAACTTTAAGGACTCTTGAAGACCGCCGAAAGTGGTCTAAAGGGTAAGTCGGTTGTTCCTACTCCTACTCCTACTCCAACTGCGGCCAATGTCTTGGCAATTGGGCATGGCAAAGGGAAGAAGAGAAAGAACCCTTCTAAGGGTACCATGGGTAAGACCCTTGAAGGATCCTCTTCAAGCAAAACCAAGAAAGGTTTTGTCACTCCTTCTGCTAGCCCTAATGAGGCTGAATGCTTCTATTGCCATGAAAAATCGCACTGGAAGCGAAACTGCCCAAAGTACCAGCAAGATTTGAAGGATGGGAAAGTAAAACCCAACCATGCAGGTATATACACTATATTGTCTAATAACTCACCTCATTCTAAGTATTGTGTCCTTGATACAGGTTGTGGTATTCACATATGTTGTGATTTGCAGGGACTAAGAAGAAGTGAGAATGTGGAGCAGGGAAAGATAATCTTGATCATGGGAAACAGGAAAGCTTCACCTGTCACCAAGATAGGAGTTTATTCCTTAGTGCTAAATAGTGGGTTTACATTAGATTTGAATTAATGTTATTATTCTCCAGAAATAGCAAGAAATGTTATTTCCTTTCATGCATTGTATAAACAAGGTTTTACCTTTTATTTCGATAATAATAATGGTAGTATTGATGCTTTCTTTAATAATGTTCTTTATTTTAAAGCATTACCTTGTGATGGCGTGTATGAAACTGTATCTATTGTAGATATTCTTGGAAATAATGTATTGTGTATTGAATCTTCCACTAGCTTAGATAAAGCATCTTTATGGCATTGTCGTCTTGGACATGTAAGCAAGAAACGCATAGGCCAACTCCAAAAGGATGGAGTCTTGGAGTCATTTGACCTAAAGTCGGATGATAGTTGTTAATCTTGTTTGCTTGGTAAAATTACAAAGTCACCTTTTACTAGCACCTGTGCTAGGGGTGAAGGTTTGTTGGACCTCATACGCACAGATGTGTGTGGACCCTTTAGATCCGCCACAAGAGATGCTAATCGCTTCTATGTGACTTTTACTGATGATTTTTGTAGATATGGATATGTCTACTTAATCAAGCATAAGTCAGAAACCTTTGAGAAATTCAAAGAGTTTAAGCAAGAAGTGGAGAATCGGTTGGGCAGGAACATTAAGATGCTTCGATCCAATCGTGGTGCTGAGTATCTTAGTACTGAGTATCTTAGTATTGAGCTCCTTGACTATCTTAAGGAATGTGGGATTGTCTCACAATTGACACCTCCTAGGACACCACAGTTGAATGGTGTAGCTGAGAGGCACAATCAGACCTTGTTGGACATGGTTCTTTCCATGATGAGTCGAGCTTCGCTACCAATCTCATTTGGGGGTATGCCTTAGAGACTGCCGCCCATATCCTTAATCTAGTCCCTACAAAGAAGGTTGCCAAAACACCTCACAAGGCGTGGATTGAAAAAGTTCCCAATCTAGACCACATCAAGATTTGGGGTTGCGAGGCTTTTGTGAGACGCGAGACTCACGATAAGCTCGAACCCCGAACCGAAAGGTGTATTTTCATCGGCTACCCACAGAAATCATTTGGCTACATCTTCTACAAACCCAGTGATAATGTGGTCTTTGTAGCAAGAAGAGGATTCTTTCGAGAGAGAGAGAATTCTTGAGCCAAGGAGACAGTGTGAGGCAAATTGACCTTGAGGAAATTCAAGACTCAAGTGGTGAAGGAGCCTCAAACCCTAGCCCTCAACCTAAGGAGGAAACTCCTGTTGAGCCGACTGAAGAATCTATACCTCTAAGGCGTTCCACTAGAGTTAGGAATGCACCTGAGCATTATTATGGTTTTCATATTACTGTAGAAGGTGAGACACTTATCAGTGATAACACACTGGTAAATCTGGATGAACCTAACAACTACACAGAAGCCATGGCAGGCCCTATGGATAGCGAGATACAGTCCATGTATGACAATCAAGTTTGGAAGTTGGTTGACAATGAACCTAATCGTAAGATAGTTGGGTGCAAATGGATCTTCAAGAGGAAGACCGACATGGATGGTAATGTACAAACTTATAAGGCACAATTGGTTGCAAAGGGATATTCTCAAACTCCGGGAGTTGATTACGATGAGCCCTTTTCACCAGTGGCCAAGATTAAGTCTATTAGGGTTCTGTTACCCATTGCTGCATTTCATGACTATGAAATATGGCAAATGGATGTCAAAACCGCTTTCCTTAATGGAAAGTTGGCTGAAGATGTTTACATTGTTCAGCTAGAGGGTTTTGTCAGTACAGAGTACCCCAATAGAGTGTGTAGCTCGAGAAATCCATTTATAGATTGAAACAGGAACCTCGCAGATGGAATCTTTGCTTCGATGAGAAAGTCAAAGAATTTGGCTTTTCAAGGAGTGAAGATGAATCTTGTGTCTATATCAAAGCTAGTGGGAGTATAGTCAGCTTTTTGGTACTGTATGTGGATGAAATACTACTCATAGGAAATGACATCCCAACCATGCAGGAAGTAAAGTCCTGCCTTGGGAAGTGTTTCGCTATGAAGGACCTTGGAGAAGCTGCCTATACGCTAGGGATAAGGATTTTGAGAAACAGGAGTAAAAGACTAATTGGAATTCATCAAAGCACCTATGTGGACAAAGTGTTGAAAAGATTCAACATGTATAACTCCAAGAAAGGTGAGTTACCCATCCAGAGTAACGCCAGACTGAGTAAGACACAAAGCCCTAGTAAAGAGGCTGAGATAGCAGAAATAAGTCAAATACTTGATGCTTCAGCTGTAGGGTCGATCATGTATGCTATGACGTGTACTCGACCTGATGTAGCCTTTGCTTTGAGCATGGTTAGCAGGTATCAGGGGAACCCTGGTAAGGCACACTGGACTGCAGTAAAGAATATTCTCAAGTACCTGCGAAGGACTAAGGACTGGGTCCTTACCCTTGGTGGGAGTGATGACTTGAGAGTTTTAGGGTATAGTGATGCTAGCTTTCAGACTGACAGGGATAATTTCCGCTCTCAGTCGGGTTGGGTCTTTACTCTAAACGGAGGGGCAATTACTTGGAAAAGTTACAAGCAGGAGACAGTGGCTGATTCCACTTGTGAATTAGAGTATATATCAGCAAGCGAGGTAGCAAAGGAGGCTATATGGCTAAAGAATTTCATCGGAGACCTTGGAGTTGTACCAGCTATAAAGGAGCCAATGGAGATTTCCTGTGACAGCAATAGTGCGGTTGCCTTAGCCAAGGAACCAAGAGATCATGGGAGATCCAGACATATTGACAGAAAATATCACTTCATCAGACATCGAATAGAAGAAGGAATCCTTGTGGTAAAGAGGGTATCATCGGATGAGAACCCAGCAGATCCCCTCACGAAGGGACTGACTCGGGCTAAGCATCTTCAGCATGCTCAGAGCATAGGGCTGAAGGATGATATTAGTTTTAGCAGTTAGATAATCTTGAAATTTGTAAAATGTAATTGACATTTGATGATAAATAAAAGTTGTTATTTATAAGTAAAGTTTTGCTATCACTTGTCAATCGTTTACTATTATTTCTTTTTTGCATGTTTTGACTTCCAGAATAATTATGCTATGGTTTATATCATATTATTCAAACTCTCCACAGTCAGTCATATGTTGGAAGTAGATATGAATAAAGACTGTCATGGGTTGGCTTGTAGAGGTCTAAGATGTTAGATAAAGCGGGGATACAACACTCATGAGTGCTCATAAGTTCTGAGTATTGGATTCAACCCACGCTCACTTGTGTCACTTCATGGAATTTATCTCGAGAGATCGTGAGACGGTAATATCATATAAGTCTTCAAAACTAGAGATATGATTTGTTGCCTATGAGTTGGTTATACATTGATTGTACGAAAACGCATTGGTAACTCGATGTTATAAAACGTACCTTTGTGTGTAATTCAACAAGTAGTAGAGCAAACATATGAGTCGAATTTTATCTGTTCCTTCTAGGATTAGAAACGATATCTGGGTCCCTCGATGATTTTGTTTTGACCTATGTACCGGGCCCGGTCAGAACTAAATTGATGTGTTCAGTTAAGTTCTATGTCAAACAAATCGGAAACCGGGAAACAAATGCTGGATAATAAGCTAGAACATGTTCCATGTATTTGTCCGGCTGATATCTAGAACAGAGGATTATATGATCACTTATCTAAAGTGGTGCGTTTTAGTTCAACAGAGTTTAAAGAGCTACGATTGCTGATCGGTTCCTGAAGTCATACTTGCAACTATAGTTATTAGACTTATCCAAGTGGGAGAATGTTGGATATAGTGTCTAAGTCCATAACTATATTTGGTATGTACTTGACCCGACCCGGCATGGTCCATTTGGGATGCACTTCACCCGAACAATTTATGGATAATCTTTTGAGAATAGTATAAGTTATGATTTATTAATATATTATAAGTTCTAATATATTAATATGAAATCATATTATTTAATTAGTATTGATCTATAATTAATCTAGAATTAATTTAGAGATCAAAAGTATTACTAATTAAATATGGGCTCTTGTATTTATATAGTGTGGGCTAATGCTTATTTGGAATGGGCTAGGCTTACATGGAAAGTCCATGGATACTCCATGGAGCTTTAAACCATGGATCTCATGGAAATGAAAAGACATGGGTATTAGGGTTTACATGGATGTAACCCTAATCCACCATACTATATAAAGGAGGCTTTGGTTCTTGAAATCATACTAGTTGTGGTGAGTAAAGTAAGAGGGCCGATTTCAAGATTGTTGTGACTATTCTCTCAAGGTTCCAAAGTTTGTGGTGATTTGTGATTTCCATTTGAGGCATCCACACTATTGGTGCTAGGCTCTAAAACTCCAAGCAATCAACTACAACTACAAGGTAAGTAATTATACTAGCTTTATTTGATTCAAGTTCCCCATGCCATGCTAGATAGGGTAAGAACCTTGGAAAATTAATTATTTGCATGAATCTTAGTCAAACATAGATCCAAAGTTTTTAGGGTTGCATGTACACCATAAGAGTGTTAGAATGCTCAAAACCCATCAAAATCAAGGTGAACAAAGTTTGGATCTATAAGCTCTAATGCATCCAAAAAATTCTCCAATGAGTTCCTTCTTCTCCAAGGTGCACCATGCACACTCCAAAGCACTCAAAGCACCTTCTTTTAGTTCACAAGGCGCAAAATAGGGTTAGGGTTTTATGGGAGGGTGTTGGAGAGGTGGAGGTTGAGAATGGAATGGGTTTGGGGAAGTTAAGAAACTTAAATAGGGATCAAACCACAAAAATAGGGTTTGGGCACTGATCGCGTACGTCCCAACGTACTTAATTTATTCCCAACATACTCATTATGCCCAACATACCCAATTTACACACATCGTACTCAATTTATGCCCAACGTACTAGACTAATCCCAAAACCTTCCTAACTTCAAATGATCATAACTTCTTTGTTTCAAATCTGATTTCAATGATCTTTATATCCGCGGAAAGGTATTGAAGAGCTCTACAATATTAACTAAGTATATTTGACTAAGAACTTCTAAAAAAACATCCATATTTCATGCAAGAACCCGACCTATGACTTTTCCTATTTTACCCTTTGACTCCAAAACATAATTCAAAGGTTTAGATGTCATAGCCATCATTGCCTCCTTCCGAAAGGTCTTAACATCACATCCTTAAGGACCAAAGCCTTTACACAACTGACTTCTGGCCCACAACCATGAATCATAGAATGATCCCGAACAGGGTGTTACAACTCTCCCCCACTTAAATTAGATTTTGTCCTCAAAATCATTCCTTACTATCTCCTTTACCAACTAAACCATCCTGACTGAACTCCCTGAATCCAAAAATGACTGGGGAAGTCACCTCGCTCTGATGACCGCCCACCTTTACTGTTGTCGAACACAAATTAGCAGGTATCACAAGCCCTAACAAAGAATGAACCTCAACTTTTTCCCTAAGCCAACGAGTATCCAACCACTACACCTGAAATTGAAAACCCTGAACGATGTCTGACTCCCAGACATACATAACCAATCAAAACTGTTCCCACAAAGACTCAACTTCACAATGCGAACCGAACAAACCTATCTGTCCTGAACAAATTTATAGATACCCGAAAAAATATACACCCCAACCACCTACCAGATCCCTTATAAAAATCAACCCTAACATACGATGGCCTTCCAATAATCGAACCCATCCTTAGCAGAACTCACATACTGACAATGGATGAATCCTTGCTCCCACCGACCTTAACCAATAAAGGACAACCATCACTATTCAGCTCAAAACCAGGAATCCATTACCTTATCTGACTTCCCGACATACAAAACCATTCTAAATCACAACCAATATGGATCCACTTCGCAATCTAATCGGAACGAAATCCTTACGACCCTAAATTATCCTGCTGCCAACATTCGCATTTTCGATCTATCCATGATCTTTTGAGATCCGAGCTGATCTGCCAATTATCTGAAGCGTCGGATTCCCGACCGCTCGCTGAAACCGACATCCTTTCAAACAACTGTACCACGAGACTCTATCTAAGAGTTTGTATGGCCAAGCTACCCTAACATACTTGTATATAAGGCTTTGACAACCCTTCTGTTCTAACCAGGGATATCATAACCAACACACACACTGATGCAACATAACTTACTTTTCTATAAATGAATGCTACACGCCCAACTGTAGTCTTACATCATGACCGACCACATACGACCCACAACCTTCCTTGATCACACGAATGTTGTGGCCTTCCCACAGTCTCACAACACCTCTATTACTACCTTCCAACATAGTGAGTTCTATGTCCACCCCGCAGTCTTACAATATTTCTATCACTACCTGCTAACCTAGTGAATGCTATGGCAACCCCGTAGTCTTACAACACTTCTATCACTACCTGCTAACCTAGTGAATGCGACGATTACCCTGTAGTCTTACAACACTTCCATCACTACCTCCTAACCTAGCATTGGCGGAGCTTTATAAGGGCAAGGGGATCTGTGCGCCCCCTGATTTTTTAGTTATAAACAACCTTCATACTTTCATTTTATACATTTTTGGCCCAAAAATATAAAATTTTGGCTGTGCCCCCCCTGCTTACCAATTTTTCTACATATTATATTCCCCCCCCCCCCCCCAAGCAAACATTGAAGCTCCGCCCCTGTAACCTAGTGAATGCTACGATCACCCCGCAGTCTTACAACACTTCCATACTGCCATGTACCCAACCCATGGTCTTAGCGTCCATCTACCATACCAAACATAATCATCATGAGTCGAAAACTCATCCAGCTATACCCCAATCAGGTGTTTGGGTTATGCTTCGAACCCTATAGCCTTCATCAAACAAGAACATGCAGAGAGGCTCTAACACAATCCCTCCACCTGAACCTAATCACATACCCTCCATGCGCCACCACTAATGCACAAGGTAACCTGAAATCTCATTCCTTGTGCAATCCCATAGTCCAAGTGGTTCTCCCCCCACTTTGATTCAACTGCGTTCTTTTGACCACAAAAATGATAAATTTCCAATCTATCTCGCAACTTGACAACTTGAAGCTGTCGAAAACCCGCACCCATAAGTACTAGCGTTCCATTAATATCTAATCCTAGTGAACAAACACTGCCAAAATTGAATGAGTACTCCCCTAAATCTCAACGAGCTCAATATTCCTGAGCACTTTCCACTAAATACACCATAATTCCTCGAAGACTTTATCAGATGACGAAGAATAAAATCTCAACTATCGAAACGGGTACCCAACCAATTCAACGACCTACTTGCACTAGAGTAATTCTCATGCGAACCTGCAACTGACCGCACTTCGAAGGTGTGAACTTGACAATTGCCGATCTTACACCCACGATTAAATTTTTTTTCTCATTACCTCGTATCCCTGAATGATCCCTACAATTCCTGCATTTAAACCCAACATGTCCACCTTGCGGATTCCTTGAGTTCCTTGTTGACAACAACAAAGATCGAACTGACTGTTGGTCTTCTCTCACTTAAAGCTTGCTCTGACGGTACCTCCCACATCAAAATCCAAAACCGGCTCACCCGAATATCCTCTAAGCATGACTCTCGGTATGCAAAATGGCATATGAAGATTCTCAAAATAAAATATCTAGACCATCATGAGGAAGAATTTTAATTTCTATGTGGAGACTTAGATAAACCACACATAGTATCTTACACACAAAATACCATCACAAATGCAAAGAACAAGATCATGAAGGAGGGAAAACAACACATGTCTTTGATTTCAAATGGTGGAACTAGGATCTCCTCATCCTGTGACTGTAATGATCGACTCCTCACCATGGGAACATCCATTCTGCCCTCGCGACCATCAGTGATCCTCAAAGTAAATGGAAAATGTGTACGCACTGCTCCACCCCACAACATCGGATAGTCGACCATCTTGTGGCCCACCTGGTTGCAGTGGAAAGATAATAGACTCGTCCCCTGGAGACAATCTCTACTGACATGACCAAGACTGCCATACTTGTAGCAACCCAAACCCTTAGATTGACAAACCCCATTGTGTTGCTTCCCGCACATGCTGCACTGACCTTGGCCCTACTGTCCTCTCACTCTCTGATCAAAAGTCTTGGGTCTCTTCGTAGGACCCCCAACTGTCTACACCTGTTCTGGTTTCCTCTTCCCAAGGTGCTTTAAATCAATCTCCCACTCTCGGGCTCTAGCTATCATGTAACGCCAGGGTTTTGGGGCTAAGCATTTTAGATGATTTAATAGTCTAGGTCAACAATTGTAACTCTTTTCGAAGTAATAAAGATGAAATATTTGAGTATTATGTGAATTATGTGTATTTATGTGCTTATTATTTAATTATAAATATATAATTAATAAAGAATAAAAATAAGCGTCAACATTAAAGTGTGAGATAAGTCCTATATCTTCACATAAAGTTGTAGTGGTCGAAACAAGGATTCCGGGGATATAAAGAACGCCAAAATCCGAGTTATAACGAAGAAGTTATGGCTCGCCGAAGTTTTACGGCAAAACCGGCACGGCACCGGGAGACGTAAATAGTGAATTTACGTTGGACGACTTTTTAGCCTTAGTGATCTAAACGAAAGTCGTAGAATATGTTAAACCGAGAAAATCCATAAAAAGAACGCCCAAATCTAACTTCGTATGAAGAAGTTATGATTTTTCTAAGATTCGACTTAGTAGTGCACGACCCGAAACTCGAATTTTAGTTCGAGCGGTTTTTGGCTTATGCGACCTAAATGAGAGTTGAAGATCTCATTAATAGGAACTCAACGGTAAAAATATAGACGAAAACGGAGTCCGTATGAAGGAGTTACGAATTCTTCGCGGTCATTTAATAGTCTAAACGCCTCCTACTGTTAAATTTGAGATCAGTTGAGAATTAGCCAACGGAGTCTAAATGAAAGTTGTAGATCTTGATTTTACCTACGCGTTGAAAAAAAAAATGTCGAAAACGGTGATCGTATGCGAGAGTTATGATTTTTCTAAGTTTGAAGGCTGATACGCGATATTGGGTGACGTGGCGCGATCACAACCATTGCTTTCTCTCCAAGGAAAGCCATCAGATGATGACACGTGGCACCAACTCGGCGAGTAGGTCCTCCTACTCGGCGAGTCCATTAGGATTTCACACTATAAATAGATGTGCTGGTTCCATTCATTCTCACACCTTTCCTCTTCCACTTTCTCACTCTAAACTCTCTATCTAGCTCCCCTTAAGACCCCTAAAGCCTAGGTAAACCCCCTAGAACCTGAAGGAAGCCTCGAGGCTCCCGGATTCCTGAGAAAAGAGCCTTTCAGCTCGGAAACGATGCTCCAGCGAAGCCCGGTTTTGAGAAAAACCCGCTGTAAGTGAGCTACGCCTAACCTATATTTAGTTTAGCTTATGTTTTAATATAGTAATGTTATTAGGAACTTATAATAAGTACTTGGGCTATTATTATGGGTTATATAAGTATCGTTTAACGCTTATATAATAGTAATAATATCTAGACTATTAATTAGTCGCGGTGAATATTAGACTAAACCCTAGTGGCAATGATACTTGGTTTTGCCGAAGGAAAAGTGTGTTAAGAGTAACAAAGTGCTGTCCAAGCGCCGAGTCACCACCTGCTCAGGTGATTGCATAGTTACTTTCATCTTACACATATATATGAAGTATTTTATATATTACGTGCTATGTGTGCATATTATCTGTATACTTGCTATCTATGTTGGATGAATGTTTTTATACAAGTTTTAAATGATTTAAACTGTATATGTATTTTATATCTACAAAAATGTTGGGATAAAACATGGGTAGATGTAATAAGACGATGTGTGATAAAATGATGAGAGGCCTCGATGTTGTTGTTGTTGATCTAGTCATCTAGCGGAGTATAAATGACGATCACGGACTCTTCTAGACAGTCCAGTGGAACGCTGGCAGGCTCGCAACCTGTAGGTGTTTGTGAACGATGTGTTCACCGGTGTACTCCATCCCCCACATGGTTGCCTTTAGGACATTTATTGCTAAGGAACCCCCTTAGTAGTAGTGTCCATCTCGATGATGATCCTTAGGATAGGTCCCTTATGATAGGTGTTTAGGGACGTAATGTGAGGATAACGGGAATGAGTAATCGGGTTATTGTTGGTTGATGAAATTAATAAACTATTTATTGTGGGTTGAAAACCCTATTGATCACCAGGCTCCCAAGCCTGACCCACTCGATTTTATGTATTACAGGTAGTGGCGCATGAGCATAGATGTGATGTCTTGGGATGAGAGATTAAGGAATTTTAGGCCTGTAAATACGGAATAATGTAGTAAGGCCTATGTTGTATTGTTTATGCTTATGATCTGTATCGAACATGACATCCTAAGTCTTTTTAATGAAATACATTTCTATGGAAATGCTTTTGATAAATCTTTATCATATTTTGTTTTGGGACAAATTCCGCAACACTTTTATTTAAAAATGTTACTCTGATTTTCAAACAAAGCATAAACAAAATCGGTCTTTTCTGGCCATGAAAATGGGGATGTCACATATCATGTCCTCCAAAGTCCGACAAGATAAATAGCTGACAAACTCCCTTATATCATCTCGCAACATATCATGGTACCTAGTCTTGTTCATCTCCTCGTCCGTGGCATACGCAAACCAAAAGATCCATCTCCCTAAAATTGGCAGTGATCTCTGCCACAGTCCAAGTCATCTGGAGAAGGTCCTGAAACTCCCTCGCCAACTGCTGCACCTTGATAGCTGGAGCATACTCCACCCTAAACCAGGTAACAAACTCATCCCAAGTCATCGCTTCAATGGCTTCGCCTCCCAAAGCGAAATCTACCTCCTCCCACCAATCTCAAGCTCTGACTTTCATAAGACAAGAAGCAAATATGATCTTCGACCCCTCGGGGCAGAAATTCGTCCGGAAAGCGTTCACCATATCCGCTAACCACATCCTACTAGCAATGGTATCCTTATCCATAAATAACTCGAGAGCTCCACAAACACATAACTCACGGAACGAAAGAGTGTGAACTCCCACAATAGCCATAATCTCAGTGCAGAACGTACCCATATACTCATCCAAAATCTCCATGATCCCCTCCTTGACCGAATCGAAGATCACATGAGTCTGCTCCAAAGTACCATGGGTGATCTTCGACGAGATGAACTCCCGCATCCGCTCATCAATCGACTCAGTGCCAACACCAGATCTTGAACCAGATCTGCCGCCCTAAGTGCTCATCACCATACTGGAAATTAACCCTACAATAATCATAACATACCCAAGAATCCTCATCCACAGGCTTCCTAGATTCTCCGTGATTCCCTTGATTTGAGTATGAATCCTGTGCTTTCAGTAGTATGGGTCCAATACTATCTTCCACACCTATCCGTACTTTCCTCAAGAGTTATCATGAATCCTCTAAGTCACCTTCTTAAACTGGTACTCCATGTACTTGCTAAACATCGCAAACAAGCCCACTAAAACACTTCCTAGTCTCTCCTAGGTTTCGACCTCACCATGCCATCAACTGCTGAAGAACTCCCACTAATCTCAGCTAACCACTTCATGAATATAATCACATGCCCCAAAGCTTAATAACACTTCGAGTAACAGAGATCCTAAACCCTAATTTAGTGGGCTAAGCACTATATAAAGAACATTATGCCCTAGATATCAGCCTCCCTCTTATCTTTAGACAGCCACCACGAAACCCTAAACCTCCTTTGAGTGTCCTTGGAGCTTTAGAGATCATTAGAGAGCATTTTTGGAGTTGTGAAGCCATTTTCCAAGCAAGTGAAGAGCATATCAAGGTGGGGGATCAAAGGAGAAGCAGTAGATCCAAGATTGTGGTTCCATTTCAGATCCCCTTGAGGTATAAAGCTTGAAACTTTCCTCAAGTATGCTTAGATCTATGTTAATGGAGTTTTTGGACCTTTTAGGTCTCAAGAATGGACCTTTATGACTTAACTCGTTTTCTAGGTCTAGGGTTGCCACCCTTAGTGTCATATGAGTCCCATAAGCAGTAAAGTTTCAATTTTGAAGGTCCATTTGTGACCATGCATGAGATCTAGTCATTTCCATGGAAGTTTTTTGTCACATTTCAAGTTTGGGCCCATTCCCGTTATCATCACTTTATGTCCCTAAAAACATCTATTACCAGGGACCTAATCTAGGATTTTCATCGGGGTGGACATTACTACAAAGGGGTTTCCTCAACAATAGATGTCCTAAAGGCAACCATGGGGGGATAGAGTACACTGGTGAACACATCGTTTACAACACCTACAAGTTATGAACCTGCCAGCGTTCCCACTAGACAATCTAGAAAGAGTCCGTGGTCGTCATCCATACTCCACTAGATGACTAGATTAACAACAACATCGAGGCCTCTCATCATTTTATTTCAACACATCCACTATCTACCCATGTTCTACCCAACATCTTTGTAGACAAAAGTATAAATATATATATATATATATATATATATATATATATATATATATATATATATATATATACAACATAAAACATGTATAAAACATTCCACCAATACTCATTTCAAATAACACATAACATATAAACACATAGCACGTATTTTATGGAAATACTTCGTATTTATGTGTTAGAAGAAAGTAACTACACACTCACTTGATAAGACGATGCTCAGACAGCACTGCGACTCTTAAAATAATAATCTTCGATGAAACCGGGATATCTTCCAAAAACTGGGATTCTTGCGGGTAGAGCTTTGGCTTGGGAACTTTGTTTCTCGGGATCTTCGGGGCTTCGGGACTTGCTTCGGGTCTCGGGATGATACCGGGGCTTCGGGGGTATAAATTACACGTAAATCGAGGTAATAAGGAGGGAGAGAGAAGAGATTGAGCAACCAAATTCGGCTGGCTTTGTGATCTATTTATAGGTTGGATTTGGTCTCGAACGCAGGGAGTTCCCTTCGAACGCGACGCGTAGGAGCGGGGTTCCGATCCTATCCCTTATCCGTTGAGTCAGCATCGACGTGGCCAATCCGGAGCAAAGCACTGAATGCGGGGCGTTCCCTCTTTGGGATGCGTGCCTCGAACTTCAGAAAATCATAACTCTCGCATACGAGCTTCGTTTTCGACGTTCTTTATATCCACACGTAAGTGAGATTATGCTCTACAACTCTCGTTTAGACTCCATCGGCTAATTTTCACTTTATTTTTATTATATTATTTTTAGTAGACTGGGACAGGAAAACTCCGTTAGAAATTCATAACTTCTTAATCTGACGTCCGTTTTCGTCTATCTTTTTACCGTTGGACTACTATCGATGAGATCTTCTATTCTCATTTAGATTGTTTTGGCTAGAAATCACTTGATCTCATATTCGAACTTTGGGATGCATACTGCTAAGTCGAAACTTAGGAAATTCATAACTTCCTCATACGAAGTCAGATTTAGACGTTCTTTTTATGTATGCTCTCGGTTTAACGTATTCTACGACTTTTGTTTAGATCACTAAGGCTAAATATCGCTCTAACGTAAATTTACTATTTACGTCGCATAGTGTCGTACCGGTTCTGTCGCGAAACTTCGACAAGTCATAACTTCTTCGTTATAACTCGAATTTCGACATTCTTTATATATTCGGAATCCTTGTCACGACCACTACGCCTTCATGTATCAATATTGGTTTTATCTAACATTTTATTTTTACGCTTGTTTTTATTCTTAATTCAATTAAGCCACACAATTAAGCATAAAACACATAAGACTCAAATAATACATTCTTATTATTTCAAAATGAGTTACAATGGTTAACCTAGACTATTACATCGTCACTAATGCCTAGCCCAGAAACACGGGCGTTACAATTCTCTCCAACTTAGGATGATTCCGTCCCCGGAGTCACACATCAACAAACAAATGCGGATAGCGACTCATCATGTCACTCTCCGTCTCCCAGGTGAGATTTGGCCCATTCGCATGTTTCCATCGAATAAGCACTAATTCGACCATCTTGCGTCGCAACTTCTTAGTCTTTCGGTCAACGATTGCCTCTGGTTCTTTAATAACCCTTTTGTTCTCATCAATTCTTAATTCAGAAATTGGAATTATATCGGGAACTTCTCCCGTGAACTACCTCAAATAACACTGATATTTGCATATTTAGCCTTATATTAAGTATAGAATTTTTATCATTTATTAGCTAATTAATTGCATATCATGGACAAAATATACCTAAAAGTGTTTGAATTATGTTTTCAGTCCAAAAGTGAAGCTCAGAAGCAAAAGGAAGCAGGAGAAGCGGTTGGGAGCTCGGGAGTTGAACAAAGAAGAACAAATGCTAAAAACACAAGGTACTCGGCGAGTAGTGTCGCCTACTCGGCGAGTCGCATCGAAGATTCGAGAAGCTAAGCACTCCTTGACTTACCGTGTACGGGAATTAAGGGATGGACTTGACAAGTCGGTGATGGACTCGACGAGTCAGGTCGAATCTATAAAAACAACTTTTCAGATCGACACAAAGAATTCTGGAACCCTTGGGGAGAAACAAGCTGCGGATTAAAGTCAGAAGAGACCTGGAGAACGAAGATAAAACCCTAAAGCCAATTCCGAAGGAGATTAGAGGCAATTTTCATTATTCTTAATTCAATCTATTGTTTTTCATCATGTTTAGACATTTAGATTTCGTTTTTGTGCTGTCAATTGCCTCAATCATGAGGTAAAACCTTTTAACTTCTGTTTGGGGAGACAATATTGAGACTATGGTTTGATTTATGGTAGGATTGATTTAATATTGGTGATTTTGTTAATTTTAGCTTGTTAAAGAACCTTATGTGTGAATGATAACTATTTTTCTGTTAATAGGAAGGTAATTAAGCTGCATGAACATCTCTTAATTGTTTACCTCATATGATTTATGTGAACACTTTATTATATGACTAGGATTAGCGAATGTGAAACTAGAATTGATAAGAAAAATAGGTAAATTCATGTGTGAGCTTATGTGATGAACCGTCAACAAGAGGTTAACTAAAGGACCAATTTAGTTGACTATTACAAGTCTAAATTAACCCGGATAAATAACCTAGTGAATTGAATTAAATTAGACAACTGGCCACTATTTGAGTTAGTTTGTTCTCTAAGGTTTAGTGCAGTGAACGTGAATCTAATCACTTGAATCGGTAGCCAATAGAAGAATTAATCCACTGCACTATTACCATAATATCAACCATAGGATCAATTGAGTTGAACTAAATAGAAGTTCCCTTCGTTATTGAATTTAGTTGAATCTTTGCTTATCTAGTTTTCAGTTAATTAGTCTAAGTATTAGTTAGTAAGTTTCTAGTCTTGAAAAACTAGAGAAAACCCCCTTTGTTACTTAATTTTTAGATAATATTAGTTTTTTAGTTTTAATTTTCCGTTCCCTATGTTCGATACCCTACTTATTTAGCTTTACCACAATTGATAGGTCCACTACCTTTGTGTGTTTATTTTATAGTTAAAAGTAGGATTAAAACCTGTGCATTTTACACACATCAAGTTTTTGGCGCCGTTGCCGGGGAACGGTTCTTAATTAGCACTAATTTCTAGTTTTATCGATCATTTGTGTGAGATTTATCTTACACAAAGTTAATTCTTAGGTGATTTAGTAATTAAGATAGGTTTTGATAAATTTATATTTAAAAAAAATAGGTTAATTAGGAATTTTTCTGTTTTTTCCGTGAACTCGCCGAGTGCATTCGAGTCAACTCGGCGAGTCCATCGCTGTTTACAGTTTTAGTTTTTATTTTATTTTTGTTCTTTTTATGCGTTTTTCTTGTTTTATTTCAGGACTTTCATGACCAGAGGATCCAACACTCCACTGGTACCCCCTTTTGAAGACCCAGAATCCGCATTGAGAAAGAACAAAGGCAAAAACGTTGAAAGCTCGAATACACCTAAGAAGTCGCCTTTGTCTGGCTTGAAGACTGTTTTTGGGAAGAAGAAGAAGAGTAGCAAATCAGGAGCATCCAACGCCTCTTTAGTAAGCGAAGAGCCGATTAAAGAAGACACCGAGTACGAAACTGAAGAAGAAGAACCTACATACGGGCACGACTCTGATTCCGAGGACGATTTAGCTATTACAATGGTTAACATCGATGAAGTACCCATGGGGGAATGGAAGAAGAAGATGTGTGACGATACCGGTCCGGGACTTGTGCAACCCGCAATTCCCGCTATTGCTACTTTCGAACTAAAGGGCCACATACTTGCTCAACTAAAGGAGATTCCCTTCTACGGAAAAGATCACGAAGATGCCTATAAACACTTGGATGATGTCAATAATGTAGCTGATTACTTTAATGTTCCAAATGTGCCTCGTGAGACCCAGCTACTTCGCATGCTTCCTGTTACATTCAAGGGTGCTGCAAAAGATTGGCTCAAGTCACTCCCTCCCGGATCCATCACCACATGGGCTAAGATGAAAGAAGAATTCGTTGACCATTTTGCCCACCTTCTAAAATAGCTATGTTGAAGAAGGCTATTGCTAACTTGGAACAACAACCCAGAGAGTCCCTTTATGAGGCGTGGGAGAGGTACAAAAGTCTACTAAGAAATTGCCCACACCATGACCTTAATAGCCAACAAGAAGTCTCCATAATGTCACAACAAGGCAATTACTTGACTCGCAAGGTCCGCTCACAAAGAAGGCACCCTCGGTGATCAAAGAACTAAGTGAAGAGTTATCTAAAGATTCTAGAGAATACCACAACCCACGTAATGAAGTAAGTAGGGGGTAGTGAACACGGTTAACGATAGCATGACGACAATGATGGCTAAACTAGACAGTTTAGATAGGAGAATGACGAAGATGGATCAAACAATCCATGCTATCCGGGTAGGATGTGAAAATTGTAGGGGACCTCACCTAACTAAAGATCGTGACTTGGATGAGAACGGAAACAAGAAGGCGCAAGTATTCTATTCAAGTGGCGACAGGTACGACGAAAATTGGCGGAAACCCAAGAAAGAATGGCTCCCGTACGAAGAATAGAAAAAGGCAAAGGAAGAGAAATACAAGCAAAAAGAGAGGGGTTTCTATCAAAAGGAAGAACCGGCTGTGGAAAGGAAAGCTGATTTGGAAGAGATGTTTACTAAATTTATAGTTGCGTCCGAGAAGAGACACAATGACCATGATGCTGCAATACAAGAAACCAGAACAATACTTAGGAATCAGCAAGCATCTATTTTCAACATTGAAAAACAGCTAGGGCACCTTGCACAACAAGTGAATGAGAGAAGATCGGGTGAACTTCCAAGTAAAATTGAGAATAATCCGAGAATGGAGAACGTGAATGCTATAACAATTAGTTTTGGGGGAAATTTTCACTCCTCTGACCCCTGTACAAAAGGTCTTAACTAAGGTGCATGCAGAAAAGACAGAAGAATCGAGTTTAGCTAAACCCGACACGACTCGTCGAGTCCCTCTAATGGACTCGACGAGTCCATGGTCTGATGACAAAAATGTTGTTTCCTTAAAACCTTACAAGCCACCATTTCCATTTCCAATTCAAGCCATACCTGATGAAAAGGCTAAAGCGTACAGAACTTTCATGGAACATGTTAAAGCTCTTCAAGTCAACATCCCATTTGTTGAAACGATGCTTCAAACACCTAAATATTTAAACTTGCTTAAGGGTCTCTTTGCCGCTAGAAAAGATATGGCGGAAGTCGCAGAATTAGTATTAAATGAGCTACCAGAAAAGAAGGGCGATCTAGGAAGCATCTCGATTCCTTGTCAATTTGGAAATATACTTGCTACTCAAGCATTGACCGATTCAGGTGCAAGTATTAATGTAATGCCTTAGTCTTTCTTCAAGAAGTTGAATTTACCGGAGTCAAAGCCGATTAATATGAAGATCCATCTGGCAGATAAGACAATCATTCGTCTACAAGGTTTTTGTGAAGATCTTCTCATAAAGGTTGACAAATTTGTATTCACCGTGGACTTTGTAGTGCTTGACATGGAAGAAGACCCCAAAGTTCCAATTATTTTGGGGAGACCATTTTTGAATACCGCATGTGCATTGATAGATGTATGCGAGTCCACACTGACACTAAGGGTAAGAGATGAGTCGGCGGTGTTTAAGGCTATACAAGATATTAAGCAAGAAGAAACAAGAAAAGAATAAGTTTCCTCTATTGATTTGGATGATGAATTACTAAAAAAAGAATTTGCACTCTTACAAGAAGAAGATCCAAATAAATTTCTACTATCTTCTGGAGAAAATTTTGATGCTGAAAAAGACTTAGACGAGATAGAGAAGTTGTTGGAGGGAACTGATCCAGAATAATCAATGGAATATGTGGAATACGCATCGACTCGCCGAGTTGCATCGACAGACTCGACGAGTCCAGTCGAAGAATTCAGTAATGTGGATAACCTTGACCTGCTTGTTACTAGTTCCTTGCCTGATTTTGACATGAAGATTTTTCCTAATCCTTTAGAAGGCCCAGCAGCAGAAGACAAAATTGTTAAAAGGTTTTGTGACTTCCAAAATGTTCAAGTAGCTTACCTCGATACGATGATGCAAAAAGATGAAGACATTCGACTTGACGATGGGGCAAGCTTTGGAGAAAAGGAGAATACAAAGGCTTGGAATGATGATGCTAATAACTCATCCATTGAGTCACATTTAACCAAACCTCGAGCTCGAGTTTTTTCTAATTATGATGTAATTACGTTTGAAGAAGGAGAAGTACAAAAGAAGGGGCCAAAGAATGGGGGGAAGAAAAAGAAGGCTGGGAAACGGATCAAGCATGTAATTGAAGAAGATGCCACCAGGAAAAAGAAAGAAGGATTGAGACGGGCATATAAGAGGAAGATACACGCCTATAAGACAAAGTATAAACCACAAAAGATTAAGCGTGCATTCCCGATGCAGGAAAGTGAAGAAACGTAGAGAGGGAAGGAGTCCAGCTAACGACTCCTTAAAAAGAAGCGCTTAGCGGGAGGCAACCCGTCACTAGAGTTTGATTTCTTTTAACTTTTATTTAGTTTTAGTTTTTCGTTTTTAGGATCTTTTTCTGTTTTCATCCTCTAAATCATCAAAAATGATTGCTTGAGGGTAAGCATGGTCTGAGTGTGGGGTGGATTAATTATTTTTACAAAGAGATGACAAAATCACACACACACATATATATATATATATATATATATATATATATATATATATATATATATATATATATATATAAGATTCAAGTGACTCGGCGAGTTGGAACATTGACTCGAAGAGTCTATTCAAAATCCGGATAATTTTCATTTCGCGACAGGACTCGCCGAGTCTGACCCCGACTCGACGAGTCGCCTTTGTTTACTGAAAAAAATAAATAATTATTTATTTTTACATCGGGTAAAATTAGGGTTTTAACCCTAAGTTGAACACATCTCCGCCTCACTCGCCGTGCCTCCCTTCTTGTTCTCTCTCACGCATTCATCAAGTTCTTCCAATTTTCTTCAAATTTCTCGAATTTCATCAAGCAAGGTACTTAATTTTTCCATATTACTGTTAAAGTCATGATTTTTAGATGTTTAGAAGAGTCGATTTGATAGAACATTAGTTTTTGAAATTTTAGAATTTTTTTAGGGTTTTGATTTTGGTTTAATTATGGTGTTTTGGATGGATGTTCTTGCACTAATACACCTTATGCACATTCCTGGACAAACCCTTGGACCAATTTTGATTTTTTATGGGTGAAATTTCACCGACCCGTCGACTGACTCGCGCAGTTCATCAGACTCGCCGAGTCCAGTCGAGAACCCAGTTTGATTCTGTTTTTGTGTTTTCTGGATTGTTTGTTATTTGTTTTGCAGAAACATGTTTTCACGGGGTCAAAGCTCTCGAGGAAGTCAAAGGGATTTTCCTTGGTTGCATTTTCGACGAATCGATTCAAATTCAACAAGAACTAAGTGGAAGAAGAAGCTTGCGGAACTCCAGAAAAAAGATATTTGTGCTCCCAATACAATTGATTGGGAATGGTTGGGGAGAGTTCGTTATGAAGAGGAGTTGGCTCCTTATATATTCAAGACGTTCGTCCATAATGGGGTATCCATCACGTGTGATGGATGGAGTCGCGCCTTCCGTATTCAGGAACCGATCTATCGTGAGTTGTGCTTGGAGTTCTTATCCACAATACATTTCCAGGGTGTGAATGATTATTATAATCCCGGAAGTATTACTTTTTGTCTTGGGGGTGAGGTTCGTCATTGTTCTATGGTTGAATTGGCTTGGAGGTTGGGAATATATGACCAACAAGTGGTCAACACGGTTGCATTTCGTACCTTTTTGGAGCATTGCCATAAAGCATTTCCGATGGTGTCACAAGTACAAGTTGGTGGAGCACCATTGCCAACAAAGTTTACATTCCGAAATCGGCTCAAGAAGGGAGCATACGATCACCTACGCACCGCCTTATTCACCGTCTTATTTCAAACACCACTAACCAAAGGAAAGATGATGACAAGGTTTCTAACCTTGATGTTTTTTTTCTTTGGAGCATCATTACACCTAACACCTTTTGCAACATTCCATGGTTCATAGCTTCGTACTTGGCTGAAGGGGCGGTCAAGGACCGCAAAACTTCAAAAATTAATGGTGGCATGTTCGTGACACGTTTAGCCTATTCTTATGGGTTAATGACTAGTGGTGCTTGGAACTTGATGACAGAGATCCCGGGATCTCCCTTTAATCCTATTCTTTATCGCAGGGCACGCATTATTGAGGATTATGGAGGGGGACATTACGCTATCCCACATGACGATGCAGTGATCGGACCCGAGGAATCGGGACGGAGGGTTCGACCAAGACGGGAGCAACAACGCCATGATCCACCGGT
Organism: Lactuca sativa; assembly: GCF_002870075.4. NCBI lineage: Eukaryota > Viridiplantae > Streptophyta > Magnoliopsida > Asterales > Asteraceae > Lactuca > Lactuca sativa. Next base: position 48,364,130 of record NC_056628.2, read on the forward strand.
TATTCCAGTCGAGGATAATGTTCCCTCGGGGTGGTATAATGAGGAAGGGAGGAGATATTTGGAGGATTTGGGTCGGAGTTCAAATTTTACAAACCAATCTTTCATCCAATTATTTGAACATCTCCATATTCCACATGTGGATGGGGGACAGTTTCCGTATGTTCCAAGTTGGGAGGAGAGGATAAGCGCAAGACAAGGAGGAGCCGGTGGGAGCGGGGCTATGCATGATGGCGATGATGAAGAAGAGGATGATGATTAGTTTCTTTTTATTTGTGTTTTGTTGAACAATTTTTTTTTATTTGAATTTGGGTTAGGGAATGCTTGCATACGGAGTCTAGTGAATGTGAGAAAAACATGGAAAAGAGTCAAGAAAGGTCGACGTATTGAGTATAGGTGTCGAGCCCGGCCCTAAGGGGTTTATGAGTGAATGGTTACTGAAGCAATGAGAAGTTTTTGAAGTCCACTAAAAGCTAGATTCAAGACATAATTTATTTATTTTCCACCCAACGATGACTCGCCGAGTGCAATTGCCAGACTCGACGAGTCGCTATATATTTTTCAAGACTTCAAACTTATCGCGCTATTACTCGGCGAGTCGTTTATATGACTCGACGAGTCATCCATTTTTCTACCACACGGGCTGCTGATTTGATGCGGTTAGCTACACCACTTGACCACTTTATCTTTGCAATCAATTCCTGAAGATTTTACAGTATCTTTACTGCACATTTGGAGCTACCCACATGCGATTTGATGCCCAAGACATGGATGAGCTGTTCCCATGTCTAAAGTCGATTGAAGAATGGAGCTCAAAAGAAAAAGACCAGCCTCGCGACTGCTACCCCAGGGGAGTTTGTTCCAATTCTCTCTATATTTCATATTTCATATTTTTATGCATAACATGCAATGGGGACATTGCATGAATTAAATGTGGGGTAGGGGGTTGGTTACATTTTAGTAAATTTAGAATCCTAATATCTTAATTTAGGTATATTTAAAAAAAAAAAAAATTCAACTTTTGCATACCAAAAATGTTGTTTAGGACTCAACATAGAAAATTTTAGTAAAAGTAATTAGGATTCCATGTTAGAATTATGTTGATGATTGCATGAAGACCCAAATATTTAGTTGAACTTATTTACGTTCTAGTGCATTTGTGGCTTCCTTATTCCAGGGAAATCATGGGACAAAAACACGACCTTGCTTAGCCCGAAGGATGCAATATGTTTAACATCGTGTACTTGAAATGTATCGAGGAAAATTATTATCTTTAGCCAATAACGGTTGAAGTTGAGTGCCCCTGCTTAAGCATGTAGGGTTTTGAGTGAAAAAAAGCGAGTTACATGTGAAAAAAGAGAGAATTACAAGAAAAAGTTGTAAGAATTTTGGAGCAGTTAAAGTAAAGACCAAAAGATCAAAATTCCGAAGATTCAAAAAAGTTGAAGATACCAAAAATCAAACGAAAAGGTGATGAATTGGAATTATATCGGGAACTTCTCCCGTGAACTTCAAATAACACTGATATTTGCATATTTAGCCTTATATTAAGTATAGATTTTTATAATTTATTAGCTAATTAATTGCATATCATGGACAAAAGATACCTAAAAGTGTTTGAATTGTGTTTTCAGTCCAAAAGTGAAGATCGGAAGCAAAAGGAAGCAGGAGAAGCGGTTGGGAGCTCGGGAGTTGAACAAAGAAGAAAACAATGCTAAAAACACAAGGTACTCGGCGAGTAGTGTCGCCTACTCGGCGAGTCGCATCGAATATTCGAGAAGCTAAGGACTCCTTGACTTACCGTGTACGGGAATTAAGGGATGGACTCGACGAGTCGGGTCGAATCTATAAAAACAGCTTTTCAGATCGACACAAAGAAGTCTGGAACCCTTGGGGAGAAGCAAGCTGCGAATTAAAGTCAGAAGAGACCTGGAGAACGAAGATAAAACCCTAAAGCCAATTCCGAAGGAGATTAGAGGCAATTTTCATTATTCTTAATTCAATCTATTGTTTTTCATCATGTTTAGACGTTTAGATTTCGTTTTTGTGCTGTCAATTGCCTCAATCATGAGCTAAAACCTTTTAACTTCTGTTTGGGGAGACAATATTGAGACTATGGTTTGATTTATGGTAGGATTGATTTAATATTGGTGATTTTGTTAATTTTAGCTTGTTAAAGAACCTTATGTGTGAATGATAACTATTTTTCTGTTAATAGGAAGGTAATTAAGCTGCATGAACATCTCTTAATTGTTTACCTCATATGATTTATGTGAACACTTTATTATATGACTAGGATTAGCGAATGTGAAACTAGAATTAATAAGAAAAATAGGTAAATTCATGTGTGAGCTTATGTGATGAACCGTCAACAAGAGGTTAACTAAAGGACCAATTTAGTTGACTATTACAAGTCTCAATTAACCCGAATAAATAACCTAGTGAATTGAATTAAATTAGACAACTGGCCACTGTTTGAGTTAGTTTGTTCTCTAAGGATTAGTGCAGCGAACGTGAATCTAATCACTTTAATCGGTAGCCAATAGAAGAATTAATCCATAACACTATTACCATAATATCAACCATAGGATCAATTGAGTTGAACTAAACAGAAGTTCCCTTCGTTATTGAATTTAGTTGAATCTTTGCTTATCCAGTTTTCAGTTAATTAGTCTAAGTATTAGTTAGTAAGTTTCTAGTCTTGAAAAACTAGAGAAAACTCCCTTTGTTACTTAATTTTTAGATAATATTAGTTTTTTAGTTTTAATTTTCCATTCCCTATGTTCGATACCCTACTTATTTAGCTTTACCACAATTGATAGGTCCACTGCCTTTGTGTGTTTATTTTATAATTAAAAGTTGGATTAAAACTAGTGCATTTTACACACATCAAAAACACATGGAAAGTGTTATGAATTCCATTCAGTTCTTCGGGTAATTCTAGGTTGTAAGCTTGATTCCCAATCCTCTGAAGAACCTTAAACAGTCCAATAAACCTTGGACTTAACTTTCCCTGTTTACCAAATCTTTTAAGTCCCTTCCACGGCGAGACTTTAAGCAAAACCGAATCTCCAACTTTAAAAGTTATCGGTCTTCGCTTGTTGTCAACATAGCTCTTTTGACGATCCTGAGCTGCTAACATTCTCTCCCTAATTATTTTCAACTTTTTAGCAGTTTGATGGATTATCTCCCGTCCCATAAACTATTTTTCCCCAGCCTCAAGCCAACAAGATGGCGTACGACATTTTTTTTCCGTACATAGCTTGATAAGGTGTCGTCTTTATGCTCGAGTGGAAACTATTATTGTAGGAGAATTCTACCAAAGGTAAATGTTCATCCCAGTTACCTTGGAATTCTAGGGTACATGCTCTCAGCATATCTTCAAGCGTTTGTATCGTTCGTTCGCTCTGACCATCAGTCTGTGGATGGTAAGCTATACTCAAACACAACTTGGTACCCAATTCCCCTTGTAGACTTCTCCAAAATCGCGGGGTGAAACGGCTGTCACGATCTGACACAATCGTTAACGGAACACCGTGAAGCCTCACAATTTCCTTCACGTAAGAATTCACAAGCTTATCCATAGACCATCTCTCATTGGCTTCTATGAAATGCGAACTCTTAGTGAAGCGATCAGCGACCACCCAAATCATGTCGTGACCATTCTTTGTTCTGGGCAGTTTAGTGACAAAATCCATAGCAATGTCTTCCCATTTACCCATAGGTACAGGTAAAGGTTCTAAACTCCCGTATGGTTTCTGATGTTGTGCCTTGACCTGCGCACATGTCACACACTCCGCCACGTACTTTGCAATATCAAGCTTCATCGTCGGCCACCAGTAATAGGGTTTCAGGTCCCTATACATTTTAGTGCTGCCAGGATGAATTGAGTACATGGTTTTGTGAGCTTCTTCCATCAGAAGATCTCTTATTCCTCCTGACTTAGGTACCCAAATATGATATTGGAATACTTTCAGTTCATGACCGTTTGTACCAAACACCAGCGTTTTGCCCAAACGTTCCTCCTTTTGGTTATTCTTTTCAGAAGCTTCCTCTTGAGCTTTCTTTATACTCTCCATAATTGTCGAGACAACTTCTATTCTCAACACTCTTGGCCTTTTTCTTTCAAGATTGACTTTCCGACCGAGAGCATCAACGACAACATTTGCTTTACCGGGATGGTAAAGTATGTTACAATCGTAGTCCTTAAGTAACTCTAGCCAGTGTCGTTGCCTCATATTCAATTCTTTCTGATTAGAGAGATATTGGAGACTCTTATGATCAGTGAACGGTTTGCACTTTGATCCATAGAGGTAATGCCTCCATATCTTTAGAGCGAAAACTACCGCTGCCAACTCCAGATCATGAGTGGGGTAGTTCTTTTCATGCTCTTTCAGCTGTCGAGACGCATATGCTATCACCTTTTCTCTTTGGGTGAACACACAACCCAACCCAAACCTAGACACATCACTTAGACAGTGAAGTCTTCAACTCCATCGGGTAGAGAAATAATCAGTGCCTCACATAGTTTCTTCTTTAGCAGCTCGAATGCTTCTTTGTGCTTATCACTCCAAGTATAAGTAGCTCCTTTGTGAGTCAAAGCTGTTAATGGAGCAACGATCGAAGAAAAGCCTTGGATAAACCTTCGGTAATATCCGGCTAATCCCAAAAAGCTTCGGATCTCTGTGGGACTTTTCGGTTGTTCCCACTTCATCACAACTTCAATCTTCACTGGATCAACCATTATCCCTTCTTGGTTGACCACGTGACCCAAGAATTGGACTTCTTGAATCCAAAAATCACATTTGGAGAACTTAGCATACAACTTCTCCTTCTTCAAGACTTCCAACACTTCTCACAAGTTTCTGCCATGCTTCTTTTGGCTTTTCGAGTAAATCAGAATGTCATCTATGAACACTATCACCGATTTATCAAGGAACGAGTTACAAACACTGTTCATTAAATCCATGAATGCTGCTAGAGCATTGGTTAGTCCAAACGACATAACCAAAAACTCGTAGTGTCCATATCGTGTTCTGAATGTAGTCTTCTTGATATCCTGCTCCCTTACCTTTAGCTGATGCTATCCTGACCTTAGGTCGATCTTTGAAAAATAACTTGAACCTTTTAGTTGATCGAATAGGTCATCAATCCTTGGCAACGATATCTATTCTTTATTGTTGCCTTGTTCAGCTCTCTGTAATCGATGCACATTCTCATAATCCAGTCTTTCTTTTTCACGAATAACACCGGAGCTCCCTAGGGTGATGAACTAAGTCTGATGAAACATTTTACCAATAACTCCTGAAGTTGCATCATCAGCTCCTTCATCTCCGTCGGTGCTAATCGGTAAGGTGTTTTTGCTATTGGCGTCGTACCTAGTAACAAGTCTATTCTAAAGTCCACTTGTCTATTAGGCGGTAATTCGGGAAGATCTTCGGGAAATACTTCCGGATAATCACACACAACAGAAATGCTCTGCATCTCCTTTTTCTCCTACTTAGCATCGATCATGAATGCCAAATATGATGTACATCCTTTGGCCAAACACTTTCTGGCTTTCATTAGAGAAATGATTCTAGAATTTACTCTACGTTTGTCCCCATACACCATAAATGACTCTTTCCATGGTGGGTTTACTTTTACAATCTTCTTCTTGCACAATATTTCAGCATCATTGGCTCTTAGCTAATCCATCCGCAACACAATGTCGAAACCATTTAACTCAATAGGCAATAATACCTCATGGAACTTATTCCCATTCAAATCAATGAAGATGTTTGTCATACGATGGCTAACAGGTATAAACTTGCCACTAGCAACTTCGACTAATAAAACATTATCTAGTCTATCGACAGACAAAGCTAGTTTTCTACCAAATTCATGCGAAATAAAGGAGTAGTTGGCTCCATAATCAAATAAAATTTGGGCAGAAAATTTGTTTACGAGAAAGGTACCTGAAGCGACATCAACTTCATCTTTCACAGCTTCCAGTGTCATCTGGAAGGATCTCGCCTTCGGCTTTGGTGGACTGTTGGGCTTTGCTGCCTCCTTCTTCTTCGGACATTCCCTCAAGATGTGCCCTTCCTCATCACACCCATAGCAGACTTTCTTTGGTAAGGGTGCATTCGTTGGCATAATGCCCTGTCTTTCCACATTTGAAGCATGTGGCTTCCCCACTACATTTCCCAAGATGCTTCTTCTTGTATTTGTTGCACCATTTCGCTTTGCCTCCTCCACCTCCTCTCGAACTAGACTTCAAGAATTTACCCTTTTTACTGGACCCTGAGGGTCCGTTGAACTTCCTCTTCTCACCAACCTCTGACCTCTCCAGACCTTTCTCCCTTATCTGGGTCTCAACATTTCTAGCAGCCCAGATGGCGGTTTTCAATGTGGTTGCTTGCTTAACCATTGGACCATAGTCCGCTGGTAGTCCGAGGGCAAACTTGTTGACCTTAGAGAGTTTAGTTGGAACTAAATATGTGATAAGCTTCATCTTTTCTGTGAAACTAGCATCGTATTCAGTAACACTCATTTTTCCCTTCTTCAAATTCTAAAACTCAGTATTGATTTCTAGAAGGTCCTTCTCGGAGTAGTATTGCAATTTGAGTTGCACCACAAAGTCTTCCCAAGACATCTTACTCGCCTCCCCCTTGGGCATCGAGTCAGCTAATAGCTTCCACCAACTCAACATGCCAAATTTTAACAGAGGGATCGCATGAGCGGTCTTCTGTCTATTGCTGCATTCACAACTCTCGAACATTGTCTCCATTTCGGAGATCCAGTTTATAACTTGTACCGGCGTCGGGCTTCCGGACAGACATGGTGGCTTAAATGCCATGAAATCCTTGTACTTGCACCCACGCCCATCATTTCCTCCATCCTGGTTGATTCGCCAAACAATCGGTGGGTTGGCTTGACCAACAGTCCCACTGAAGTTTCCTCCTTCTGAATGCCCTTCATTCAATTCGGGTTGTTTAATCGACATTGAAAGTTCTTCATGATTCTGCCGAAGTAGATGTCTTGTTTCTTCCATTTGACGACCCAACATCATTTGGATCATCGCTTGTACCCCAGCCATTTTCATTGGCTCAGGTGCTGCTGCTACAATAGGTACTCGCTCAATCATAAGTGGTTGATTCCTGTTTTCATCTGCGTTTCCAACTCCACTTCTGGTTCTTACATTTTGATCTATACACCGAATAAGGTGAAATTAGATCCTCAATCATGATTGATAATTACATCATCCTTATCGCTCTGAAATGTTTACATGCTAGTTCTAATACCGTAATCCTACGCTTGGAATCCTAAGCACATGAGGTTTCCAAATCTGGTTGGCAACAAACCATAGATCTGAACAAATAATATCATATATATGGTAAGAATATAACATTTAGCACATAAAAGCATTTTAGGAAACTTTCCTAAAATAAACCAGTGCTCGTGTCTAAAATATGATAGACACTCATCTCATAATCTTCACTTAGCATACTAAGTTTAAGTCTAGAAATCCTACTAATTTCCTAGTTCGCTTAAACTAATGCTCTGATACCAACTGTGACATCCTCAAAATCACGGCTAGAAAAGACCGGTTTCATTTATGCTTTTGAAATAATTTTCAAAGTAATCCTTTGATTAAAAGAGTTGCGGAATTTGTTCCCAAAACACAATATGATAAAATAAAGTTTATCAAATCATTTCTTAAAGAAATGTATTTTCATATATAGCAAAACTCAGGATGTCATGTCCCGATACCGACACAAAAGCATAATCGGCACATTATAAGCCTTACAACAGTTAAATACAACTACTGGCTTATAAACAAAATATCTTCACCAGTTGTCGAACTTATGCTCTCGCGCCACTACCTGTAATACAAATAAAACTGAGTGGGTCAGGCTTGGGAGCTTGGTGAGCATATAGGGTTTTCAACCCACAATAAATAATTATATTTAATTTCACCAACCAACAATAACCCGATTACCCATTCCTGTTATCCTCACTTTACGTCCCTAAAACATCATCTATTACGAGGGACCTAATATAGGATTTTCATCGGGATGGATATTACTGCAAATGGGTTTCCTCAACAATAGATGTCCTAAAGGCAACCACGAGGGGGATAGAGTACACCGGTGAACACATCGTTCACAACACCTACAGGTTATGAACCTGCTAGCGTTCCCACTGGACAGTCTAGAAAGAGTCCATGGTCGTCATCCATACTCTGCTAGATGACTAGATTAACAACAACATCGAGGCCTCTCATCATTTTATTTCATCACACATTCACTATCTACCCATGTTCTACCCAACTTCTTTGTAGATAAAAATATAAATATATATATATATATATATATATATATATATATATATATATACACACAACATAAAACATGTATAAAACATTCCACCAATACTCATTTCAAATAACACATAACATATAAACACATAACACGTATTTTGTGGAAATACTTCGTATTTATGTGTTAGAAGAAAGTAACTACACACTCACTTGATAAGATGATGCTCGGACAACACTACGACTCTTAAAATAATAATCTTCGATGAAACCGGGATATCTTCCAAAAACCGGGCTTCTCGCGGGCAGAGCTTCGGCTCAGGAACTCTGTTTCTCGGGATCTTCGGGGCTTCGGAATTTGCTTCGGGTCTCGGGATGATACCGGGGCTTCGGGGGTATAAATTGCACGTAAATTGAGGTAATAAGGAGCGAGAGAGAAGAGATTGAGCAACCAAATTCGGCTGGCTTTGTGATCTATTTATAGGGTTGGAGTTGGTCTCGAACGCAGGGTGTTCCCCAAAGGAACGTAGGGCATTCCATGAACGTTGGGCGTTCCCTTCGAACACGGCGCATAGGAGCGAGGTTCCAATCCTATCCCTTATCCGTTGAGTCAGCATCAACATAGCCAATCCGGAGCCAAGCACTGAACGCAGGGCGTTCCCTCTTTGGGATGCGTGCCTAGAACTTCAGAAAATCATAACTCTCGCATACAATCCCCGTTTTCGACGTTTTTTATATCCACGCGTAGGTGAGATTATGCTCTACAACTCTCGTTTAGACTCTGTCGGCTAATTTTCACTTTATTTTTATTATATTATTTTTAGTAGGTCAGGACAGGAAAACTCCGTTAGAAATTCATAACTTCTTTATCTGATGTCCGTTTTTGTCTGTCTTTTTACCGTTGGACTACTATCGACGAGATCTTCGATTCTCGTTTAGATGGTTTGGGCTAGAAATCACTTGATCTCATATTCGAACTTTGGGCTACATACCGCTAAGTCAAAACTTCGGAAATTCATAACTTCCTCATACGAAGTCAGATTTAGACGTTTTTTTTATGTACGCTCTCGGTTTAACGTATTCTACGACTTTAGTTTAGATCACTAAGACTAAATATCGCTCTAACATAAATTCGCTATTTACGTCGCGCAGTGTCGTACCGGATCTGTATACCGAGTGGGGCTCGATGCTAGGCGGGGCCCAATGCCAGATTAAGTCTGATGTCGGGCAAGTGCCGATGCACCGGGCGGGGGCCCAGTACATGATTATTGTCACACCCCAAAACCAGAACGGTAGAAACGTTCTGGGACGGTGGACGTCATGTACAGTATCACAACAATGCATAATAGTAAACAAGCAACAACATCATCCATTTCATTAATAATATAATTAAATACAAGTGTGTTTTGTGTATAGTAATAAGACGCCAAAAATGACTAATCAAAATAAAAGACAAGTCTGGAAGCTTCGTCTTCTCAAAACCTGGTCATCGGTACCTGTCTACTGGTGACCTGAGAATACAAGTTATTTTGAAAGAGTAGATCAACATTAAAGCTGGTGAGTTCATAAGTATTTTAGTGTCATTGATTTGTGTAAAGTGTTTGTAAATGTTTGTTGTAAATGTTTGTAAGAGTTTGGTGTAATTGATGTATCTCCTAGAAAATCCTATATTTTCTACTTTAAATGTAGCCTTCTACCAAGACTCGAATGTTTTGTATGTAGTTTGTTTGTAAAAGTAAGTGTTTTTCCCAAGTATGACTATCATTACAAAAATATAGTTTACATTTCCGTTTATAAGGGAAGATCACAAAGTGAATGCAATAGGAAAATAAAGATGTACTGTAGTTTTGTATATAGTAACTACCATTGTACTAACTACCTTAAACCAATTGTTAATTAAGGTAAAATGTGATATGATTGTAATCATACTTGATTGTCTAGTATAACACGACAATCAAAGACGTCGAAGTGGTATGACATTCGTCACCCGTAGACCTGCAGGTCACACTGTAGCTAGCAGCAAAGTGTAGGACGGTCAGTCCCGTATAGATCTATACACAAACTCACGCTCTCCCTCCAGGAGACTCTGGTTATAAAACGTGACACATCAGTATGATTCCATGCCATGAAGTAGTGGCTCACATTAGTGTTATAGTATTCTTATATATGTATAGTATGTTCTCTCTGTTCTAGTGTATTGTATGTTCTCTTTGTATAGTGTAGTGTATGTTCTCTTAGTTTCTCATCATAGTATGTTCTCTCTGTTTCTCATTATAGTATGTTTGAACTGACTCATGTATGAACTGAATCTTGTATGTTTCATTGTACTAGAAATAGTGAGTAGCGAACCCCTAAACTATACCTATTATAGTTTACTAGTAATGTTATTTGAATGACTGAGTATATTTGTACACCTTTGCTACTCAAATGTGTTGAACTGATGTAATAACTTTTATATCTATACATATATATACATAATATATAACTAAGATTCAAACGACACTCGGACAAATAACCGGAGACCCTAAGTCCACAACCAAACAAGGAACATGAAATAAAGTGAGTTATCAGTCGTAAGCCCTTTCAACCTTACATATATAACTATAGCTATATGGACATGATTTTGACAATATATAAGTTTAAAAGAGTTTGATAAAGAGTTTATCATATAAAAGAGTTTAACATAAAAAGAAATTTTAACCATTTGAATGGTAACAGATGACTTGATGTCAGTTTATGAAATGTTTTGAAGAGTTTGCTTGATAAACAATTTGAAGTATAAGAAAATCCACTTGTTTGATAATCATTAATAACATGTGATTGATATAATAACTATAATGTTTTCAACATGTATCCCCCCATAAAAGCATTCAAAATCATTTAAAAGATAAGTTAAGAGGCATGAACTCACCTGTTGTGAGTGATTTGGCAAGAAAGACATATATAGGATGCTAAGTGTCAAGTGAAGACTCGAACACAAATGGATCCTATTAAGCATATAATGACACATATATGTATATAATTAGTGTATATACAACTAACTATGCAAGGAAACCACCTTAGGGACTAGGAAACACTTGGATTGGAGTGTTTAAACCACATATGATTGCATTAAGGGGGTTTATGGCCACACTATGGTGTGTACGGCCAAGATGTGTACGACCAATGGAGTGTACGACCGTACACCCATTGAAGAACATGTAAATGAGGCGTTTATGGACTTATCTAACATCCTCTAAGTGCTCTTAATCCTATATTGGGACATAAGGTGAGTTTGGGGCCAAATCATGCATTAAACAAGGGTTTACGGCCATATGAGTGGTGTACGGCTGTACACCCTTGAAGATCATGCATTTTATGATGATGAAGGGTAGGAATCAAGTGTTTATTAAGCTCAAATAGAAGGTAGAAGAGGTACTCACACTTTTGAAGGTTCTTATGATGTTTCACGGCCCAAGAACTAGTAGGTGTTCTTTGTGTTCTTGGTGAAAGTGAAGAATACTTGAAGATCTACCCAAAAAGATGAATTCCATGGATGAAATCAAAGGGAGATACTAGATCAAGAAGGTTAACAACTAATCAAATGGAGGAATGGCTTACATTTTTGAAGATCAAGGTGGAATGCTTGATGATAGTTGAGAGAGAATTGCCTTCTCTTGACTTGAAAATGTAAGAAATGACTAAAAATGAAGGCATAATTCATAAATGGGCATGAGTTCACGGCCATGATGGGTGTACGGCCGTACACCCATGTGTACACCATGTGTACGGCCGTACACTCCTCTTGAAGGAGTGTTTGGCTTGAATGTAACATTAAGAATCTATGTAATTCATTTCTAAGCTCTATCTTTGAATGCACTAGGCTTAGAACCCTCAAACAGATCCTAAACAATGCTAAAAGATAGCAGCAACGAGTCTGAATTTGATTGAATTGAATGGGTGTGCAAGATAGAGACTTCGGGTTGTCACAATTATGTGTATGGTATGTGGTAGTTTGGGGAAATCACTAAGCTTCTTGCTTACAATTTTCAGTTTTGGTTTCAGGTACTTCCGGTAGCGGAGGGAAGAGCCCGGGATGACTACATCGCACACACCAAGAAGTTTAGTCTGGGATGTTTTACTTTGATAAAATAAGCATGTTTCGAATTAATACTTTGTTTTGAGAAAACATCTTATGTTTATGAAAGAAATTATTTGATAATTATGGTTTGTTTAATGATTTAAAAATGAAAATGTTGGACCGTATTGTTGGGATGTTACAATTAGGGTTACGTGGGAAGGTGTTGGAGAGGCGGAGGCTGATAATGGAATGGGTTTGGGGAAGTTAAGGAGCTTAAATGGGGTTCAAACCACAGAAATAGGGTTTAGGCACTAATCACGTACATCTAATGTACTTAATTTATGCCCAACGTACTCAGTATGCCCAACATACTCAATTTACACCTAACGTACTCAGTACGCCCATTGTACTCAATTTTCGCCTAACGTACTAGATTAAGCCCAAAACCTTCATAACTTCAAATAGTCATAACTCCTTCGTTTCGACTACGATTTGGACGATCTTTATATCCACATAAAGGTATTGGGAACCTCTATAATATTATCTAATTGTATTGGACTAAAAACCTCTTGAACAAAAATCCATATTTCATGTAAGAACATGACCTATGACTTTTCCCATTTTACCCTTTGACTCCAAACACAATTCAAAGGTTTAGATCTCATAACCATCATTTCCTCCTTCCAAAAGGTCTAAACATCGCCTCCTTAAGGCCCAAATACTTTACACAATCGACTTTCGGCCCACGGTCCTGAATCACAAAATGATCCTGAACAGGGTGTTACAATTTATATGAACCATACTCAAAACTAATATCATTAGGGTTACCATGGATGTTGTCCATTCTTCAATCGAACGTGATTGCTTCATAATATTTATTGTTCCTCCAAATAGGGCCAATCTTAGCATAATCAAAATCAAATTAGAAATCTTTGAACAAGGAATCCTTCAAAAGTATAAAAGATTGTTTTTGGCTAGATTTATAGAGAAAATGATATCTCGTAGATAAATGGAATGATTTGCTTCAATTGATAACATAATTGCAGAATTTAAAGATTCCACAACTACGTTTGACCAAAACATTCATCTAAAAGATCCAAGGGTCGAAAAGCTTGGAATATCAAGTTCTATCAAACAAGTAATGATCAAGTATAATGATATTAGAGCTAGGATCCGTTTGGTATATAAATATATTGTTCGGAAAATCCACTTTAAACACCTCACGAAGATCTTGCCTCTACATCACTCCCGTAAGTAGACCAATCAATATTATAACTGGAGTGACTGATAAATCTTATTCATAGGTTCATCAAAATGAGAATGAATATGAATATAAATTACACTTAAAATCATAGTAAGTGAAACTTAACTTACAAGTTTTCTATTGAAAACACGGAAACTTCACGGGCAGAACTTCAACGATAAATACTTCTTTTCTTCAAGCATTCTGTCGCTGCAACGCCCCGCTATGAATACTTCGAAACTCAGAATGTCAGATTTCTAGAGAGATGGAAAGTTTTTTAGAGAGAGAGAAACTCGAAATTAGCAAGGAAGAAGTGAAGTGAGGTTGTTATTTATAGGGAGCAATCCGCTCGAAAAGCACACCACAAATTTATGTAGGGTGCGCCGCATCCACACGCCCTCCTTCTTCTAGTGTCACGCCATCTTCAATTAGGTGGGGGACGAGTCTTTGGCTGATACCGCATGTGACATGTTGAGAGGTGCCACACCTCTTTCACTGGTAAGTCTTTGCAATCTTTGAAAAATCATATCTCTCACATACGAGCTCCGATTTTTATGTTCTTTATATCCTAAGATTCGTATAGACGTGTACATCAACTTTAATTTATATCTCAACAACTAATTCACATTCTATTTTTATTTTACAGTTTGTAAAGATTACAATGTAAAAGACTTTGCAAATTTCATATCTTCTTCATACGAACTCCGTTCTTGAAGTACTTCATATCTACGGATGTTTATTTACGAGGACATCAACTCTCGCTTACATTGTTTTGGCTAACTAGTAACCTAATTTCTTTTCATATTTTATGACATACACGGGTGTACCGTGTCGAACACAAAACTTCGAAATATCATAACTTCTTCATTCAAAGTCAGATTTTGGCGTTCTTTATACTCATGGGTTTGTAATCACGACTTTTATAACTTTCATTTATATTATTTATTCAAAATAATCTTTTTATTATAAACATTATTTAACATAATTTAAGTTTATAATAAGGTTTTATACAAATGTAATAAGCCCATTTTATTTATCCATAAAACATGTACACATAAATATTTTTGTCATTAGAATAACCTGTATTGTGTATGAAGGATTCTCGTTTATTTACACTTATCCTATTTGAATACATTAAATATTCAATATGAGGTTCAATGTCACACCCTCCCCGACCGATGGCGGAAAATGCTGAGTGGTGATGGTATAAAGATTTCCCAAATCACTGAGCGCCAATCATAATTACCTATCTAAACCAAAAGCTACAAGTCTTCATGCTGATAATCCTTCCTTGAATTGATCTATACTTCATGCTAGGAACACATGTGATTTTTGGAAATGTCAACTTGTTGCTGATGAGTGCACAAGTTTTTATAGTTTTCGGCTTTTATTTGGTTGTATTGACTTAGGAATCCTTTTTCTTTTAGAAAAACTTTTCCTAATGTATTTTATCAACCATAGCTTAGTATCTTTTAGGATATCTAATGATCCTATCTTATTATATTTTTAGGATATATTTATTAATCCTAATTTACTATCTTTACATGATGTCTAATGATCCTTTCTTATTATCTCTTGGAATATATATCGATCCTATCTTATATCTCTAGGATATCTACCAATCCTATCTTATTATCTTTTAGGATATTTATCTAATCCTAATGTATTATATCTACCATTTTGTGACATTCCCAAATTTATGATCATTTTAAAATTTTTATTTATGCTTTTTTAAAAATCAGAGTATCAATTTTAAAGAAAAATATTGTGGAATTTGTTTCCAAAAAACATGATAAAGATATTATCAAAGCATTCCGAAGAAATGTAATTTGTTTGTATTAAAACATAGGGATTTCATCGCCAATACAAAAACATAAGCATAAACAAACCTTACATTCATTTACACTAATGATTTACTTCTCCGTTAATATCTCAGTGTAATGTAGCTTTGTATCGACACATGCGATACAAATAAATTGAGTGGGTCAGGCTCGGAAACCTGGTGAGAACATAGGGTTTTCAACCCACAATAATATAGTTAATTTATTTCTTCACATATTTCATGTCAAACAATTAACCTGATTACCTATCCCCATTTTCTTTATTTAATCTGTTGGATAAGGTGTCTAAGTCCATAACTTATTTGGTATATACTTGACCCGAACCGGCATGGTCCATTTGGGTTGCACTTCACCCAAACGATTTATGGATAATTTTATGAGAATTGTATACTTACGATCTATTAATATATTATAAGTTATAATATATTAATATAAAGTCATGTTATTTAATTAGTTTTAATCTTAAATTAATTATGAATTGATTTAGTGATTAAAAGGAAGACTAATTAAATCATGGGCTATTATTTATATGGTGTGGGCTAATGCTCATTTGTTAATGGGCTAAGCTTATATGGAAGTCCATGGATGATCCATGGAGCTTTTAACCCATGGAACCTTGGAAGAGGAAAAGACATGGGTTATTATGGTTTCACCCTAACCATGCACACTATATAAACAAGCTTATGTTGCATGAAAAAGGCACTAGTGTGTGTGTAATAGTGGTGGTACATTTCTAAGTGTTAGTATACTCTCTCATACATTTTCCAAGTTTGTGGTTATTTTGTGATTTCCGTTTGAGGCATTCACATTATTAGTGCTTGGCTCTCTAACTCCAAGGAATCAACAATCAACAAAAGGTATGTAACTCATCTAGTATTTTTATGTTTAAAAGTACCCCATGCCATGCTAGATAGGTTATAAACCTTGGAAAATAATATTTTGCATGTACCTTAGACAAACATAGATCCAAGGTTTATTAGGGTTGCATGTACACTTAGGAAGTGTTAGAATGCTCAAAACCCATCAGTGGTATCAGAGCCTAGGCTTGTTTGTTTGATACTTGATGCAAAATAGTGAAAAATCGATTTTCTTGCTATCTGCACAGAGGACTTGCCGAGTCCATGGGGGGACTCAATAAGTCCAAGCCTATCTTCAACCAACTCGGCGAGTCTGTTCGTGCACTCGGCGAGTTGGTCATGCAGAATGCAATTTTTTCGATTTAGCTGCTGGAAATGGACCAGAAACATTACCCTAAACTGTTTTGGTGTTTTAAAACTTGTTTTAGTTGGTGTAATGGTTGTTCTAATCCATTTACAATGGCTTATATCAAAATTCCATGATTTTATGTGTTCATATATATCTTGAAATTTTGATGATCATGTTCATGTTCTTATGAATTTAGAAGATGATAGGAATTATTTGCTGAATTGTTTAGAATTAATTATTGATCATTTATGTGTTTTAATGGAGTCCATAATTTGTCCTCAAGTTATGGATATCCAAAGGTCACTTCTTTTAAACACACACTAAAAACACATAAGTTACATAAAAATGAAGAGTCTTCATTTTTATGAACCTTTAATTAATAAGTTATGAAATGAATAGTTTTGAAGAGTTTCAAAACTTTCCCTCAAGTTTTGGAATTTTTAAAGTTTCACACACTTTAATAAACTTTAATTCCAACCCTTAGAGTTTTAATAGTTAAAATTAAACACTTATACTATTTATAACATTAATGGTTAATTATTATATATATGTATAAGAATAAGTCGTTTTATCGTTAGTAGGCCTCATTCATGAAGTCGGTCTATAAGGGGGGTATAAGGTTGTTGCCTATAAAATGGCAGCTTAATGGGTGTCCACTCTCACCCACTTCTTCCTTGATCGGTGGAGGGTCGTTAGCCGAACGGGTAGGACAATGACTTTAAATTCTCATTAAAAGTATAATGATTATTATAAAGTAACTAAATATTTTAATTCCCAATATTAGTTACTTTAGAAAAAATGTGATAGTCCATGGAAGTCACACTTTGTACCTTACCAAGTCATTGGTGGAGCGTGTGTGGTTAACCGACACACTAACTTGGACTAGTAAGGATCACGAAGGGTGACTTAATGTTTGTCATAGATCAATGGAGCGTGTGTGGTTAACCGGCACATTGATTGGGTGATAATATTAAGGGTACCAAGTGAATTAGTATGGTTATTCACACCTTGTTTTGTGATCCTCGACATCACAGTCACAAAACTTGAAGGGCACAATCGAGATTGAAACATGCCATTGAAGAGTTCAATGAATCTCAAAAGAATCTAGGAGTTTCAAATCCAATTAAAACCTAATAATTAGTTTCGTTTTTCATGGTGGAAATTTATGAATCGTCATTCACCTACCTTTCAAATATGTTATTACTTAGATTACGACATCCCTCTTCTTAGTATAATATATTGTGATTGGATCCTAGCCTTAATATTACATTTGGGTGTCTTATTAAGGACTCTATATATCTAATCTAAACTTGCTTTCTTCTTTCAGATGTCTTCCAACACTAATACTCGGGCTCTAACTAACTGGCTCTTTTTCTCTCATGAATCTTTGTGGGAGAGTCATCTTTGATGGTTCCAACTTCATGGACTGGATTAGGAACATCAGGATGGTTACTCGTTATGAGGACAAGGAATATGTCCTCGATAAGGAGTTAAAGGAGCTTGATGAGTCCACTGCTACTCCTAAGGATATCGGTGAATTCAGGACACATGAGAGAGATGCTACTAAGGTGGCATGCATCATGATGGCCACGATGACAGCCGAGCTCCAAAAGTCCTATGAGGACTTCTACCCTTTTGAGATGCACCAAGATCTGATGGAAAGGTACCATCAGAGTGCTCGTCAGGAGCGGTATGAAATAATCTCCTCCATGATAACAACCCGCATGAAGGATGGTGAATCCATCACGGGCCACATGCAAAAGATGCAAAGGTATGTGGACTGTTTGCTCAAGCTGAATGTGAACTTCCCTGAGGAGTTGGCAATTGACATTATTTTGCACTCCTTACCTTCTTGTTATGACCAATTTCGTATGACATATCATATGAACAAGGAGGAAGTTACCCTTAGCAAACTTCAAGGACTCTTGAAGACCGCTGAAACCGGTCTTAAGGGCAAGTCAGTTGTTACCTCTACTACTCCTACTCCAACATCTACCCCTGTTTTGGCTTTCAGGAAAGGCAAAGGGAAAAAGAGGAAGTCCCCTTCGAAGGGTACCAAGGGAAAGTCTCTTGAAGGCTCCTCATCAAGGACCAAGAGTGGTTCTGTCACTCCTTCTGCCATTCCCAAGTATGCTGATTGCTACTATTGCCAGGACAAGGGGCACTGGAAGTGAAACTGTCCTAAGTACTTGCAGGATCTAAAGGATGGAAAAGTGAAACCCACCCATGCAGGTATTTACACAATATTGTCTAATAACTCACCATATTCTAACTCTTGGGTGCTTGATACAGGATGTGGTATTCACATATGTTCAAATTTGTAGGGCCTAAGAAGAAGTGAGGATGTGGAGCATGGAAAGATAAACTTGATCATGGGGAATAGGAAGGCTTCACCTGTTTCCAAGATTGGAGTTTATACTTTGTTGCTGAATAATGGGTTAAAATTATATTTGAATAAATGTGCGTGCTCGTCTGAAATGGCGAGAAATATTATTTCCTTTCATGGTTTGTACAAACAAGGTTTTACCTTTTCGTTTGATAATGAATGTGGTGGTATTAATGCTTTCTTTAATAATGTGTTTTATTTTAAAGCATTACCTTGTGATGGTGTGTATGAAACTGTGTCGGTTGTAGACAACTTAGGAAATAATGTATTATATAATTATTCATCTACTAGCCTAGATAAAGCATCATTTTGGCGTTGTCGTCTTGGACATGTAAACAAGAAACGCATAGGCCAACTCCAAAAGAATGGATTCTTGGAATCATTCGACCTTAAAACGGATGATAGTTGTGAATCTTGTATACTTGGAAAGATGTCAAAATCACCCTTCACTGGTACTTGTGAAAGGGGTGAGGGTTTGTTGGACCTAATACATACTGATGTATGTGGACCATTCAAGACCGCCACAGGGATGCTAATCGATATTATGTGACTTTCATTGATGATTTTAGTAGATATGGTTATGTTTACTTGATCAAACATAAGTCAAAAACCTTTGAAAGGTGTAAGGAATTCAAGCAGGAAGTAGAAAATCAATTGGGCAGGAACATTAAGATGCTTCGATCCGATCGAGGTGGTGAACCGAGTTCCTTGACTATCTTAAGGGGTGTGGGATTGTCTCACAATTGACTCCTCCCAGGATACCACAGCTAAATGGTGTAGCTGAGAGGTGTAATCAAACTTTTTTAGACATGGTTCACTCTATGATGAGTCGAGCTTCTCTACCAATCTCTTTTTGGGGGTATGCCTTAGAAACTGTCGCCCATATCCTTAATCTAGTCCCTACAAAGAAGGTTACCAAAACACCTCATTAGATGTGGACTGGGAAGGTTCCCAACTTGGACCACATCAAAATTTGGGGTTGCGAGGCTTTCGTGAGGTGTGAGACTCATGATAAGCTCGAACCCCAAAGTTAAAGGTGTATTTTCATCGGCTACCCACAGAAATCCTTCGGTTACCTCTTTTACAGACCCAGTGAGAAATTGGTTTTTGTAGCAAGAAGAGGGTTCTTTCGTGAGAGAGAGTTTATGAGCCAAGGAGATAGTGGGAGGCAAATTGACCTTGAAGAAATTCAAGAATCAATTGGTGAAGGAACCTCAGACACTAGCAATCAACCTGAGGAGGAAACTCCTGTTGAGCCAGCTGACGAGTCTGTACCTCCGAGGCGTTCCACACGGATTAGGAACACACCTGAGTTTTATTATGGTTTTCATATTACTACGGAAGGTGATACATTTATCAGCGATAGTACACTGGTAAATTTGGATGAACCTAACAGTGTTAAGGAAGCCATGGCAGGCCCAGAGTCTGCTAAATGAAAGGAGGATATGGACAGCGAGATACATTCCATGTATGACAATCAAGTTTGGAACTTGGTTGACAATGTACCAGGCCGTAAAACAGTCGGGTGCAAATAGATCTTCAAGAAGAAGACCGACAAGGAAGGAAAGGTGCACACTTATAAGGCTCGACTGGTTGCGAAGGGTTTTACTCAGACTCAGGGTATTGATTATGATGAAACCTTCTCACCGGTAGCAAAGATTAAATCTATAGGGTTATGCTAGCCATTGCTACATTTCATGATTATGAAATATGGCAAATGGATGTCAAAACCGCCTTTCTTAATGGAAAGTTGGCTGAGGATGTGTACATGAATCAACCAGAGGGTTTTGTCAGTGTAGAATACCCTAATAGAGTGTGCAAGATTGAGAAATCCATTTATGGATTAAAACAAGCATCTCGTAGCTGGAATCTTTGTTTCGATGAGAAGGTCAAAGAGTTTGGCTTCTTGAGAAGTGAAGATGAGTCTTGCGTGTATGTAAGAGCAAGTGGGAGTATAGTTAGCTTCTTGGTACTATATGTAGATGACATACTACTTACAGGAAATGACATCCCAACCTTGCAGGAGGTTAAGTCCTGGCTTTGGAAGTGCTTTGATTTGAAGGACCTAAGGGAAGCCGCCTATATCCTAGGGATAAGGATATTAAGAGAAAGGAGTAAAAGACTAATTGGACTTAGTCAGAGTACCTACTTGGATAAGGTGTTGAAAAGATTCAACATGCTGAATTCCAAGAAAGGAGATTTACCGATCCAAAGCAATGCCAAACTGAGTAGGACTCAGAGTCCGAGTATAGAGGCCGAGATAGCAGAGATGAGTCAATTACCGTATGCTTCCGCTGTGGGCTCGATCCTGTATGCTATGAATTGTACCCGCCTGATGTGTCCTTTGCTTTGAGCATGGTCAGCAGATATCAAGGGAACCCTGGCAAGGCTCATTCGACCGTGGTAAAGAACATTCTCAAGTGCTTACGGAGGACTAAGGATTGGATCCTTACCCTTGGTGGGAGTGATGATTTGAGAGTGTTAGGGTATAGTGATTCTAGTTTTCAAACTGATAGGGATAACTTCCGCTCTCAGTCGGGCTGGATCTTTACCCTAAATGGAGGGGCAATCTCTTGGAAGAGTTCCAAGCAGGAGACGGTGGCTGATTCGAATTTTGAATCAGAGTATATAGCAACGAGTGAAGCAGCGAAGGAGGCGATATGGCTGGAGAAATTCATCGGAGACCTTGGAGTTGTACCAGCTATTAAGGATCCTATGGAGATTTTCTGTGACAGCAATAGTGCAGTTGCCTTAGCCAAGGAACCAAGAGATCATGGCAGATCCCGACATATTGACAGAAAATATCACTTCATAAGACACAAGATGGAAGAAGGACTCCTCGTGGCAAAGAGGGTATTGTCAGATGAGAACCCTGCAGATCCCCTTACGAAGGGACTGACGAGGGTTAAGCATTTGCAGCATGTGAGGCGCATCGGGCTGAGGGACGATATTAGTTTTACAGATTAGATAGCCTTTTCTGAAACTTGTAAAATGTAATCGACGTTTGATGATGAATAAAATTTGTGATTTATTTATGAGTAATCTTCATGACCTTTTAGTTCATATGTTTTAAGTTGTAGAAATCATTTTTGGTCTCGTTGGTAGTAATTTATCATTTAAACCTAATGAATTGGTGCAATCTGAGCTTCATACACCCAATTGTCTTCCATTTGGAAAACTATGTTTACTTTAAGGATATGAACTTTGTAGGGATCCTTTCTTATGTCAATTGAAGTGTTTTATCATGTATATGAAGCTCCTTGAATCAGTTGGGTAACTTTTAGCATGTTTGGATGTATTGGGACCAAAGTAATATGTATAAAAGTGAAATTTTGGCCATCTTTGACCTGCTGGGTTTGACACGGGCCATGTTAATTTTACATGGATCGTGTTCGTAGCTCTGATCTCATGTCACAATGGAAAACTTGTTTTGGTCATAACTTTTTCATCCGGACTCGAAATCGCGGACGATTTTCGCCTACATTCTTGTTTTAAAACGAGGAAGGTCTTGAAACCATAAAAATCAAGTTTTGGAATTAAGAACTTAATAAGTGAATTAATAGACCATTGTGGGGTATTTTGAACTTAGAATGTTAAGTTGACCCATCGGAGGGTATTATAGTCTTTTGACACCTTATAATAATATTAGGTGTTTTATTTGGTGATTTTGGACTTGGAAGTGGCATAACTCATGATTAGAAGATCTTTGGTGTTTCAAGCTTAGGACATAAGGTGAGTACACTTACCTTTGAACAATTTTCCCGATACTAAGTATCTTACTTGTGTTTTGCCTTTTGTGTTATGCTATACACATGTATATATGTTTTGTTTCCTTATTATGATAGTTTTATTATGCGGTGACGTCCTTTTGAACTAAGGACATGTTTTGAGAAATGGATTTATTTGTGGGGGCTTAAACTTATTTTATAGTATTATGGGTACAATTACCTTCTTTGACTTTCTTGTGAAACATCAGGATCATGCATCCCTTATTATTGATTTTGTGTTTTATAAATTGTTTAACATATACTTGATTGCTACCTGCCCTATGGGGATTATTTGTGCAATCATGAAATTATATTTTCATAAATGCTTTTGGTTATTATAAAGCTAATAATGCTTATTTTGAGAAAAGAGATTTTTGGCATCCTGCTTGTTGCATATATGCATATCATGGTATGATAGGTGTGACTTTGTTGTCGCGGGCACCAAACTGGACATTTGTTGTTTGTTTTGAAAGGTCTAGTATGCTCAAGAGTCATATTAAAGTGATGTTGCGAATTAACATATGATGCTAATGGGTCACACTAACAACAACTTGATATAATTGATTATTTATTAGAAATTGATTTTAGTAAATATTCAATAAAACTCTTATAATTAAATTGGAAATTATTTATTACACGGAAATAATAATTTTGATTAGCAAGTAACATTATATTATTTCATATGGTATGAATTAATAAGTCATGCACAACTTTTTGGACTAGTTGAAACCTTTTTTCTTTTACTCAAAAGACAAAGTTTATATTTTATAAAACTTTAGTTTATAAAATTTAAACTAACTCTTCTTTTTATATATATAATTCCGAAAATTAGAGGAAAAGAAAGGAGTCATGGGCTTTCCATTAGTTTATTCAAAAGAAATGAATCATGAGAGACATGGGGACATATGTGCTTAAAGTGTTAAGACCTAATGGTTAATACTTTCACTTTATGCATATTAATAAGAGGCATGTATTTTTGAATGGCTTGCTTCATTCCTCCCTCTTAAAACCGTAACCTCATTAGAGGAGGTTACTTTCTCCCTTTTGTTCTTATTTTCTTCAAGTATACTTGCATCTTCATGCTTTCTTTAAGTTCATATTGGTTATGAACTTAAAGCTTAAGGGTTTAAGAGTTTATGGACTAGCATCTACATCAAGTTGAGTCATTGTTGGTGTCTCAAAGGTTCCACATTCTTCATCAACTTCCAAGCCTCTCAAGAGGACCCAAAGAACTACAAAGGTTGTTATTTCTTCATCCTTTCTATGGTTGGTGTTTTAATCTTTCTATAACCTGCAAGAAGATCCTTATTGGGTATAAAATGTTGATGTTATCTCAAAATTAAAGTCTTCCGTTGCCATATTTTTCAAGTTTATGAAACTATTATCGAACTAAAACCCAACAAATGGTATCAGATCCACCTTGAAAGTTTTTTTTTAGATTTTTTTGATCTTTGGAAATCTTAGTTTTTAGAGAACACGGATAACTTGTTTTTATATAAAAATAAGTTCATACATATTTTCTATGATAACTTCATATTTGTTATTTTGTGTGACAAAAGTTTCATGCATCTTTTGTCATTTAAAAGTTGTCTTAGAAAAACAAAGGTTGTTTTATGTATGTTGATGTATATTATGTACATAAACTAGCCAAGGACCATTATGATTGTCTTGTTGTTGTGTTTGTTGTTTTTGTTATAAAAATGGTTGTAATAATTTATTTATTCATATGGTATGTAATAATTAAATAGATTAGTTTTCTTGTTTATTTTTGTAAACTAATAGATTAGTTTTTTGAAATAATTGATTTATACAAAGATGTAACAAGAAATGAAGTTGGAGCCATTTTTTGAAGACAAAAGGCAATTTTCGAGTTCATACATGTGGTGGGCAGAAAGATGAGACTTTCTAAAAAGTGTCATTTAATGCTACACATGTGCTGAACAGAAAGATGATACTTTCTGAAAAGTGTCATGAAAGTTGTAGTTTTTCCTTTAAAGAAGTCTTTCAAATCTTTTGCAAGCAATGAATGTTTTCTCAAGTGGGAGCTTCTTCAACAACATTACAAGAATATTTGTGGTCTCCTTAAATGTCTCTTTAGGAATGGACTTGATATTTTTTGTGTTGGCTCACAAAAATTGTCATTAGTTGGCTATGTTTATGCACATATGTTTTTATGCATGTTTGTGTTGTTTATTTTATGCAATTATTATGTGTGGTTGATAAACTAGTTTTTCAAATGCTTAAATAATTTTGGACAAAATAACATCACATGAAGTTTGGGTTTTTCAAAATTGGACATAAGATGTAACAAATTATTACTTTAAAATAAAATCCGGTTTTATAAAATCGTTAATAACGACAAATTTTGAAATACTCCATTATAAGTTTTAAAATGGTGATTTTTGCAACTTATACAAACTCCAAATATATAAGTAATAAAATGAAGTTTTATTAAATATATAAAAGGTTCAAATGCACTCAAACTTAATACCGGTTATTAAAATTGAATTGCATCAAATTACATAAAAACTAGTTTTTATATAGAACCTTTAAAAGTGATTTTCTTTTGAAAATAGATAGCATGGTTTATTATATTCATGTAATAACCATGATATCATATGTTTTTAAACTATAATTATAAAACATATAAATACCCATATTTTTCAAACCTCAAATCTATGCAATCCTTTTGAAAAAAAACCCGCGCATCTCTTGTATTCACTAGTGGGATAAAGGTACCTAACCACTTAGTGTTATCTTTTGATGGCCGGAGTGTCTTCGCGATTTCTATAACCAAGTTATAGGCCGATTACACAAGTTTTTCAAGTTGGATGATTTGATCGAAAATCTTTTGTGATAAAGGATACCTAAGCAAGAGAGTTCTAAAGCATAGATGAGATCAAACATGTCTAATTAAATTTGTTATTATAGATCCCATAGATCTAGGAATTATATAACAAGATATAATTGACAATCGATATCTACCGGGTTGAATTCAAATGGATGGGATTAAGGATACCTAACCATTTATTTGTTTTGCAGCTTGGATCCTAGACTTTGATAATTAATATTTTTGGAAACTAAAAGGGTATTAATTATTAAAGATTAAATATCGAAAATACTAAATGAATTTTGTTAAAAATTTTGTAGTTAAATAATCCATTCTCATTATCATGAATTGTCATTTTCTTTAATGACTTAATGAAACAATAACATTCACTAGAGACAACTTCAATAAACGGGTTTATGTCTTAAGAGACAATCTCATAAGAGATATGAAATTGTATACACTTAATGGTCATAGTCCTAAACTATTTGATTTGAACAATAAGCCTGGCCATGATACCTAGTAAAGGCATCACTGTGATGCTAAAGATGCTTCTAACATCAAGCTAGGAATAGTCATTAATGACTTCTAGGAAGTATTGGATAATTTAAAACATATATATGATGATATAACAGGCTAAACAATATTCCAATAAATACAGTGATATTTTATTTAAAGCTAGTTTAAACATTGTAATAATGCAATGCTAAAAGAATCACCTTATGTGATCAAGGAGGCCCATGTTTTATGGATTAAACACCTTTAAGCCCAAGAAATCTAATAAATCCCACATAGATGGATCTTGCTTCTTTTGGGAAGAAACTGGACAATGGAAGAAGATTTACTTCTCTTATTTGGAAAGAAAGTCTAAAAGAGACTAATACTTCTAGTATCTACTAGATAGAACTCATACTTTTCATATAACACTTAGGTACTTGGTACTTAAATGTTAATCTAATATTTGTAAATGGCTTGCGGATATTTACTGAAGAGTACCAGTTGAGCACAATCAAGTTGGAACTACACTCTCGGAGTTTAGTTTATTATTTATGCTTAGAACATAAATTACTTGTAATGTAAAATAATATTTCTTTTGGAACAAAGTATGTTTTAATTTAGCATGTCTAAATTTATGTCTCAATTATTTTATTCAAATGTTTGATAATTTACTTAATCATTTTTCATAACGATAATATTCATATTCTGAAATGATTAACTTCTATTTATGAGACTAGATCTCTTATTAGAATTGTGAAGTAAATAACAACATTTCATAAATAAAATTAATGTTCTATATGCAAATGTTTTTGGCTTAAACTTGTTTTAAATCAAACTCATCTTTGACGTTGTTATCTTTATTATATAAATGATATTTACATATTCCAACTTCAAGAAAATGATCTTTGAAGGCAAATAATGTAGTTTATTTGACATATGTGAACCTTATTTATATGTAAATGATTCCTAATGATATTTTCACTAAAGTGTAGAGAAAATGATTAAGGAACTATGCACTTTGGTGTATGACTTCCTGTCTAATGAATGTCTGAGATTAAGCACAAGATACCAAATCAACTTTATTAACAACTATAGTAGTTTTAATTATATTTTACGTGGTAAAGCATAATTTTGAAATCTTTGTTGAAGGTTTCAAAAAATTGAGATACAAACCGGTAAGGACCATCTAAGGCCTTAATGATAATAAAAGATGAATTAAATCTTACTTGGTATGATTTACTTTCTAATCGATAGAAATATCCTCCTTTTATTTCCTTGGGATAACACATACAACACTATTAATTGTACCTTGAGTATAAATACCAAGTAATAAGTAGATTAAACATTTTATAAGATTTAGTATGGAAAGGCTCCATCCTCATCTTACTTAATATTTTTTGGATTTGAAGCCGATGTTGGACTAAAACTTCTAAACCCAAAATCTACTAAATATATATTTGTATAATACTCTAAATGTGGCTTAGAACTATTATATGAAAACCCACCAAGAAATAGGTTCTCTTATTCTTGTGAAAGCTAAGAAAGCAAGCTTCTAATGACAAAGCAAGTTGGAGGTACATGGAACTTGAAGCAACTCAAGAACCATAACTTTATGTAGTAATAGTTGGCACTAGTTTTAACAAGGATTATTAAAATTGAATAATAGTTATTCACAAACACAAATTGTTCGCATTAATGGTAGAATTCATCTACGATTTGAGAAATGTGGAATCTTGCATTGATGAGATTTTATTGATGATTTTTGGAAAATCCATCAAATACCAAGATGCTATGTCAGATCTCGAATCTGATAAATGACTTAGAGTCATGAACATGACATGTAATCCATGTATGAGAATCAAGTACCGACTTGATTAAAATTTATCCCTATAGCAAGGCTAGAAGGAGTAAATAATTCTTCTAGAAAGAATAAATTACATGGATAACCACACACATTTAAAGCAAGACTTCTAGTAAAAGGATTCTCTCATACTCATGTCATTGACTATGGTTCTCATCATACTCATGACATTGACTATGATCAAACCTTTTTCACAAGTAGCTATGATAGATAAACAAGGATATTATTTACTATAAATTTATATTCTTAATATGAGATATATCAAGTAGATTTCAAGAAAGACAGTTTTTTCTAATAGACATCTATTGGAAGATATCTATATAGATTAGTCTGGAGGTTTTCTTAATCCAATTTATCCTAACAAAATGTGTAGAGCTTGAGATTCACTTGTGGATATAAAACAAATATCTAAATGTTATAATCATCATTTTATGTAAAACCACAATGTGTGTTTTTATATTAAAATTAATAGAACATGCGTGTTAACTAAGAACTAGTGGGAGCATAGTGAAATTCCTAATCTTATATGAATAAGACATACTTAATCATTTGAAATCACATTTTGACTACACAAGGTCGTTTTCACCTTGACACGGTAAGTGTTTCTAAAATGAAAGACTTAGGAAAGAGAATATACATTCTTGGAATGTAAAATCTATAGTGGAGAGATAAAATGAATGTTAAAGTTTCATGTCCTTATACATATATTGGCGATATCTTGAAGGGAATCAAGATACAAGATTCTTTTGGAGAATTCTTGTCATTGTCATATGACACCATTTTGAGCTAGCCTCAAAAGTACATAGCTCATAGGTTTGAACTAGTTGAAATGATTTATATTCTATTTTCTTGCAAATAAATTCATCATTTATGCCATATTATGCATAGGACATGGTATTTGATCATGTTGTAAGCATGTCATAGGATACTAATTGAATACACGGTTAAGTCTCTAGATGACTAAGAGAGTATTCTAAGAGTACTTTAGAAGAACTAAGACAATGTATATGAGGCAATCAGTTTAGAAAGGACCTTTATGGAAAGAGCTACACAAGATGTTAATTTATAAACAAATATAAATAATTATGAATTATAATTAGATTTTGACTTCATTATGGAATGAAAGGAATGAGGCCCAAGAAAAACATAATGATACAATATACTACAAAATAATAATACACTACTTTAAAAGTTGAATTCAAATATGATTGGATGAATGGGTTATTGAAAAACTATGTTGATTTCTTCCATTCAAGGATCCCATAGAAATATTTGTGACTTGGAGAGTATACTTAATCAATCTAAGAGACTCTATGTTACGAAAGAACACCAATCATATTCTCCAAGATATTTAACTATACTTAGAGTAAAGTTATGTATGGATATGATAGTATTCACAAAGTTCACACAAATTAAATTTTGTCAGATCCATTGATAAGGTCATTCTTTTGAGCTAAGTATGAATGGTCACACTTCAACTATAAGACTTTATTATTCTAGAAATAGGTTTTGATTTGGATTTAGTATTTGGATATTGGAACATTATAACAACAACTATAGAATAATGTTATGATATATTGAGATATAGTCATCATATTTATACTTGTTGTGTTATATATTAACATGTTTAATCCATGAATAATGTTGTTATTCTAAAAGTTCATAGTCAGTTATAATTGTGGGAGCAATTATGAAGTAAGACTAATATGAATTGGATTGGTTAACTCTCACTAGATGAAAGTAGGCAAGTGGTTGTAACCAAGCTTCATAGGTACTTGTCGGAGAACTAGTAGTAAACTGAACCGCATCAAGATCATCTCATGGATCGCTATCACGAATGATACTTGATTAAAAGGTACTATCTTTGTGTCCTTAACACTTGAGATACATAGTGAGACTTAAGTGTAGGGAGTACTATGCTTTGATATAGTCAAATGTTGTTCCTTAGTCGGGCAGTTATAAAAGCCATTTTCAGGTATAGTGTGAACTATGCAAGAGGCCTATGTAGTCAAGATGTTATTTGTTCCTCATATGTGTTGAGAGTTAGACATCTAAGGCGCCTTACCAAAAGTTTAACAACTAATGAGATTGATCGTGATCTGTATCTCATGCTCAACATGATGTCTATAACAAAGGGATAACTGATAAACTTACCTTATACACAAATTGTAGCTTTGAGCTTTTTCGGAATTGGGCGTTGATAGAATGACACAAAGTCGTATGTTGTGGGGGCAGTGAAATGTTGCTAGAGGTTCACCATAGTCTATATCACTGTAATATGAATCTTATGCAAGTGGGAGATTGAAAGGTCTAGTATGCTCAAGAGTCATATTAAAGTGATATTGCTAATTAACATTTGATACAAATGGGTCACACTAACAACAACTTCATATAATAGATTATTTATTAGAAATTGATTTTAATAAATATTAAAAAAAAACTCTTATAATTAAATTGGAAATTATTTATTTCATGGAAATAATAATTTTCATTAGCAAGTAATATTATATTATTTCATATGGTGTGACATCCCCAAAATCTCGGCCAGAAAAGACCGATTTTCATGTATGCTTTTAAAATATTTTCAGAGTAAATCCTTTTGATTTGAAAGAGTTGCGGAATTTGTTCCCAAAAACAAAACATGATAAAACAATGTTTACCAAAGCATTTCATAAAAGAAATGTATTTTTCATTATATAATCAAAACTCGGGGTGTCATGTTCCGATACAGACCAATAAGCATAAACGATAACATTACAAGTCATTCAACAAATATATACATATACAGACTTGTAATCAAAACAACTGATGGTTCATCCATCTCATGCCCTTGCGCCACTTCCTGTAATACAATTAAAACTGAGTGGGTCAGGCTTGGGAGCCTGGTGAGCATATAGAGTTTTCAACCCACAATAAATAATCATATTTAATTTTCACCAACCAACAATAACCCAATTACTCATTCCCGTTATTCTCACTTTATGTCCCTAAAACAACTAACATAAGGGACCTAGTCTAAGAATATTTCATCGGGGCGACAACACATGCTTCGGGGGTACCTCAGCAATATAAGTCAAATAAGGCAACCATGAGGGGGATGGAGTACTAGGAATGAACACCCAAGTTCATTAACACCTACAGGTGGCGAACCCGCTAATGTTTCCACAAGACTATCTAGAAAAGTATGTGGTCGTCATCTAAACTCCGCTAGATGACTAAATCAAACAACAACGAGGCCTCTCATCTGTTTATTACACACCAACTATCTACCCATGTTCTACCCAACATATTAGAAGAAAGTAACCACACACTCACTTGATCAGAAGATGATCGGACAGCACTACGACTTGCAAAAGTAGTAATCCTCAGCAGATCTGGAAGATCTCTTCAAAAATCGAACTTCTCGCGGGCAGAGCTTTGGCTCGGGAACCGCACTTCTTGGGATCTTCGGGATCTCGGGACTTGCCTCGGGGCTTGAGTATGATACCGGGGCTTCGGGATATTTCTGGCACGCAAAACGATGCAAAACGGGAGAGAGAAGAGAGGAAATTGGCAAAAGACTCGGCTGCCTTCGGTTCCTATTTATAGGAGGCTGGAGCCTCGGAGTACGCGGGGCGTACTGCAGTACGCAGCGCGTACTGCTTCCAAAACCGTCACTGCATGCGTCACCGAAATGTCGACACTCTTCGGAGTACGCGGGGCGTACGTCGGATCGGACCGGTGACTCGTCTTCGGATAATGCCGGATTAAAAGATTAATTTTAATTACAAAATATTTAATAAACTTCGGAAATTCATAACTTTCGCATAAGAACTCCGTTTTCGGCGTTCTTTATATCCACGCGAAGGTGAGACTACGCCCTACAACTTTCGCTTAGACTCCGTCGGCTAATTTCGACTTTATTTTTATTATTTATATTTAATAGGCCGCGACAGAAAAACTTCGTTATAAATTCATAACTCCTTCGTTTGACGTCCGTTCTTGCCTAACTTTTTATTGTTTCGATACCAACAATGAGATCTTCGATTCTCATTTAGATTGCTTCGGCTAAATACCACTCGATCTCAAATCGAGTATTTCGGGCTGCACACCGCTAAGCCAAAACTTCGATAAATCATAACTTCCTCATACGAAGTCAGATTTGGGTGTTCTATATATATTCGGAAACCTCGTTTCAACTACTACAACATTATTCAATGATATTAAGTTTATTTTACACTTAAATTTTGACGCTTATTTTTATTCTTAATTAATCAAACCACATAATTAAGCAATAAAGCACCAAAACACATAATACTCAAATAATACTATCTTATTATTTCAAAACGGGTTACAAAGGTTAACCTAGACCATTAAATTGCTAAAAATGGAAAGCCCGGAAATACATGCGTTACATATGGTATGAATTAATAAGTAATGCACAACTTTTTGGACTAGTTGAAACCTTTTTGTCTTTTACTCAAAGGACAGTTTATATTTTATAAAACTTGAGTTTATAAAATTTAAACTAACTCTTCTTTTTATATATATAATTCCGAAAATTAGAGGAAAAGAAAGGAGTCATGGACTTTCCATTAGTTTATTCAAAAGAAATGAAGCATGGGAGACATGGGGACATATGTGCTTAAAGTGTTAAGACCTAATGGTTAACACTTTCACTTTATGCATATAAATAAGAGGCTTGTATTCTTGAATGGCTTGCTTCATTCCTCCTTCTTAAAACCGCAACCTCCTTAGAGGAGGTTAGTCTCTCCCTTTTGTTCTTCTTTTCTTCAAGAATACTTGCATCTTCATGCCTTATTTCAGTTCATATTGGTTATAAACTTAAAGCTTAAGGGTTTAAGAGTTTATGGACTAGCATCTATATCAAGTTGAGTCATTGTTGGTGTCTCAAAGTTTCCACATTCTTCATCAACTTCCAAGCCTACCAAGAGGACCCAAAGAACTACAAAGGTTGTTATTTCTTCATCCATTCTATGGTTGGTGTTTTAACCTTTCTACAACTTGCAAGAATATCCTTGGTGGGTATAAAATGTTTATGTTATTTCAAAAATTAAAGTCTTCCGTTGCCATATTTTTCAAGTTTACGAAACTATTTTTGAACTAAAACCCAACATGTTTGTGAGTAGATTTCTAAATAATCCTTAGGTATATGAGTAGAGACTCGCTACCCCTCATGTGGCCTAGGTTGGATGGCCCCTAGTGCCTGGTTTCTTGTGGGGGTAAGGGTGACTCAATAATTTCATTTGTCGTGCATTCTTCACTCCCGACTATCATTATATTGTTGTCAGATGTGAGAACAAAAGTTGGTTGTTTGTCATGAGTTCTTCACATCCGACGATTATTGTTAGCTGGACTTTGAGATTGACTTGGGTTGGGATAGTCGCATGCATTGTATTATCCATTTGGATTGTTCTTCTTGAGTGTGTGTGTGTGTGTATATGTATATATATATATATATATATATATATATATATATATATAAGTGTCAAGTTTTGTACACTTGTTTATTGATCGGATTATCGTATTCGGGTGTTTTGTAATTCGTATGAGTATTATTTGGATCTATATCATCTTGTTTGAATTTTGACTATCGAAGAAGCTTTTACTTGAGGTACATCTACCTCATATTGTTTATTCACTTGTGAAGTTATTTGAAATTTGTGATAAATGACAATGTACTTTGACTAATATAATATTTTACCCCTACTTGACTTTTGATGTTGATTTGAGATGGTACGGGTTTGTACATTGGTATATGAAACAACAATGTTCATTCATACACCGTCCATAATGTTTAACCCTGAGATCGTACTCACTAGGCTCCTTATAGCCTAACTCACTAGTTAATAAATTGTTTCAGGTTAGTAGGTATTGTTAGAAGCTTAGGATACTTATGAGCTTTAGATATGTAGAAGACCTTTGGTTTGTAATATTCTCTTAAACCTTTGGTTTGATATCTATTGTAGAACTCTCGCATGAATTGTTGTATTAATCACTAAATGTTTTTTTTTTTTTGGAAGTTTTAATTGGGACCATTATCCGCATTGAACTCTGTAAAGTATTTGAATTAAATTTTGGAAATTCTTTTTCCGCAAACGAAAACTCTGAAATTGTTTTGAAAGATTTTATTAAAGGTTAAATTCAAATAGGATTATGCGAGGGTTGTTACAGTTAAAAACATATAAATCAAAAACCAAAGATAAGAGATGAAGAATGAATTACCATGAAAAGTATTCGAAAGTTAAACTGAAGAGTAGATAAAGTAAGAAAACAAAAGTAGAGGATTTAGAAGTTACCTCGTTTGATTTTCTAAACAAAATCCAATAGCTACGTGACACTAGAAAGAATTATAAACGACAGTGGGGTAAATATCATGGTCGAAAAGATGAAAAAACAACTCATAGAGAGTTATTGTAATAGAGAGAAAAGGTTATTAAACATTCTTCAATCAAATTTTTAGTAAACTTGATAACCAAAACACTTCTTTTTTAGATGTAAACAATGTTAAAAATAGTTACCTGGATCAAAGTCAGGGTTACCCTGGATGTTCTCTTCTTCAATCGGACCTAATTGCTTCGTAATAGTTATTGTTCCTCCGAATAGGGACAATCTTAGCATAGTCAAACTCAAATTAGAAATCTTTTAACATGGAAACCTTCGAAAGTATGACAAATGGATGAATATTGAGAGATAGTTCTTGGGAGTGGATTTAGGATATGGAATTTTCCTCGCAGCACAATCATTGACATGGAGGACAAAGAAGATTAGGGAATTAAGGCTTAAGGGAGAAAAATAGAGGAGAAATATAGGGTTTATTGTTTTTGGCCAGATGTATAGAGGAAATGAGATGTATGGAGAAAATGATATCTACATAGATAAATGCAATGATTTTCTTCAATTGATACCACAACTCTGATTAACCAAAACATTGGTTAAGGGTGATGTAACAAAAAGAACTAAGGATATATAGAAAAACTAGGAATGAAATGTAATAAGAACTCATATTTTTTCATTTTAGAATTTAGATTTTTATTTTAACATATATTAAAAATTATCATTGAAAAAGAGAATAGATCGGTTTATGAAAATAATGTTGCAAATCATCTAACCAAAATTTTCTTTTAGTTTATAAAAATATTGCATTATTTGTCAATTTCACCCTTACATTAACATAAGTTGGTAAATGATGCTAGAACCAAAAATAAATACTTGATTGGGAGAAAAATAATTTATGTCTAATAAATTTCTTTCATAAAAATAAAGTTAACAAATAATTACCTATCATACCAAATATGATTATTGTCCGTGCGTTAGGGTTTCAAGTTCCTAATTTGTAATTGTTTTTTTTTTTTTTTTTTTTTTTTTTTTTTTTTTTTAATTTTATGAATTTTGGTATTCTATTTTAGTTTTTTATTTACTTTTATATGCGTGTACATACTTTGTGGATGAATGGTGGTGGGAATGGGTGATTCGTTTTAATTTTTGTAGTAGTTGAATGGTGGTTAATTAAGACGTCCATAAAGTGGCGACGATAGTGGTGGAGACAATGATGGAATATAACTAGACAAACAATGATGAAGTCATGACGGTGACCAGTAAGTTAGATGAACAAATAAATAATAACAACATAAAATCTTTAGTAAAAATGTCTACGTAACCATGGTGATTACTCATTGACCTGAACATGCATGCCATCGATAATCCTGCACATATATAGTCATGTTAGAGCAGTTTTTACACTGAAATTTGAAAGAAACTCATAAATTTATAGAGAAATATTCAATAAAGTGTCGTAATGTGGTAGAATATATAGATCTTGAAATTTATTCTACTATTTGTAACAACTTAAAACGAAAATGATTTCTTCTAACAACCAGTTATCTTTTTGGTCCACAGCTCCACATGCATGATGGAGAACCCATCATGACCTTAAGATAAACTAAACAAGGGTTTGGGCCACACAATGATTGTCTACGCTCAGGGGTAAACTAAAGTATAAAAAATTGTCATTTGAGTGATTGAGGTATGATTTAAGAAAAATATTATATTATTAATCAAAGAGAACCACAATTAAGATTATAAGTAATTTAAAATAATAATTAACAAAAGCCAAAAACAGTTATAAGTTATAACCAAATAAAGACTCGCTCAAAACAATAAGGCTTCTACTAGACATCTAGCATATATCCAACAATTATGAAGACGAATGAAGACAAGAACAGCCTTCACATGAAAACATTTCATACCACAATCCATATTAACGCATATTTACAACTTAATTGTTAAGACTTACGTCTATCAGCATCTACTCTTCGTACAAAGATCGATATGCAACAATCATTTGTTCAGTCAAACGACATATACATAATACATTTGATCCCAAGTACTCCTGCATCAAAAGCAAACTTGGCATTTCGTTAATCCGTTCTCATTGCACTCTACACAACTAATTGGCAAAGGAGTATCACTATGATCACTATGATCATCATCGGTCTCTTCAGACACCACCTTCCGACTACCATTGCATGAAAAACAAATCCTAAAACGAATCCCACCGCAGCCTTTGCAGGGGGCAGTGGTAGGGCTTCTGGGTATCCCATTTAAGAGATCTATAAGCTTTCCTTGCTCATGGAGTCCGACCACCTCTTCCACTCCTCCAATATGTCTTCCTTTGATAAACAACCTCGGAGGGATCACCCTTCCGCCCAATGTCCGCCACAGCTCCTCCCTGAATTCCATATGCATGGAAACATCTCTCTCATCATACGAAACCCTAAAACTTCCTAAAAGAAACCTGATAGTGTTACAATCTTCAAAAGTCTTACGTATACCTCTCAAACTTGTTGTGTAGAGTATGACAGCATCACTTCCTCCTGGAGGACACTTCTCCTCAAATTCTACCGAATCTGATACATTCTTCTCTATGATCTCTTCCAAGCTGATCATGGGAGCTCTACCATTTTCTTCATTCTTGATATCACTTATGACTGTTGGTAAAACTAGACCTTGTTTTACATTGGTGGAAATGGATTTCAGTTTTGCAAAAAATCTTCCTCCCACTCCTTTCATCTCTATACTTCTCTTCTCATTTACTTGAGGTGGGTTAATTTATAACTGGCAATAGTAAGCTAAAGACTAGTGAAAGCACATGTCAATTTGATAAGGGCGTGAGGGTAATTTCCAGGAAAGGGTGCAATCCAGACCAAACATTTGGCTATGATGGAGATGGTGAACCGGATTAGGCTAAAAACAATGGGAGACAAGGTGTGGCACCACTCATAATTCAGTCACAAGGTGGGATCATTATAGAGGACTAAAAAGGCCTTCTTTTAATCTTTTAATCAACTAGACTTTTTATGGATATAAAGTAAATGCTATAGTGGAGGGGTGAAGGACTTTTTTGTACAAAGCACGATACCTGTCTCTGAATATCGAACTACCCTACTGGACCACGATGCCCATTTCTTGATTAGGATATATCGTCATGAACTGGAGCTGTACACAAGCTCAATCAAGACATTATTGAGCACATGTGATTGTATGTGCATATAAATCAATAAACTAAAAAATACACGCAATGCACGGAGATTTATCAATTTCTGGATTCATGTAGACGTGTATCACAATATTAAATGTGACTTGAGAATTAACGACCCAAATGGATACCGATTTGTAAAGAAACATGACAACCGATATCGACGATAGAATGTTTGGAGTAGGTTGAGGGTCGTTAGGCCCAAGTTTGTACATGATGACATGTGTTGATCTATGTAGCTCGGGTGACCATCTTTTAGTTATGGTTATGTTTTGTACTTTACCTATACAATACGGCTGATAGCTATGGTGTCACTATCAAAGATACTATATTTTTTCAAAGTCGTGAATAAGAATACTTCTTCTTGCCATGTGGACGTAAATGTAAGTCACATTGACCAAAGCACCTTAAATTAATACCTTGTTTTTGTATGTGTGATTTATTCTCGTTTATTCCTTGATAGCAAGTTTCTTTAATCTTGAATTTTTACTAAAACACATACATCATTATGCATTTAAGAAAGTTAAGAATGGGACTTTTACGTACATAAGCTAGCAACCATAAACACTGGTTATTAAAGTTAAAGTAGTTAACATAGTACAGAATTGTTGTGCCTATAATCAATGCGTATATCTGTTTCACTGTTTGTAAAAATTAAACAAATAAGAAATTTGATGAACCAAAATATGGCTTCTTATTCACCGTGAGAGACCAATGCGTACACAGACAAAAAAAAAAAAAAAAAAAAAAAAAAAAAAAAAAAAAAAACAGAATGATCTCACTCTACGTCTAAAATCCTTTATTTGTGGTCAAAATTACCAACTCTGCCCTATTGGCAGAAATGGTGCTTACACTATAGTATTATATTCATAGACCACCCCTTAGATAATCAGTTTAAGTCATTTTACCTACAATCTCAACATTGGCTTACCGACTATGTCAACCTGTAAACACGTTTCACAAACCATTTGAGCATCCACCTCGAATGCAACTCGACAGCACTCTGTAAACACGCCACACTCAACTCCTTTGCAGACACCCTCCACCTTCCCCGACCAACTCAGAGAAGCTTCTTAGTGAATCATCCATTTTTTCAATCAACCCCTCTTCGAACTAAGCCTTTCGGAGTCTGAAATCGTAACCGATCTCTAACACTGGATAGACAAACTCATACTTAAAACCTTTTGAGTCGGACTTTCATGTGTTCAGAAATTTACCAAACTTCTTATCGACCTTTACCACACTTTCCCGACTATAATCCTAAGCCACGAGTTGAACTTTGAACTGTGTGGTCTTGGTACCAGTTTAACTCGTCTTCTCCTTGAAGACCCTTTACAACCACGACTTGTCTCCATTTTTGACAATTGAACAAGATCACATACCTTGTTCCTATGAGGTGGTTCAACATCTTTTTCCGTTGCTCCTAACTAAAGAACCACCTATTTCGGGATAGCCACTTGTAACATCCCAATCTTCAGGTATGGATTTAAAGCTTTATATCTATATTTTTAGGGCAACTCGACGAGTTGGAAGGCTCCAACTCATTGTGTAGAGTACTTAATGTCCGCGTATCTTTCAATGTCTACTCGACGAGTTGGAAGGCCCCAACTCGGTGAGTTGAAGGCTGAACATGAAAACCCTAATTTTTAGGGTTTGCATCTTATTTAAAGGCCTTAACTCTCATTGTTGGCCTCCCTTACCGTCCCCTCAGTCCAGAGAAAACCCTAATTGTGTCTCTTTCCCCCATTTTGAGTGTGTGTGAGCTTAAAGAATGTTCTTTGGGGCTTTTCTTGAAGGAATTTGAAGTTGGTGATGCAAAGTTGAAGGGAGAAGCTTTAAATCCGGGATTTTTAGTGTTGTTGCAACCATTTGGAGGTATAAAGTCATTATCTTGATCATCTCTTTGCTAGATCTCTTCTTTTGAAAGTTTATGGCCATTATTAGCTTATTTTGGGACCATTCTTGGATTTGAGGATGTTATGAAGCCATGGTTTCAGATCTGGATATCTCATGGCCTCCATGGACTTAAAGTCACCAACTTTATCAAGTCTTGGCCCTCCTTCATGCTCTAAGTCCCTTGATAAGCCTTGTTTGAGTGATTTAGCCCTCTTGATTCCATACATGGACGTAAAGCTAGCAATTTTATGTGGTATTTTAGTCCTAAGGGACCATATCTATAGTTTGGGGCTTTAGTTTCGCTTAGAAGTGTCTGAATGCCTTAAGATTAGGAAAACTCGACGAGTTGTTTAGCCAACTCGGCGAGTTGTGTCGGGTTTTCCCGCTTTCTGGAAGCTGAAGAACTCGACGAGTTGCTCTGGTAACTCGGCGAGTGGTCTCGAGCTTTTCATGATTTTTTGAGATATGACGGAACTCGATAAGTCAGTAAATGCACTCGACGAGTTCGGTCAACATGGACTGTTGACCTTGACTGTTAACTTTGACTTTGACCATGGTTGACCAAGTTTGACCTTGAGGGTATTTCGGGATTTTGATGATGTTAATCACTTGGTGAATGTAGGCAGTTGAGTTGGAGCTGTGAGTTGGGATTGATATTACCGATTCAACACTACTTGTGAGGTGAGTTTTCCTCACTATACTAACAGGGTCGAAGGTACCAATGTCGACCCTTTTGAATTATTATCTTGGTTATCGCATGATGCTATGTGTAGTGATCTGTTAGATCCGTATCCTACTGTATATGATGATGCTATGATTGATGATCTGTTAGGCTTGTATAATTATTGTGTGTGCTAGCTAGCGTGTAATATCTATGTAATGATGTGATTGTTGGGTTTTGAGCATTCTAACACTTCCTAAGTGTACATGCAACCCTAAATACCTTGGATCTATGTTTTCTCTATTATACATGCAAATAAGAACTTCCAAGGTATTATCCTAATCTAGCATACAAAACAATAACTATAGCAAGATAGAATACATACCTCTTTGGTGTAGAAGGTCTTCATGAAGCTTGAGTGCCTAGTGCCCCAAGTGTGACACCTCAAATGGAATCACAATCATCAAAACACTTAGAATAACTTGAGAGAATTCTACACTCTTCAAAATCGGCTAGCCCTTTCTTCACTATCTCTAGTGGCCGATTTTTCCTCAATAATAAGATGCTTATATAGTTACACAATTAGGGTAAACTCTTAATTGTCATGGCTTTCCATTTCCTTGGATCCATGGGTACAAATACACCATGGAGCATCCATGGACCATCCTATGGGTTTTAGCCCAACTTGATTATCCATGGAGCATTAGCCCACTATACAAGTATGGATGATTTACACAATCAACCCATATATTTAATTAGTCTTCTTTTGATCACTTAATTAATCCTAGATTAATTCTTGATCAATACTAATTAAATAATCTTATTATTCTTATTATTAATATACTAGAACTTATAATATATTAATAACCATAAGTGTCTTATTTCTCTCATTCAAGTGCATGATGGTATGCAACCCAAATGGACCATGCCGGGTCGGGTCAAGTCTTACCAATTATAGTTATGGACTTAGACATTAATCCAACAGTCTCCCACTTGGATAAGTCTAAAACTATTATTGCGTATGACTTCAGGAACCAACCGGCAATCGTAGCTCTCAAAAGCTTCTGTCGAACTCTGACCTTGTCGATGAACTCTGACCTTTGTCAGTGACTTGTCCATTAGATAAGGGATCATATATTCCTCCATTCTAGATATCATATGGACTGAGACATGGATTATAATCATTCTCTCTGTCCATTTGTTGTTTCCCGATTTCCGATTTATGACGACTGACTAATTGAACAAATCAAATCAGTCCTGGCCCGGCCGAGCACTTCCATTTGTCATCATCAAATCATCGAGGGGCCCACAGATATCGCTTTTATCCCGAAGGTAAAAGGAACGGATAAACTTCGACTCATATGGCTTGTTCTACTACTTGTTGAATCATACACAAAGGCACGTTTTATAGCACAGAGTTACCAAATGCGGTTTCGTGCAATCAATGTACTATCAACTCATAGTAACAACTCATATCTCTAGGTTTGAAGAATATAAGATATTATCGTCTCATGATCACTCGTGATAAAATCCATGAAGTGATTCCAATGAGCGCGGGTTGAATCCAATACTCAGAACTTATGAGCACTCATGATTGTTGTAGCCTTGTCCAACACCTTAGACCTCTACAACCCATCATGACAGTCTTAATTCATATCTACTTCCAAAATATGACCGACTGTGGATGGTTTGAATAACTTAGTCATTCCGGAAGAATAACCCAGTTTATTCGGGAAGTCAAAACATGCAAAGTGAAACACAATAATAATTGAATCCAATATGGTATCAACCCTTTGAACATAAATAAAACACCTTTTATTTATCACCATATGATTACACATTATTCATTGTATACTGTTTCAGCTATCAACTTTATTCTTGAATTTAAAACAATAGTTGTCCCATGCTCCAAGCATGTACACTATGTTTTCTTAAACACTAGTCATGCCACACACCAAGTATGCATACTATGTTTGTCTATGATCTTTACTTTGTGAACTAGATCAATTGAACATAACTTCAATGATTCTCTTTTCACACTCCCAAATCCTTACTGCAAATGCAAGAATTCCAAATTCATGCCATTTACTGAAATCTGTTAGATTCTAAACTTATATGCATTGATCCTCTTGTAATTATTATGCACAAAGTCATAAAGACTTGACAACAAACATTACAGAGCATTCCAAAGGAGATCAGTTCCTTGGAAATATCCTTCTTGCATTAAGTTTCCTTAATCTTACACAGATTGAAAAATTCTAACTTTGAAACATTTCCAGATTCCATTTTGACTATCACTTCTGAACAAGAGTTGCCTCCTTACAGACTATGTCAGTATGGTCCTTCCAGAATTATCACTATACTTCCAATTGTCCTTGAGTAACCAATCTTTTGTAAACCTTAGATTGTCCTCGACAATTGTTTAATCCTTTTAGTCATATCCAGTTCTAAACCTTGTCCCTTCTTAATGCCCCAGGCATTTGGAAAATTTTAGAACGGATGAATATAGCACATGTAATCGATCCTATATCCGAAGCATATGGGACACGATTCATGATGTCTTACATAAAGACTAAACCAGTCTTTTGCTATAATATTTCCATTTCAATTTGCCAAGTTCTCATAATTCAGATTATGAAAAGGGATGCCGTAATCATAATCGAATTTTAGAACGCAAATAATGGACTCATATACAGAATTTTCTTATGTTGAGCCATTCCAACATGAAATTCATATATATATCCTTGACTAAATGATTAAAACCTCACGATCTAAGCTTATAGATTTGAGATGAAGCATAATTTCCTCTCCCTTAATTATAGCAAAACAACTTTTTCCCAATTGAAACTTTTGTTTTCTATAATTAACATTGCTAACTTGCAATACTTATCATAATTATCATGCTCCCACTAACATGATGATTATTAGCATAACACTTATGCTCCCACTAGCTTTGACATGTACTCAGAAATCAGCTGGACTTCTAGAAATCAATACTTCATTGACTTTCTTACCAAAGTTCAGATTTCTGATGCTAGATTGTTTTGATAAAGTTGTATCAAAATCATACACCTTCCCTTAGATAGCACACTTGTGAGTCTAAACAATTATGAAGAGGTATGCCGTAATCATAATGGTTAGACCTTTTTGCCACTTCTCACAAGTCCAGGTGAGTGTGCCGGTTAACCATACGCGCTCCACTAACGACTTTGAGAATGCAAATATCACAATTGCTATCTAGATAAAATCTACTTAGTGAAAGTGTTTCCTCACCATCATTTTCATGAATCGGAGAGAAACCTTATGACACTTAGATTTATATGGTGTATGTGTTCTTATCCATGTGAATTGTCAAAACCATAATCACAAGACAAAGATAATGACAAATCCAAACTCATATGGACCGAACTCAATCTTAACTTCTTGCCACCTGGCAGCTCAAGGGCCTGCCATTGCTTCCAAGTTGTTGTGCAACAAATTGAGAACTCTAAGAACTCATATGCAAAACCAACTTTAACTGGAATGGGCACAGAATATGTCAACACAATAGATTATAAACCTCAAATTGTGTGCTAGAGAAGAACTTTAGGTTTTATTCTTGATTAGTTCTTGAGACTTTCAAGACCTTTAAGACTCCCACTGTCCTCTTGACATATAAGACTCCCTTGTCAAACATCCAAGAGATAGTGCGGATTCTAATCAAGAAAAACACTTTACCCAATTGGCCTAAGTTGGTCTTTGTTTTATCCAAAACATCACAACTTACCAATTTCAAATGTACAAGAGTAGAAAACTTTTACTCTTACATTTGACAAGTGTTTTAAACCTTCTTTAAGACATGTCACTCAAATGACAATCTTGGAGTATGACTCTAAGACTTGTATTGGAACGAAGTATGACTCATCTTCTTGATTTAACCATTTCAACAATTCAAGTTCCTCTTCTTAGTCATAAGAATGCACTAAGATTTCCTTAGAGAACTAATTTTGATATGGTTTCTTAATCATTAAGATGATCACAAAACTGATACTAAAGTACTCTCCCATCTTTTCAGATACGAGAAACTTTTATCCTTCTGCCTAATTTGATTCTTCTTATTCGCCCTGCCATACATTGGAACCTTTTCCAATGTCTCAGAGTTACACTTAAGCTTGTAAGTATAATCATATTTACTGAGCTTTAGTAAACTATGACGAATAGTCTTATCAATCTTTTGTGGTGGACTTAA
Source organism: Lactuca sativa (assembly GCF_002870075.4). Taxonomy (NCBI): domain Eukaryota; kingdom Viridiplantae; phylum Streptophyta; class Magnoliopsida; order Asterales; family Asteraceae; genus Lactuca; species Lactuca sativa. Next base: position 48,408,441 of record NC_056628.2, read on the forward strand.
TCAGTGCACAAGAATGTGTACTCGATCCCTTAGTCCTTTACTTGACTCACACATCCATGTGGCCGAGTAATTAGTCTTAATTTTTCCAAAACTTGAAAGTTCTCATTCATCATGCTATACAACTTGCATGATTCCAAGTTCCGGTCCACTTGAAACTTGGATGATGAGAATCTTTCCTTATTTGGTAAATTTAGACATTACCACAAATGAAAGAATCAATTTCATATTTCCACTCTTGCTCTTAATGGAATCATATAAGCAACAATTTTTCCTCAAATGCCATTGTAAGGATATTTTAAAATAAATAAAATAAAAAATTTTCTTTTATTTTAAAACTTTGCGGAAAAACTTATCCTTACAATCCATATGAAAACTTGTTGTTATCTATTCCTAAGCAATATCTCATAACTCCTAAGAAGTAGCTCAAGAATCCGATCTTCAAACTACGCGATAGAAAACCATCTACGCGATCAGATTCAGCATATTCTTCCTTTAAGTTTCTTCACTTTCCTTTGATTCTTAAACCATCACCATGCGACCCGGTCACATCATGTATCAAGAATCTCAGAATAGAAACTTAACAGAGTTAGATAGTGGATTTTACCTGAAGTAGAGTCAAACTTATTGACTTTAACATCCTTAGGTAAATTTGGCAGCTTCGCAACCAATGCCCTTTCTTTGGCAATACAAACATATGGACCCTTTGATAATGGTACACAGGACTATCACAGACTTAGCTTTTCTCTTTTCCATTTGGTCAACCGAGTTGACTATGGCCGATCCCTTTCCATTGGGAAGAGAATGCTTTACTGGATATCCAATGTCATCATTGTCAATGTCCATAAAGTTTTAGGAAGTTGATCTTAGCAAATAGATAAGATCATTAAGGGTCTTGTCATAGTCTGTTTCATAGGTGTCCCAAAGGAACTCACTATGTGACTTAGAAAGTGATTGAACCACCAACTTTCTCAAGACTTTGACACCCAACTCTCCCGGCTTGTCAATATGTGACTACATCTCCAAGATGTGACCACACCTAGACCTTGCCTTGCCAATAGGGCCTGAGTGACCTTAAACTTTTCAAGAACTTGTGGGTTAGGGAGAATAATTTGAAGAGGTGAAGAAGTATGATATCCATGGGACATCATCTTCATTAGGAAACCTTGTTTCAAGAGATTTGGGAAGATCATAGGTGTCTAAACCAGACATCTTTTGGGAGATATTCAAGATAGTTGATTTAAAGTCCTTAATATGACACCCAATATGAAATATTAAGGCTAGGACCCAACAAACTATTTTATAACTTAGAAGAGGTATGCCGTAATCCAAGCTATAAAATATTTGAAGGTAGGTGAATGACGATTCACCAATTTCCACCAAGATAAACGAAATGTATTATTAGGTTTTAATTGGTTTTGAAACTCCTAGATCTTTGAGATTCATTGAACTTTTCAAAGGCATGTTTCAATCTCGAGTGTGCCCTTCAGGTTTTGTGACTGGGATGCCGAGGATCACAAAACAAGGTGTGAAGTAACCATGCAAATCACTTGGTACCCTTAATAAATTACCCCTCAATCGATGTGCCGGTTAACCACACACGCTCCATCGATACTATGATAAATATTAAGTCACCCTTTACCTACCTCGTTAAGTCCAAGTTAGTGTGCCGGTTAACCACACACGCTCCACTAACGACTTAGACAAAGTGTAAAGTGTAATTTCATGGATTAGCACCTTATTCACATTTTTCCTAAGTAACTTAGATTGGGTATTATTAAGAGTTTAGTTACTTAGTATTTTTCATTAATACTTTTAATGAAGGGAGAATACAAGTCCTATCAAACCCGTTCGGCTAACGACCCTCCACCAGTCAAGCAAGCGGTGGGTGAGAGTGGACACCCATTAAGTTGCCATTTTATAGGCAACAACCTTATACCCACCTTATAGACCGGCTTCGTGAATGAGGCGTACTAGCGGTAAGACTGACTTTACTCTTATACATATATATATTATTAACTTATAATATTATAAAGTATAAGGGTTGAATTTTAACTTTTAAAATTCTAAGGGCTAACTTGGAATTAAAGTATTCATTAGAGAAAACTTTACAAATTCCAAAACTTGAGGGCAAGTTTTGAAACTATTCAAAACTAATTAATTCCATAACTTATGTGTTTAAAGTAGTTTTAATCCAAAAACTCTTCAAGTTCCATAACTTGAGGACAAGTTATGGAAGACTTTAAACTAATAAAAGAATTAACTTTTCTTTATTTTATAACTTATGGAATTAATTAAGGTTACACCTTTTTTTTATTTTATTTTATTTTATTAAATGAAGAGACTCTTGGTCCTCCATAACTTGAGGACAAGTTATGGAGTCATAAAACCATTTAATTAGAACTAGACTCTTCATTTTTGTAACCTTTGCCAATTTTTATGAGTTTTATGATTCTTAAATGTGACTTTTCATATAACTTGATGACAAGTTACAAAAACACATTTTAGAATCAATTCTTAGATTAATTTGGATTAAAACCAACTATCACATAATTTTATTCATTAATCTAAATTCACTCATAAAACAAGCTAACACAAAAAACTTTTGGTGATCCATAACTTATTCTTAAGTTATGGAATCCTTTAAAACATTAACACCAAATTTTGTAACTCCAAAAAAAAACTTTAAATCAATTTTTTTTTTAAAACCTTTTCAAATCCATAACTAATGGAGGTTTCAAAAAAAAATAAAACTTTTTAGATCAAACTTTTAAAACTAATAAAATAATCATATTATTTTATCTTTTATTAAATTTGACCTAATTCAACTCATAAGGCAAATTATTCAAATTTTACAAATAATTAGTTTTTCACAAGAACAAGTAATTATTTTAAAATTTGACAAACTTCATGTTTTTTTTTCTTTTTTTTTCCACTTTGAAAATAAAATATTTGCATCAATATAACAGAAAACAACCTGGCTCTGATACCACTGTTGGGTTTTGAGCATTCTAACACTTCCTAAGTGTACATGCAACCCTAAATACCTTGGATCTATGTTTTCTCTATTATACATGCAAATAAGAACTTCCAAGGTATTATCCTAATCTAGCATACAAAACAATAACTATAGCAAGATAGAATACATACCTCTTTGGTGTAGAAGGTCTTCATGAAGCTTGAGTGCCTAGTGCCCCAAGTGTGACACCTCAAATGGAATCACAATCATCAAAACACTTAGAATAACTTGAGAGAATTCTACACTCTTCAAAATCGGCTAGCCCTTTCTTCACTATCTCTAGTGGCCGATTTTTCCTCAATAATAAGATGCTTATATAGTTACACAATTAGGGTAAACTCTTAATTGTCATGGCTTTCCATTTCCTTGGATCCATGGGTACAAATACACCATGGAGCATCCATGGACCATCCTATGGGTTTTAGCCCAACTTGATTATCCATGGAGCATTAGCCCACTATACAAGTATGGATGATTTACACAATCAACCCATATATTTAATTAGTCTTCTTTTGATCACTTAATTAATCCTAGATTAATTCTTGATCAATACTAATTAAATAATCTTATTATTCTTATTATTAATATACTAGAACTTATAATATATTAATAACCATAAGTGTCTTATTTCTCTCATTCAAGTGCATGATGGTATGCAACCCAAATGGACCATGCCGGGTCGGGTCAAGTCTTACCAATTATAGTTATGGACTTAGACATTAATCCAACAGTGATTGCAGGTGGGTTGAGGTGGTCATGCTTTGTGCTCTAGGCCAACAGACCCAGGACGACCCATATAGACTGAAGGCCCATCGTATCATACCCCCAAACTAGGATGACAGAAACGTCTAGGGGTGAATGATTTTCATGTATTGTATCATAATAATTGAATAATAGTAAAGAAAGCAAACATGACCATCATATATATATATATATATATATATATATATATATATATATATATATATATATATATATATATAATTGGAAAAGTTACATCATTGTAAATGTTGCATGTTTCAAAAGCCAATTACAATATAATGATAAAAAGACTTGTTTGACGCCTTAGCGTCTCATCCTCAAAAACTGGTGGCTACCTATTTTACTGGTTTCCTGAGAATACAAGTTGTTTGAAAAGTGTCAACATTTAAGTTGGTGAGTTCATAAGAGTTTGTTATAAACAATCATAGTAAGTCTTTTCGTGAAAAGATATTGTGTTGTTTCCATAAAATCCGATATTTTCAAATAAATGAGATGTAAGCCATTCAATTGTAAAATGATAGTGTTTATTCCAGAAATCCAATATTTTCCGTAGAAAAGAGTTGCAGTCTTTATTGTTCCAAGACCGAAATGTACTAGTGTTTTCCATACTTGAAATAGTAATATGTAGTTTTATTGATGTATAAAACCATTTGAATAATAGTTTTTTCGTGTAAATGTACATATATTCGTTTCCCCATGTGAGTTTTCATAACTGTGCTTTTAAGATGCAGTGTATGCCTCGTCGTTCTACAGGCACCGAGTTATTTATGACATTTGTCACCCATAACCTGCCGTTTTGACTGTAGCTAGTAGTTAGGGTGTGTGATCATCAGTCTCGTATAGATCTATACACAAGTATCACGCTCTCGTATCGGAAATTCTAGTTATAAATACAGGACTTTCTGTATACCTCAGTTAGGTACGATGAAGACAGTGTCTCACAAATTCATTCAACGAGTGTACGTGTTTTTGAAATGAAAACGTTTGTAACTGACGTTATCCCATATTTCCAGGATGACATCGAAAGTGTCGTAATACAATGATATATGTATTTTATATCGTTTTTACCCTTTTCTCAACGGGTTACAAAAGGGTAAAGTTTCGTAAACTATAATTGTAAAGTTTCGATAAAATGAACGTTTTGTATTTGATATATATATATATATATATATATATATATATATATATATATATATATATATATATATATATATATATATATATTTGTACGAATAAGGTAATGATTATCAAAATGTTGTTCGTGAAATCACATGCGATTGATAGTAAAACTATTCGTGTTTTTAATGCTTTTCGTAAAATAGTATAGTAACGTATTCAAAATGTTCGTGTTATAAAGAAAATATTATTGTGTGTTACTTGTATCCCCCCCCCCCTAAAAACAAAGAAAAAGTCTTGAAAAATGTAGGGGTATGAACTCACCTTATATGTAGTCGCGGTTAGATAACAAGATAAACACGGTGACTTCGAGCTAGAACACGAGAAAGTAATCGTATCCTAATTGTTTAAACGCATTATAATGTGTAAATATATGAAACTAGACCTGAATGTATTAGAAAAACACTAGATATTATAGGAACTTACAATGATCTTATAATAACTGCTTGAAGACAATAAGGCTCCAGTAGACGTTGCTCTTTAATTTTTGGGAATAAAATGTGGTTGGGGTTTTTGAGAGAGGATTGAGATGAATTGTTACTGTAAATGGGTTTGGAAAAGTCTACAACTCGTGTGTGTGTGTGTGTGTATATATATATATACATATATATATATATATATATATATATATATATATATATATATATATATATATATATATATATATATATATATATATATATATATATATATATATATATATATATATATATATGAAGGAATGAGATAAGATTATGAGGTGACATTTACTTTGGTAAGTGTAATCTATCTTCTGGGAAAGTTAAACTGCCAATCAAGTGGCACCACTGGCTCACTTTAATGGTGATTTCGGCCATAGATTAACCAAATCAAAAGAGTTTTCGACCATGGAAGTAAACACAAAGAGGTTTTCGGTCCGAGCATGTTCCAAGAAGGAGTTTACGACCTTAATGGGCGTTAGATTTTTTATTTCGGTCATGGGGTTTCCTAATGAATGAGATTTCAGTCCTATCATCCTTTAAGAAGGTGTTTTTGGTCCTACATGGTCCCATGAAAGGGATTTCGGTCCTTATATGGCCGAAAACTCAAGGATGGTGGACCCAAAATTGGAACATTCTAACAATGTGTGTTATTTAAATTTTGTTGACCCTTTTTACTCCTAATGTCTTATAACTTATATTAGCTTACTTCCACATGTTTTCCCATTTATATTAACTTATGTAAGTATGGTTTCAAATTAATATACACATGATAACATATATACAAACATGCCCTTATGGCTAATGGTGATTTAATGTAACAAGGTTACAATGTGGTTTTCAAAGTACATTTGCATAATTACTTATATAAACATGCCCTTATGGCATTCAAACTTTTATTGTATTAATGTTATGATGTGAATTCACTTGTACATGGTTACAGTTTAGTCTTGTTTGTTCTAGAATTTTCCCAGATGTCACATCACCCCCCCCCCCCCCGGTTAGAGGGAATTTCATCCCGAAATTCGAACTTTGAGTAGGATTTCAAGTGTTGGGGAAGAGATGTGGATACTTCTGTTTCATTTGGTCTTCTCGTTCCCATGTGAATCCAGGTCTGCGTTTGGCATTCCAGCGGACCTTCACTATCGGTATGCGGCTTTGTTTTGTTCGCTTGACCTATCCATGATTTCCATTGGATCTTCGATGAATGTCCTGGTCAGTTTGCATAATTACTTATATATATATATATATATATATATATATATATATATATATATATATATGAACTTAATAACATACACTCCACCTTCCACGTGTCTGTGGGTGGTAGGCTGTACTCATGTCCAACCTAGTCCCCAGGGATTTTTGTAGTGACCGCCAGAATCGTGAAGTGAATCTACTATCTCTGTCGGAGATAATGGATATTGGTACTCCATGCAGTCGCACGAATTCTTTGATGTATGTCCTGGTCAGTTTCTCCATCTTATATGTCTCCTTTATTGGTACGAAGTGTGCAGACTTGGTTAACCTGTCAACTATCACCCCGATGGTGTCGATTCCACCCATCATCTTGGGTAACTTGGTGATGAAGTCCATGGTTATCCTCTCCCACTTCCACTCGGGTATTTCTGGTTGTTGTAGTAAACTCAAGGGCTTTTGGTATTCTACCTTGACCTTGACGCAAGTCAGACACTTTCCCACGTAGGTGGTGATATCGGCTTTCATGTTCGGCCACCAATAAAGTTTCTTGAGATCTGAATACATATTATTTGAACCAGGATGAGCTGGGTATCGAGTCTTGTGAGCCTCGTTCATGACAACATCTCTAAATCCTCCAAACTTTGGTGTCCAGATCCGATTCATGAGATAGCGAGCTCCATCCCCCTTGACCTCTAGATTTTTCTCCATTCCTCTCAAGTTTTATTCCGAGACATTTTTAGGTTTCAAGGCTTCCAGCTGAGCCCCTTTGATCTGGATGGATAGGAGTGAGTGGATAGTTATGGTCAACGACTTTACTTGACGGCCTGAGTATTCTTTTTGGCTGAGGGCATCCGCTACTACGTTGGTCTTGACTGGATGATAAATAATTTCACATTCGTAATCATTTAGTAGCTCCACCCATCGCCGTTGCCTCATGTTTAGTTCCTTTTGATCGAAAATGTGTTGGAGACTCTTATGGTCAGTGAAGACGGTGCATTTGGTGTCGTAGAGGTAATGCCTCTAGATCTTCAAGGCGAACACTACTTCACCTAGCTCGATATCATGTGTTGTGTAGTTCACTCCGTGAGTCTTAAGTTGCCTCAAGGCATAGGCAATGACTTTTCCTCGCTACATAAGCACACACCCAAGACCCTGATTCGAAGCGTCCCAATAGACCACAAAGTCGGTTCCTTCTGGAAGAGACAAGATCGGGGTGCTACATAGAGCTTGTTTCAGTGTTTGAAAAGCAGGTTCTTGTTTTTCCTCCAAGTTGAAGGTCACTCCTTTTTGCGTCAAGGTAGTGAGTGGCTTAGTAATCTTTGAGAAGTTCTGAATAAATCTTTTGTAGTAGCTAGCAAGACCTAACAACTAGCGGATCTCCGTCAGTGTTCTTGGTGCCTTCCAGTTCTCGACTTTTTTTTTTATTTTGGAGGGATCCACATGTATTCCCTCTTTGTTGACCACATGACCCAAGAAGTCCACCTCTCGGATCCAAAATTCACATTTGGAAAACTTGGCATATAGCTTTTATGTCCTCAATGTCTCTAGGATTTATCGTAGATATTGGCTATGCTCTTCCTTACTTCGCGAATAGATCAATATGTCATTGATGAATACTATGACAAATTTATCCAAGTAAGGTCGGCATACTCGATTCATCAGGTCCATGAACACAGCTGGTGCATTTGTCAATCCGAAGGGAATCACCACGAACTCGTAGTGAACGTAGCGAGTTGGAAACGTCGTTTTGGGAATATCCTCCTCCTGGACACGCAATTGGTGGTAACCCGACCTCATATCGATTTTTGAGAAGTAGCATGCTCCCTGTAGTTGGTCGAATAGATCATCGATTTGGAGTAGAGGATGTCGGTTTTTGATAGTGAGTTTGCTCAAATCACGGTAGTAAATGCACATACGAAATGATCCGTCTTTCTTTTTAACGAACAAAACTAGTGCTCCCCAAGGTGAGAAGCTTGGTCGGATAAATCATTTGTTCAGCAGTTCGTTTAGTTGACTGGATAATTCATGCATTTTGGCTGGAGCCAATCGATATGGCGACTTGGCGATGGGGGTGGCTCCACGAATTAGTTTGATGCGGAATTCGACTTGTCGCATAGGAGGTACTCTCGGTAGGTCTTCGGGGAATACATCGGGAAAGTCTCGGACTTCAAGAATATCCTTGATATCATTTACCTCCTTCTTCTTGTCAACGGCGTGAGCTAGGAATGAATGGTACTTCTTACGCATATAGGTTTGAGCCTTAATGCACAAGATGATTTTGAGACTTGGGCTAGGTTTATCGCCGTAGATGACGAGGGTCTCGTTGTTCGGTAAGTTGAGTCGGATTTCTTTTTCGTAATATAAGATATCGACGTGGTGAGGACTTAACCAATCCATACCAAAAATGACGTCGAAACTCCTTATTGTAACCGACATTAAATCGATTCGAAATGAATGATTGTTTAGAGTTAATTTTCAACCGATGTATATGTCTTTAGTGCTTTCAATTTTACCATTTGACATTTCTACGGTAAATATTTCATTGAGTGTTTGCGGTTTTTGGTTGAGTATGTTTTTAAATTTGTGGCTTACGAAACTCCTCTCCACACTACTATCGAAGAGTACGCATGCATAAGAGTTATTGAGAACGAACGTACCGGTGACCACCATGGGATCCTTCAGGGCTTCCTCATGCCCTAATGTTAGAACTCTTCCTATACCCTCAACATTCCTGTTGTTGTCTTTTGGGCTTTCCCTCCTGAAGTGCCCTGTTTCCCCGCACCCGTAGCATGTTCGGCCTATTCCGGTAGATGTGGTTGGTACTGTCTGTTGGGCTGGCTCTTTACAAAAATGGACAATGTGTCCTTTCTTGTTTTCGTTTGTGCAGTGCATTTCCCTACAAGCTCTAACATGGTGGAAGTTGCACTTATTACATTTGGGCAAGGTTCCAGCATATTGCTTTACTGGTGCTGGAGCAGCTGGGATAGCGACAGTGTGGACTGCCACTATTTGTTGTTTCTTGGCAGGCTCGTGTGTTGATTTGCTCTTCCTCTTGTTCCAAGGTCTTCTCTTGTTGTCACTCCTTTTCACTAGTTCGGGAATGGGTGTCATGAAGACCTGGCGGACTCTGTGATCTACAAATGTTCGTGCCAAGCGTTTGACACTATCAAAGGTAGAGGGTTTTGAAGCTACTACATTTCCTTGGATCTGGGGGGATAATCCCCAGAGGTAACGTTCTACCTTTTTCCTTTCCAGGGTGACCATCCCGGGACAAAGTATTGTCAAGTCACTAAATCTCGTGGTGTATTTTGTTATATCGGAACCTTCCATTGTGAGGCTCCAGAGTTCTTGTTCCAATTTTTGTATTTTTCCCCTTGAGTAATACTCTGCTAGCATCATGATTGTTAGGTCCTCCCAGCTCAATGTGTTATCCATGGGGAGTGTTAGAGATTTGACCCGGTCGTTCCACCAAGAGAGGGCCCCATCGGTGAAAGTGCAGGCAACGAATTTGACCTTATTCTCTTCCGGACAAGCACATATTTCAAATACCGACTCAATCTTCTCGAACCACCTTATTAGGGCGATGACACCTTCATCTCCATAGAATGCTTTGGGTTTGCAGTTCAAGAAGTCCTTATAGGAGCATCCTCTTGGTCGAAAATGGTTGTTGCCTTGGTTAGAACTATTATTACCAATTCCAGCTCCAGAGGCACCGTTGGAGCTAATCTGTGTTATAGCAGCGGTTACAACAGCTTGAAAGATAGCAATATCCATCTGAGTTGGTGGTGGTAGCGTTGTTGTTGTGTTGATGGAACGTCTGGTTGATCTTCGTGGAGGCGTACTTCTGCCATAAAGATCAAAGATGGAATGATGATAAGTTTTCAATAGTGATTACAAGTCGAGACTAGATTATTTCAGTTCCATTCGTCTTAGGTTACGACTTTAATGTATTGTGTAAGCGACTCGTGATGGATGTCTACTATGGTAAATTGAGCGATCAAAAATACATGAATTTAATAGTGACATTCCAATGAAATAAATGCTTGTCAATTTCATTGATATATTTTAATACATAGTGTTGGGGAAAATTTGACTTTTTAAGCAGGTCTACAATACATCAATGTAATGGAAAGCATACCGACTCCAAGGAATAGTGTAATCACTTATTCGTACAGTCTTAGTTACATACGGAAAGAAAACGCCTAATCTATAACAAAACATGAGTAGTATAGGAAACTACTCGTGGCGGTTGGTCTTCTGTGGATCCTGAGATGAAGTTATGAAGGTTTGCATTTCCTTCATTCGATGCTCAACCTCAAATACACGCCTCTCCATTATGGCCTGACGTTCCCGATATTCTCTCATTTCAGCCCGAGTCGCAGTAACTTCCCTCTGAAGGGCCTGAGTATAGTCCCGGGTCCTATCATGATCTTCGTCCAGACGACGAAGACGGACTGCGGTCCCTTCAGTAGTAGCACCAACCTCCATGATATGGTTAACGGATGCTCTTGCTTGTTCACATTGGTTAGCGATGCGACAAATTATGACCGGGAGAGCCCTTTCTGCTGAACCTCCTCGAGCGAGGTTGTAGAACCCTCGTTCCATACCATAGGGTGGGCATTGTCCCTGCTCTTGGCTCCATATCCTCAAGTCTACTACCCATCGAGGCGTCAGGCCATGGAAGTTTTATCTAGGGTTTGGATGTCTTATGGTGGGTTGTACACTTCGGGTTCTGAGTGGGTGTCTTCCTCGACTTCTTCTTCGTCCTCTTCCTCTTCTGAAATCTCTTTGGAATCCTCCTCTGGATCTTCCACGATCCAACCTTTGTTTCCTTGGTTATGAGGGTAGGGATCTCTAGGTTAGTGGAATCCTGCCATAGAGTCTATTCGAGAATAGGGGTAACAGGTACATAAAGATTTTAAGTGTGTGTTTTTATGTATTACAAAAATACTCTTATAGTATTTTAAGTTTAGATCTCATTTATTAGAAAATATTGGATTTTCTGGAAACAAACACGATATCTTTTCATGGAAAGGCTTACTATTTTTCATATAAACTCTTATGAACTCACCAACTTAATTTTTGACACTTTTTCAAACAACTTACTAATTTTTGACACTTTTTCAAACAATTTGTGAAGTTGGTTGGCTTTTAAAAGTTAAAATTTATCATGATTTTTATAGGTGTTACATAATTGATTGTCATATCAGATACAAACAAGGTTACCTTTTTGAAGTTGGCATAGCAAATCATAAAGGTTCTTCATGCATTTAAAGAAATCATGACTACAAGCATCTTCAAGGGCACAACATAAATAACGAGCGGTCTTTAACTTAAATCTCCGATCATAACTTCCTCAGTAAGAGAAGATTGAAGAAGAATAAGATCTATTCAGTCATTTTCTTTCCATAAAAGCAACGTTAGGGTGAGATAAGGTTTATTGAAAACTTCACGGTAGATTGTGGTAGAAGAATGGATACATCAATATATCCAATAAGTTTTTAATATGAGACATGTGGGATAATTTAGTCTTACCATAAGAGATGGTTTGAAGATTTAGAGTGTAATGTTGAGAATGTACAGAATAGTTGGAGGATAATTTAATCTTACCATAAGAGATGGTTTGAAGATTATAGCTTAATTTTGAGCATGTAGAGAATAGTTGAGAGGGGGAGGGGAAGGATTCATGGTTGTAGGTAGCAGCAGGATCGACCATGGGGTGTTCAAACAGTACCCATGAACATGAACAGGGCCCACTAAATCATAGGGCCAAAAAATTACATGTATATTAGCCTATATTCAGTTTTAATCGCTCAGTTACCAGGTAAGCAAGATGCAAGAGCAGGGAATGAGCGGGAAATCTAAAACTTCGGGAAAAGAAAAAACTCTTCAATTTCTTGTTTGTTGATTACGTTTATGTATGGGGAACAAATTAATGATTCTTAGTGAATCGCCTCCAATCCTTGACAACAACGGCCTTATTGTTTGTTTAATATCATGCAATTTCATAAGCAAATCAGGATCTTTCAATTCTTACAATCGTACTTTTTTTTTCTTTCTTCTCAGAAATTAGAAGCATCAATTCTGTTTTATTTTCAAAAATCAGCTTTGAGTGCTTTATGCGTATAATCTCTAGAAAAAAAATTGAATCTTACAATCGTTATTGTTTCTTCTCGAAAATCAAATTTATTGAAGCTCCAAAATCAATCCTGCTTGAGGTTTTGAAATCACAAGGTAAGAAATTTCCGATTTTTTGTTTTTTCTGGTTTGTTTTTTATGCATGTTCGTTTTTGAACTTTAAATTTGGTTTGTTTGTTTTTTTCAAGTTACAAACAAATCGATTTCAAAAATCACAAGGTACATGGAAATCATTTTCGAAAATCATAAGGAAGAAGGAAATCAATTTCCGATTTTTGAAGTACAACTATACAAACAAATTAAAATGTGTTTTTTCCTTTTAAGTTCATTTTTTATTTACGATAAGTTTTTGGTCTATAATAAGTAAATCAATTTTTCTTTCGTTCCTTCAAATTCTTATTTTCTCGAATTTAGACGCATTGAAGCAACAATTTGTTGACCGACAATCAAGCATTATGGTTTAGAAATTTTTGATTTCAGATTTTTTTTAAATGTTGAAAATTAGAAAGTGACTTTTCTGATTTCTGATTATTTTATTTGAAGCGAATCGGAGTTTCTTTTTCTGATAGTGTAATGTGTTGATCTCATTTCTGATTTGTTTACAATTTTATTATAAAAAAATCAAAGTTTTTTTTTGAATCAAGAACCAAGAAGCTACTTACAAATTTGCATATTGAAGTTCTACCTATGATCTACAATGACCGAAGAACAATTTAATAGATTAGTTTTTGATGAAGATTGAGAGAAACCTTTTGAATAAAATTGTTTATAAAGAAGCTATTGAAAAGTTTATTTCAACAAATATTAGAACGATGACTATTTTTAAGTGGAAGCAAAAAAAAATATTTTTTTTGTATTATTTAATGAACTTTTTTTTATATATTTTGCAATATAATATGAAATATCATAATTTTCTTTGCTTAAATTTTTAGGTTTTTAAGTAATTTAAAGCCTGTTTTTTGTTAAATTGTACGGGCTTCCGAAATCTTGCGACCGGCTCTAGCTAGTAGCAATGGGGAAGAAGGTGGCGGCAACGAATTGGATGGATTAGAGTAGGATCTTAGCTCTTAAGTTAGGCTGATACCATCACGATTGTGGTTGATAATTTATTAAGGATTTATGATACAAAGACCGATAAAAATAAGGAAAAGATAATTACAATTTATGTGTATCCTATATAATAACAACTAATTAAATATCTGCAACTAAATATCATTATAATGAAGTCTGAGATATATCCTTAGTAGGTACCTATTAGAGTGTAGTAAAATAATGCATGTTCAGTGCCGCGTTGAAATTTTTACAACTAATTGATCTTTTAGGATGTGGTGCAATACTGTATCGTCGTTGTCGTGTCAACCTTTTAATAGCAAAAATATGTATGTATAAATTTGTCATTATAACCCAACCCACAAGGGATATCGATCACACCTCGCGAATGAGTACATGCAACAAAACAAGGTTTATACATTAATAAAAATTACTCCATGCTTTAACATCGAAATTTTACATCTCACAGCTATAAGAATTAACAAGGTTTAACATTTAATAAGCATAGCTATCAGGTATCATATTGCAAGTTACAACATGATTAGTGCAAGCAAGCCACTATATTATCTCTCGCAATATCACATTGACTTCCTGATTATGCATATATTCTCTTTCGTGTATTTGGGTTGCCATTTATATCATTCTATTTTTACATTTTGCAAAACGAAGTAATAAGCATATACGAAATGTCTTAACCATGTTAATGGATATACAAGAAAGACGAACTATGCTCACAATTAATTTATACATGAAGGGTAGCTATGCATCCTGCAAATCGAAATCATTGTAGAGTTCAAATGGACATGTACTAATTAAGCTACTTAGTTAGGAAACTCGACTCCAATTAACCTACAACAATTTGATTTCAAATCCACCAAACGGAAATCATTTTTAATGAACTCAAATTAAGTAGTCTAGAATATGTTTGAAGCATTAAAAATACAAGCTCCGGCATCTTCTTCATCTAGAATTAAGAGAGATGTATCTCTGTTGCACCATTTCCTCCATAATAGGAAGATCATTTCCTGATAGAAACTAATGCACCGGATCGTTTTTCAATTTTATCTCTTCTTCCATCTCTTTTCTCTTTTTATTTTCAAAAGATACCGATTTTGACGGTTTTAATGTGAAGATAACAAGTATTAACTTTAGGTCTCTGAGGTAAATGTATAAGAAGAAATATGTTTTGCTTATTTTTTATCATCAGCTGAATATGACTATCTATGTTATACACATGCTAAAATAATGGCTTCTGCTCACTGAAAAATTATTGACAGCGACTCCCATCAAGAAACGAACACTCCAGAACAACAACGGAACCTCAAGGATGACTATATTGAAAAGGTTTTAAAATGTCAATGCTAAAGTGCAAAATATTTCAAAATACAGATGATTTTCCTAAAAAATGAAATGAAATAACGGTTTTTTTAGTAAATTGTGGAAAATATAACGACTTTTCTGACGGATCAAGCAAGCACCAATGGTTATGCATCTACACAATCATTAATTAAATCGACACATTTTCATGGTTTTATGAGAGTTTACTAGTCGAATCCCCACACGTTACGCGTGAATATAATTATTAATTAAAATAATAACATTTAACAAATTGTGATTTAATATTTATACATGTAAAACCAATGTCAATAGGAAAACAAACCCTATAGTTAATATCTTAGTTTTATTAATTTTAATTAGTTTATGTCATTAGTTATTTTCACTATTAATTTATGCTTTTATAGACCGTTTTATATTGTATAAATTATATATATATATATATATATATATATATATATATATATATATATATATATATATATATATATCAAAGCAGTATGAAAAAATAAATACTACAACTTTTGATGGTTTTATAGAATGTTTTAAGCTGCGGAAATTATATATAAAACATATGCCGATTTGTATATAAAACAAATAACAAATAGTATGAAAAACACTATAGCTTTTAGTAAAATAAAAAACATTACAACATTATAACATTTACATCAAACAAAACTTATTAAACACTTATATTTAGAAATCAACATACATTTGATATATAGAAAGATTGTTATAAAACATTTGTGATCAAATAACCATTGATGTTATAAAACTTATTTTTTTTCAACTCTTTCATTTTGAATCAAAAATATCTTCAAACATATGATTTTTTAATCAAAACTTACTTATATACTACTAATATAGCTACAATATGTATAATAAATAAATTGAAAATAAAAAAAAACATTGCACATTAAGAACCATAAGTTTAAAAAACTTTTGAATGTATTGTAAAATACAAAGGCAAATTACATTAAATTTTAAATTATAATGACATTTAAATAAAATAAAACTATTAAGTTGTAGTGAGAGTTTTAAACTATTGATTTGTGCTAAATAATGTAATATAAATATTAACAATTATATATTATAAATACAATATTGTAACTATTTATCACTGATATAATAATTTTTATACTATATTATAACTAATATTATAATAATTTGAAGTATACGATAAGAAAATATATAAAAAGTTGTGTTTGAATCAAATTGAATTAAGTTTTTGATTCAAAATTATTTTGAACTATAAGCATTTTAACTAATTTATAAATAACTTATTTAATTATTTTTTATTTCTTATATTATTATTATTATTATTATTATTATTATTATTATTATTTCAAATAAAAATAGTTTTTAAATATAATATAATCTATTCTTTAGTTTTACATTATTTTATACTATTATTATTTTTTACTATTTAAAAACTATTTATTTGAAAATTTTCATTATTAAATTTTTTATTTAAAAACCAATCATAATTTTTTATTGTACTATCATTTTTTCCTTAAAGTTATAAAATATTGGAAGAGAATAGACGGTACAAATAAAATGGTGATTTGAATTTCAAAACTATAATAATTGTATGTACTGCGACAAATCTTTAAAAATATGTTAAGAGTTGATCAGGGGAGGAGGAGTGTTACACTTGAGGTATATTTTTATCATTTATATTTTCTTATGAAAATATTAATATTTTATTTTTTTTACTTTTTTTTACGATAAAGAATGAATAAGGAAAAATGAAATTGACAAATGTAATAAGATAATTTACTTTTATTACTATAAAAACATTTAAAATTGGATACATCCGTATAAGTTTTGGTAGAACATAAAAAATTCATTTTTATAACACACGTAATTATTGGTTTTCAACAATAAAGTCATATCATATTAAAAATCGTCAGTTCTAATTCGTCATTATCACCAACAATTTGGAATAATAATTGTAAACTCCTTTCATCAAAATCAATTATACAAAACTGCATCGATATTATTTACAACAAAATAAAGGATAGAAAATAACAAAGTATATATACATAGCATGAATACATGTTGAATAATGTTCTCATGTACATAAAATATATTTTCTTAACAAAAAAAGAGAGAGACAACATAAAGATACATGCATATTAACAAAGTTAATTGCTCTAACTGATAAATAGCTTGATGGTTGATTTACCAAAAGCTTATGAGAAGTAATTATCAATCCCACTTCATCATCTTGCGATTATAGAAAGATGCAGAACACATCAACTTAAAAAATGATCTCAAGTATACCGTTACGAACATAGATAAATTTGAACCTTGGTTAATATCTAAAACTTTATATGCACCCAATTTGAGTTTACATGAATTTATATTTGGAAAAGTTGCAATTGCTTTCTTACATCCACGGAACCACTCATATAACTCTTCAAACCCTACAAATATAATATATCATTTTGTGTTAACATACATACAATATGTAATCTACAAATTTCTTATATATGCTAAATATTTCATTCAACTTATCAATTAAATAGAATCATTTGAAGAGTTTTAAGAGTTACAAATCATAATATTTCAATTAATCATAAATTAATTTGTATAAGTTGAATAGTCTTGGGAGTTTCAAATGCATGATGTTCAAGAAAAAATGGTTTTGGGAGTTTCAAATGCGTGAGGTTTAAGGAAAAATACTAGCTTTATAAGATATATAGATTTTTTAGAAATAAATTTTTATTAGATTATTGTTAATTTCACAACAAATATATTATCATATTTACCATCGAAATTTCGTTTTACGTTCTAATCTCTAGCTAGTATATGTTCATCGAATCAAAATTTTCTTCCCCAATTTTATTCATGACTAATTTACATCAATAACTAAAAGTTTTTCATCTAAAATACATCTTTGACTTTAAAAATGTGCTAAAGATAAACTCTAAAAAGTTTTTTTTATTGATGCTTTATTATACAAGTGGATATAGCACATATAACCACAATTTTTTCTATGCTATCGGCCCGGTTGACGACATGGCTAAATATTCTATAGGTTATATGTAGGGGTGGCAAATCGTGCTATGGTCTCGTGTTTCTGTCTGACACGACACGACACGACAATGTTTTATGTGACACGAACACGACACGACACGATGTCGCTTTTTTTAACTAACACGAAAATGAGCGAATTAAAAAACAACAAACACGACACGACACGAAAAATATATCATATACTAAAAGTTAGTTTATTTAATGAATACTTTATCAAATATAACACGAAAAACACGATAAAGAACTGCTAAATCATGTCAATTTCGTCTCGAATTTTGAACACGAAGACGACATGAACACGAATTCAAATTTCAGTTTCATCCCAATTTCGTTTCGTGTCGTGTATTTTTGTCGTGTCGTGTCATAAATTGTCACTCCTAGTTATATGTCGTTAATATATAATCATTAGTCTATATTTAAGAAAAAAAATATAAGTTAAATTACATGAATTAGAAGGGAGCCAAATTCAAAGTCACAAACTAGGTCATGGGATATGGTCATTACATCCTCATTAGAAAAGTGATGTCCGAATATGCCACATCACATCCACTACATGTTCATTAGCCATTAGAAATAATTACCACTCCATATTTTTTTATCTTTCTTTTTGACATTTATATTAAATAAAAAACATAAATAAATATTTCACATTACTTAAAAACACATTATATAATTTAAATTTTAAATCTAAATTACTAAACAAAACATAAAAACATAAATTTTCAAACCTAAATTACTAAAAAAACATAAAATCATAGAAATTTAAACCTAAATGACTTAGAAACTTAGATCTAAAACGATCATACAAGATCTAGTGATTTTCAGTGAAGAACAACAACGAGAGTATCAAACCACAACCCTAACTTTATATTACAAAACGAGAGAAAAAAGAGAGCTACAAAACTTTTGTGAGTGAAATTATGACCATCACAGCTCCGAGAACTGATGGATTTTGGCCATAAGAACATCCTATGTGCTCATGCAAACCCTAATGCTTGGATCTAGGTTTCTCTATTGTACATGCAATTCATCCAAGACTTTGAACCCTAGATCTAGCATACAATTAATCATATTAACATGTGAAAGGGTTTTTAGATCTTACCTTGATTGTTATGTAGCAATAACAATGTAACACCCAAGATTTTGAAAGCCAAGAAAATAAAGGAAACCCTAAATTTAGGAGGGACTCGGCGAGTCCAAGGAAGGACTCGGTGAGTCGGAGCGGGATCCGGGTCGAGGAGTAAGTGACCAACTCGGCGAGTCGGCCAAGTGGACTCGGCGAGTCTGGTCTGTGCGAGGAAAACCCTAAATCCGGGGCTTGGAGCCTATTTAAACGTCTCAATCTTCTTCCTAGGGCTCCTTTACAGCCTCTCACACCCAGAACGCCGCACCTTAAGCCCCCATTGTGTTCATTCAAGCTTTTGGCCATTTTTGAGTGGTTTTAAAGAAGAAGAAGGAGTGGGAATCTTCGAAGCATCAAGGAGTGGCTTTGGATCTGAAGTTTGGGGAGCATTTCAGACCATTGGAAGGTATCAATTCGTTTCCCTCCTTTAGATCTTCTTTGGTTATGAGTTTTGGGGCTTTTAAGCCATGCCTACGATCAACTTCAAGCTTGAGGTCCAGATCTGAGGTTGCTACCTCAGATCCATGTTTGTTTTGGCTAAGAATTCCGTAAAGTATCAGCCATTGGGTGGATTTTGGAGCCTCTTGGTCTTAAACCCTAGTTATTGGTGCATTTTGCATAGATCTCCCTCTCTACACGTAAAGTTTGCAACTTTACGTGGGGAATAGGCTTGGGAAGGGTAGATCTACAGTTTGGAGTTCATGCATGACTCGGAAGTCCTCTGCATGTAAGTGGATCTTATTGGACTCGGCGAGTCCTTCGAGTGGACTCGGCGAGTAGCTTGCAGAAGAGGAGGAACTCAACGAGTGGGATGAACAGCTCGTCGAGTTGGATGAAGATAGGCATGAACTCGGCGAGTTGGATGAAGATTGTCGTGTGCTCGGCGAGTCTGTTCTTAGACTCGGCGAGTCAGGTCGCGTGGTCCCAAACCCTTCGAGTTAAGTCTCGAGTCAGCGAGTCGAGCCAGGGCTCAGTGAGTTGGACAGGTCAGGAATCGGGAATCAGTAGACTCGGCGAGTCAGGGGCTGACTCGGCGAGTAGAGTCGCGAGTGGAAGGACTCTGGACTTATGAACTCGGCGAGTCCGTAGGGTGACTCGACGAGTAGGGTTGACCTGGAAGGTTGACTTTGACCAGGACGTTGACTTTGACCAGAGCTGACTTGGTTGACCTTTGAAGGTCAGTTATACTGAGTGTTATGTTGATATTGGTAGCTCGGGGAGCTAGCGGAGCAGCAGTTCGGAGTCAGTGGTCAGGTAGCGGTCAAAGGGGTTAGCAGCAGCAGTTCAGCAGTATCAGGTGAGTTTCCCTTTGTATGAATGGGCCTACGGCCACAATGCCGGCTCATGTAGTTATGAGTAGAAGACCCGGGGGTTAGCCCTAGGCACAGTATGCTAGTATGATATTCGGACGAGGTCCAATGATAGAGGGCGGGTGCCCAAGGAGCAGTTTATGTGATAGTTTATACTTGTTGTCTGTGTGATATTTGTATGTGCCTGGTAGGGAGGTGAGTGTGGGCGAGGTCCCGTATCTCACTAATAGCAGAGTGTGGATGGTGTTCCACATCTCAGTAGCAGCAGAGCAGGGGCGAGGCCCAAGTTAGGAAAGGAGTGAGGGTGGGCTGGGCCCGTATCTCACTATCAGTAGGAGTATGGACGAGGTTCCATGACTCATCAGTAGCAGGACACGGGCGGGGCCCAGAGATAGGCGAGGCCTTAGAGCAAGAGTTGCTGGTATATGTTTAGTTTATGTAATGTTATATGATATGTTTATGTGCTATTATATGTTAGTGGGCGAGGCCCTGTGACAGGCGAGGCCTAAGTGAAACAGATCTGTATCCGAGCGGGGCTCGAAGACAGGCGGGGCCTGGAGCGGCGGGGCCGTTGTATCGGGCAAGGCACGGGGTAGGGGCGAGGCCCAGGATAGCGGGCGTGGCCCAGTATGTGCAGTATGTGGTTTTGCATGGTATGTGGTAAGGTGGGGAACTCACTAAGATTCGTGCTTACGGTTTTCAGTTTTGTTTTCAGGTACTTCCGGTAGCGGAGGGAGGAGCTCGGGGTGATCGCATGGCACACACCATAGAATAGTCAGCCTGGGGATGTTTACTCAGATAATAAACATGTGTTTTGAAAACTTATACTCAGATTATGTTTTGGAATGATGTCTTTGTTTAAAGTAATGTTTTATTAAAAAGAAATTTTTGGTCTTGAATTTTGGGATGTTACAAGTTGGTATCAGAGCCTTGGTTTGAGGGATTCGGGCATACTCTCGGGTGTGCCTGAACTCAAACTGAGGGGTCGGATAAAAAGTTTTCAAAAGTGAAAAGACAGTTTTGTAAAAAGAATTTTGAGAACGAAAAAAAAACAGTTTTAGAAAAGCAAAAAGAATTCAAAAAGAAAAGAACTTTGAAAAGAGAAAAGAGGTGTGGTGCATGCAATCAACCGAGCTCGAGTAAGTACCCCAAAATACCCATACAAGTTTATGTTATGATTATCAGTTGATAGAACAGCATGCTAGAATAGGACTAAGGATCTAGGGATGATGCCTTATGTGCCTGTTATTTGTGCTTTTGAGCTGAATAGTAGTGTTGAATAGACAGTAGTAGGATAGCCTGTTTAGGTTATGCCTGAGTTTATGAGTTTGTGTTGCATGCTAGTTCAGATTCTTGCTATGTGGATATGATTGCTTGAGTATGTTGTGGTTAGACTTTCCCCTTGTCCGAATGCTGCTTGCTTTGTGCATTGTGGGATTTTGAGTGATGCGAGTTAGCCATTAGGTAGATACGTTATGTCACATGTGATCAGGGTTGAATAATCTCAGAGTGCTGGATTTGGCCCTATTGCGCAGCTCTTGTCTGAGTCCAACCGTTGTAGGGACGAGTCTTTTACTTGAAGGATTATCTGAGCCTCGTCACATGTGATGGTATCGAGGTGATGGCTAATTGGCATCACAAGGAGACCTTCAGCAGCTGAGGACTGGTTTGAGTTGAGTCAGAGGTTTCCCTAGGGTAAGCCTAGGATGAGATAGTGTTGAGAGCAGTAGTAGTGGATAAGGGACCTGTGGAGTCAAGGCAATCCCTGAGGAAAGTACGGATAGATGTGGAAGGTAGTATGGGCCCGTACTACTGAAAGCAGAGGATCCGTACTTGATTCGGGAAGGGCCAAGACAAGACCGGGAACCTAGTAAGGGGTGTGTTTGGTCTTGTATCAGTGATGAGTATTCTGATAGTGGTTGTGGTATATTTTCAGCATGGTGACATTGTGAGAGAGACCAGCGGGCGGATCAGGCGCCGGAGAGGGATCAGGCTCGGGTTCAGGGACCGAGCAGCTCGAGGAGCGGATGAGGGAGTTGATATCAGCTGAGGTTATGCGCAGTATTCTAGTTCAGACTCCTGTGATCTTTGGCACGGTCAAGGAGGGCATACTGGAGATCTTGGAGGAGAGGCTGGGAGCCTTCCATACTGAGATGATGGCATTGATGGGAGCGCGTACCTTGACATTTCAAGAGTTCAGAGCCTGCGGGGCACCAGATTTTCATGGGGCTAGGGACCCCATTGCTAGCAGCAGATGGTTGGCTGATGTTGCCAACGCTTTTCGTACGAGCAAGTGTCCCGAGGGGGACAAGGTTAGACTCGCCTCCTGTCTTCTGAAGGACATAGCGAGGGATTGGTGGGAGGAGATTGGTCATGCTTTGGGGGATGATGCTGCGTTGGACGCAATGACTTGGAGCGATTTCTCGGCCAGGTTCAGGGCGGAGTTTTCGCCGATTATTGAGGTGCAGCAGCTGGCACGAGAGTTTCAGGATTTGACGCAGACTACTGAGACTGTGGCGGAGATCACCGCCAAGTTCAGGGAGAGGGCTCTTCTTGTACCGCAATATGTAGCGGATGAGGAGATGAAGAAGGCTCGGTACCATGAGATGTTGAGGGATGACATCAGGGAGTTCGTGAGCAGGTCTAGCTGTAAGACGCTGGAAGATATGATTTCTCGGGCTAGGGAAAGGGAAATTGATTTGGAGCAGATCCGGAAGAGGAAGTCGGATGAGGTTCAGGTATCAGCGGGTTCGGGAAAAAGGCCCAAGGGATCGGATTCGAGATCGAGGGATCATCAGGACCGCAGTCCGTGCGGAAAGTGTGGCAGGGCGCACGGGGGTGCGTGTAGGAGTGGTAGCGGTGGTGAGTCTGGCTGCTTCAAGTGCAGTCGGACTGGTCACTTCAGCAGGGATTGTACTGTTACCGCCGCGCAGGGATCAGACATGATATGTTTTCATTGCAACCAACGGGGCCACAAGAAGGCCCAGTGCCCCAGTTTGTCTTCGGCAGGACGGGTGATGGCACCCGCCCCTGCAACTTTGAGGATCACAAATGGCCGTCAGGGCCGGGTAGAGGCACCTGCGGCAGGGAGCAGGGCTTTTCAGATGACAACCTTGGAGACGCGAGCAACGCCGGACGTTGCAGGTATGCAATTTCCCATTTTCAGTTCTTTTATTTGTGCATGATTTCATTGTTATGGTTCTGCATCATTAGCGGTAAAAGTATTTTATTTTGATTGGTTGATTGTGATCGAGTTATATGCCATCTGCATACCTTGGATATTTGTGTGGTAGTTAGGGGATGTGCTCTTTTGAAGAAGGGTTCGAAGGATGCAGTAACTTTAGCATGCTTGGGAGGGATTTGGTACGTCTAGCTAGTTTGGAGTGGTGCAGTGATTGTGATGGATTGACTAAATCCCTAGCTATGGCGGGCTTGGGTTCCTCAGTAGACGGGTTATGGAATGGTAGCAAAGATCGGGATCTCTTTGAGTATTGAGCAGCAAGGGGTAAGCAGGATTGAAGTGGGGGAGAATCCTCCAGGTGTGCCCAGAGAGGAGCGCGCAGACCCAGAATGAGTACGTGACCTCCGAGAGGGAAGAGAGGTAGTTCAGCGTTTGATGGATTGAGGATTTCAGAGTTGGGAGTTTGAGAAACTCCACATCAGCTAGCACATGTGATGGTATATGTTAGTTATGGTTGAGATTTCAGGTTGTGGGTCGCCTGAAGGACTCGCGGGAGTCGGAATAAGGATCTTGAGAAGCTGATGGCACGTGGGTGCCTTCGTATTAGCAGTCAGTAGCGGAAGTGTTGTAAGACTACAGGGCAGCTGTAGCATTCACTAGAGGTCAGCAATGGATGGTGATGTAAGCCTATGAGTAAGCCGTAGCATTCCTTAGTAGCTCCGTTAGTGGAGTTGGAGCGAGGCCCTTATCTCCTAGTGATATGGTAGGGATCAAGATTGGGTAAGTGGATGTGAATGATAGGGAGTTGCCTGTATAGCTCTAGAGAGGTGAGACCTTGGGAGAGGCCGCTCCAAGATATAGTTGGGTGAAACCCGTGGGCGAGGCCCGTATGAGATTAGCAGTGTAGATGAGACCTGGGAGCAGGGTTGCTCAGTAGTATGGTTGGGTGAGACCCATGGGCGAGGCCCGAGCGAGAGTGTCTAGACTAGTGAGACTAGAAGGATAGAGGCGGGTGGGACCCGTGGGCGAGGCCCGTGAGTTCTAGCAGCGCAGGTAGGACCTGGTAGGGACCTTAGTGTCAAGTTAGGGGACCTGGGATCCTAGGTTTGTAGTGCCTGAATGGCAGGGTGGTTTGGGCAGTTATAGGTGGTTGAGGTTTCTTTGGAAGTCGCTGAGAGCGACTAGTGATGGTGTTGGGACTAGCTACCGGTCGGGGCCGGTAATTCAATCATTGATAGGTTGGTAGGGACCAGGGCGGTCTCAGTTCATCAGAGAGTCAGACGAGGAATAGCAGAATTGCCAGTCGGTGGCAGTGCGAGTATGAAGCGTATGGTGGAATTCAGTTAGTTGAGTCGAGGGGTGCTCGACACCAAGTGATGGCAGAAAGGAGTGTCAGTGAGTATTGACGGTGATGACCCGTTCTGGGAATAGCGGGGGGGGGGGGGGGGTGATGGAGTTAGTGAAGGATAGGACCTTCACAGTGTCAGAGGAAAAGTCGGTTAGGAGGCTTTGCCTTGGGAAGGTGAGGATATTGCGCAAGGAAAGTAGTGGAGAACCTCTGCGGGTTCAGTGTAGTACTCGGTGAGTACCAGAAGGATTATCGGTTGAGTAAATTCTGTTTCTAAGTTGTTCAGGGTCAGGTTTGACCCGAGGTTTACTCGCAAGGTTGATGATAGTCAGAATGACCAGGCAGAAGACCAGCGCAGGTAGGCGGCTGGTGTTGGGTATTGGAGGCAGTTCGCAGTCGATGGGCCATGGTAAACTTCGAGGACGAAGTTCAGTTTAAGTGGGGGAGAGTTGTAATACCCAAGATTTTGAAAGCCAAGAAAATAAAGGAAACCCTAAATTTAGGAGGGACTCGGCGAGTCCAAGGAAGGACTCGGCGAGTCGGAGCGGGATCCGGGTCGAGGAGTAAGTGACCAACTCGGCGAGTCGGCCAAGTGGACTCGGCGAGTCTGGTCTGTGCGAGGAAAACCCTAAATCCGGGGCTTGGAGCCTATTTAAACGTCTCAATCTTCTTCCTATGGCTCCTTTACAGCCTCTCACACCCAGAATGCCACACCTTAAGCCCCCATTGTGTTCATTCAAGCTTTTGGCCATTTTTGAGTGGTTTTAAGGAAGAAGAAGGAGTGGGAATCTTCGAAGCATCAAGGAGTGGCTTTGGATCTGAAGTTTGGGGAGCATTTCAGAGCATTGGAAGGTATCAATTCGTTTCCCTCCTTTAGATCTTCTTTGGTTATGAGTTTTGGGGCTTTTAAGCCATGCCTAAGATCAACTTCAAGCTTGAGGTCCAGATCTGAGGTTGCTACCTCAGATCCATGTTTGTTTTGGCTTAGAATTCCGTAAAGTATCAGCCATTGGGTGGATTTTGGAGCCTCTTGGTCTTAAACCCTAGTTATTGGTGCATTTTGCATAGATCTCCCTCTCTACACGTAAAGTTTGCAACTTTACGTGGGGAATAGGCTTGGGAAGGGTAGATCTACAGTTTGGAGTTCATGCATGACTCGGAAGTCCTCTGCATGTAAGTGGATCTTATTGGACTCGGCGAGTCCTTCGAGTGGACTCGGCGAGTAGCTTGCAGAAGAGGAGGAACTCAACGAGTGGGATGAACAGCTCGTCGAGTTGGATGAAGATAGGCATGAACTCGGCGAGTTGGATGAAGATTGTCGTGTGCTCAGCGAGTCTATTCTTAGACTCGGCGAGTCAGGTCGCGTGGTCCCAAACCCTTCGAGTTAAGTCTCGAGTCAGCGAGTCGAGCCAGGGCTCAGTGAGTTGGACAGGTCAGGAATCAGGAATCAGTAGACTCGGCGAGTCAGGGGCTGACTCGGCGAGTAAAGTCGCGAGTGGAAGGACTCTGGACTTATGAACTCGGCGAGTCCGTAGGGTGACTCGACGAGTAGGGTTGACCTGGAAGGTTGACTTTGACCAGGACGTTGACTTTGACCAGAGCTGACTTGGTTGACCTTTGAAGGTCAGTTATACTGAGTGTTATGTTGATATTGGTAGCTCGGGGAGCTAGCGGAGCAGCAGTTCGGAGTCAGTGGTCAGGTAGCGGTCAAAGGGGTTAGCAGCAGCAGTTCAGCAGTATCAGGTGAGTTTCCCTTTGTATGAATGGGCCTACGGCCACAATGCCGGCTCATGTAGTTATGAGTAGAAGACCCGGGGGTTAGCCCTAGGCACAGTATGCTAGTATGATATTCGGACGAGGTCCAATGATAGAGGGCGGGTGCCCAAGGAGCAGTTTATGTGATAGTTTATACTTGTTGTCTGTGTGATATTTGTATGTGCCTGGTAGGGAGGTGAGTGTGGGCGAGGTCCCGTATCTCACCAATAGCAGAGTGTGGATGGTGTTCCACATCTCAGTAGCAGCAGAGCAGGGGCGAGGCCCAAGTTAGGAAAGGAGTGAGGGTGGGCTGGGCCCGTATCTCACTATCAGTAGGAGTATGGACGAGGTTCCATGACTCATCAGTAGCAGGACACGGGCGGGGCCCAGAGATAGGCGAGGCCTTAGAGCAAGAGTTGCTGGTATATGTTTAGTTTATGTAATGTTATGTGATATGTTTATGTGCTATTATATGTTAGTGGGCGAGGCCCTGTGACAGGCGAGGCCTAAGTGAAACAGATCTGTATCCGAGCGGGGCTCGAAGACAGGCGGGGCCTGGAGCGGCGGGGCCGTTGTATCGGGCAAGGCACGGGGTAGGGGCGAGGCCCAGGATAGCGGGCGTGGCCCAGTATGTGCAGTATGTGGTTTTGCATGGTATGTGGTAAGGTGGGGAACTCACTAAGCTTCGTACTTACGGTTTTCAGTTTTGTTTTCAGGTACTTCCGGTAGCGGAGGGAGGAGCTCGGGGTGATCGCATGGCACACACCATAGAATAGTCAGCCTGGGATGTTTACTCAGATAATAAACATGTGTTTTGAAAACTTATACTCAGATTATGTTTTGGAATGATGTCTTTGTTTAAAGTAATGTTTTATTAAAAAGAAATTTTTGGTCTTGAATTTTGGGATGTTACAAACAATCTCAAATCCTCCTTGTAATGGCTTTAGAAAACTTAGAGTCACAACTGTCACTCCTCTAATGGCTCACAAACACCAAGAGCAAGAGGATGAAGAATAAGGAGAGAGGAGGCTGCCCAAAACGTGTGGAAACCCTAGTGGAACTCTTCTCCACGTTTTTGGGGCTTAAGGGTACTATATATACATGTAGGCTATTAGGGTTTTCAACTAGGAAACCCTAATTTGACTGCTTAAGCCCTAAGCAGCCGATGGACCCTTTTAAAATAACCCTTGCACGATTTCTAATGGGTTTCCCTATAGAATCCGTCCAACCTATTATTCCAAGGTAATCCATAGCCCAAATGCAATTATCTTATAATTACAGTTCCAATCCCTTAAGTTTAATTAATCTCTTTTAGCCACAAAATTAATTATCAATTAATTCTTCATGACTAATATTAATTAAACAATATGATTTCTCCTTTAATATATTATTCTCATAATATATTAATAAATAATAATTAATCTTCTCTCTCCATAATTCATCCTATCAAGTTGCTTTAGTGAAGGCAACCCAAAAGGACCATGCACCATCGGGTCAAGTACATACCAAAATAGTTATGGACTTAGACACTAATCCAACAGTCTCCCACTTGGATAAGTCTAATAACTGTTCTGCGTATGACTTCAGATCCTAATCTGCAATCGTACCTTTCAAAAGCCGTTGTCAACTCTGATATTATCAGATACGCGTCCTTTAGATAAGGGATCATATATTCCTCCATTCTAGATATCGTATAGACTGAGACATGGATTTAAATTATTCTCTCTGTCTATGTGTTGTTTCTTGATTTCCGATTTATGACGATTGACAACAGACTACATTTGAACACATCAAATTAGTCTCGGCTTGGCCAAGCGCTTATGTGTCATCACTAAATCATCGAGGGGCCCACAGATATCGCTTTCATTCCACTTTGGATAAAAGGAATGGATAAACTTTGATTCAATGCTTGCTTGCACTCACTCACCGAATCACACACAACAATATGTTTTATGACACCAAGTTACTGGTGCGTTTACATATTATCAGTGTGTAACCGACTCGCAAGATACAACTCATACATCTCGGTTTCAAGAATATAAGATATTATCGTCTCACCAATCACTCGTGATAAAATCCATGAAGTGATCCAAGTGAGTGTGGGTTTGATCCAATGCTCAAACTCATATTCATAAGCACTCATGAACGTTGCAGCTAACGTATGCTTATGTCTAATACATTTTAGACAATCCACACACCAATTCACGTCAGTCTTCATTCATACCTACTTCCAACATATGAACGGCTGTGGTCTGTTTGAATAATTTGATTGTTCTGAATCAATTTAATTATTCAGGAAGTCAAAACATGGAAAGTGAAACACAAGAATAATACTAATCCCATATGGCCCCAAACTCTGGGTATAAATAAAACATTTTATTTAATCACCATATTGATTATTCATTATTTGTTGTTTCGGGCAATCAACTTCTTACTTGAATTATAACAACAATTTTCCCATGCTCTTAGCATGCACACAATGTTTATCTACGGTCCTTACTTTGTGAAATAGATCAAATGAACACATTTCCAATCATACTCATTTCACAACTCCCAATCCTTATCATAAGTATAAGAATATCAAACTCTTGCCACTTATAGAATATGCTAGATTCTAACATTTTATGCAATGATTCTTTCGTAAAGTCATAGCTCAAAATCATCAAGACTTGGCTAATCTCTATCAGAAACAATTCTATAGATATGATGTCTCTCACTCAAAGTACATTCCTTTGAACATCCTTCTTGCATAATAGTTTCTAATCTAGATATAGATTCTCAATATCCAACTCCCAATATGGAAACATTTCCATATTTGCCATATGACAATTCATTCTTAATAGAATCTTATCTATTCATAATAATGTCGATATGGTCCATCCAATACCATACTTCCAACTACTCACAAGCGACCAATCCTCAGCGAGCTTTGGATTGTCCTTTGATAGTTGTTTAATTATCTTAGTCAAAACCGGTTCTTGTCCTTTTTCCCTCTTAATGTGCTAGACATTTGGAAAATTTTAGAATGGTCAAATATTATAGCACTTGCAATTGATCCTTTACCGGAAGCGTATGGGACACGATGCATAATGTCTTACATAAAGATCTGATACTTTATCAATCTTTTGCCATAATATTTTATGTGTCACGTTCTCATAATTTGAACTATGAAGAGGGATGCCATAATCATAATCGAAATTTTGAGAACACACTATTTATCCTTGACTAAATTTATTAACATTCCACAACCTAAGCCTTTAGATTTGAAATGAAACATAATATTCTCTCCCTTAATTATAGAAAAACAACTATTCAATCCTTACGACTTTGCAAAGTATAACTCTTGTTTTCTATAATTAATATTGCAAACTTGCAATACTTGCCTTAATTATCATATAAGCATAACACTTATGCTCCCACTAGCTTTGACATGATAATCCTTTATCTAAGCTTCTTAAACTTATACACCTTTGCCTTAGATAACTCATATGTGTGTCTAAACAATTCAGACTAATTGCCAAATCTCACAATTCGAATTATGGAAAGGGATACCGTAACCATAATCGAATTCGAGAATACAATTTTCACAATTACTATCTTTTTAAAATCTCTCTTAGCGAAAACATTTCCTCACAGTCATTTTCATGAAGGAGGGAATCTTATGACACTTAGCTTTTAATGGTGTATGTGTTCCTATCCATGCGAATTTGTCAAAACCAAAGTTTGCGACAAATCCAAACTCATATGGACCGAACTTTCTCAATCTTGATTTCTTGCCTTATGGTAACACGAGTACCCACCATGTCTTCCAAGTAGTTAAGCAGCTCACCCTTTCCTATCAATATACTTTTCATTGATCAAGGTGCTTGCCTTTTACGCGTTCAAATGAGAACTCATAGCACTCACATGCATAATTCACTCAATTGGAATGGCACAGAAACAAAATAGTGTCAACACGATAGATTGTAAACCTCAATTCGTGTGCTAGTGATGATCGATAAGGTTTATTCTTGATTTGTTCTTGAAACCTTTCAAGACCATTGAGACTCCCACTGACTTCTTGACATATGGGATTCTCTTGTCAAGAAACATTCCTTGACAAAACAGATATTCAAGAGTTAGTGTGGTTCTTATCAAAACACTTCACATAATTGGTCCTAGTTGGTCTTTGTCTTATCCAAGACATCACAACTTTCTAATTACAAATGTACAAGAATAGGAAAACCTTTTCAAATTCCACATTTGATGAATGTTATAAACCTTCTTAAGACTTGTCACTCAATTCACAATCTTAAATCTAAGACTTGTTTTTGGAACGAAGTATGATTGACTTCTTGATTTGACCATTTCTTCAATTCTTGATTCCTCTTCTCAGACATACAATTGCACTAAGACTCACTTAGAGGATCAATTGAGATATGGTTCTTAATCATTAAGACTTATCATAAAACATAATAAAAAGTACTCTCCCTTCTTCTTAGAATAGAGAAACTTTTATCTTTCTGCCTACTTGATTCTTCTTATTCGTCCTGCTATTTATTGAAACTCTTTCAATTAACTGAGAATTACACTTAATCTCATAAGTATAATCATATTTACTTAACCTTAGTAAATCATGACGAATATCTTTGTCACTCTTGTGGTGGACTTGATCAACACACAGCCTTGTGTACTTGATCTCCTAGACCTTCACTTGACACTTTGTTAACGAATTAGTCTAATTTCCAAATATGAAATTTCTCATTCATCATGCAACCAAGTTGCATGATTCCAAGTTTCTGTCC
The DNA here is from genome assembly GCF_002870075.4 of Lactuca sativa. Taxonomy (NCBI): domain Eukaryota; kingdom Viridiplantae; phylum Streptophyta; class Magnoliopsida; order Asterales; family Asteraceae; genus Lactuca; species Lactuca sativa. The sequence continues at coordinate 48,440,119 of NC_056628.2, forward strand.
AATTGAAACTTGGGCGATGAGAAACTCTCCCTATTTGGTAGATTCTTGACATTTCCACAAATAACATAATTAAGAATCAAATCCATTATTGCTAATAATAGAAACATTCAAACATCAATTTTTCATACATGCCATTGCAAGGATAAATAAATAATATAAAATCAAATTTTATTTTATTGCGGAAAAATTTGTCCTTACAATGCAATTCATTGAAAAACTATGTTAATACATATTTCTTAGCAATCTATTTTAACTCTAAGTAGTAGCTCAAGAATCCAATCTTCAAGCAATGCGATCGAAATCCATTTCTTCATGATTAGATTCTGCTCACTTCTTCCCTTAAGTTTCCTTTCCTTTCTTCGATCCTACAAAACATCAATTGTAATCTTATTACATCATGTATCAAGAATCTAGAATAGGAACTTAAAAGAGTTGGTTAATGGATTTTACCTAAAGCAGAGCCATACGTTTTGACTCTCCCATCTCTTAGATCTCTTAGGTAAATAAGGCAGCTTTGTCTCCAATGCCCCTTCTCTTGGCAATAAAAGCAAATTGACTCTTTTGGAACAGCACATGGAACTACTTCTGACTTTGCCTTTCTCTTATGATCAAACTTTTCGATCATGGCATGCCTTTTGTTGCCATTGCCTATATCCATAGAGGTCTGGAAGGCAGATCCACCAATCAACTTTGCTTTTCCAGTGCGCCAAATCATTGCTGATTTAGCAGCAATAAGCATATATGTGAGATCGATGAGGGTTACGTCGTGGTTCATCATATAGTACTCTCTTACGAACTCACTATATGAGTCGGGAAGTGACTAAAGAACCCAATCAACAGCCAGCTCCTCACAGACAACAGATCCCAACATTCTTAATCTATCAATGTGTGACTTCATCTCTAGGATGTGTGCACACACTGACTTTCCTTCTTCATGTTTACTTGCCAAAAGGGCTTGAGTGAGTTTGAACTTTTCAATCTTTTGAACTTGTGGGTTAGGGAGAATAATAGGAGGAGGTGGAGGAAGTGAAGCATGATCTCGTGATCCTCGATCGAATCGTGGAATATCATCTTCCTGTGAAAGGCTTGTTCCATGGGATTTGGGAAGACCATAGTTGTCATACTTTGACATCTACAAAACGGGAGAAAAATTAAATTCAAGTTAGTTGATTGATTGAGTCCTTAATAAATCACCCAAATGAGATATTAAGGCTAGGACCCAACACAATACTCTACAACCTAGAAAAGGGATGTCGTAATCTAGTTGCAGAATATTTGAAGGTAAGTGAATGACGATTCACTAATTTCCACCATGAAAAACGAAAAGGAAATTTAAGTTTTAAATCTATTGAAAATTCCTAGATCTTTTGAGATTCATTGAACTTTTCAAGGACATGTTTAAATCTCGATATACCCCTCTAGTTTGTGACTATGATACCGAGGATCACAAAGCGGGTGTGAATAACCATGCAAACTTACATGGTGCCCCCACATGTTACAGTCATCTATTCGATGTGCCGGTTAACCACACACGCTCCACCGAACTATGACAAACATTGAGTCACCCTTTGCTACCTTTGCTTATAACCATTTAGTGTGTCGGTTGACCACACACGCTCCACTAACGTCTTCGCAAGGGCACAAAGTGTAATTTCATGGAATTGCATCAATTCACTTTTGCCTAAAGTAACTAAGATTGGGAATTTGTAAAAGCATTTGGTTACTTTTGTACTTCATTATACTTATAATGGATGGTTTCTTGTCCTATCCTACCCGTTCGGCTAACAACCCTCCACTAGTCAAGAGTGCGGTGGGTAAGAGTGGATACCCATTCAATCGCCAT